>NW_027507787.1:19454728-20087228 GCF_037356315.1 Lithobates pipiens
CCATACTGAATGTATTGTCGCCTTGCTAATGGCGCACACTTTTACACCACTGTGTTAAGACATGCCCTGCTTGCCTTACAGGTATCTGCGTTCCAACAGAACAGGAAAATGAGCGCTTCTCACATCTTGGTTATCAAGAGGAAACCATCATGGAAACCTACCAAAGTGAACACGCTACTGTGGATACAAACACTAAGTTCACTACCTCTCCAGCTGGAGTTCAACCTTTTAAAGGTAAGTTAGTGTTGCAAAGTAGTTTTTAATATTATTCAATGATGCATACTATGTTTGCTGTACTATCTGACAACTCACCTCCACCAAACTGGTTAAAGTAGCTGTGATCACTTTTTAAGGAAAAATAGGAGCTCTTTATAGCATGCATGTACCAATTCCCAGAAGTTATTAGAGAAATTGGTCTTTGCAAAAGTTTACAAGGGCTAGCAATGAGATGTGGAAATAACCCAGCAGGGGTACTTATGTGGCATGTCTCTTTTTTTTTTTCTCCCATCCAGGTCGTGATGGCGATGTATGCCTTAGGTCCAGCGACTGTGGCCCAGGACTGTGCTGCGCTCGTCATTTCTGGTCAAAGATCTGCAAGCCTGTACTTGAGGAAGGCCAAGTGTGTACTAAGCACAGGAGAAAGGGTTCACATGGGCTGGAGATCTTCCAGCGTTGTCACTGTGGAGCAGGGTTGTCCTGCAAATTGCAGAAAGGAGAATTCACAACCGTGCCTAAATCCTCCAGACTTCATACTTGTCAGAGGCATTGAACTCCCCACTGGACTTGGTTCTATATTAAGCTATGACTCTGCTTGACAGCTGGTTTGCTCTTCGGATGTAATTCTGTTCAAAAACAGTTTGCATTGCATACTCTGGCTATCATCTCTGGTCCAGGGTCACATGAATGGTTTCTTTTTATGGAACGGCACTTTATTTACAGTGTTTGCAGTACATTACTGTGTTGTAAATACAAACGCAACTCTTGGTTGTATATATTTATAGAGAATAAGAGTTTCTACGTCTCTCCCATTTTTCCTTTCACCTCATAAATGTACATCCATATCCTTTTTCCCTTTTTATATGGTACATATGATTTATGTTATAGAATGTCTGCATCTTTATTTTAAATAAAATATGTTGAAAAGTAAGGCTTCATTTGTTGTGATTCCTACTGCAGTGATGGTTTGGTACAGATATTATCTACCACCTATGTGATATTTTTTTACGGTTTATCTGAGGGTTCGGTAAAAATGTATTAAATCTTGCTGGTCTATCATGTATGTTAAGCCGGCCATAGATGGCTCCAATCTCCTGCTGAACCAGCTGAGATTCGATACCTGTATGGGCAAAGCTGAATGTACCAAATTTGATCAAGTGCTCAACTTGGGTACAACCAGCCTGCCAGATTTCACATGCGATTATTTCAAGTGGCTGTTGATAAAACAATATCTTTGCAAGTACATACAAAACTGACATGTTTAATGATAAAGAGATCCAGTCATTGGAAACAGAGGCTGTCATTGCTGACCTCTGCTGATTAATACAAATATTCTGTAATACTTAACTAGCTGCAATATTTTGCATTCATGCATATGGTTGTAAAGGGTGCTATACAGCATCCAGAGCTCCCAGAAAACTTTCTTCGGACCCACAGCTTCTGCATAAATAGCAATGTGCTGGGGTGTTGTGTTTATTATTTTTTTATGGAAGCTCTGGACACTGTGCAACCCCCTTTCTTACTGTCATGTGCATGAGTCCTCTGATTTGAAACGACTCTGAAGATCGCGCTTTTTGACTTTCCAAATCTGTGTGTTTGTTTCAAGTCCCCGGTTAAAAAGCATAACAGCCCGTCAACTACATGCATACCCTACCTTTAAGTACACAATGGGGTTTATTTACTAAAGCTGGAAAGTGCAAAATCAGGCTCCCTTCTGCATAGAAACCAATGAGCTTCTAACCTTGGCTTGTTCAATTAAGCTTTGGTAATAAAACCTGAAAGCTCATTGGTTTTTATGCCGAATTGAGCCTGATTTTTTAATTTCCATCTTTAGTAAATTAACCCCATTGCATACTTAAAAGTGGGGTATGCCTGTAGTATATTCAGAAATTCAGCACCTGTTTTTGTGAGTAATATGTGGACTGCCATTACGTGCTTATCCTCTGATAAGGCCAGTTGCCAGGCTGTCTCTGGGTTTTCCTACCTGTGAGTCACAGACCAGGAACATATACACTATAATATATATATATATATATATATATATATAAATAGAAAATCCAGAAATGTTAGAGGTCAGCAGTACCAGCCTCCACATTTTTCTCATAACAGGTATATATATTTTAGACATCTTGTATAAATGTGCAAACATGCACTACAGACCTATTTTAAGTCATTTAGACTCTGCTCTTATTCATCACTTCCATAGGTCTGCCTTATTTACTACTGTATTCAGTACATGCATTTGTGCTGGCAATATCGGGGCATCATATTACATTTTCTAACACTGCTTTGCAAAAAAATATATCTACCTTGTCTTACTTCTACTTGAGGGCTTATTTATGCCATTTCAGTTAGGCTCCATATTTCTGCACACCACCACACATAGGAAACAATTGATTTCTATGTGCGGTGGTGTACAGAAATATGCAGCTTCAGGCATTGGGGTTAATCTACTAAAGGCAAATAGATTGTGCATTCTGCAAGGAAATCTGCTCCAGAGGTTAGTAAATGAGTTGAAGCTTCACTTTGCAAAAAATACCCAGTCGCATGCAAGAGAAATAGAAAACAGCATTTTTGCTTGCACATTATTGGATGATGAAAGCCAGCAGATCTTCACCTAATTTCCTAAACTCTGGAGCAAATTCCTATGCAGAGTGCAACTACACTTGTAAAGTGCTCGGTCTATTTTCCTTTAGTAAATAAACCCCAGTGTGAACAAGCCCTTTTAGAGACATCCTTGCTTTCTCTTACCTATGGTACCCCTGTAACTCTGACCAGATAGATCTATTGAGAAGAAAAAAAACTAAAGACTGGCTTATACGGTACTTTGGGGGTGATTTACTAAAGGCAAATCCACTTTGCACTGAAAGTGCACTTGGAAGTGCAGTCGCTGTAGATCTGAGGGGAAGCTCTGCTGATTTTATCATCCAATCACGTGCAAGCTAAAATGCAGTTTTTTGAAATTTTCCCAGATCTACAGCGACTGCACTTCCAAGTGCACTTTCAGTGCAAAGTGGATTTGCCTTTAGTAAATAACCCCCTTTATCACATAAAGGGCCTAATGTGTCAATACAAAAAACTAGAGTTAATTACGCATGACCAGCAATCAAACTTTTACTGTATTTATTCTGTGGCTGTTGAGACACAATCAGATTTATAGTACCCAAAGAATATCTTCACGTGGTATGTTAGGTGCCCCCACCAAACACCAATTATTAAAACCACGTACCAACCAGATGACTCCGTACACACATCTGTGTTCATTGGGGTTTGCACTATGTGCTAATCTAAAGGATTAAAAGCAGCATTCGGCCAGCAAAACACATCAATGGATTGACTAGAGAAGCGATAGCAGTGCAGATTGGGTGCTTGCAGAAAAAACACAGGCGTTCAGTCTTTGTATCCAGCATCTGTGCAAACATTATCTTAGAAAGCAGCTTGCAATTTGGAAGAAGTCCTGTCAGCTCCTAGAATCTCTTGCCATGGATTGTATGGTTCAGCCTATAGTTCTACAGCTGGAGCACCAGGTTTATTGTGTCTGAGCAAGAGCCTCCGAAAAAAAGTTCTCCTGAAGGCACAAAGCAGAAGAGTGTCCACAATTCAAAGAGGAGTTTTCAAAGGACAGGATGTGATATGCCACTATCTTTTGTCAATGGTCGATCATACAGATATTACACATAACACCCTCCCCTTCTGTCTGTGCCCCTCGTGAGCTTTTGTCATCTTCAGGAAGCTGCTCTCACTTGCTTCAGCCTCTCAGATCATCTAAGGCTGTAAAACACTGGAAAACACAATAGGCAATGAGGAAACAGAAAACCATCTTTTGCACATTGACAAAGATATTTCCGATGGATAGAAAGACAGGGAGAAGTTTCTGAACGAGTAGCGTCATTTGATCTGTCGGCATCAAGGGTCAGTGTGACATGCAAGACCTTAAAAGTTCTATAGCTTAAGGATATTTTAGTGCTTGAAGCAGGTGGAGGGATTTTTTTATTTTTATTTTTTTTAAACAAATCTACATTTTGGCATCCCAGAAAACATAGCCCATATTTCTTTATTTCTAATATACTGCTAAAAACCTTAAATTTGACCTTTTTCATTCTATTTGAATTAAATTCATGAATAATGAAATATTGTAATGCAAATACTACATCCCCCAAGATATAGCTATGCTCACTATATCATCCTGATTTGGGCTAGGCTTGTGCAATTAGTTTCGTAACTAATCGGAATTCGGCCGAATTTTGCATCTTTCGGACATTTGGATGCATCCGAATGTCCGAATAAAAAAATAACGAATAACAACGAATACGAAAGAAATAGAACAAATGAATTCGACATGATTCGGTAATTCTTTAAAGCTCTAATGAAACAAAAGGTCAGCTCAAAGTAAATCTTATAGTCCAATCAGCTAATTAATTTTTGTGCTGGAGGTTGGATTACTGGCAAAGTGCATTCCTGAGAACTGAGCTAGAAAGGTGTTGTATTGTATTTGAGCAGAGGAGAAGAGACGTTGTTATTGTGTGTGTTAAGAGATTCAATAAAAAAACCACTTTGCAAACTACGAATCATTATCACGAATGTCTATACATACATAAATAGGGAATTTCAACGAATACGAACGAATGAATTCGACACTCTACGAATAATAATGAATTATCCGAAAACGTACGAACATAACATAACGAATATAACAGAACGAAGTATGTATGAAATTTTCTGTTGTGCACAAGTCTAATTTGGGCTAGCTCTTATTACGTTATATATCATGGGCATTGTTGCCCTGGTAAATACCTACTAAGTTCTGACATACTGAGGCTGCAATGGCAACACCCAGAAACAAATAACACAGAAAACACATGGTCAATGGCAACTTGTTAGGTTTTAATCATAATAGAGATTAAGATTGTTTAAGGTTGGGTTCACACTATTTCGAATTGGATGTGGTTTCTCTGCATCCAATTCACAATAACAGGAGATTTTGACCAACTCTCTATGGAACCTGTTCACATATCTCCACTGAGTCTTTTGGTCCGTTTCTGGTCTGAAGTCAGCCAAAAATCCATGCCAGACCCCTGCTGTGAGCCCCATGCCAAGATAGTGTGAACTCAATCTTATCCCCCGTACACATGAGCGGAATATCCATAGGAAAATTCTTGGATGGTTTTTCCGTCGGAATTGCGCTCAAGCTTGGCTTTCATACACAGTCACACAAAAGTTTGCTGAACTTTCAACCGTCAAGAACGCGTTGACATATAACACTACGAAAAGCTGATTAAGTTCAAAGCTTCTGAGCATGCGTCAGTTTTTTGTGCATCGTAATCGGTACAGACGATCAGAATTTCCGATCGGAACTTTTTCTCACCGAAAAATTGAGAACATGCTCTCAATCTTTTGCTGGCGGGAATTCGGCCAGCAAAAGAAGGAGCATATATAAGCTCTCATCGGTCTTTTGCTGGCCGAATTTCCGATCGTGTGTACGGGACTTAACTCTGCAAATAAACTTTCAATCCAGGCCTCTGCCTCCAGCCCCAACTCCCATTAATAAGAGCAAATTCTTCTAGGTCCCACTCAGTGCTGCCATTCTGGCCTCCCGCAGCCTCAAGCCCAATTACATATTCCAGGAGCCCTGCGGGATAGGCGAGTTGAGTGTGTTTTGATTTTAATCCGGCAGAACAGGTAAGGGAGGATGGTGGGAGATATAGGGGGGTAGTTAAGTTCCTCTTTAATGAAATATTTATATCCCCCCCCCTTATTTACCTCTACCTTCTTTGTCCAAATCAGACTCTAGGCTTGGTAGGCTTTGATGTCATTAAATTGTTTCACAGCATGGTATATTCACACTTAGGTAAAAAGTTCCTACCACAGGTCAAAATGTCAGTTGAAAAGTTCAAACATTTTTGCAGCTAACAATGCAAGGTTTGCCATTATAAGCATTTGGAAAATACTTGTGTACAACCAGGGTGCCCATACATGGATGGAGATTTGGCTGATTTCTGCTGAACCGGCTGAATTTCAGTCCATGTCTGCCTGGATTAACTCTCCAGGGCATAAATAGTATCCCTGTACAGACAACAAATACAAAGAATCTATGTAAAAGAAACAACAAATTAGGGGACAAAGTTAAAGGTGATCTTCAAGCATCACCAAAACTTTTTCCCCAAACCTCTCTTTCCCCATCTTTAGCAGGTTTCTACATTCATTTTTGCTGTATTTTGTTCTTGCAGTATGAAAAAACTTCTATAACTACCTGTGACATCATCACTATGCTTGTAGCTGCTGGGAGGAGGTGACGACGGCATTACCTACATCAGCTGATCAGTTGCTATTGACAGACACCCCCCCCCAAACTGTATCTCCCAAGAGCCCTTTCTGTAGAAATACTCTTAAGGCCCCATGCACACATGGGTAGCATCACCAAATTTTTGGGGAACTAATCAATATGTGCTTGTAGAGAGGGACAGAGGAGGAGGGTGGAGGGTCAGAGGAGGAATGCGGGGGGAGGGGGGAGGCTGGGGCGGGCATAGTTCTGTCATCTAGCAGTGAAGAACTCAGACAAGGCTAACAATGGCAACATTGCTTGGGCATTTCAGAGGCAGTCAACTCACTACAGGAAGTTCAGAGCTCACTGGATTTGTGACAGGTTCATCAGGCATTTTTCTGTACTTTCAGTGTCATTAAAAGGATAGAACATCAAGGAATATGGATGTATTGCCCACACATATGCCTTAAAAGGACAGTTTTTGTATGCAGCTCTGAGCAGTAAGGCAATTCATGTAACTGGAAGATATGTGCGGTTAGTTTCGTACGAATCGAAAATTCGTACGAATTTCCATAAATTCGTACATTCGGGATGATCCGAAATACGAATTGCTATGCTTCTGAATTTTGTACGAAATACAGAATTTAGTTTACAAATGACAGATCCAAATTCGTTACAACAGAAACGTTACTGGTGTTTTGTTGACCAGTCAGAGGTTTTTCTTCTACGTTTTTTAATATGGGAGTGGTACTGGTACTCGATGGGAGATTCAGAATCGGACAAAATAAGAATTTTCGTTAATTACAAATTATTCATTATGATGAAGTTAAAAACCCAAGAAGTCAGCACAGCACAGGGATGGTGGGAACCCCTCATAATGATAAATTCATTATAACGAATGCTCATAATTGTTATGAAAAGTTAACGAACCTAATGAAAATTCGTATTTCATATGAATACAAATTGAATTTCGGACACGAATTACAAAATACGAATTAACAGCTAATAAGAAACTGAATGGGAGGAAACAAAACAAATGTATTGACGGTGCACATGTCTAGTAACTGGTCTAGTAAGCATCAGTTGTGTATGAACTCTCTTTGCGAGGTCAATATTTATACATTAGGTGAGCAATACAGGGTTGCCTTGTTTTGGACCGGACCAAATTTGACGAATTTCAATGCTTGCCCTTGTCAAACTGAATATAGAGCGTGTACACTCAAGCAACTCATGCTGAGACACTTAGTTCAGTGTACAATCACTTTCTGTTTTTATTTCCTCTTTTCATAGCTTATATAATATCAGTCAGACCTTTGTATGCGTCATACATATTGTGGTGATGTATAAGCTTTCTGCTGATTTATGTCAATATAGGGAGTAGCAATTAATCATAGCTATTTTAGGGCAACTTCCTTTGTTGACTCTCGGGTGTATTCTCGGTAAGTTGGTGCAATCCCTGGCAACCCTGATGGGTTTACTTCCTTCCCCTGCAAAGGTAAAGCATAATGGAGTACTATGCATCGCATAGTAGCCCATTATGTGTCACTTACCTGACACAGGAGCCAGCGATGTCACCACTGTCCCCTGTAGCATGAAGCATCCATCTTCCTTCCGGGTATAGCTGCTCCGGCGCTTTGAGTGATCGGAGCAGCGACGACGTCACTCCGGCGCATGCGCATGGGAGCCGTAAGCAATGGCATGTTTGCCTTCACTTGTGGCGCACCCAGTGCGCCTGCGCTGTTGTCTGTAGACAGCGGTGCCCTATTTTTGTAAAATATCTCCTTAACCGTATAGGTTTAGGAGATATTTCTTGGACCTACAGGTAAGCCTTAATCTAGGCTTACCTGTAGGTCAAAGTGGTTTGTAAGGGTTTACAACCACTTTATCTCTTTGCAGTTCAGCTTCACCATAAGGGAGAGGTGAGCTTGCAGATATCTGAGTAAAGTTTTAAGGCTAATAAGCAATAGCAATCACACATATCTATATATACTGAAATTGCATGGGATTGAATATATGTATATGATTTTGTGTATAAGGGTTTCAAAGAACAGTTCCAAACAAAAAATAAACCAATCAAAAAGCTAATGCTATCAAATACACACTGCAGGTGTGTGAAAATTAAAAAGGCTGATCAGTTTATCGTCTTCTGACAATCCAACACACTGCAGCCAGATTCTGGAGCATTCCTCGTATATAAAGGTAGGTTATCTGCTTTTGGAGTGTTGCATTTCTCTGCTTTGTAATTTTCTCTCCATTTCTGGCTGTTATTTCCCAAGACTGGTTTGAATCAGCATTTTCATATTGCATTGTGCTGAAAGCAATAGTGTGCATAATGTGATGTACACTACTGAGTGTAACAAGGTACAGGGTGGGGGCGTTGATAGTACTGAGATGAATGGTGCTATGTGTATAGTGAATTTAGCGTGTATGTTTACACTGTGCCAAGTCGTGTAATATAATGCATTGTGTGAGAACAATCAGATGTTACTGCTCCAGGCGTGCCCACACAAAGATTTCCTGGGTGCTCATGCACATTTTTTTTGGTTTTATAATAAATATTGTAGAGGGTTTTTTTTTTTTTTTTTTAGGCACCCACGAAAGACTAGAAGACAAATGATATAGATAAAAAAAAAATTACAAACTTTATTGCAAAAACTATAAAAATGATTCAAAGTAGCGCAAAGGCTGATCATGGAGTGTTGGGTCAAAGATGGACCTTTAGGGATCCCACAATACATAAACAGAATATACTGAATTTCACACAGTTACTCTGTAGATCACTGATGGGTATACCTATCCATCAAAATGAACTACGATTACACAGGGAAAAAAAAACAAAAATCCCTACACTGTATAAACATCACTGATTCACTAACTAATCCACACGTAAGTGCAGATACAAAGTGGATGATGTCATGTGAGATGAATGTTACATAATGGATGCCCAACATAGGATCACAGTAAATACTAAGTTCCAATGTGTTTCAATTACATGTAATCTTCCTCAGGGGGAGATAAGTGGAAATTCATCTACAATGAAAAGACGTTTTTCATGCTAGCCCTGTTTATTCTAGGTGGAGCTGAGATATTAGAAGGCAATCCTTGTGAAGCCTATCTTCGGTGGGTGACCTGTGTGGAGCTGTCACTGACTTCCAAACCTCTGTATTTTAATTTTGTATTGAATATGTATTGCAATGAACTGATGGGCACAGTACATGTATGGGGCTCTCTCCATATGACCATCATATGGTGATTCATAAAATTCAGTTTGTTGTCATTGTAGATTAATTTCCACTTATCTCCCCCTGAGGAAGGTCACATGTAATTGAAATGCATTGGAACTTCATATTTACTGTGACGCAATAAATAGATACACTGCACTTACGTGCGGATTAGTCAGTGGATCAGTGATGTTTATATAGGTTTTTTTCCCCCATGTAATCGTGGTTCATTTTGAAGACTAGGTGTACCCATCAGTAATTTACAAGTTAACAGTATGAAATTCAGTAAATTCTGTTCATGTATTGTGGGATCCTTAAAAGGTCCATCTTTGACCCAACATTTCATGATCAGCAATTGCACTACTTTTAATCATTTTTATATTCTTTGTAATAAAAGTTTGTAAAAAATATTTTTATAATCATTTTTCTGGTGTCTTTCTTGCGTGCCTAAAAAGTTCTCTATATTTACTATTTTTTTTTTTAAATGTGGTTCCTTTGGATGTGGCACACCAAGTTGAAATATCATGTAGTCTTTCAGGTTTGTTGGGTGCACATCCAAATTCTCACCAAGACACAGGACAGACAAATACCAGGTTGAATGAAAGTATCTTTATTCTTTACAAACCAGGGTAGCAAATAGAATCTGTAATGCAATTCATGAATACCTGCGTGAATAAAGAATGATTAAGTGCAGTTATTTCATGGATTCTGTTTGCTACCATGGTTATTACAGAATAAAGATATTTGCATTAAGAATTTACAGTGACACCAGCCAGGAACTGGCCCTATCTAAAGGCATTGTTTGGTGTATTTCGTGTTTTTGTGTATAACACAAGTAGTGCTGTCAAATTACCACTCTACTAGTCTGCGACACCTTGGTCCACAGCGTTTGTTAACCCAACACTTCATATTCCTGATATGTGGCTGCTGTACCATGTACTTGGATAAAAATGTATTCCGTTCTCGTTGTATTGCTTCCTTTGTGTGAAATCCCTGGTGTTCTGCCAGTTTCTCCGCTTTCCTTTTAAAAACTGACCAAACTCTGCAGGATAGCACACCATGGTCAGTTCTCCAACTATGCTGGGAACTCAGCCTGCTCTCCTCCAATGATCAGACTTGTGCTGACATGTCCATGCTGCACAGTCATTCACTGGGAAGCTCAGTGTGCTGCTGCTTCTCCTCCCCCAAGGTTTTTATGCTGCTGAGAACAGAGAATGCAATCACTTGTATAAAAAAAAAAAGGGGAAAATAAGGTATTATTAATTTTTTTGTTGACATCTATATAAAAATGTTTTGCCTTTCATTTCTGTTTGAAACTGAATGGGTTGTTTTACAAGGCGATCATTTACAATCACTTTAAAAGCCCCTCTTGGCATAGCTGACCTGAAGACCTGATCACATGCTAGAGAAAGTAATATTGTACACTGTGCTGGTTCACACTACAGTGACTTGAAATCCGACCTGTAAGTCCTCAAGTCGCCCCAAGTCACTGGACATAAGAAATCCCATAGAAGTGAATGAGAGCCATCTTAATGTACACAACTGAAGTTGCTCTGACTTCAGAAAAGGTTCCTGTACCACTTCAAGGCATTTTCTAGGCGACTTGTACCCATAGATTGTTGCTTCCAAGTCGGATCTCCATCTATATTGAAGCGACTTTACAGGAAAAATAAAATAAATTTACCCAGATACTCCCCACGTTTACCCAGGCAACCCCCTCCCTCCCACAGAGCTGATTATTCTGTGATTGGCCACAGCCAATGTCCATAAAATGAAAAAGGTGTGATGCGCTAATTTCAAAACATTCAATGGCCACAATAAAACCAGTAATGTGCGATTATAACATTGTATAAAGTGCAACCATGCATAGATAAATCAAAAAGTGACTCTGTGCATAATATATAACTATGAACTAAAATCCAAAATTGAGCTGTAATAGACCATAAAGTGACTATATGTGCATAGACCATAAAGTGACTCTATGTGCAAAAACACAAATTCACCATAAATATCAAAATTCATATACAAAAATGTGCAAACATAATTAAAAAAGTTGAGCCAAAATAATAATGTGAACAAGAAAAAAATAAATAAAAAACAAATTCTTGATCCAAGTGACAATCGTGATTCGTAATGAAATGTCCCATACACAATCAGATCAAATCGTGCAATTCGGTAAACACACTAAATTAAACGTGCAACGTGCTGGGCAGTCAATCCATCCGTGATGATCCGTGCAGATAGTGCTAATGCTATGCAATTACCTCACTGCTGTGAATACACAGCAAAATTAGTAATGGACACCAAGGTAGCCAGGGATGATTGCAGGGATGGCTGTATAACAGGCTCTTTAGGAGACTTCTCTAACTTCCTCATGAATGGTGGATAGACTCAGGGGAATAGACCAAAGAGAACCGCCATAGTGTAGTATTTAAAATATGTGAATTTTATTGCAAAAATTAAAACTACTCACAAGCAAAGCAGGAGTATGCACATTTGACAGACAGCAGATAGACCGGATATGGACGTCACTTCCGGGTTCCTACACGTTACGTCGTCAAGACTTCAACTGGGATATTTTCAAAGGGTACCGGAAGTGATTTATAGGTGTACTGGGCGGGACTACGCCGCCCTTTCATTAGCATACCATCGCATCGCTGTATAAGCATAGTAATACTAGCGGGGGCGGGCCAATTCAAATAGGCAAACGTGTCTTTGGCTAAATTCCCCTCCCATCTCAAAGCACATACGATTATGGGCGGCAGCCAGGAGAGGAGGACAGATAAAGGGACGGGAGGAACGGAACGAACAATATAATTGCTACCATAACGGGGAACTGTTAATACAGACAAATACTACATTCCATCAACTGCAAGTGGCGCCGTGTTATAACTTAAAACGTAATATCTATCGCTATGATATTAAAAACGATAGAGCACGCCCGGCGGCCATTTTATTGAAGTTAATTTAAAGCTATGTAAGTGGCCATATTTTTGGTGGTATAACAGCATCTAAGACAGCAATTTTATGTCAACAGTAGCTGATAAACGAAGTTTATAAGGAGACATAAAAGATACATTAAAAATGCTGTATCCGACAGATCAAAAAGGGGGAATGGCTGGTATATAAAAAATGCCCACCTTGTATCCATAAATACAGATACAAGAATGCATACATAAGCAGCTAAGTCAGAGAAACAGAAAATTGTTTTTTTAAAATACTTTAAAATAAAATGTATCTCTAAAAATTGTTTACTAGGCAAAGATATATATACATAGGTGTATATAATTTCGTGGAGACACGGAGATGACGTACATATTATAGATAACATCAAACCATAGCAATTATTTTAAAAGGCATAATGGTATAAATAGGAATATGTGTGAGAAAAAAAAGTCTATATCTAAAAGGCTGAAGTATATAAAATCGCAAAAATATTCAAACCATATATCCTAAAAAACAGGGAGGTATGTCTTAAAAAGTCACATGAGACTTAGTAAAAATAAATCAATAGATAAAAATAAATCACTTTAAAAAGATGTATAAATGATAAAATAGGGATATCGAAACAAAACCTAAAAAAATCCATGAAGTGAGGTCACACACCAGAATATCACTAGGGGGCTAAAAATCGCTAATGAAGCAGTTCAAATCGAACTCTATATTCAATCCCCTGGGGGCAAAAGTATCAAGGGTATATATCCATTTGGACTCTATCTGACTTAGAGTCCTCACCTTGTGTCCCCCTCTCCAATGTTTGACATAGGGGACAATGCCCCAGAATTTTAGATACTTGGGGTCTCTATTGTGGTAAATAGCGAAATGTTTAGAAACATTATGTTTGTCGTACCCCTTCTGGATATTTTGTATGTGCTCTTTCAATCTGATCCTCAAAGGTCTTTTTGTGCGGCCTACGTATTGTAGGCCGCAGCTACACTCTAAAACATAGACAGCGCCTACTGTATTGCAGCGGATGAAGTCTTTAACCTTGTGTGTATTGCCAGTACTTGTGGCTAAAAATTCAAAAACTTTATTAGGTTTACTCGCTCTCGTGCACGCGAAGCACCTTTTACAGGGAAAGAAACCTTTCCCCGTGAAAAACGTAAAGTTGTTCACGGGAGGATCGGGTATATTTTTAACTAGCATGTCTCTAAGGCTAGGGGCGCGTCTATTGATGAACTTCGGTTTAGAAGGTAGAACTTCGTGTAAATCTTTGTCATTCAAGAGGATGTCCCAGTGTTTTTTGATTATCTTTTCTATATTTTTATATTGATTATTATAATCCAAAATTATTGCTCCTTCTACTCCTTTTTTATCTTTACGTTGCGTTTTCGTATCCTTAAGGAGATATTCGCGGTCCATCTTTTCTACTTCTGATATTTTTTCTTGAATTGCACTCTTGCCGTAGCCTTTCTCCTGAAATCTCTGTCCCATGGACTCAGCTTTTTCAAGGAACACTTCTTTTTTGCTGCAGTTTCTCCGTAAACGCATAAATTGCCCTTTAGGGATATTAAAGAGCCAATTTTGATGGTGGCAGCTTGTCGTCGGGAGATAACTATTTTTATCTACACTTTTGAAGTGTGTTTTGGTTTCTATTCTCCCGTCCTTTTGTGAAATTAGTAAATCCAAAGACTATTTCCTTCTCATCTGAGTTCCATGTCAGCATTATGTTCAAGTGGTTCTCATTCAATTTCTGTTGGAACAAATTAAGGCTGGCACTACTACCTTTCCAAAGTATTAAAATATCATCGATATAGCGCCTATACATTACTAGTTCTTCGGGTGAATTTGAGAACACTGCGTTTTCTTCCCATCTAGCCATAAATAAACCGGCGACGCTCGGGGCAAATTTAGCCCCCATGGCGACACCTGTTGTTTGGTGATAGAACGTCCGGTTAAACCAAAAATAATTGTTTTTTAAACAAAAGTCGAGACATTTAACTAGATACTTTCTTTGAGAGCAAATAAGGTCAGAGTGATTTCTCAAACCCCACTTGACGGCCTCGCACTCCTCATGGTGGGGAATTATGGTGTAGAGCGAGGTCACGTCTGCCGTCACCAAGATAAACGGTCCATCGTGTGTAAACTCTTCTAAAATCTGCAAGACGTGCTTAGTATCGCGAAGATAAGCCTTCGTCTTCTGTACTGTAGGCTGTAGAAAGTTGTCTATATAGGATCCCATCCTTGAAGTAAGTGAGTCTATGCCGTTTACTATAGGCCTAGGTGGGGGGTTGGTCTTGTCCTTATGGATTTTTGGTAAATAGTAAATAATTGGTGTTCTTGCTGATTCTGGCATAAGGTATTGAGCTTCTTTTTTGCTCAGAATTGCTTTTTTCAAACCCAGGTGTACTACAAGCTCAAGCTCCTTTCTTCCTCTGAAGATGGGATTTTTTGGTAAGGTAGTATAAGTCTTAGTATCACTCAGTAGTTTTGCCATATTGTCATTATATTGCGTTTTGGACAGGACTACAATCCCTCCACCTTTGTCGGCTGGACGGATCACTACATCTTTCCGCTCGCTAAGGCGTTTCATTCCACATCTCATAAAATTAGGTTCTGTATGTTTCTTAATGACTAGGTTCAGTGGCGTAACTAGAACCTTCAGGGCCCCAATGCAAGAAACCATGAAGGGCCCCCGTGAACCCCAGCCAGGGCCCTTCCCTCCGAGTCCGGCAGTGGAACTCCAGGGCGGGGTCACAGGTATGACCTTTGTGAGCCCTGTAGTTCCACCACTGGTATCAGTATTTTTATTTATTTTTAGGTGCCCCATTGGGGGACTGTCCCTAGGCAGGATGGGGTCCCTGTCCCCAGAAGAGATGAGGTCCTTTTCTCCAGGGCAGATGAAGTTACTGCCCCCAGGTGAGAAGGGGTCCCTGTCTCCAGGGGAAGTGGGGGTCCCTGTCCCCACGTGAGAAGGGGTCCCTGTCCCCAGTGGGAGATGGAGGGGGTATGTAATGGTGTGTGGGGGATGGGGTCCTCTCACTCACCATGACCAAGCTGTAGGTCACTCATCCATGTTGGCCTGGGCTCCATCCAGTGTGCTGCATGGGCGATCAGCATATCTCCCAGAAAGACCTTTCATCATCTGTGTATGACGGGGAGGAGGGGGGGCTGGCAGACAAGCCTGCAGTGTCCTCCGGGGAGCCGGCTTTCATAGGGCTGCACTGCATCTGTGTGCTTAAAGTTTGTTTACCCGGGAAAAGTTTGCAGTGCAGAGTGGGCCGGACTCGGGGTGGGCGGGACTCTGGCTGGGGAGAACAGACATCGGACTGAGTGGCAATGCATGGAGCAGGAGAGGGGTACTCTGAAGAGCCGGCTGAGGACACAGGTCATGCGGGGAATGCACAACTAAAGAGCAGCCATATGTAGAGGGGGCTGCATGGGCCCCCTGCATCGCAGGGCCCGGTTGCAGTCGCAACTGCTGCACCCCCTATAGTTACGCCCCTGTCTAGGTTTTTTAAATCTTCTGCAACAATTTTCTTAAAAACATCTACAAATTTATTATTGCTAATTTGGGGGTTAAAAACTGATTTATTCTTAAAAGTGCTATGTTTGATGTCATCGGGTGGAGGGCCATGGGTATTTCTAGGATTGTTCAAGAAATATTTTTTCATATTTAAGCCCCTTGTGTACTTCTGGATGTTTACATAGGTCTCAAATTTGTTCAGGTTCTTTTTAGGAGCAAACTTGAGACCCTTGTCTAATACTGCCAATTCTTCCGTTGTTAACGAGATACCACTCAAGTTAAAGACTCCTTCTCATTTTATTCTCTTTTTCGCTTGAGTTCTCGCTCCTGCTCTTCTGCCTCTCTTCTTTTTGGACTTAATTCTCTGTCTCCCTGCACATCCCTCACCCTCAGAGGATGATGATCCGGGCCTCTTCCTAAAGTGACCCGGAAGTGACGTCCATATCCGGTCTATCTGCTGTCTGTCAAATGTGCATACTCCTGCTTTGCTTGTGAGTAGTTTTAATTTTTGCAATAAAATTCACATATTTTAAATACTACACTATGGCGGTTCTCTTTGGTCTATTCCCCTGAGTCTATCCACCATTCATGAGGAAGTTAGAGAAGTCTCCTAAAGAGCCTGTTATACAGCCATCCCTGCAATCATCCCTGGCTACCTTGGTGTCCATTACTAATTTTGCTGTGTACCCACAGCAGTGAGGTAATTGCATAGCATTAGCACTATCTGCACGGATCATCACGGATGGATTGACTGCCCAGCACATTGCACGTTTAATTTAGTGTGTTTACCGAATTGCACAATTTGATCTGATTGTGTATGGGACATTTCATTACGAATCACGATTGTCACTTGGATCAAGAATTTGTTTTTTATTTATTTTTTTCTTGTTCACATTATTATTTTGGCTCAACTTTTTTAATTATGTTTGCACATTTTTGTATATGAATTTTGATATTTATGGTGAATTTGTGTTTTTGCACATAGAGTCACTTTATGGTCTATGCACATATAGTCACGTTATGGTCTATTACAGCTCGATTTTGGATTTTAGTTCATAGTTATATATTATGCACAGAGTCACTTTTTGATTTATCTATGCATGGTTGCACTTTATACAATGTTATAATCGCACATTACTGGTTTTATTGTGGCCATTGAATGTTTTGAAATTAGCGCATCACACCTTTTTCATTTTATTCTTATCAGTGAGAGACAACTCATTTAGTGATTGCTGCTTTGTTCACTTGCTCTTCTGGCTCTCTTCTAATTTTTTCCATAGAGCGCAGAAGTCTTTAGATACACAGCCAATGTCCATAGTTGCCAACATTGTAAAAGGGCCACTTTTTTGGCTGTAGACGGAGCCTTATAATTAGGGGGCGTGGCATGCGTTTGTAGGCGTAACATAGCAAAAAAGAAAAATGCGGCGCTCTGCGCGTTTCAAAACATGGGCG
Organism: Lithobates pipiens; assembly: GCF_037356315.1. Lineage (NCBI taxonomy): Eukaryota > Metazoa > Chordata > Amphibia > Anura > Ranidae > Lithobates > Lithobates pipiens. The sequence continues at coordinate 19,472,346 of NW_027507787.1, forward strand.
TAGTTTACGTGTCAGTGGGCGTGGCTTGTGTGGGCATTGTTCAAATGGGGGTGTGGTTAGAGTCTGAAATGAATGAGAGATGGAGAAAGAAAGGGGAAGAGAGGGAGGGAGGGAGAGAGGGAGAGAGGGAGGGAGGGAGGGAGGGAGAGAGGGAGGGGAATGAGGGAGGGAGAGAGGGAGGGGAATGAGGGAGGGAGAGAGGGAGGGGAATGAGGGAGGGAGGGAGAGAAATAAGGAAAGAAGGAAAACAGGATGAAGGGACAGCAGGCCCAGATTCTACACCACAATAGAAATGTGTATTCCAGAGTTTAACAAATCAGCAAAGATAAAGAGATACTCCAAACACCTTGTGTTAGCGCTCCAATCATCCCAGCACCACGGTTGTTGTGGTGTCAGGATCATTGAAGAGCATTATTACTATTATTACATTGTAATATAGAATGAAGTCATTCAAGTCACCATAATCCTGAATCAGTGTGACCCTGAGGGTGTCACCTGTCACATCACCTGCCACGAGATGCCATTAGGTGCCCCCAGCAGAGTCCGTCCTTACATCAGGTGCCCCCAGCAGCAGAGGCCCTCCTTACAGATCTGTGTCCCTGGCAGCATAGGCCTTCCTTAAATCTGGTGTCCCCAGCAGTGAAGCCCTCCTTTACATCTGGTGTCTGTGGAAGCGGAGCCCTCCTTTACATCTGGTGTCTGTGGCAGAAGAGCCCTCCTTTACATCTGGTGTCCGTGGCAGCAGAGCCCTCCTTTACATCTGGTGTCCGTGGCAGCAGAGCCCTCCTTTACATCTGGTGTCCGTGGCAGCAGAGCCCTCCTTTACATCTGGTGTCCGTGGCAGCAGAGCCCTCCTTTACATCTGGTGTCCGTGGCAGCAGAGCCCTCCTTTACATCTGGTGTCCCCCAGCAGCAGAGCCCTCCTTTACATCTGGTGTCCCCCAGCAGCAGAGCCCTCCTTTACATCTGGTGTCCCCCAGCAGCAGAGCCCTCCTTACAGATCGTTGTCCAACAGCAACAGTGCTCTCCTTACTTCAGTCTCCCCAGCAGCTGGCAGCAGCGGAGCTCTCCTTACAGAGCGATCTGTGTCACCAAGCAACAGAGCCCTCCTTACTTCAGTGTCCCTTTTAGCAGTAGCGGAGCCCTCCTTACAGAGCGATCTGTGCCCCCCAGCAGCATGGTAGCTACAGTTCCCGGTTTTCTTGTGTGTGTGTTCAGTGGAGAGGGGAGAAGCTGATTGGCTGCCCCTCCCCTCTCCACTGAACACAAGGGGAAAAAATCCTTATGACGGCGGCGGCGGCCATCTTCTTGTAGCCATTTTTTCCTAAAACATTCCCGATTTTCCCAGGACAAAGGCAAGATCCTGGGAAATTAATCGGGATGAGCTACGATTGGGATGAGGGTCTCAAAATCGGGATTGTCCTGGGAAAATCGGGACTGTTGGAAGGTATGAAAGTTGCTTGTCCTGGAAGCGAATTTTAGTTGCGTAGTATGTTGCTCAAAGTCACGCTGAAGTCTTCTCAAAATTGCCTTGCAAAGTCACGCTGTAAGTCGGGTTGCCCCTGTGTGAACTGGCACTAATGGGATGCTAGGCTTCTAAATACAGGTTGATATAATCTGACTGCAAATGCCCACTTTTTGTACTCTACACCACTTTCCTTTCATGAAAGAGAGATTGAATTATCTATGTTTTACTGTTGATTATAGGATTGTTTATACTGCTGCTATCAATATAAAGCCATACTAGCATGTTTCCCATCTATTAACCACACCCACTAAAAATATAACCAATGTAGGAGAGTTTTAGCATGGGCTTTATTGTTCTTTTATTGAAACACTGTAAAATTGCAATGAACCATTGACATAAAAAAAAAGCTGAATAATAAAATCCCTAGGCACAACCTCCCGTCCTTTGCAAGTCTTTTGCAAGTCCTAGTCTTTTCCTCTTTTGGCAGCGGATAATTACTCTGCTGGCTTTGGTTCTCCGCCCCTTCAGTCACCTTTCCATATAACCTTTTATGTAGCTGCTAGGAGAGGGACGAAGGAGCATAATATAGAGAGTGTTACGAGTGACAGTTCTGAGTTTGCTGGGGCTGCTGGACATCCAAAACAGTGGCACCCAGCAGCAGGCTTGGGGCATCTAGACATCTATACTATGGAGGCTTTTACAGGTAAATAACATGCATAAAATATGTTAAAGCAGTACAAAACTCAATGGTTTCAGCGGGGGGCATTGATAGTTTCAAAAAACTATTAGATAAGCACTTGAACGACCACAACATACAGGGATATACAATGTAATACTGACATATAATCACACACATAGGTTGGACTTGATGGACTTGTGTCTTTTTTCAACCTCACCAACTATGTAACTATGTAACCATCTATGCCTGGTAGAAGAGGCACACATCCTGACTAGGAAGGCTGATCCCACACTTTACATCTATATACCAGAGCACAGTACAGCTGCTGACCCCCCCCACACACTATATTACATTACATTGCAGGATTGCAGCAGAGAGGGGTTCACCAGTGCTCCTCCCTCCTCTTCCAACCCCCCTCTGCACCCAGAGGAGTTTAAATACCACAAGAACCACCACCATAGGGATTTTACCACAATAAATCAAAAGAAAGGGGGAAGAGTTTTTTTTTTTTTTTTTTATTGTAGAAGGGATCCGGGCCACAGGGATCAGTCAAAGTACTTTGCACCAACACCTGAACACACACTTTTATTAGAAGTGGGGACAGTTTGTGGCAGTTGGGGACATAATATGCAGAAGGCTTAAAGTGGTTGTAGGCCCTTTACAACCACTTTTTACTACAGGCAAGCCTATAATTAGGCTTACCTGTAGCTACATTGGATATCTCCTAAACCTGCACGGTGCCCGTCATTGGCACATGCGCACCTAAGCAAACTGAAGCAACAGCACGTACGTGCTGTTGCTTCAGTTAGACTGTGCCGTTACTGACGGCTCCCGCGTGCAGGTGTGTGAGTGACGTCATCGTGGATCCGGCCAATTACAGCGCCGGAGCCGCTATACCGGAGCTGCGATGTCGGCCTCCGGGGTGGAGAACGAGGACCACTGCTGGGGCTTCGATCTCAGGTAAGGAATTCATAATGAGCTAGTATGCTATGCATACTAGCTCATTATGTCTATGTCTTGCAGGATTTTTATTTTTTTTTGTGTTTACAACCACTTTCAGACCGCTTAGCTGGCCTCATTAGGATAGAAGGGTGGGGGGGGGGGGGGGGGTGTTAAATGCACCTTCGTCTAAGTAGCCAAAAATCCTTGCCCTGCTGCTAGGTGGAAGTGCTAACCACTTGGCCACTGTGCTGCTCTAGGCTTTCTTCAGCCTCTGAGTAGCACCCCCAACATCTGGGCAGCAGGTCTCAGGGTCCTGCCTTCCCTGTTAAAAAGGGTGTGCTCACGGCTGCCGATGTAGCCAATGGTTCCAACACTGGTCTCCCCCAAAATGGTGACCATTCCCCTATACTGGGGAAACTTTCCCATCTGGTGCTGTAGTCAATAGCAGGGAGGGGACAATGATCTGCAACAAGGAGGAATCTTCTGCTGAACGGATCAAAGGGCCTATCTACCAGAATATGTAGCAAAACCTGTGCATTTTACCGACATGTCAAATAAAAATCTGATTCTTATGAATCTGGCTCATGTTTACGCAATGTAATTTTGTTTAAAAGTGAAAATGGGCTATATCTGTACATTTACACCTTTTCATGTGCAATACCATGCACTGAAATACATATGGAACACTATAAATCCATCTTTTTGCTTCTCATTCATCATTTCAAATTGTTAATCAGGATATCACTTTTGGTACAAAATTTTAGTCTCAGTTTCGTAACAAATTTTACATACTGAATCTAGCAAAATGTTCAATAAAACATGCAAAAACAAAATGTGTGCCCCCCCACCCCCCCAAAAAAAAACGTAAAAAATAAATAAAAAAAAATACTACAAAACGAATTGATATAAAAGGGAGCCCCGTAATGATCCGCCCCAAGGGGAGGGGTAATGGAGGGGCGGGCATGACCTGGTGCCTTAGGAGCCAGGAAGATAGAAGAGGGAGTGGTAGGTGAGGAAAATAGAAGAAGGGGAGGAGCGGTATAAAAGGGGGGCGGAGCCAGAGCGAGCACCAGTGCACGAGGGAAATCATCGGAGGAGGCAGCTTTCCTCGCTGCTCCTCTACGCGTCATGGCGCTCACGAAGCTGCGGACGGAGGCGGAGGTGCAGGCGACGGCGTGGCTTACCAGGCAAGTGGAAGACCTAATGGGGGAGGACACAGATGCGGGTGGCAGCGGGGTGCCTGTGCAGCGGGTCCGGCGGTCTCGGCCGCCGGCATGCTTTTCGCCAGGCCCCGCCCCTCGGCCACCTCATGCGGATGGGAGCCTGATGGGGGACAGGTCGGTCTCCCCAGCTGAGCGGAGGCAGCGGGAATGTCGGGGGCCCGGGGCGGTCAGCACGCCGCCGGCCCACCCCGGGGGGCGGGGCCACGGGCGACAGGGGCGCCGGTTCCCCGTCTTCCAGCCTGGCAGCCAGTCACGTGGGGGAGCCCAGGGTGGGCCCCGGCACGAGCGGGGGACGGGGGGAGGTGGGTCGGAGGGCAGAGGACTGTGCGCAGGTCACGGGCAGCCGGGGGAGGGGACACAACTTAGCAGATGGTCGGGCTGGGCCCAGCAGCAGGCTCAAGGAGTCGAGGGACGTTGCGGGGGGCGCCCCGGGTCTGGCACACACCGGGGGGCGGGGCCCCTGCGGAGAAGCAACTCTACGGCCGTCGGAGCGATGCGGCCTCTGGGGGGGTCGCCCAGGGGGCTCCCTTCACAGGTGGAGAAGGACGTGACGGAGCGGTCGGAAGGAGAGCTGCCCACAGATGAAGAGGTGCGGATCCAGGGTGGAGAGCGGCAGCGCGGCTGTGGGGCATGTTCCTGGTCGGCCCGGGTAAGTCGGTGCATACTGTTTTTAATGATGCTTTGCAGGGGTTGCTGGGGGTAGTTCAGGGTGTGTCCACAGGGTCTACGATGCCGGCGATGCGGTGAGTGGGAATGGGAGGGAACTGCGGGTGGTGCGGACTGGCCCGCCTGTGCCGGGGCCCGCACCTCCAATACAGGGTCCGGGGGCGACGAAGTGGTGTCCGGCCGGTCGGACGGGTTTAGGATTGGCGACGCGGCGAAGTGAGGAGGTGTCCGTTTGCTTCGAGGGCCCACTGGGAGCGCACCGGAAGCCGGAGGTCTGTGAGAAGATAACAACAAGGTGAGTGTGTGGAGATATTCTCACTCCTCCCGTTAGAGAAATTCAGCTTCGATCGGGTCAAGCCCAATGCCACCAAACAGGTGACGGGGAGTAGGGCATTACAGGCTGCTACTGCGGACATTTGCGACTTGGTTGCAGGCGTTTTGCGGTCTTGGCGAGCGTCATGGGGTAAGAAGAACCCCCGCACACTGCTCGGCGTTGTTTTGCTTGATAGACGCCATCGGGGGGGGCCCAACGGGTACGGGGGTGTCGCATGGCTCTGGTCCGATGAACAGTTACGGCAGCGGAAGGCGGTACGTCGGGAACTACGGTGGGTTCACAAGGACATCAGCCTCTGGTGGCGGCGGATGTCCTCGGTCCGGGCCCCATCTCGGTTTTCCAAGGGGGGTCAGGGGGGTACACCCTCCTCAGGACTGTCGGCCGGAAAGCAGTGGGGAGTGGGCTGGCAGTTCATCGAGGGCGCCTACACATTCGGGGGTGCGTGCAGATTCCAGCACGTATGGTCGGGTTGCGGGGGGGCCCGCACATTGGCTCGGTGCTTTGGGTAGGGGAAGCGTGCCAGCGACGCTTCTGACAAGAGGGAGGACGCCGGTGAGGGTGGAATGGATGCTTCCTTTCCTACGTCAGTATCCGGACGGGGGGCTGCGCTGCTATTGGCCGGGGGTTTCTGGATACCTTGTGACCATTGGCAAGGAACGGTAGTGGACGACAGGTTGGGCGAGGGGATAGCATTGGGACGCAGGGGTGGTCCGTTTCGGGAGAAGCCTTGGGGGGACCTTGTGGTGTCTCCACTGGCGGTTGTCCCCAAGGTGGAGCCGAACAAGTTTCGGCTCCTACACCACTTGTCTTTTCCAAAGGGGGGTTCGGTCGGTTGCTTCTTTGATCCGGAGGTCTGCGCTGTGTCAGATACGACCTTTGCGCAGCTGTCTGGTGGGTACGGCGGTATGGCCTGGGGGGCGCTTGTGCCAAAGGGGACGTCGAGTCCGCGTTCAGGTTGCTACCAGGGCGCCCGGACAGCTCTTGGCTGTGGGGTTTTCATTGGCGGGGGCGGTTCTGTGTGGTCAAGTGTTTGCCCATGGGCTGCTCCATTTCGTGTTCCATGTTTGAGCAGTTTAGCTCGTTCTTGGACAGGGTGGTGAGGGATGTCTCTGGCCTTGAATCAATCATTCGCTATTTGGACGATTTTTTCGCTGCATTGGCCCCCGGGCTTCCGCTGTGTGTGCGATCCTCCTTGCTACGTTGCAGCACATCGCAAGCTTTTTCGGGGTGCCCTTGGCGGCAGGAAAACAGAGGGCCCGGGGGAGGTGTTGAGTGCTTTCAGGGCATAGCGATCGATTCCGAGGCCCTGGAATGCAGGCTGCCGTTGAAGAAACTGGGGGACTTGCTGGGGGTGATTCGTGGGATTCGGGCCGCCAAGAAAGTTCAGTTAAAAGCTTGCATGCTTGCTTGGGAAACTGAACTTTGCGTGCCGCATTATTTCTATGGGGCGGTTATTCCGCCGACGGCTATCGGCTGCGACGGCTGGGGTAAAATCACCGAGGCACTTAATTCGCTTGACGACGGAACACGGGGTGAATTAGGCGTGTGGCATGAGTTTTTGTCCTCGTACAACGGCCGAGTGGTATGGATGACCGGGCCGGTGAGCAGTTTTCGATGTGGAATGGGTTACCGATGCGGCCGGGTCAACGGGTTTTGGTGCGTTCTTTCGGGGCAAGTGGAGTGCGGCGCCCTGGCCGCAGTCATGGAAGGAGGCAGGTTTCCTGGGTAATTTGGCTGCTGGAACTCTTCCAGAGAGTGCTTGCTTGGGTGCTGTGGGGGGGGAGTTGCAGGTACTTGAAATTGCGTATTAATTGCGAAAACATGGGGGTGGTGCAGGTGGTGGAGCGCATGTCGGCATCCTCCCCCCGGTTGTTGGAGTTTTCAGTCCGTTAGTCCGTCGGTGCCTGCGTTTCAACATGTTACGGTATGCAGTTCGCAGCCCGGGGGTGGATAATTCCTTGGCTGACTCACCGTCTCGTTTTCGGTGGGGCAAGTTCAGGGAACTGGCGCGGCTGTGGAAGGAGTCCCTTGCCCGGGGTGGATGTGGGCGCTGCTTTTGGAGTCGCCGCGGGCTGGATACGGCGGTCCGTATGGGGGTCTACCTGGTCAGCATACAAAATGGTATGGCGGGAATGGCAGGGGTTAGTGGGTGAGGTGTCCTCAGACGGGGATGCCGGCGAATGGCGTTCGCTGGTGCTGTATTTTGTTGTCCGGAATATGGAAGGCGGGCACTCGGCGGCCGCGATTGACAAGAAAATGGCAGGCTTGTCATTTCTTTTTAAATTAATGGGTTCGGAGGGTTGGACGAATGATTTTGGGTGCGACAGATGCTGTGGGGTTCTTCGGACACAGGTAAATCGGGGGGACACAAGACGTCCGGTAACTTTCGGGTTTTGGCGGCCTTATGTGCGGATTTGGGATCAGTTTGCACGTCACGGTTTGAGGCACTATTGTTTACGGCGGCCTTTTTCCTCATCGTTTTTATGGGGCGTTCTAGGGTGGGGGAGTTGGTCAGCCTGTCCAAAAGAGTAGCTGGGGGACTGTTGGATCGGGACGTATGGGTAGAGGCTGCTACGGTTTGTATCCTGCCCAGGTGATCAAACACCGACTGGCGGGGTCGGGGAGTGGAGGTTTGCTTGTTTTCAATTGCCTGGGTCCCGGGTTTGCCCGGTGGTCGCGGCTCAAGGGTATCGCGGGGTGCGCCTGGAAGGGGAAGGCCCGTTCCTTATGCACGAGACTGGGTCCTTCCTGTCGAGCTTGCAGTTCTGCGTCGGTGTTTCGGCAGTGTTTGGGGAATAGCGGTTTAGTGGAGTCGGAATATTCTTCACACTCCTTCCGCATCGGGCGGCCACGGAAGCGGCCCAGTGTGGGTTGGATGGAGCGTCGGTGCGTGAGATGGGTCATTTGGAGTCGCGTAGGTTCAGGTCCTACGGTAGGCCGCAGCTGGCAGTTGGTCAATCTCGGTGAGGTGCGGGTCTGGAAAGTTATTACTGCTAAAAAACGAAAAAACTACAAAACAACAAACAAAATGCGGTGCGCCTCGTTTTGGATCGTGGGCCTCTCTTATGTTTGCTGGGGGGCCAGGAGAGGAGACATGAGACCGGATGGGAGGCAGCTGGGGATTTCCAGGTGAAGCGGAGTTACATTGGTCGGGAACCCCGGGCGTGCAGTGGGAGAGGGCGATGTGTGTGGTGGACAGGTATGTGCATTTAGCCAGGCCCCCGGAGGTGTTGGTTCTCCAGGCTGGGGGGAATGCCCTGGGTGTCAGGAAGGTTGGGGCACTGCTCGGGGACGTAAAAGCGGATTTTCTGCGGCTCCGGCGCGGTTCCCGGACACAATGATATTATGGTCAGACATCGTGACCGGACCCAATGAAGGTGGGCTAGATCGGTGGCAAGTATCCAGCAGACGAGGATTCGATTTGGGTGAATATGGTGGTGGGGAGTTTTTCAGTCAAGAATGGAGGGTTGGTACTCAGACACAGGGAATTGGAGACTAATGTGGGATTGCACCTGAGGAGGGATCGGGTACATCTCCTGGATGGTGGCATTGATTTAGGGTCCCTGGGTTTGCAGGGAGGCCCCCAGAAAGCATTGCGGGTGTGGGGTTGCCCTCAAGGGTAAGGTGGTCACCCTTTCAGGCTGTGGCGGTATCTTTCTGGTGGTCTTTGACGGTGGCGGTAAACGGAGGTGATCAAAAAGGGGTGGGGGGCTCATCGGTAAGATGGGCCCCTCCGGTGTATTCCTGAACGGTGGACGGAATACTGGGATGTTGTGTATTCCTGAACGGTGGACGGAATACTGGGATGTTTTTCACTGCAGGAATTGGTTGTCTCTGAGTGGTCACAGCTAGAGGCCTGGTATGTTAAAGGTACCGCAGTGAGGTTGGTGTTTTTGGTTTAAAGTGGGTCACCGTCAGAGATCACCAGACTGGAATTTAGTTTAAAAAATGTTGTTTATGGTTTGATATACATGTTTATATATTTATATATTTATATATATATCTTTGGAGTGAGTAAAAAGTTTTGGTTGTGTTAATAAAGGCCGTTGTGGCCAGTTTACTCCAAAGAGAAGGTGTGGTCTCGTTATTAAGGTTGATAAGAAGGTCGAGGTGGCAGTGGGTAAAAAGAAAGGGGACATTTGGGCTACGCAGGTCATGTCTAATTTTAGAGAGTTGCGGCAGTCCTGGAGAAACTGAAATTGTTATAGAACACTTCTGGACTGCAACTCTACCTATTAAAATCAGCTTACACATAAACACACCTTTCATTTTGTAAGCTTTAAAGCACAGGCTTGCTCTAACAACATGCATTTTGTTTAGAAAATATATGATTTCCCTCCATTGAGATTATAGGTGTCCATGTTCAGAAAATAACATCCAAATTATATCTTCAGCAGTCAGAACTACTTTTTTTTTTTGTATGAGGGCAGCTATCACCCCATTCATTAATACTCTATTACATATTCTGTGTAAACATCAATAAAAACAAAAAGTGCTGTGCGTCAACAATGCAAAAAGTTAAAATAAAGCGCTGAAACAATCAAAAAAGTGTCCTGTGCTTATTTTGTCATAAATGTGTTAAAAAGCTCCGAAACAATCCATATATTTCTCCAATATCATAGTGTCCCAAGCAATTAAAGATCTTTATATCTTCCAACTTATGGTGAAAATAAATCCCATTTTAGAGACATAAACCACCACCGAAATATGCTAAATAACTCACCAGAAATACTGGCTGGTAAGATCAACGACCAGCAAATGCACATATGAATGCACAATGCGCCTCCCACAGGGGTGCGGAGGATCTTTCTTCAAATTATTTGAAGAATATTTATGTTTCATATAATATATAATATTTATGACAAAATAAGCATTGGACACTTTTGTTGATTGTTTTAGCACTTTTTTCTTTTGTATTGTTGGCATGCAGCACTTTTTCTTTTTATTGATGTTTACAATATGTAGAATTGTAGTAATGAATGTGGTGCTGTATTTGAGAATACCAACATCACATACGTAGATAACTGCTGCACTGGAAAATTCTAGCATACAGTTTAGCAATTTAACCACTTCAGCTCTGGAAGATTTCCCCCCTTCATAACAGGCCATTTTTGTCAAAATGGCACTGCGTTACTTTAACGGACGATTGCGTGCTCGTAAAATTATTATTTATGTATTTTTTCCCACAAATAGAGCTTTCTTTTGATGATATTTGACCATCTCTGCGGTTTCTGTTTGTTGCGCTATAGACAAAAAGACAGACAATTTAGAAAAAAAATAAAATAAATACAATGTTTTACTTTCTGCTATATACATATCCAAAAAAAAAAATTTTTTAATTTCTTCATAAATTTAGGCCAATATGTATTCTGCTACATATTTTTGGTAAAAAAATCCCAATAAGCATATATTGATTGGTTTGTGCAAAAGTTATAGCATCTACAAATTATAGGATATATTTATGGAATTTTCTATTTACTAGTAATGGCAGCGATAGCGACTTATAGCAGGACTGCGACTTGTACGATGGGAAGGCAAAAAGGTATGTGTTCCTGCTTTGCAATAACACAGGATCAATACCTTCCCTACTGACAGAAAGGCAGTCTTGCCTTGTTTACACATAGGCAGACCGCCATTCTGCTTGTGTCCTGACGGACATCAAGTGGGCAGTTTGCAAAAAGTACCCAATCACATTTTGGTGGAATTTGTGCTTGCACGATTGGATGATGGAAGTCAGCAGAGCTTTTGCCCATTTACTAAGCTCTGGAGCAACTGTTTTTGCATTGTATTTGCCTTTAGTAAATCAATCCCTATGTTCCCCTACCTTCCTAAATATAATAAATTTATATATATATATATATATATATATATATATATATATATATATATATATATATATATATATATATATATATATATATATATATATATATATATATATATATATATATAACATATGACATATGACATATGACATTATGCTCAGCAAGAAAATTAAAACCCCTAAAAATTATTTTCTGTATTTCTTTTGTTTAAATTACTCACTGCATCCCTTCCATGTAACATTTCTTAGGATAAAAAGAAAACGATTACAGAAGACAATATGAAATTACTTTGAAAATCTATTGTAAAAAAGTGTTGCTGGAGCTCAGGGATTCAAGAACAATCGCACTCTATGAGCTCCGATAATTTAGTCCTCTAAAAGGTAACACATGTGAAGTTCTTCTGTACCTGAAGTTTGGATAGCTATGTTGGATGCAAGAATCATTTGTGTACTAAATGTATGAAATTCAATGTAATTGAAATGAGCTGTTCTATTGTGGTTCTTAACAATAAAAATTATGCCGCGTACACACGATCAAACAATCCAGTGGAAAAGTCCAGCAGACTCAAGTCCATTGGACAATCCACCCGTGTGTAGGCTCCGGCGGACTTTTTTTATCCAGAAGTCCGGCGGACTAAGATTGGAGTTTTGCACACCAATCTGTCCGCCGGACTCGCATTTCGGTGGACAGGACGGCCGTGTGTGTGCCAGTCCGCCAAACTTTTAAAATTAACGGACTTTTCCCGCCCATCTCCAGGTAGCCGGGACCAGCGAAGGAGGCGTCACTGGCCCCGTCACCTGGTATGGACTTAAAGGGGAATCCCTACGCCAAAAAAACGACTGTGGGACTGTGACATCATAATGGGCGGGGATATCATCCAGTGATGTCCATATATAATTCGCCGCATGCCGCGTGTCCTGTCACAGTGACCGGAGACAGCGACGAGGCAACATCTCCAGAAGAGAAGAACAGAAGACGGGGACAGCGGCAGCGGCGACAGAAGACCGGGCCACCGCTTGTAAAAGAGCTAGAAGAAGGCGCGGTGGCCCGGCAAGAAGAACTGAAGAGGGGGACATAACTCCCGAAGTCGGAAGAAGAGAGCGGCGGCGAAGAAGAAAGCCGGGCTCTTCCGCTAGTAAAAGAGCTAGCAGAAGATAGCAGAGGAATCCGGCGAGAAGACCCCCGAAGACAGAAGAGGACCCCCAGGGCTATGCAATAAACTATTTTAACCCTTGTGTGTTTTTTTTTTACATTTTTTTTCACAGGTGAATGGGTAGGGGTACATTTTACCCCATACTCATTCACATAGGGTGGGGGGCGGGGATCCAGGGGCCCCCTTATTAAAGGGGGCACACGGATTCCGATAAGCCCCCCACCCACAGACCCCGCCAATCAATGGTCAGGGTTGTTGGGAAGAGGCCCTTGTCCTCATCAACATGGGGACAAGGTGCTTTGGGGTGGGGGGGCGCACGGCCCCCCCTTCCCCAAGGCACCCCCCATGTTGAGGGCACACGGCCTGGTACGGCTCAGGAGGGGGGGGCGGTGCTCGCTCATCCCCACCCCCTTTCCTGGCCGGCCGGGTAGCGTGCTCGGATAAGGGTCTGATACGGACCTAGGGGGGGACCCCCACGCCGTTTTTCGGCATAGGGATTCCCCTTTAAGTCCATACCAGGTGACAGGGCCAGCGACGCCTCCTTCGCTGGTCCCGGCTACCTGGAGACGCGCTCAAAATGAGCGGACTTTCCTCTGCGTATGTGGGCAAGTCCGTTAATTTCAAAAGTACGGCGGATAGTCCGGCGGACTTAGTCCGCCGTACCTAGTCCACCGCAAAAGTACTGTGTGTGGGCAGGTAGCTCGTTCGGAAAGTCCGGCGGACTAAGTCCGCCAGATAGTCTGATACGTGTGTGTATGCGGCATAAGAGATACAGTATCTTACATTTTTGTAAATCATTTATTACAATTTTTCCTGTGACAACACTGAAGAAATGACACTTTGCTACAATGAAAAGTAGTGAGTGTACAGCCCTTTATAACAGTGTAAATTTGCTGTCCCCCCAAAATAACAACACAGCCATTAATGTCTAAACCGCTGACAAGAAAAGGGAGTGCACCCCTAAGTGAAAATGTCCAAATTGGGGGGTTTAGCAGTAAAGCAGCGCTAGTTTTAGCAATGCTTTACCGCTGTTAATAAAGGGTTAAGCGCTTGCAAATCATTGCTGCCGAAGCGCTTGGCAGGCACTCTGGCATTGCTGCCTATTGATTTCTATGACAGGGGCAGTTTAAGAGCCGTGTATACACCACTCCCGCACCACCCCAAAGATGCTGCTTGCAGGACTTTTTTCCCGTCCTGCAAGCACACCACCCCCATGTAAAAGCACTTGTGCTTTCACACTGTAGTGACAGGAGAGTCGCTTTTCAGGCGCTTTACAGGCAATATTTTTATCACTAAAACACCTGAAAAGCACCACAGTGTGAAAGGGATATAAGGCTCAGCTGTCTCTTTTTACCACTCCCCCAGTTGTCTAATAGACATCCTGACTACACTCTCAATCCGCCCTAAAATAGCTGCCGAGGGTTTTAACCCTTTCTCGGCTGCTGGCGGGGGTAAAAGCACCCCGCTAGTGGTCGAAATGCGCCGCAAATCCAGCGGTAAAATGCCGCTAAAAATAGCAGCGTTTTACCGCCGATGCTATGGGCGGCGTGGTGTGAAAGGGGTCTATTAGCGGTGGTCTGGATCTTCAGCATGCTGTCAGCAGGAGGCAGCTTATTACATAGATGCCGTAATGGTACATACCACTGTACCAGTACTACTAATAACTAAATATCTACACATGTTCCTTTTTAGCCAACTTGATTGCATTAGACTAATAAAAATATATTATGGATCTTTCTTGGACTACTGTATTACCTTTTTCCAAATAGTCTCTGTTAAACTAAATCAGAAAAAAAATCTATTGCTTCTGATTTAAACTGTGTTTTTTTGCAGTCTAATGCCCTATACACATGGTCTGAAATTCCAATGAAAAAGTCCAATCGGATTATGTTGTCGGAAAATCCAATCGTGTGTGGGCTCTATCGGACTTTTTCCGTCAGAGATTCCGACTGAAAAAAAGTTTGAGAGCTGGATCTAAAATTTTAAAACAACAAAATTCGATCAGACTTTTTCCGATCATGTGTAGAGAATAACGACGCTCAAAGTGCTACGCGCTCTCAGAAAAAAATTGGAGACGAAAGCTATTGGCTACTGGCCTCTACGTAGTCCCGACGTACGTGTATGATGTCACCTCGTTTCGAACTATTGGATTTTCCATCAACTTTGTGCGACCGTGTGTATGCAAGACAAGTTTGGGCCAAAATCCGTCGGAAAAATTCTGACGGATTTTGTTGTTGGAATGTCCAACCGTGTGTATGGGGCATTAAGCTTAGTGTACACTGCTAGTTTCTTTTTCGTTCAACCCAGTGGGCTGAACAAAAAAAAACAAAAAAAACACCTGACCGCTCAGGTCTAGGCTGTTGTACCAACAATCCGATGTTAGTACAGCAATATCCTCCTCCTACTATTGTATTATGACAGGGGACAGCCCCCCACCAGAACATTCCAGTCAGCGCATTCAGCCAACAGCCTAGAACGCTGATCGATAGCTAATCGGCAGCCCTTTTTCAGTTTTGCCCCTTTGACAGAAGCCAGGCCGAATGGCCAGCTTGTATCGGACCAGCTGATGTACACCAAGGCCAAATGTCTCTAATGAACTGGCTGATGCAGCCCAGTGTACAGGCTTTAGGCCTTGTTCACACTCTGTGCAGAGTCTGGAATTATTTTCTACACCGGTTCCTGCAAGGGCATAAAAAAAAAAAAAAAGATTGTTCTCTATGTGCCCTGTTCACATAACAACACTGGTCTGATGCAAGTTATTTTTCTGTACAGAAAAATAACTCACATGACGCCAACATTGTGATGTGAACAGGGTACACAGGGAACAATTGTTTTCTTTATGCCGTTACTGAAACCTGCCTATGACATTAGTGTTGTGGTGTAAAAATAGCACAGAGAAAACAATTACTTAAAGCGTAACTCCACTTTTGTTGAGAAAAAAAAAATTCCCCTCTGGGTGATCTATGTACATTGCAAGGATAACAAACGTAGTTGCAGATTCCTACCTTGTGTTATTCTGAAGTAATCCTTGTGCGTTTGTCTGTGCCTCTATTCTGAATGAGTCTAATGGGAGTGGTTTCATAATTAACTGTCAGCTGTGCAGCTGCAGGGCACTAATGAGGAAATCTGCTGGGCCTGCATCCTTTTAGACAGGTTCCTATTGAATAATCTCTCCAAAAATGATATTTTTGTTGTAGGGGATGCCTAAAATCTGATTTGTATCTTAGTGCAGACTTCTGGGAAAAGTGAGCCAATCACACAAACAGGAAATGATGTTTCTGGGAGTGGTCAGTACACATTCTGTGTACAGAACAACTCCAGGTAGCCATATTGCAATGCATTCTCAGAAAATTATAGTGGCTGCAGATTGAAAAGGAAATTAATTTTTGATAACATTTAAATACAATATGATTAGTGTCGCAATTATATGTGCTACATTTTTTATTTTATTTTTTTGCCATTTTTTTTCGTAGGAATGTGGAGTTAATCTTTAAATACAGATTGGCGAGAAGCCAAAATATTCAAATCTACGTGTTTTTTTCCATCAGTTTTTATGCAGGTGGGAATGAGGCCTACTCTCAGATGCCATCATATCGGAAGGATTTTTTCACATAACATAATTTAGCATTACAAAAAGAGTCCTGCCAATGACCAGAGCAACAGTGCACGTGGTGGCCCGCTAAACGCTTTGTTAGAAATATAAAAGCTTAGACAATCTTTCAAAAAAATTAGCAAACACATCATCACAGACATCTAGCACACAGGTAGGGCAGATACAAGAAAAAATATACCAGATCACCTGAAGACAGCTGGAAAGCTAATTGTTTGGACATAATCCTAATATAATTTACAATGATACGAAGTCCTAGGCCACGCTCTGTATACCAACCAATAATCATAAACCAATATTAAACTGAAAACGAAAGAATAGTTTTCCATATGCACTTGCAGAGACCGGAGTATTGCTAGTTCAGAAAAATGCAGGTCTCTGCACAGAAGTGTGAATGAGCCCTTCATACTAAAAACCTGTTTTTCTGCTTTGTAAATTGCTACATTTTAGTATAAACATGATGGGCAATGCTATGTATACTACAGATAATGATATTTTAAAATGACAGTAGCTTGATGTGCGTTTTCTTTCTAAACATTTCATAAATGACTCTTGTAATTCCAGGTAAAAACACCACAAAAAAAGCGCTTTATGCTGCATTCTGCTTTGGCGATCCCAAAATCTCCTCTGTTCACTATGGTGCCCTGAGGCCACATACCATTTTGATATAATGCCTGAATCTGTGTGGTGTCTAGGAAAAAATTATAAACAGTCCTATCACAATGGTTGACACTTTGTTCACAGAATGTCAGAAAAGGCAGGAAAAAAAAATCGAAACCTTCATTTTAACCCTTTAAAGTCCACATTTTTCAATGAGTTAGCGTGACTGACTCAAAATGTGCTCTACCAAACGGTGGAGCAGAACGTTAATGGGTTAAATTACCTGCAAAACCAGCAAAGAATACATTTGTGCTGTTAACCAATTTCCTGCAAAGAGATGAAGGTCTACATAATCCAACTTCATGCTATATCCTGCAAGTAATGGCATAATAGACAGGAGTATGCTACAAATATGCTGCCAGGAGTAAAGTGTTTATAGGCATAAGAGTTTATAGGCATAAGAGTTTAAAGGCCTGCATGTGCATGGTCACATTAAATTATATATATATTATATATATATATATATATATATAATCTGCATTCAACTGCTGCTCTTAAAAATAACATTAGACACCTCTTAGCCCTTGTACACACAGTCAGACATTCTGACAACCAAATCCGTCGGATTTTGTCCGAAACTGTTGCATACACACGGTCGGACAAAGTTGTCGGAAAATCCAATCGTACGTAACGTGATGACGTTATTTCATTACGACGGGACTACGTTCAGGCTAGTAGCCAATAGCTTTGATGTAGGAATTTGATCTGAGTATGCGTGGCACTTTGTCTGATCGGAATTCTCTACAAATGATCGGAGTATGTCCGATCGGAGCATTTTGTTTGAAAATTTTACCAACAAGTTGGAAGACCACACACAGTCGGAATATCCGACAAAACGGTCCGATCAGACACATTCCGTCAGAATCTCTGACCGTGTGTACAAGGGCTAACAGCTAGATTTTTTCTGACCATGTACATGAGGCCAAAGGTTTATATGAATTTTTTTTCCAAATCAGTAAACAAATCCACAGCATGATAAAGGGTTCTAACAATTCCTGTATACCGGAGAAACACATCAACCATGTTAATTAGAATTTTTCTTCAAAAAAAAGTGAATATTTTTTAACTTAGTCAGGCTCGGACAATTCCCCTGATTCAGCTTATTTTCTGATTACAGATCTCTCTGCTACTAGTTCCAAAATAGGCATTTTCTAAATTATAGTAAATCTTCTGACAAGGACACAAAACACATTAAAAATATCATAGTGGCTCTAATCTATCAAAAATGGGACAAAAAAATGGTGGCAGAGGTTGCACCTTAACTGCTTTACCGCCTGGCTGAAATTTGGTGTATGGTCAACCTTGGAGAGGGTAGCATTACTGCTACAGAGGGCATCAAGGAGTTTTTGCAACTAAAAAGGAAGAAAACTATTTTCCTAAATCTACATCTTGTTGCTGAATTTAGAAGTAGTGCTATCTTTGGTACCATAAGTCATAAACTGCCACCCTCTCTTTGCTCACTCCTGTCTATGTCCTGGAAGGAAATGGGTGCCAGCTAGATGGAGGATATCACACTGATGTCCAATGGAGAACTCTTGGCTGTGGGCAAAGATTTCCCAGGGCTTATTTTCGTGAAAAGGGTAGAACCTCTGGAAGTTTTTCTGTTGCCATCTGTGTCCCCATTGAGAATACTTTCTATTATTCCTGTCTCAAGGACGCCTCTTTGCCATGATGTGACAGTATTTCTGGGAAAAGAGACGATGGTAAATCTCCCCAACAAGGGTAAAAAACCAAGATTCTTAACCCTTCCAGATAAATGTCCAAAGCCAGAAGAACGTCTTGGCAAGAGTTTACTTTTTTTGCACAATTTAGCAAAGATTTAAATTAACAAAACAATAACTCACGACAAATAGAAAATGGGGGAAATTATTTTCTAGAAATGTTATTACAAGCAACTGAGAGTACAGATTACTATCAAAGATTGATGAGCTTTTAAAAAAAATCATATTAACACTAACCCCTAAACGAATCAACACTAAAGCTTGCCCTTTTGCCATATACTTACCTTATTACGATCTGAAGCAGTTAGCAGAGCACCAAGAGATAGCAGACCTGTGCTGAAAACGAACAGTGTTAAAGGCTACGGATCTCGTGTTCTTTATTTAAATTAAATCTGATCTCCCACAAACATTAGATGTTTGCAGATCCTATATGTGTGTATTTTGTCATGTTACTTCCTTTGCTTTTATCCTATTTGCATCCATAATTAAAGCTTTTACCAAGAGTGCTAGAGGGAATGATATTGAACATTTAAACATGCACTTTTCAGATCTTTGATCTTCATGGTTCAGAGGAAGTGAGGTTGCTATTTTGTTTGGGATTTTGGTACAGGTAAATGCAGCATTCAGCAGAGTCTGTTCATCGTATGGACACCTGTACTGTGAAATGCCAACGGCTATTGTGCTTTCAAAAGCTTTGCTGGGACACAATTTGGTGTTAATCCTGATGAAAGGTGTGTCAGCTAGAAGAGTTGAGCTTGTCGCCAGTGGTTGCCACACTGAACTGCCGACTAATGAAGCCAGCTTCTAAGTACACTTGTGTGGAAATGTACAATTTGGAGATCTTTCTGCTTACAATGTAGACTTTGTAATGACACATATTTTAGATGTGTAAGTAGGATGTCTACAGATTAAACATAATATTTCAGAACGATATTACAGATCAAGGGACTGAGGTAGGAATACTTCCAGAGTAAGATAAAACTAGAGAGGAAATTGCTCTAATATTTTTTTGATCATTTCTTTTGCAACTGGTCTAATGCTTGAAGTGAACCTTAAATAAAATATTTAGTTCGTACAGGAAGATTGAGCATATTTTATTACTATGACCAACTACCACTAGCAGAGGGATCACCATAAAGAAAGGATTTAACAATGAGAAAAGTGATTTTTTTGTTGACATTATTTGTATAACATAAGTTAAAGCTACAACCACTCTGAATAATTAGTTTGATGCTTATAAAATATAATAAACTACCAAGTGTGCCAAGATTCAAAATACATACAATTCATGGGTATGCTTCAAAAGGATTCCAAAATAATGTGAAAATGTACACCATATTTATATATACTGTGCCCAAAATTATGTGTGTAAAAAATAAAACCAATATAAATGAAAGTCCATGCAGTAATCCACCCATGCAATGAAACGTAAAAATCCTTCTGCCAAAAATCACAACTGATCCCTCTGTGTGTGTGTGTGTGTGTGTGTGTGTGTGTGTGTGTGTGAATCTCCACCACCAGTGAACGTCTTACAGATGTATAGATGGGACTGTCGCCTTCGAATACACACCGTCTAATTCCAAAGGTCTAATAGAGCTTGTTAACTTTTAGAAGCTGGCATAAGCTAAACAACTGATTCAATGATTATGTTCCTCCTCCAAAGTACATAAAATCACCAATTAAAAGGTTACGCAATACAACAAAATAAATATCAAGCATGGTACTATCAAGCTGCGCATTTACTACGAACACTGGACTGGTGCAATCATGGTCAAGTAAAGAGCTAGGTATCTCTGTAGCAAAATATATCATCTATCCCACTCAGGACCCTCCCATTGATTAACACTTTGTGTCCAGCTCAGGTGAGGGATCATTCTATCCTAGGCAGTGGTGGCTGGTAGGGCTTTTTTGGGGGGGGGGGGGCAGCACTACCCCACCAGCTGTATGCCAGTTGGTCTGGCATTTACCCTATCTGGGTGGTGGGCTGAGGGCATCGGCTCCGGTGTCCTCTACTCCAGCACGGCAGACCCAATCTAGGTGGCGGGCGGCAGGCAGTGGCTCCGGTGTCCTCAGCTCCAGCACGGTGGCTTTCGCTGTGCGCCTCCTCTCTCTTCCTAAGTGCTAGGTGTCCAATACAACCGGGTGGGATCAGAGTGCAGTGCCCTTTTTTGATGGGTGGGCCGCCACTAATCCTAGGTACTACATTTAAAGTATTCTGTTCATTAAAATCCAGGGGGATAAGTCCTACAACATCATTACTTTTGGTGGCAGTAACAGGAAATCTTGGCTTTTTGGCTGGGTTGACTGATTCCAAATTTAGCCAGTTCCAAGAGGTAGGTAAATGCCGATTAGGGGATTTTCAAGACTCAAATACCATCTTTACCGACATGGCATGCGGTATTTCTACAGCAAATTTTATTTCACCACTTCGCGGGGCAGAATTTTTAGACTCACCCACTAGTTTAGTGCAATTACGTGTAGGACACTGGCTAGTACGGCGAGGACTCGAATGCATTGCGAAAAAGATTTGAATATAAGATTTTCAGCTGATCAAAGAGATTGTATATATAATTTCATACATAAATCTATCTCTTTGAGACTGCAGGAAGCAAGGTACAGGCTTTTGCAAGCTTTTGACTATATGGTATACATCTCTAGAGAAGCTGCCCAGTATGTGTTCTAATGCTGACCCCATTTGTTGGCACTGCGGAGAAGAAAATGGAACACTCCATATTTTCTGGACATTTCCCAGAATTCCTCCCCATTGGCAAGAGGTGTATGCTTTGATTAATGTTATCTCTGGGCTCTACCTTGATCGGGATACAGCAGCATGTTTGTTACATTTCAGCCCTCTCTCTTGTGGGTTTGATATCACCAATTGGTGGCAAGATTCCTTTATGTTGTGGCGAGGGCATGCATACTGGCACATTTGAAGTCCTCCTCTTAACCAATGACGGGGCACTGTATTAGAGTAGTGAATGAGATAATGCATATGGAGGAGCGTACAGCATCAGTGAATATAAAGGAAACTTGTTTTCGTAAAATCTGGAGTGGGTGGATTTATTTCACCTGAACTTTGAAATAGAAGGCATTCCTTCCCTGATCCTGTGTCCAAAATATCATCATTTATTATGGTGGATGATAACAATATACAAGGAAAACTTTTTTTTTTTTGGAGGGAGGGGTGGGGAAAGAAAATGATGGGGCCTGGTGTATTATCCCCACAAACAACATACACAATGTTATTAAGTAATAATTTAAAAGCCACTTATTGTTTATTTTATTAACCCCCCTGACGGTTTTCCCGAGTCTGACTCGGGGTGGATTTTTCATACCAAAAGCGGTATCCCCGAGTCAGACTCGGGACTGCATCGCTGGATCCAGGAGGAGGAATACTTACCTTCTCCCTCGGATCCAGCGTTGTTTCCCCGCTGTACGAGCGAGCCGTGTCTCGCTCGATCTATCACATCGGCGATCTCCGTGCCCTGCGAGCGTTGCGACGCACGGGGACGGAGATCGGCGCCAAATTCAAAAAGTGAAACACACAGTAAACATACAGCATAATGTAATCTTACAGATTACATTGCTGTATGTAAACATTTCACATCCCCGTTGTCCCTAGTGGTCTGTCCAGTGTCCTGCATGCAGTTTTATATAATAAAAGCTGTTCTTTATACCTGGAAACTGGAGATTGTCCATAGCAACCAAAACTGTCACTGTACATCAAAAATGATTTTAGAGCAGCTAGAAAACAGCGATAATAAATTAGAATCACTCGCAGAATTGAGCGATAGCGATTTGTGGGGAGATTCGTCATCAAATACTGAAAAGTAATGACAGTGACAATTCTGCAACTGAGCAAATTTCAGTGTTTTTGATGTGATTACATTATTGAATAATTTTTATTATTGTTATATTATTATTTGGTACAATTATTTATAATTATTTCTTATATTATAATTTATGATTTAATTTTTCAAACTTTATCATACCCGGGATGTCTGCTAGACTCTGGTTTGGACAGATTTAAGAGAGTTATTCCTAAGAATTGCAGGACTACAATATAAAACGCCAAATTTTCATGCAAAATAATGGTACCGCTTTTAGCACCTAAAATCCGAAATAATGGTACCGCCAGGGAGGTTAAGGACCATGAGCCCAGCAGGCTCACCAGGTACATATGGATATATTGTAAATGTGCATTCTGTACTTGGAAATTAGATTGTTGGGTACCTGAATAGTAGTGTATATTTATGTTCTTTGTCTGATTTATTATATATTAAGGCCTACAAATGCGTGAAATTTTTAATAAGTTGTACTCTCTGCATGTATTATTATGATAAACCTGCACTCACATGAACACATTATTGTAATAAAACTGCACTCACATGAACACATTTATACAGAGGCTAAACACCACTAGTTGGTGGGGGGTTCAACCCACAGCTCACTGCACCACGGTACAGCCTCTCTACTGGCACCTTCCCCTCACTTCTAAAAAACATACACAGATCACCTCCATACTTAAAAAGCCCTCACTGGACCCCACCAACCTGAACAACCTAAGACCTACAGTATGCCCCTATTTACTTTTAGATGCTTAGTCTAAAACCATCTAACCATTAGACATTTTGGGATGTAGAATCTCTGCAGGACTTAGAGACGGCCTAGTTTTGAGGGTGTTCAATCATTTCACCTGGAAGAATGTTTTTGGTATTTGTTTCATGTGCACAATTAACATCCAAAGACCATTTTTCAGCACCTGCTCGACAGTTTTTTACAGCAAGGCCAATTCTTGTCTTCATCAAGAGTACCTCTATAGCAGGGGTGTCCAACCAGTGGCCCGGGGGCCACATGTGGCCAACGACCTCTTGCTCTGTGATGGTGGATTGGCAAGCCCAGATCTTGGGTTCCCAACCCTCTATCCCAGAGCCTCAGTGTTGTGAATGAAGCAAGCAGTAGAGGAAGCAAGCGACTGCGGAGCAGAGCTGCATAAACTGATGCTTCCTGTATAGCATTGGTTCCTGTCACAGGGGGAGTGATACCAAATGTGTTCTGCCTGGGAGAGCAACAGCCGACAATACCTGAATGGAAGACAGTTATCATAGGTCAGTTCATTACTAAAATCACAGTGTATATATGAGCACAGCTTCTGCATTGGTTATTGGGCTGCTTTCTAACTGATCCGCAGGTGCAGTGCAGTGTATCAATGAGTTACCTTTACTGAGCTATAGACTTCTGTAATTACATGCAGGTTTGGCTCACTTTCTGAAAGTGCACCACACATGCAGGACATAATAGAATTCTATGGCAAATTGCAGCTAACCCACCGGAAATCCACAAGTGCACTGCATCCATGGTGTGGGTAAACCGCAGCGCAACAGGATCAGTCTGACCCAATCGGACCCTCCATTCACCTCTATGGAGCGGCAGATGCAAACGGACTTGTATTCATTTACACCGCCTACCTCCAATTTGATATGCTCCGTCTGGGTAGGTCAGATCGGAGGGTCCGTAGAGTGGGCTGCATCCGTGTCCACTCTGCAATATGCATGCCATCCGCCCGCGCCACTCATTGTGGCCCGCGACTGGTTATCTAGTCGCTTAAATGGCCCTCGTTCGTCAAAAGGTTGGGCACCCCTGCTCTATCGGGTTACAGTGGGAAGGCACCACTGACACCCAGAGACCAATTTTTAAGCACCCATTCCTTCTATTCAAAGTTAAAATGACACCAGAATGTATAAAAAAAAAACTCTAATCTTGTTCCCAGTGCACTACATTGTGGCCTCACCATACACACTGGCTCCCCAGCTGTTGTTGAGCAAAATAAAGGTAGCTTGCAGGCAAAATGTAATTTTTTGGCATTATAAAATTATTGCTGCAGAAGACTCTAGACATCAGATCTGCAACTTAATAGGTAGACTAAGGGGACCCCCGGGGCACTATATTGGAAGGAATTTTTCATTTTTATGTATTCACTTTAAAAATCACTGCTTATTTAAAAATGACGTTTTTCACAAACTTTTTTTTTTTTATTGACACATGTCCCCCAGGGCAGAACCCAGACTCCCATAACCATTGTATGCCCAATTACTTTCATATAAGCCTTCAAAATGGGCTCTTTTGATTTTTGATGTTCGGGTCCCATTGACTTTAATGGGGTTTGTTATTTGGGTCCAACCTTTTGCGATGTTCAAAAGTTCTGGTGCAAACCGAACAGGAGTCCGTTCGGCCCATCTCTACTCTTAACCTTCCTGTATTTTATCTTGTATTGTAACTGTACTATCTCCATATTTATATTGTAAAGTACTGCGCAAACGATTGGCACTACATAAATCCTTTAACCACTTAACCGCCCTATAGCCGAATGATGGCTACAGGGCGGTTTCTTAACTCTGGGAGGCCGTCATATGACGTCCTCCCAGAATTCCGCTCTCGCACGCCCCCTGGGGCGCGCACTCGAGAGCATCCGTGACCGCCGGGTCCATAGGACCCGGCGCATCACGGATCACGGTAAACGGCCGCTCATAGCGGCCGTTTACCATGTGATCGCTCCGTCAAATGACGGAGTGATCACTTGTAAACAAACCGGGGTCATGTTATGACGCCGGTTCCTCCCTCCCCCTCTCTGTACCGATCGGAACAGCGGAGGGGGAAGAGATCGGTGTCAGCAGCGATGTGGGCTGCATCTGCAGTGCCCACATCGCTGCTCACCGAAAATTAACCCCTCAATTCCCTGCCAATACTCTGCAATACCCTGCCATTATTCTGCATTACTGTGCAATACCCTGCAATACTCTGCAATACTCTGCAATACCCTGCAACGCTCTGCAATGCTCTGCAACACCCTGCAACACTCTGCAATGCTCTGCAACACCCGCCAATACCCTGCAACACCCACCAATACCCTGCAACACCCGCCAATACCCTGCAACACCCGCCAATACCCTGCAACACCCGCCAATACCCTGCAATACTCTGCAATGCTCTGCAACACCCGCCAATATCCTGCAATGCTCTGCAACGCAATACTCTGCAACGCCATACTCTGAGATACCCAGCCATACCCAGCCATAGTCAGTGATACCCTGCAATACCCAGCCATAGACACCCCCCCCCCCTCCCGCCGCCCTCCGGTGCTTCTACCGACTCGCCAATACTATCAAATCCAGAATCTTTTTTTTTTTTTTTTTTCAGGCTTCCCAGCTTAGAGGTGAGATGCAGGGTCTTATTGACCCCATATCTCACTGTAAAGAGGACCTGTCATGCCATATTCCTATTACAAGGGATGTTTACATTCCTTGTAATAGGAATAAAAGTGATCAAAAAATTTATTTTTGGGGAAAAAACGTCAAACTAAAATAAATAAAGTAAAATGAACAATAAAAAAAAATTATTTTTTTAAAACGCCCCTGTCCCCATGTGCTCGCATGCAGAAGCGAACGCATACGCAAGTCCCGCCCACATATGAAAACGGTGTTCAAACCACACATGTGAGGTATTGCTGCGAACGTTAGAACGAGAGCAATAATTCTAGCCCTAGACCTCCTCTGTAACTCAAAACATATAACCAGTAAAAAAAAATTAAATCGTCGCCTATGGGGATTTTTAAGTAGCGACGTTTGGCGCCATTCCACGAGCGTGTGCAATTTTGAAGAGTGACATGTTAGGTATCTATTTACTCAGCGTAACTTCATCTTTCACATTATGCAAAAATTGGGCTAACTTTCTGTGTTTTTTTTTTTTAAGCACAAAACTGTTTTTTTTTCCAAAAATAAGTATTTGAAAAATTGCTGCGCAAATACCGTGAGAGATAAAAAGTTGCAACGACCACCATTGTATTCTCCAGGGTGTTTGCTAAAAAAACATAATGTTTTGGGATCCTATGTAATTTTCTAGCAAATAAATGATGATTTTTACATGTAGGAGAGAAATGTCGGAATTGTCCTGGGTGCTTCAGAACGCCTGATGGCGCTCCCTGCATGTTGGGCCTCTGTATGTGGCCACGCTGTGTAAAAGTCTCACACATGTGGTATCGCCGTACTCGGGAGTAATAGCAGAATGTGTTTTGGGGTGCAATTTGTGGTATGCATATGCTGTGTGAGAAATAAACTGATAATATGACAATTTTGTGAAAAAAATAAAAAATCTTGATTTTGCAAAGAATTGTGGGAAAAAATGACAACTTCAATAAACTCATCATGCCTCTTACTAAATACCTTGGAATGTCTTCTTTCCAAAAAGGGGTCATTTGGGGGGTATTTGTATTTTTCTGACATGTTAGGGTCTCAAGAATTGAAATAGGCCGTCAGTACTTCAGGTGTCATCAATTTTCGGATATTGGCACCATAGCTTGTGCTTATTGTACTTATTTTTACCAAAGATATGTAGTAGTATAAATTTTGGCCAAAATGTATGAAGAAAACATTACTAATCTGCAAAATTTTATAACAGAAACAAAGAAAAATTCATTTTTTTACAGAATTTTCTGTATTTTTTATTTTATAGCACAAAAAATTAAAAAAACGAGCGGTGATTAAATACCACCAAAAGAAAGCTCCATTTGTGTGAAAAAAAGGACAAAAATTTCATAAAGGTCCAGTGTTGCATGACTGAGTAATTGTCATTCAAAATGTGAGAGCACCGAAAGCTGAAAATTGGTCTGGTTATTAAGGGTGTTTAAGTGCCCAGTGGTCAAGTGGTTAAAATGATATTAATCACAGACCAAACATAGCCGTGTCCATTCATTCTGCAGTGGCTAGGACTTGGGAGAAGTAACTTGTGGTATAGACATGTTGGCTGTTTTTCTCTTTCAGCAGTTTTTTGTCTCATAAACTGCTATTGTTTTTGTTATTGTCATTTTGTCCCACTTATTTAAGTAGAATAGGCTGTTATCTAGAGACCCCCTTCCAGATTCCGATAAGTCCCTGCCCATAGACCTTGAATTTATTGGGCAAGAGTTGTGGTAAAAGGCCCTTGTGTCCTCATCAACATGGGGACACGGTTCTCCATCAGGGGTGTTCCCCCTGGCAAGGTACCCCTCCTATATTGAAGGCTTATGGCATCATAAAGTTTAGGAGGGGGAACACATGCTTGTTCCCCTTATTTCCTGGCCAGACAGGCTGCATGCTTAGATAAGGGTCTGGTATGTATTTTCGGAGGACCCCATGCTTTTTGCTTCGTTTTTTGCATAGGGTTCTTTCCTAAAAACTATTCCAGACCTAAAGCGGCTGGTATAAATTTTAGGAAGCAACTCACTTTCTCACTTGTTTTTTTACTCTATTCCTGCTGTTTGGCTGAACATGCCGGTAGTGTATGAGTCACTGGTTGTTAGGACTCTGCTGGGTGCCAGCTCCCTACTAATCAGGAGCCCTGTGTGCAGGTAGCTGTCACATTTAGCAGTGATAGTATTGCCACTGCTAAATGTTTCACTTTCACTGCAGCTGGAGGTTTGCTGAATCGAACACCTACGTTTCAATAGTTTGCACAGGAATGCCACAGACTCTCCTTCATATTATATCATGTCCTGGTTAAATGTTATCAACCAATGTCATTAGACCATTTTCTTTTTTCAGAAGTTTTTATGGCTCTCTTTTCACGTAGGATCCAACAAAAAGGGAATGTTACATTAGCCATGTGAAAGGCAACAAATGGATGCTGACAAAACACGTATTACAAACCTTATTCCTTTTGCTTATGCTTGTGAAAATAATGAGACATTGACAGTGCAATTTTTACTGTATAAATAGACCCCTTAATATTCTTCCACACTAAAAAAGAACTCTTGCATAAAGTTACTTCTGGAGTGTTGGTGAAACCAAAGCTTGACTTTCTAACTGCTACTACAATATCACAAGTGAAAAATACAAATTCAATGAAAAGGGGGCGACAAGAAAATGTTTGGATAAAGAGAATGACATTTTGCCAAGTTTATTTGCCAAGTGCAGTTTGGTTTGCCCCAGAAGAAAGCTGTCTGCAATTAGTAAGCTAGAAAAATATTACTTGAGGCTACGTATCAATAACCAGCTTATTACCAACACAAGACACATCTACTGGAAATGGCATTTTAGATAATATGATATGATCGTGTGACTTCTGCTTCCCCCCCCAAAAAGTTACATACAATTACAGAAGAGTCTTATTATGGCAAACTGGGTGGTGCCAGAAAAGTGCAGCTTAATAGACAATCCTTCTAGAAAAAATGCCAAACAGCCGTGGTTTTTGTAACCAAAACAAGACAGAAATCTTTTGGCAAGACATATTGTTGTTTATTATGGAAATTTAGAAGTGTCTTTTGAAACTGGTAGCTTGTCTTAACCACAGATTATATACCTATTGATTAAGAGACAGCATCACATTTTTGTAAAAAGAAAACCAAACAGGTTTGGTGAACGGTGTGTGTGTGTGTGTGTATGTGTGTGTATTTTACACACACATACTGTATTGGGTTACTATCATTCATGTGAAGTTGAAATACATTACTCTCTTTAGCAAAACTTAAAGCAAACATGTATTTTACCCATTCTATAAGATGTAGGCTCACTACAATGCCTGTTAACAAGTATATAAAATGTAGCATTTTTATCTGATTTAAAAGGTAGATTTTGGTTTTCCCTTTCTGTTACCTGTTGATTGTATAGTATGCAAAAAACAAACAAAAAAAAACCCCAAAACTATTCTTAAAAGATTACTCCACTCAAAACCTTTAGAATTATCGATGAATGCCAAAAGGTGGTACCATTTACCACCTTCTATGTTTTGGATACCAGCAGTGAGGCAGTAAAAACATTTGGGTCAGTCATGTTTTTATTGCCCTCCAATCACTCCACTTAGCTGTAATGCCCCGCACACACAATCGGAAATTTGGCCAGCAAAAGACTGATGAGAGCTTTTGGTCAGAAAATTTGACCGTGTGTATGCTCCATCGGACTTTTGCTGGCCCCATTCCCACCAGCAAAAGATTGAGAGCAGGCACTCTATTTTTCGGTCGGAAAAAGTTCAGATCGGAAATTCTGATCATCTGTACAAATTCCGACGTGCAAAATTCCTACGCATGCTCGGAAACAATTTGACGCATGCTCGGAAGCATTGAACTTCATTTCCTCGGCTTGTTGTAGTGTTGTACGTTACATCGTTCTTGACAGTCAAAAGTGCAGAGTCTGCCCACATACAACCACTAATAACTGAAATACCATTGCTGAGTGTTGGCTTCATAGGCCTCTCCCTGGTTACCTGCTGCTGGCTGCTCATAGTTTTCACTTGGTTGCTACGGGTTTCCACTTGTCCCACCCTAATGCCGCGTACACACGAGCGGATTTTCCGTCAGAAAAATCTTGGATGTTTTTTTCCGGAATTCCGCTCATGCTTGGCTTGCATACACACGGTCACACAAAAGTTTGCTGAATTTTCGACCACAAAGAACGCGGTGACGTACAACACAACGACGAGCCAAGAAAATGTTGTTCAATGCTTCCGAGCATGTGTCGAATTGTTTCCGAGCATGCATAGGAATTTTGCGCATTGGAATTGCTACAATCGGAATTTCTGATCTGAACTTTTTCCGACCGAAAAATTGAGAACATGCTCGCAATCTTTTGCTGGCTGGAATTCGACCAGCAAAAGTCGGATGGAGCATACACACGGTCGCATTTTCCAACCAAAAGCTCTCATTGGTCTTTTGCTGGCCGAATTTCCGATCATGTGTATGCGGCATTACTCCCTTCTTGCTCGTTACTCAATGACGAAGCCAGGGTATTTGGGTTTTTTGTATTTTATTTGGGAACTTGGATGGGAGAAGGGATTAGTGGCATACTCCAACTTGAACTATTTACAATGGATAAGGACAACTCTCACTTGGTCTCACCGGATTATTGGTGGAAGCAGTCACACTGCTTTAACCATACAACCACATGTATGGAGGAATCAAGTCTTCTTGCTCTCACTAGCAGCAGACTTGATGCACAACGTTATCTTCAGGATACTCTCCAGTATTCCCATTACCGACACCCCATCAACTGACTTTTCTTGCTGAAGGGAGGTGGCCCTCACTCAACAGGCCAGAAAGACACAGATCTGTACTCACAGTAGGCAGAATCAGATCCCCCCTGAGTACATGTGCCCGTAGCTTTAATACAGTATCCCAGCATGCAATGCAACATTTCTCCTCTGCCAATTGCCAGGACTGTAACAAAGCCTGTGCACTCACTTCTCAGGTCCCCCCCCCCCCCCCCCACTGTCCAATATGCCTCCCTATTGTACCAGTGAGGGTCAAACAAGCTGAGCTGCACCTGAGCACAATGAGCAGACCTAACCAATAGATCCTGCTCCCTGGTAGGCAGAGAGCACTCTGGCCATCTTCCTGGTAAGCAGAAAGATCAAAAACTATACTCTCTTCTAGCACCTACCTAGGACATAAAGAGGATGGTGCGGACATAAAGAGGATGTCCGCACCAACATACCGCAACCGCCAAAATTTTCACTATCCCCAATTACCGTAGACACCGCAAAAAACATCATTAATAAACTGCGTGACAGTACCTCACCTATTGACATCATCCCCACAAAACTACTGAAAGAATGCTCCGACATCGTGGCTCCAACCATAACCCACCTCATAAACCGATCATTCCACGAAGGGATTGTTCCCAGCATCCTCAAACAAGGCATCGTCAAACCTCTACTCAAGAAACCAAACCTGGACCCTCAGGATCCAAACAACCGTAGGCCAATTACAAGCCTCAACACCATTTCTAAGATCATGGAGAAAGCTGTAGTACATCAGCTACAACTTCACCTGGATACTCACAAACTCCTGGACCCGCTGCAATCAGGCTTCCGCCCGGGTCATGGAACAGAAACAGCTCTCCTCAAGATTTGGGATGACGCCCTCGAAGCGGCAGATGACGGAGAGCCGTGTCTCCTCGTACTGCTAGACCTAAGTGCAGCGTTTGATACAGTAGATCACAATACTCTACTCGTCCGCCTCACAGAAGTAGCCGGAGTCCAAGACATAGATCTCCATTGGTTCGCGTCCTTCCTAGGAAATCGGTCACAGACAGTGAAACTAGGAAAATTCCTCTCCGAAACTCGGGCAGTCACCTGCGGAGTCCCTCAAGGCTCTCCGTTGTCACCCGTTCTCTTCAACATTTACATTCGCCCACTCCTTCAAATCATCAGATGCTCAGATCTCTGCTTCCACTCTTACGCTGACGACACGCAACTTTATTTCCGGATCAATGGAAAAAAAGATCACCAACAACAACTTGAAAACTGCCTCAAATCAATAGAGGACTGGATGACCACCAACTCCCTCCAGCTGAACCAATCAAAGACAGAGCTTCTTATCTTACACCCAAATCATAAGCCCGCAACCAAAACCTCCTGGTCTCCACCAACCGTCTTTGGGCAGACTATCTCCCCAAAGACCAAAGCCAAGAGTCTCGGGGTTATTTTAGACGCACAAATGTCAATGGATGCGCAAATAGGAGCAGTAGTCAGTCGATCTCACCATCTGCTGCGCATGCTTCGCAGACTCATCCCTTTTATCCCAAAGAATGACAAAGCAGTGGTAGTTGGAACAATCATTAATTCACGACTGGACTACGCAAACTCGCTTTACATAGGATTACCACAATATCAACTTGCGCGATTACAACTGATCCAAAACACGGCGGCAAGGCTGATAACAGGAAAAAAACCCTGGGAATCCATTTCTCCTTCACTGAGGAGCTTACATTGGCTAACCGTAAAAAATCGGATCACGTTCAAGACCCTTTGCCTCACCCACAAATGCGTGCATAGAGAAGCTCCGCAATACCTAATGGAGAAAATAAATCATTACACACCAAACCGCAGTCTTCGATCAGCCAACAAAAACCTCCTCCTCGTGCCCAAAGCCCGGTATAAATCCAAGGGGGATCGGAGATTCGCTGTCCAAGGGCCTCGGCTATGGAATGCTCTACCAATAAACATCCGCCTGGAAGAAAATCACCTGGCTTTTAGGAAAAAACTCAAGACCTTCCTCTTTTAGCAGATGATCAAAGCTCGCCACAGCGCCTAGAGGCGATTCAGTTCGCATTGTGCGCTATATAAGTATTTCATTCATTCATTCATTCAACCACTTTAGGTGTACTCACTCTTTAGAGTCTCATTAAATTTTTTTGAACAGAAAGCAGTTTTGCATGTGAAGTTTATATAAATAACTTATAAGGTGTTCATTTTTATTACATAATTATATATATATATATATATATATATATATATATATATATATATATATATATATATATTTTTTTTAAAATACATATCTGATTGATGCAATGAAAAGGTTAAAAAGCAATAATGATCCTAAAAGCATACCTTATTTTAGGGTTTCCAGTGAACTGGTATAACATATGTTGTTGGTGATAATGCCACAAGGCTGGGTTCAGAGAGTACAGACACAGGAAGGACATCTTCCTGCCTTATTTCCTGACTTCACACAATGAAAACCAGACAAAACTTTGCCAATGTTGTGAACACAAATCTAAAAATGAAAATGTATATTAATTATATTCACGACTGCCAAGTACTCTAAACAAATAGTAATTTCAAATGTATTTAAAGTGGTATCAAACCCAAAAGCAAACATTTATTATATTGCAGTTTACTAATTCTTATATGTAATTGATGCATTTGTTTTCTTTCGTAGGCTTTCTTTCCCCTGGTGGCAGTTAGAGGGATGAGACAAACAATTTAACACTAGCAGGGGGTGCTTGCAATGATCAGCTTTTATGTAAAACTTTTATTCAAAAAGAATAAAAAAAACTGTTGCCATAACTGCTTAAGACCCCTTTCACACTGCCGGCTTTTTTCAGGCACTACAGCGCTAAAAATAGCCCCTGAAAAAAGCGACTCCACTGACTCCAGTGTGAAAGCCCTTGGGCTTTCACACTGGAGTGGCGAGCTGGCAGGGCGTCAGAAAAAGTCCTGCCAGCAGCTTCTTTGGGGCAGCACTGCGATACCACCGGCAAAACGTGTGAAAGCCCTCTGAATGTGTTAGATGGAGTTTGGCTTCAATTACTAGGTGTATCTAGATCTGTAAGTCCAGTGGTCATTAGGGATGAGCCGAACACCCCCCTGTTCGGTTCGCACCAGAACCTGCGAACAGACCTAAACTTTGTGTGAACTTTAGAACCCTATTAAAGTCTATGGGACTCGAACGTTCACAATCTAAAGTGCTCATTTTAAAGGGTAATATGCAAGTTACTGTCCTAAAAAGTGTTTGGGGACCTCGGTCCTGCCCCAGGGGACATGGATCAATGCAAAAAAAAGTTTTAAAAACTGCCGTTTTTTCAGGAGCAGTGATTTTAATAATGATTAAAGTGAAACAATAAAAGTGTAATATTCCTTTAAATTTCGTAGCTGGGGGGTATCTATAGTATGCCTGTGAAGGGGCGCATGTTTCTGGTGCTTAGAACTGTCCCTGCACAAAGTGTCATTTGTGCAGGAAAAAAAGTCTTTTAAAATCACTTGCGGCTAAATTGTCGGCTCCCCGTAATACAGAGAACACTCAATGAGTGTTCTCTGTATTAGCCGACAATTCATTCATTCATTGATTAAAAAAAAAAAAAAAGAAAAAAAAAAGCGTGGGGGTTCCTCTAAATTCAATTACCAGGCCCTTCAGGTCTGACATGGATATTAAGGGGAACCCCGTGTCGAATTAAAAAAAAAAATTGACGTGGGGGTCCCCCTAAAAATCCATACCAGACCTTTTATCCGAGCATGCAATCTGGCAGGCCGCAGGAAAAGAGGGGGGGGGGGGCGAGAGAGCGCCCCCCCCCTCCCTCCTGAACCGTACCAGGCCACATACCCTCAACATTGGGAGGATGCTTTGGGGGTCTGTGACCCCTCAAAGCACCTTGTCCCCATGTTGATGAGGACAAGGGCCTCATCCTCACAACCCTGGCCGGTGGTTGTGAGGGTCTGCGGGTGGGGGGCTTATCAGAATCTGGAAGCCCCCTTTAACAAGGGGACCCCCAGATCCCGGCCCTCCCCTGTTTGAAATGGTAAGGGGGTACCTACCACTTCACAAAGAAAGTGTAAAAATGGTTAAATAAGACAAATACACTTTTGAAAATTCCTTTATTAAAAAAAAAAAAAAAAAAAAAAAAAAAAAAAAAAAAAGATTCCAGCGGTGCTAATCCACTCTTGCTATCCAGCGACGGATCTCCGGGGTCCAGCGATGGATGATCATATGCAGCGACGGGGGATCTCTCAGTCCAGCGCTGTCCATACATCCGTCTTCTGTCTCCATTGCGGAGACACTGCAGAGATCCCAGCGCTGACGTTTCTTATATTAGGAGGGTGGGGCCACCCGTCACCTGACCCCGCCCCTCTGACGCTGGAGAGGGAAGCCAGGGGTTCCCCAGTGACGTGTGGGTGACTCCGCCCCCTCTGATGTAACGCAGGTTTCCGTTACATCAGAGGGGGCGGGGTCACCCATAGGTCACTGGGGAACCCCTGGCTCCCTTCACCAGCGCCAGAGGGGGCAGGGTCAGGTGACGGGTGGCCCCGCCCTCCTAATATAAGAAACATCAGCGCTGGGATCTCCGCAGTGTCTCCGCACTGGAGACAGAAGACGGATGTATGGACAGCGCTGGACTGAGAGATCCCCCGTCGCTGCATATGATCATCCATCGCTGGACCCCGGAGATTCGTCGCTGGATAGCAAGAGTGGATTAGCACCGCTGGAATCTTTTTTTAATTTTTTTTATTTTTAATAAAGGAATTTTCAAAATTTCCATTGCGGAGACACTGCAGAGATCCCAGCGCTGACGTTTCTTATATTAGGAGGGTGGGGCCACCCGTCACCTGACCCCGCCCCTCTGACGCTGGAGAGGGAAGCCAGGGGTTCCCCAGTGACGTGTGGGTGACTCCGCCCCCTCTGATGTAACGCAGGTTTCCGTTACATCAGAGGGGGCGGGGTCACCCATAGGTCACTGGGGAACCCCTGGCTCCCTTCACCAGCGCCAGAGGGGGCAGGGTCAGGTGACGGGTGGCCCCGCCCTCCTAATATAAGAAACGTCAGCGCTGGGATCTCCGCAGTGTCTCCGCACTGGAGACAGAAGACGGATGTATGGACAGCGCTGGACTGAGAGATCCCCCGTCGCTGCATATGATCATCCATCGCTGGACCCCGGAGATTCGTCGCTGGATAGCAAGAGTGGATTAGCACCGCTGGAATCTTTTTTTAATTTTTTTTATTTTTAATAAAGGAATTTTCAAAAGTGCGTTTGTCTTATTTAACCATTTTTACACTTTCTTTGTGAAATGGTAGGCGTACTTTTGTACCCCCTTACCATTTCAAACAGGGGGGGGCGGGATCTGGGGGTCCCCTTGTTAAAGGGGGCTTCCAGATTCTGATAAGCCCCCCGCCCGCAGACCCTCACAACCACCGGCCAGGGTTGTGAGGATGAGGCCCTTGTCCTCATCAACATGGGGACAAGGTGCTTTGAGGGCTCACAGACCCCCAAAGCATCCTCCCAATGTTGAGGGTATGTGGCCTGGTACGGTTCAGGAGGGAGGGGGGGCCGCTCTCTCGTCCCCCCTCTTTTCCTGCGGCCTGCCAGGTTGCGTGCTCGGATAAAGGGTCTGGTATGGATATTTAGGGGGACCCCCACGTCAATTTTTTTTTTAATTTGACACGGGGTTCCCCTTAATATCCATGTAAGACCTGAAGGGCCTGGTAATTGAATTTAGGGGAACCCCCACGCTTTTTTTATCAATGAATGAATGAATTGTCGGCTAATACAGAAAACACTCATTGAGTGTTCTCTGTATTACGGGGAGCCGACAATTTAGCCGCAAGTGATTTTAAAAGACTTTTTTTCCTGCACAAATGACACTTTGTGCAGGGACAGTTCTAAGCACCAGAAACATGCGCCCCTTCACAGGCATACTATAGATACCCCCCAGCTACGAAATTTAAAGGAATATTACACTTTTATTGTTTCACTTTAATCATTATTAAAATCACTGCTCCTGAAAAAACTGCAGTTTTTAAAACTTTTTTTTGCATTGATCCATGTCCCCTGGGGCAGGACCCAGGTCCCCAAACACTTTTTAGGACAGTAACTTGCATATTACCCTTTAAAATTAGCACTTTAGATTTCTCCCATAGACTTGTACAGGGTGTTCCGGCTTTTCGAATTTGCTGCGAACAGCCCAAATTGTTCACTGTTCGCTGAACAGGAAAACAGGCAATGTTCGAGTAGAACATGAGTTTGACTCAAACTCGAAGCTCATCCCTAGTGGTCATCAATCCTGTCCTCAAGGCCCACTAACAGGCCAGGTTTGCAAGATAACTGAAATACATCACAAGTGATATCATTTGCTGTCAATGATTGCAGTATTCTAGTCTGCATCTCCCCAAGGTAATACATAAAACCTGGCATGTTAGTGGGACCCGCGGACAGGGTTGATGACCACGGTGTTAGTCTATCTAACACTCCTCTCCTCCCAGATTAATTAGGGCACTTTCACACTGTGGTAGGCATGTGTCGGTGGTAAAGCGCCACTATGCTCTACCGTAGTTTTTGCGTCACTTTTCAGGCCGCTAGCGGGGCACTTTTAGCCCCCTCTAACGGCCGGAAAAGGGTTAAAAGTGCCCACAAAGCAGCGCTGGCCATTGATGTCAATGTGCAGGGGCACTGTAGGAACGGTGGACTTTTTTGGGCATCCTGGAGTGAGAGGAGAGCCACTTTAGAGGCGCTTTGCAGGTGCTATTTTTAGCACTATAGCACCTGTAAAGCTCCTCAGTGTGAAAGTAGCCTAACAATGCTGCTGTCCAAAGGTGCCCCTGTACTCCTTCATCCAGAGTAAGGATGAGCTCAGTAGTATTCGCAAGTCCACGTGCCAAGCCAGGAAGCTGAAACTCCACAGCACTAATCACAGGTAGTGATATTTCCTGATCTGTGCAGCAGCAGTGTCAACTTCCTGGCAGGAGCAGGCACGTGGACTTGTGAACACGCCTAAGCTCATCCTTAATCCAGAGTGGGGGCACTAGAATACAGGAGGTGTATTACTGGTCAGATCACAAGGTGAAAAAAGAGAAGGAAAAGGCCTAAAATAAAGAAAACAAAGGTCTCCACCACCTATAATGATTGGTAAGCTGCAATATATGACATCTTTGGTTTTGGGTTTACCACTGCTTTAACCACTTCAGCCCCAGGCCATTTTGCTGGTCAAAGACCAGACCACTTTTTGCGATTCGGCACTGCGTTGCTTTAACTGAAAATTGCGCGGTCATGCGACGTGGTTCACAAAAAAAATTGACATCCTTGACATCCTTTTTTTCCCACAAATAGAGCTTTCTTTTGGTTGTATTTGATCACCCCTGCGGTTTTTATTTTTTGCGCTATAAACAAAAATAGAGCGACAATTTTGAAAAAAAATCATTATTTTTTACTTTTTGTTATAATAAATATCCCCCAAAAATATATAAAAAAAACATTTTTTCCCCCAGTTTAGGCCGATACGTATTCTTCTACATATTTTTGGTAAAAAAAAAAAAAAAAAAAATCGCAATAAGCGATTATTGATTGGTTTGCGCAAAAGTTATAGTGTTTACAAAATAGGGGATAGTTTTATGGCATTTTTATTAATAATCTTTTTTTACTAGTAATGGCGGCGATAAGCAATTTTTATTGTGACTGCGACATTGTGGCAGACATATCGGACATTTTTGACACATTTTTTGGACCATTATCATTTATACAGCAATCACTGCTATATAAATGCAGTGATTCCTGTGTAAATGACACTGGCAGTGAAGGGGTTAACTAGTGGGTGGCAGTGTAGGGGTTAAGTGTTCCTAGGGGCGTGTTACTAACTGTGGGGGGCTGGGCTTTAATTTAGTGAACACTGATCTCTGCTGCAATCACGTGGAGCAGAGATCAGCGTCACTAGTTGCTAGGCAAAATGGGGAAATGCTGTTTACAACGGCATTTCCTTGTTCAGCCGCCCCATGAGACGATCGCGGGTATGCCCGCGGCGATCGAGTCCGCGGGACCCGCAACTGGACTCACGGGGGTCCTGACCAGCACGCGAGCACGCCGCCGCCGGCGCGCTCGCGATGGCAGGGCGGCATTAAAGATTGAACGTGCCTGTACGCCAATATGCCTGCCCGTGCCATTCTGCCGACGTACATCGGCGTGCGCTGGTGGGGAACCGGTTAAATCATGTGTTAAATTAAAGGTAACTGTTGTTTCTAGGGATGAGCTTGGTGTTCGAGTCGAACGCAGGTTCGACTCGAACACCGACTGTTCGCCCCTTCGGCGAAGCCAGAACTCTGTGGAGCTCACGGCCCACAATGCACTTCGCCATCGCAGTGCATTGCTGGCTCATGATTGGCCAAGCATGCATTGTGACCCCGCATGCTTGGCCAATCACAGCGACGGCAGCGAGGAGAGCCATGATTGGCCACAGGCAGGATGCCTGTGGCCAATTATAGCTCAGGCTGTTTAGTACACGCCCCACACTATATAAGGCCACCAGCGCGGCGGCCTTGTGTAGTGTTCAGGCATCTGCAGGAGTTAGTGGGTGTTGTGTGCCTTCAGCGCAGTATACACCTCTATCTACCTATATTGACGTTCTCTAATTGAGCCATCTGCAGGAGTTAGTGGGTGTTGTGTGCTTCCAGTGCAGTGTACACCTGTATCTACCTATATTGCCGTTCTCCAATTGAGCCATCTGCAGGAGTTAGTGGGTGTTGTGTGCAGTATACACCTGTATCTACCCTTTATTGCTGGTGTTCTCTAATAGAGCCATCTGCAGGAGTTAGTGGGTGTTGTGTGCCTCCAGCACAGCACAATATACACCTGTATCTACCCTTTATTGCTGGTGTTCTCTAATACAGCCATCTGCAGGAGTTAGTGGGTGTTGTGCGTCCAGTGCAGTATACACCTGTATCTATCCTTTATTGCTGGTGTTCTATCATACAGGCATCTGCAGGAGTTAGTGGCTGTTGTGTGCCTCCAGCACAATATACACTACCCAATTGCTGGTTTTCCCATCTCCCTGCAGGCCATTACCATGTCTGAAAGGCCAACAAGGAGAGGCAGACAGGCACGAGCCAATAAAAAGAAGGCAAGCAGGCTCTGTGTCTAGAGACAACAGTGCTGGTCATGGATGCTGTGCATCATCATCAACACGTGGCCATGCGACACGCTTGTCCTTATTTTCAGCAGCTGGACGTGTTGAGCCGCATCATGCCGAAGACTTGGATGGATGACCAAGCCCTCTTTATCCTCCTTATCCTCTCTCAACCAGGCTCAGGGTGCTAGCAAAGCAGCTGCCAATGCATCCTCTTCCTTCGTCTCAATGTCATAATCAGACACTCCTTCCCTAGACCCACCATGTTCTCCTGAGGAGTCCCCCGAACTGTTTAAGCACAGTGTTGGGTACATGCTCCAGGAGGATACCCAGTGTTTTGTAGGCTCTGATGATGATACTCAGCTAGAGGAAGGCAGTAGCGTGAGCGCAGAGAGAGGGGATGCTCAAGAAGGACAGCAATCGGGCAGTCATGTTCCACAAGCTGCAGCATACTGCCAGGTTTGCTCCAGTGATGAAGAGGGAGGGGATGATGAGATCACTGACTTTACATGGGTCCCTGGTAGGAGAGAGGAGGAGGCACATCTCCAATGAGGCAGGATGGCCTCCGGGGGCCAGCTTAGGGGCAGCACACTGACTGAATCACACTGCAGAGCTCCGCCTGTGCAGGGCGCTGCCTCTGCGCGTTATTCTAAAAGTTCTTTGGTGTGGGCCTTTTTTGAGACGAGTGCATCAGATCGCACCGCTGCCATTTGCAACATATGTCTCAAGTGCATCTCGCGTGGGCAAAACATCAGCCGCTTGGGCACCACATGCTTGACCAGACATATGTTGACCTGCCATGCAGCTTGTTGGCAAGCTTACCTCAAAGACCCACACCAAAGAACAAAGCGGACCTCTCCTTGCTCCTCATCAGCTGGGATCTCCAACCCCACTAGACCTTCAGTCCTCTCTGAAACTTGCACTGAGAGGAATGAAGGTGTATAATTAGGTGTGTCACAGCCAAGTGCTTGTGGGTACTCTGCTAGCAGTACACCCACGTCTGATTGTAGCAGGAAAATTTCCCTGCCCCAGCTGCTGGACCGTAGAAAGAAGATCACTCCCAGACATCCACATTCCCAGTGGTTGAATGCTAGCTTGGCTAAATTGCTAGCACTTCAACTGCTGCCTTTTCAGTTGGTAGACTCGGCCCCCTTCCGTGAGTTTGTGCAATGTGCGGTTCTTCAGTGGCAGGTCCCAAAACGCCACTTTTTCTCACGGAAGCCGATTCCGGCTCTCTACTGGCATGTGGAAGGCAATGTCCTTGCCTCGCTGGACAGGGCGGTCAGCGGTAAGGTGCATATTACCGCTGACTCATGGTCCAGCAGGCATGGACAGGGACGTTACCTGTCTTTCACGGCCCATTGGGTTACTCTTCTGGCAGCTGGGCAGGATGCAGGACAAGGTGCAGTAGTGTTGGAGGTTGTTCCACCCCTACGCCTCCAAAATGCTACTACTGGTTGTGACACACCTCTCTCCTCCACCCCCTCCTCTTCTTCTTCCTCCATGGCCTCTTCCAGTGCTCTATCCTTCAAACCATTGGTGCACCGTAGGCGTTCAAGGGGCTACGCAAGTAAAACAATGCCATGCTGTGCTTGCTCTGGTTTGTTTGGGGGACAGGAGCCACACTGGGGAAGATATTTTGTCAGCTCTACAGGGGCAGGTCGAGAGGTGGTTGACCCCACGCCAGCTTAAGCCAGGGTTGGTGGTTTGCGACAATAG
The DNA here is from genome assembly GCF_037356315.1 of Lithobates pipiens. NCBI lineage: Eukaryota > Metazoa > Chordata > Amphibia > Anura > Ranidae > Lithobates > Lithobates pipiens. The sequence goes on from NW_027507787.1 coordinate 19,513,478, forward strand.
CACCAACCTCCTCTCTGCCCTCCGACAGGGACAACTGACCCATGTGCCCTGTGTGGCTCACATCCTTAACCTGGTGGTGCAGAGGTTCTTGGGCAGGTACCCGGGGTTACAGGATGTCCTGAAGCAGGCCAGGAAAGTCTGTGTGCATTTCCGCCGATCATTTAATTCCAGTGCTCGGCTGGCTGAGCTCCAAAAAGGAGTTGAACCTGCCCAAGAACGGCCTTATATGTGACATGCCCACCAGGTGGAACTCAACGTTGGCTATGCTGCAGCAGCTGCACACACAGCAGAGGGCCATCACGGAGTACCTGTGCGACTACGGCACCAGGACAGGGTCAGAGGAGTTCGTTTTTTTTTCTCACCACGCTAGTGGGGCATGATCAGGGATGCATGCACTGTCCTGTCACTGTTTGAGGAGGCCACAAGGATGGTGAGCAGTGACAGTGCATGCATCAGTGACCCTGTACCTCTTGTAGCATATGCTGCGTGTAATAATGGACAGGGCACTTGAGGCAGAACAGAGGCAGGAAGAGGAGGACTTCCTGCTGTCCCACCCATCACACAGGACGAGGAGGAGGATTGTGTCAGCATGGAGGTGGAGCCTGGCACTCAGCATCAGCAGCAGCAGTCTTGTAGGGATGATTTACAGTCCCAAGAAACACATGGACTTGTACATGGCTGGGAGGAGGTGGCTGTGGATCATGTTGTCCTTAGTGACCCAGAGGACTTCGGACCGAATGCCTCAGCTAACCTACGCTGCATGGCCTCCCTGATCCTGCAAAGCCTGCGGAAGGATCCTCGTATTTTTCGGATCAAGGAGAGGGACCATTAATGGCTGGCCACTCTCCTTGATCCACGGTACAAGGGTAAGGTTGCCGACCTTATCTTGCCATTGCAGAGGGAGCAGAGGATGAGACATCTCCTGCAAGGGAGGCCTTGCAGAAAGGTCTGTGCAATGCGTTCCCAGAGACTGGGAGGTTTCAAGCTCCTGGTCCTGGAAAATGTGTTGCTGAGGTTTCGTCAGAAGGAGCAAAGGAAAAGGCGGCCGTCTGACCGATGCGTTCAGACAATTTTTTAGTCTGCAGCCCCAAGGTATGATCGGTTCCAGCAACCATCGCCAATGTCTGATTTACATGGTGCAGGAATACCTAGGGGCAAGGTCAGACTTGGACACCTTTCCCACTGAAAATCCTCTGGCTTACTGGGTCTTGAAGATGGATCACTGGCCAGAGCTTGCACAGTATGCAATCGAGCTACTGGCCTGTCCTGCATCCAGCGTTCTTTCGGAACGCACCTTCAGTGCTGCTGGTGGCTTTGTAACCGATCACAGCGTGCGCCTGTCCACTGACTCGGTTGATCCACTGACCTTCATAAAGATGAATCAGTCTTGGATCACCACCAGCTACCAAGCACCTGAAGCTGATGTAACCGAATATATATTTTTTTTAAATATCACATCCCTTCAAGACTGCCTATGCTGATGCTGAGTGACTGTCCTGTTATGTTGACTGTCTAACCTCTTCCTCCTCCGCTAATATCTTGGAAGAACATTTTTGGTTCTGGGTGATGCCACCAGCCCAATTTTTCAGCTCCTGTTTAACAGGGGTGTCTAATTAAAATTTTTGATGAAATGCTTTGCAGCAGGGCTCATTCCTGCACTCCAACTAGAGTATCTGGGAGAGGTTGCAGTGTTGTGGCACCAGTAAGCAGTGCCTAAGGCCCAATTTTTCAGCCCCTGTTTAACAGGGACATGTAATTACAATTCTTGATATAATATTTCACAGCAGGGCCCGTTCCTGCGCCCACCAAGAGTAACTGTGAGGACTTATAGTGTTGTGGCACCAGCACCACCACCACAACCACCAAAGGTCCAATTTTTCTACCACTGTTCAACAATGGCATGTAATTACAATTCTTGATATAATCGTTCACAGCAGGGCGCTCCAGCGCCCACCAAGAGTCACTTTGAGGGCTTATAGTGTAGTGGCAACACCAACACTTTGTTCCACCATTTCTGCAGAGCATATAGGGCAGGCCCCTACTTTCAAACACCCAACTTAAAAACGTCTCCTACTTGCAAACTGAAGGAAACAACAGGAAGTGAGATTAAAAAAGACGGACGGCAAAACAAATTATACAGGGGTGATAACCCTTCCCTATGTTTTCCAAAAAGCTTAAAAATTGATTTTTTTGACTGGAGCTACACTTTAAAAATGTACCAGTTCAAAATTACAAACAGATTCTAATTAACACAACAAACCTACACAGTCCCTGTCTTGTTTGCACCGTCTGTATACTCCTGTTCTGAGTATATAGGGCCTGGGGGCCCCACGCCTTTCCTTTTTTTAATAATGGTACGGGGTTCCCCTTAAATATCCGTACAAGACCCAAAGGGGCTGGTAATGGGCAGGGGGGCTACCTATGCCATTTTTCTCAATGATTTTCATCCATATTGCCGGAACCAGATATTACATGAAAAACGCAAGCAGTTTTAAATTACTTTTTTTTCGTTAAATGTCATTTTGTGCAGGGATTGTTCTAAACACGGGAAACACGTGCCACTTCACAGGCATACTATAGACACCCCCCAGGCATGATATTTAAAGGAATATTTCACTTTTTTTTTCACTTTAATTGTCATTAAAATCAGTGCTCCCAAAAAACCGTCCGTTTTTAAGAAACATTTTAGGCATTGTCCCATGTGCCCCGGGGCAGGAGCCAGGTCCCCAAACCCTTTTTAGGACAATATCTTGCATATTAGCCATTAAAATTAGCACTATTTATTTCGAACGTCCGAGTCCCATAGACTTCAATGGGGTTCTAAAGTTCGCACAAATTTTTGGTTCGTTCGAAAGTTCTGGTGCGAACCGGGGGGGGGGGGGGGGTGTTCGGCACATCCCTAGTTGTTTCCATTGAAAATTTGTTGCAAAGATGGTGCTACATACAGTTTATACAGCATTCACAGCCTCTGCATCTGAGCTAAACAGTTTGTTTTGACCAGCTTGGCCCAAGTGAATTAATTAAAGTTCACTAAAATCGGGAGATCAATGAGGGGAACCAAATACATATGGTTCCCCCCAAAATCCACACCAGACCCTTATCAGAGCTTGCAGTCTGGCTGGCCAGGAAAGGCTGATGGCATGTGCCCCCCTCCCCTGTCTTAAACCATACCAGACCACAAGCCCTCAACATGGGGAGGATACCTTTCTAGGGGGGGCCTTGTGTAAAGGTGGCAAAGCACCCAGCCATACTCAGCAATACCAAGCCATAATCAGCCATACCTAGAAATACCCAGCCATACGCAGTAAAACCCAGCCATGCGTAGCAAAACCCAGCCATGCGTAGCAAAACCCAGCCATGCGTAGCAAAACCCAGCCATACTTGGCCATGCCTCATCCATGCAACATCCATGCCACTACAGTGCCCATCAGTGTCTCACAAAAGTGTAATAGCTAGTCAAATTAGGTTTGACATTTATGCCCCTAGAACACCTGACGGTGCTCCCTGTATGTTGGGCCTCTGTATGTGGCCAGGCAGTGGAAAAGTCTCCCACATGTGGTATCGTCATACTCAGGAATAGGAAAATCTATTTTGGGGTGTAATTTTTGGTAAGTACATGCTATGTGTTATAAATATTGTATAAATGGACAACTTTGTGTAAAAAAATTTAAAAAGAAAGCGTTTTCATTTTCTTCCTACATTTTCCAAAAACTTGTAGAAAAAAAAAATGACATGTTCAAAAGATTCATTATGCCTCAAAGATTATATGATGAGGTGTTTTCTTACCAAAATGGGGTAATTTTTGGGGTGTTTCCATTGTCCTGGTGCTCCAGGAACTTCAAAAGTGTAAGAGGTAGTCAATAAATAATATGTGTAATTTATGCTCCTGGAACGCCTGGAGGTGCTCCCTATATGTTGGGCCTCTGTATGTGGTAAGCTGTGTAAAAGTCTCACACATGTGGTATCGCCATACTCAGAAGTAGTAGAATGTGTTTTGGGGTGCAATTTGTGATATTCATATGCAGTGTATGAGAAATAAATCTGCCATTACAAATTTTGTAAAAAAAAAAATCACAACTTCAAAAAAACTCACCATGCCTCTGACTAAATTTCTTGAAATGTCTACTTTACAAAAAGAGGACATTTGGGGGGTATTTGTACTTTCCTGGCTTGTTAGGGTCTCAAGAAATGAGATAGGCCGTCAGAACTTCAAGTGTGATCAATTTTCAGAGATTGGCACCATAGCTTATGGACTCTATATCTTTCACACAGACCACAGATAACAGATAATATACACCAATTTGGGTTATTTCTTACCAAGGATATGTAGCTGTATACATTTTGGCCCAAATTTTTGAAGAAAAATTACAAATTTGCAAAATTTCATAACAAAAGAAGAAAATTTCTTTTTTTTTTTTTAAAGAATTTTCTGTCTTTTTTCTTTTATAGTGCAAAAATAAAAACAGCAGTGATTATATACCACCAAAAGAAATCTCTGTTTGTGTTCAAAGAAGGAGAAACATTTCATATGGGTACAGTGTTGCATGACTGAGTAATTGTCATTCAAAATATGAGAGCACGGAAAGCTGAAAATTGGTCTGATTAGGAAGGGGGTTTAAGTGCCCAGTGGGCAAGTGGTTAAAAAAAAAAATAAAGAAGTAAATGCACATATCTTTGCAGGAAAATAAATGTGCATTTATCATTTTAGTTTACGTGAGCCTGCAAAACATTGCTTGGACATTTTATGATTTCACCCCATTACAGCATTTTACATCTTTTGTAGAAACCCTAGAAAAAAAGTAAAATCAGGGTTTTTCAGCTATTCAAAACTCAGCAAAAATAGAAAAAAAAAAATGTGCTACATTGGTATAGTTTCGAATATTACCAATATTGTCTAACGCTCCATTCACACCAATGTGTTTTTTCATGCTTTTTGCAGAAATGCAGAACATTTTTTCTCAACATGGGCTCCTATGGAACACGTTAACATCAATGCATTTTTATAAAGGGTCGTGGCTTTTTTAAATGCAAAACACTATTTTTTTGGCCTTTTTGGTCCAATAGACTTCAATGGAGAAGTTGCAGAAAAGCATGCGTTTTTGCTGTGATCTGCATTTTTTAATCTGCCCAACAACAAAAAAAAGGTTAAAACGCAAATTGCGGTAAAATCGTGGTTAAAAAAAACAAACAAAACAAAAAACAAAACACACACATAAAGCACAGTAAAAAGCACTGTAGAAACCAGTGGCGGCTGGTGCTCAAAATCTTTTGGGGGACGCAAACAAACTGAAAATTTCAGAAAAACACTGAAAAAAATCCATCAATTGCAGCCTCGCTGTGCCCATCATGTGCAGCCATTGTGCTCAACATATGCAGCTTCTGTGCCCACCATATGCAGCCTCTGCGCCTACCATATGCAGCTTCGGCGCCCATAATATTCAGCCACTGTAACCCCCCCCCGCCATCAGACTGGCACTTACCCCATCCGGGTGACAGCAGCGAGCTGTGGGACGGGCAGGCAATGGCTCATGCATCCCCCATGGTTCCAGTGCGTCTCCTCCTCCATTCTGCTAGGTGTCCAATAGGGATTTCTGTGCCTTCAGCCAATCAGGTGACAGGTATGAGACCTACGCTCCCTGATTAGCGGAGAGGTGCTTCAGTGTTAGCAAAGCAAATATTTGCTTTGCTAACACACTTGGCTGGGCTCGTAGCGCAATGCTCTGCGCCACAAGTCCACCTTTTTTGAAGCCTATTAGAGCCTATGGCTCTAACCGGGTGCTTCAAAAATACCTTGGCGCTGGAATTCAGACGCCCACCATCCGAAAAGGGGCCAGACACCTGAATAGGGGGTGGTTACAGCGGCCATGGATAGATTCATGCAATGCATGAATCTATCCATTATACATATAGGGGGATGGCTGGAGAGAGGGGCGGCACCCGTGCGCCCTTATGGATGCACGGCCACTGGCGGAAATGCGCAAAAGCAACAGGCATAGATGTGAATTGAGCCTTACAAAACATTCAGAGACCATTCATGTCTGGTGGTGTGGGTTAGCATGCGTTGCGGTGGGGAAACATAATTATTTAAATAGCCTGCCAATACACCCCAATGCATGGTAAAGCTCTACTGTGTGTGTTGTAGTCTGATACAAGACAGTTGCATTCCTTAAGGCCTGGTTCACACCTATATATTTTTTTAGGACATTTTCAGTTGTGCTGAAACACACTACAGTCTATTTAACATGGTTTCCTATGGGTCACATTCACATCTGTGTGTTTTTATGGAAAGGGCCAGGGACTTTTTTTTCTTCTGGTTTTTGGTTCCATAGTCTTCAATGGATCAAAATTGTGTATTGAAAAATGCAAAATGCACCTGGAACATGCAAACTGCAACCTGCATAGGTGTGACTCAGGCCTTAGTTAAAGCAGTTGTATCCTGCTTTTGCACATTTTTACCTACAGTATAGGTAAGCCCATACTAAGGCCTACCTGGAGGTAAAATGAATGTATGGTTTAGGAGATATTCACCTTGCATGCAGCCACTGACGTCAGCGGCTTATGTGCTCTGAAGGTCTGGCTGATGCTGCTGGAAAATCAGAGCTCCTTGCCGAAACGGGAGTGACATCATTGCGGCTCCGGCCACGAAACCCGAAAGAAACACAGAGGCAACACGTCAGCTCCCTCAGTGGGGCCTGGAAGGCGGTGCGGGTGCTTTGATCTAAGGCAGCGATGGCGAACCTTGGCACCCCAGATGTTTTGGAACTACATTTCCCATGATGCTCATGCACTCTGCAGTGTAGTTGAGCATCATGGGAAATGTAGTTCCAAAACATCTGGGATGTCGAGGTTCGCCATCACTGATCTAAGGTAAGTATTTCACAATGAGCTAGTATACAATGCATACTCATTATGCATGTACCTTACAGGGTTCTTTTTTTTTTTTTTTGGTCAGAGCATACAACTGCTTTAATTGGTATAGAACTAAAACTGCTTTCATACTGAGGTGCTTTACAGCCGCTATAGTGCTAAAAATAGCACCTGTAAAGAGCCTCTCCTCTCACTCCAGTGAGTGCCCGAGTGCTTTCACAATGAAGCGGTGCACTTGCAGGATGGCAAAAAAAAAAGTCCTGCAAGAAGCATCGTTGCAGCTCTGTAAAGTTCCCCTGCCCATTGAAATCAATGCAGGTGGTTTTAACACTTTTTCGGCCGCTAGCAGGGGTTAAAAGCTCCCGCTAGCGGCCGAATTGCGCCGCTAAAATGACAGTAAAGTGCTGCTAAAAATAGTGCCAATGCCTCATTGTGAAAGCACTCTAAAAATGAATGGAACTGCAATGCATTAACGTGTGCATTCTCAAACATTGCTTTAATGTGTTATCACAAGGCATGATTGGGCTAATAAATTTGATGCACAGAGGAAAAATAAATACATACACTGTGTATAAATTCTCTCAAAATTAAGCTGTTCTGAAACATTCCAGGACTAGTTACATGTGAGAAGGTTTATGGGTTTGTATTACAGTTCTGACACAAAAGCATAGACTGTAGATTTCTGTTTTAAGGCTGCATCAGGCCTTTTTTAAGCCATGCAATGGAGCTCTGTTTGGCTCAATGCTGCTCTGTCAGCATAACTTAAAAAAATACATTTTTGTTGGTAAACTATTTACAATGCAAAGATATTTAACAAACTAGATTCGTACCTTTCTCTTGTCTGAAATAAATCCTGTTTGTTTCACTATGCTCTTTCTCAAACTGATTTTTGATTAGGAGTGTCAGCTTTCATTAGAAGCACCTGAGCAAACCTTAGTTTTCTGAGGAAAATTGCAATGTTTACATCCCTTATGCAGGCTATAAACGGTCGAATTTCGAACAAATTTTCTTTTCAAAATCAGAATTTTTTTTTTTTTTTTGTGATCCGATGATGCCACCATCGATTTTCCAAATTCGGCCGACCAAGCCTTCAATTTCACCTCATGTTGCTACAGAAAATAATTTTCGTGGCCAGGAATCTTCTTTTCTCTCCGTAAATTTTCTTTTCTTATTACATTTCTCGCACGATTCTCCCATCATTGATTAGAAAATTGTTAGTTTCTCAAAAAATTTCCAACATGCCCAATTCCTCAAATTAGATTTCCGCACAAAAATCGTCTGTTGCTGCAGCCCACTAATGGTGCGAAATTCGTACGAAAATTCTTAAATGCAATTTTCGAAAGAAAATTCTTTTGAAATTCGAACCGTGTATAGACGGCATACGACCCCTTTCACACTGAGGTGCTTTCAAGCTAAAAAAAGCACCTGAAAAGCTCACGAAAACCTATTTCCATTAAAATCAATGAATGCTCTCATACTGGGGCAGTGCGCTGGCAGGGCAGTGAAAAAAATGCCCCTCTCCATTGAAATTTAACAGGACGCTCTTCAAAAGCGCTTAGTGTTTTATTGGCAGTTTAGAAGCGCCTCAGTGTGAAAGGGGCCTAAGCCCAGGTTGAAATCGTACGAGTTCAGCCGAATTCTCACAGTTTCATTCCCGCATGTCAGTCCTAACTTTGGGGCGATTTTCAGAGACATCTGTGCAGGTTTCATTCCCGCATGTCAGTTCGACTTCGGGAGCAATTTCAGAGACATCTGTGCCAAAGTCAGCAAAAGTAGTGCAGGAACTACTTTTGGGGATTAGTGCGGCGCCGCAAAGCCAACGTCGCACCAATTCGGATAGTGCCATTGGCGGAAATCGCCCTGATGTGAGGATGTGGACTTAGGCTGCATTCACACAGGCATTTAGCAATGCTGTGAATCCCAGTGGCAAACATTTACTGATTCCTAGGTCTGGGATTAACGAGCTATGTGCAGATATATCTGTGACTGATGAGCCTGTAAAGTGCAATAACAGACTGTCGGTGGCCACAGCCATTTCTGACTGTTTGCACAGCTAGAGATAACCTGTGGTGATCATTGGTTGTGTGAACAGTCATGAATGCTTGTGGCCACCAACAGCCTGTCGTTGCACTGTACGGGCTCAGCAAACACAGGTATTCTGTACACAGCTGTCAGTCACAGCTGCAGAAATAAGTAGACTCTTCCCACTGGGATTTGTAGTGTGGTTCACATTGGTGCGATATGATATGTCAAATCGCACGCCAAATTGGCGGCTATTGCCGGAAATGGCACCGTTCATACCAGTGCAATGCTGCACCGATTGGCAAAAGTAGTTCCTGTACTAATTTTGGCGACTTTGAACAAAGAGGAGGAGAAGCTGGCAGCGCTGCAGGGGGCAGACGAGGATTGGTGTCTGCAATAAGACAGTACAGCTGGATCTCCTGCTCAACCGGTGCCGGGCTCCCCTTTTAAACTGATGGGGCCTGGACCCAGTACAGGAGGTCTGGCTGTACTGTGTTATCAGCGGCCCTGGGTGCAGCTTAAGGCTCGATTCACATCTATGCATGTTGCTTTGGAGCATTTCTGCAGTGCTTTTTGCGGTGCTTGCCACGTTTTTGGACATGGACACATTTTTACCGTGATTTTACCCCAATTTTGCCGCAATTAGCTTTTTTTTTTTTTTTTACACTGTATATAGCTGGTTGCAAAGGAGGAGGCCGGGAAGCCGGCCGCTGCGTCCTTAACCACTTACAGACCGGACCATTTTGCTGGTCAAAGAACAGACCACTTTTTGCGATTCGGCACTGCGTTGCTTTAACTGACAATTGCGCGGTCATGCGACGTGGCTCAAAAACAAAATTGGCATCCTTTTTTTCCCACAAATAGAGCTTTCTTTTGGTGGTATTTGATCACCTCTGCAGATTTTATTTTTTGCGCTATAAACAAAAATAGAGCATCAATTTTGAAAAAAACGCATTCTTTTTTACTTTTTGTAATAATAAATATCCCCCAAAAATATATATAAAAATTTTTTTTCCCTCAGTTTAGGCCGATACGTATTCTTCTACATATTTTTGGTAAAAAAAATCGCAATAAGCGATTATTGATTGGTTTGCGCAAAAGTTATAACATTTACAAAATAGGGGATAGTTTTATGGCATTTTTATTAATAATTTTTTTTTTACTAGTAATGGTGGCGATCGGCAATTGTTATTGTGACTACGACATTATGGCGGACACATCGGACATTTTGGACATATTTTTGGGACCATTGTCATTTATACAGCAATCACTGCTATACAAATGCAGTGATTCCTGTCCTGTGTAAATGACACTGGCAGTGAAGGGGTTAACCAGTGGGTGGCAGTGTAGGGGTTAAGTGTTCCTAGGGGTGTGTTACTAACTGTGGGGGGCTGGGCTTTCATTTAGTGAACACTGATCTCTGCTCCAATCATATGGAGCAGAGATCAGCGTCACTAGTTGCTAGGCAGAATGGGGAAATGCTGTTTACAACAATATGTCTCAGTTCAGCCGCCCCCCGAGACGATCACGGGTAAGCCCGTGGCGATCGAGTCCGGTGGCGCGCTCGCGATGGCAGGGCGGCATTAAAGATTGGACGTACCTGTACGCCAATATGCCTGCCCCTGCCATTCTGCTGATGTACATCAGCGTGCGCTGGTCGAGAATCGGTTAACAACCAATGAGTCATAAGTTGTCAGCGGGCTTCCAGCTGAATGTAAAAAAAAAATTGCTGACTAAAAAAAATCTAGAAGAAACGGCCTTGGGCCCCCCCCTCCCAGGGCCTGGTATGAGCCACCACACCAAAATGTTAAAAAAAAATGGCGAGTGGGTCCCCCCAAAATCCATACCAGACCCTTATCCGAGCATGCAGCCCAGCAGGTTTAGAAAAGGGAGGGGACAAGGGGGCAAACAAGTGCCTCCACCTTTCCTGAACCCTACCAGGCTGCGTGCCCTCAACATGGGGGGATGAGTGCGCCCCTCACCCCAAAGCACCTTGCCCCCATGTTGATGGGGAAAAGGGTCTCTTCCAAACAACCCTTGCCCGTTGGTTGTCAGGGTCTGTGGGGGGGGGGACCAATCGGAATCTGGAAACCCACTTTAACAAGGAGGCCCCTGATCCCACCCCCCGAAGTGAATGAGTATGGGTATGAGTATGTACACCTACCCATTCATCTGGAAAAAAAGTAGTGTAGTGTTAAAAATTACAATAGACAGTTTTTGACAAGTCTTTTATTAGGCTGCTCCGGGGGTCTCTCTTGACTTCTCCACTCTCTTCTCCGCGCTCTACGGTTCTTCACCTACTGTCCGGTGCCTTCTGCTGGGTTCTACTGCTCTTTTGCCTGCTCTTTTGCTAGCTCTTCTCTGTTGTCTTCTTCCCTCTTCTCTTCCTCTGATGTTGACTCAATGCTCTGTCCCGCTGCCATGTGTGCGGTGCGCAATGACTTATATAGGCATGGGGTGGGGTCACCCCACCACATCCCGGGGCATAATGGGTCCATGACATCACAATGGGCGTGGCCACGCCCCCATTGCTATTTAAGAAAAGCAGAACACCGTCGCCAGCGGGACGCAGCATCAGAGGAGGTCGTCAGTGGGAGCAGTGGAGCGGTGGAAGAGGAATGAGAAGAGCGGAAGAAGAATACAGAACAAGGAGAAGACCAGAGGATGAAGATGCGGAAGAATATGGAGGAAGATCAGAGGAAGAAGTGGAGAAGAAGATTTTTAATAAAAGACTTGTCAAAAACTGTCTACTGTAATTTTTAACACTACACTACTTTTTTCCAGGTGAATGGGTAGGGGTAAAATGTACCCCATACTCATTCACATGGGGGGCAGGATCAGGGGGACCTCTTGTAAAAGGGGGCTTCCAGATTCCGATAAGCCCCATGCCCGCAGACCCCGACAACCACAGGGCAAGGGTTGTCAGGAAGAGGCCCTTGTTCCCATCAACATGGGGGCAAGGTGCTTTGGGGTGGGAGGCGCACTCGCGAGGGAGGGCTGCTCACTCATCCCCTCCATTTCCTGACCTGCCAGGCTGCATGCTCGGATACGGGTCTGGTATGGATTTTGTTGAGAAACCCATGTCATTTTTCTTTTAAATTTTGGCGTGGGGGTCCCGTCCGAATCCATACTAGACCCAAGGGCCTGGTATGGACCTGGGTGGGAACCCCATGCAGTTTTTTTCACGTTTTTTTTTTAGCCGCCATTTTTTTTTACATTTAGCGAGAAGACAGCTGATGGCTCATCGGTTGCTAAGGACGTGGCGGCCAGCTTCCTGGCCCCCTCCTTAGCAACCAGCTATATACAGTGTAAAAAAGAAATATAAAAACGGTGAGGATCCATTGAATTCTATTACATGCAAAACGCTGCATTTTGCGGGGAAAAAAAGGCCGCTTTCCAAAAACGCAGAGGCACAAAAATGCATTGATGTGAACATGTTCCACAGGAACCCATGTTCAAAAATGTCCCTGCATTTCTACAAAATGCATCAAAAAACACATTAGTGTGAATCGAGCCTTAAGGGCTTGTACACACTTCTGCAGAGATCTGCATTTTTCTGCACTAGTCTCCACAAGGGCATGCAGAAAAAAATGTTTTCTATGTATCCTGTTGACACTGGAATGCAGGCAGCAGTGGAGGTTCACACATGTGGCACTTTGTCACATCTTGTGTTTGTATGCCCCGCTGTTGAGCTGCAGCGCACAAAAAACACAAGCCACTGTCCCCCAAAGCCAATCTGGCACAAACACCAGCCCTGAAAGCGTAACTCCACTTTTGTTGAGAAAAAAACATTCCCCTCTGGGTGATCTATGTACATTGCAAGGATTTTAACAAATGTTGTTGCAGATTCCTTCCTTTTCATGAAGAAATAGCTGTTTACTTATGCCCATGAGCAAAATTAATGTGCATGAGGGTGATTTCATAATTATCAATCAGGTGCTGCATTTTCAGGGTTCCATTGAGGAAAATTGCAGGGTCTCCTTTACTTTAGATGTGATTTCCCCTAGGGAGTATCTCACCAATAATGACATTTTTATTGCAGGGGACACCAAAAAGCTGACTTGTGTTTAAGACCCCATTCACACCTGAACGTAGCGTTTTCAGGCAGAAAATTGCGCGATTTAACAGTGATTTACCGCGATTTTGTGGCGTTTTTGCCAGAGTTTTTACCGCAATTTTGCACTGTTTTTTAGCGTGTTTTGCCGCGATTTTGTGCAGGGCAAAAGGTCACCAATGTAAAAAGAAGAAAAACGCCCAAATCTGCCGATGTGAGTGACAAAAAAGGGTCCAGAACTTGTTTGAGCTTCAGGCGTTCGGCTTCAGGCGACATGGAGTGATTTTTTTTCCCCTCCAGCATTTTGTAGCTTCAGCCTTCAAGCTACAAAATGCTCAGGTGTGAATGGGGCCTTAGTGCAGTACAAACAAATGGCCACTGCCCACTCCTAAAACTGGCCTTTGCAGCAGGGGGCACATGGAAGGGTGATGCATGTCAAACACAACCAAAGAAAATTCCCAGCTCAACTTACTGTCCAGTCTGCAACCAACCCAATCATCCTGGCTAACAGTATGCATTAAAAACAGGGGTTTAGTTTGCACACATTTGCAAATACGTGTCTATATCTTAGTGCGGACTTCTAGGAATATCAGTGAGCCAATCACACAAGCAGAAAATTACATATCTGGGGAAATTCTATATACCATCTGTGTACAGAGCACCTCCAGGTTGCCATATTATGTTACATTTTACAGAAAATTACAGAGCTGCAGGTTGAAAAGTGAATAACGTTTTTAATAACATTAAATTACGCCATAACTTGTGTTGCAATTGTATACGCTATAATATTTTTTTTTATTTGCTACTAAATGCAGGTAAATACATGCAATATTTTAAAAAGGTGAGTCTATCCTTAAAAGAGGACAGGTGCTATAACATTTTTTTTATATGTGCTATTTTTTTCCCCACAAAAGTGGAGTTAACCTTTAACCACTTGCTTGCTGGGAACTTAAACCCCCCTCCTGCCCAGACCAATTTTTAGCTTTCAGTGCTGTCACACTTTGAATGATAGTTGGGCTGTCATACAACAAGGTACTCAAATTACATTTTTATCATTTTTTTCACGCAAATTTAGCTTTTTTTTGGTGGTATTTAATCACCACTTGGGTTTTTATTTTTTGCTAAACAAAAAAAAAAAAAAGAAATAATAAAAAAAAAGTTTCATGGTTTGTTATAAAATTTTGCAAACAGGTAATTTTTCTCCTTCATTGATATTTGCTGATGAAGCTTCACTGATGGGCACTGATGGGCTGAACTAATGGGCACCGATGGGGTGCACTAACAGGCACAGATAAGGTGACACTGATAGCACTCTGATAGGCACTGATAAGATGGCACTGATGGGCCCTGATAGGTGGCACTGATGAGTGTCACTGATGGGTGGCATTGATGGGTGGCAATGATGGGCACTGCTAGATGTCACTGATGGCACTGATGGGCACTGATAGGTGGCACTGGTAGGTGGCACTGATGGGTACTGGTAGGTGGCATTGATAGGCAGCACTGGTGATGAGACACTGATTGGTGACATTTATAGGTGGCACTGTGAGCACTGATAGGTGACACTGTGGGCACTGATAGGTGGTACTGTGGGCACTGGTAGGTGGCACTGGTGGACACTCGTAGGCAGCACTGTTGTGCACTGTGCGCTGGTAGGTGGCACTGGCAGGTGGCACAGGTGGGCACAGATGACTCTGCAGAGGCTCTCCACGATCGGGACTGATGTCTCTCTCACAGCCGCCGGTGATCAGCTCTATTTACATCACATGATCAGCTGTCATTGGCTGACACCTGATCATGTGGTAAAAGGTCGGGATCGACCCTGTACTCTGATCTGTGATCAGTTGAGTCTCATAAAATTGATGATCACAGAGCATCCCAAGTGCGCCCAGCAGGGGACGCGGACGCCCTCCCAGTAAAGTAGGCCTGCGCGGTAGCCGTCATTCGGCTATAGCGAGGATGGGAAGAGGTTAAAAGAGGATAGGATGTTGGGCCTACTCAGTTGTCTGCACTGCTCTGAGTTACCATGTGACAAAACACACGGTAATGCTGTGTTTAAGGCGCATCAAACTACTACTTTGGGGTGGCAATGCACCTTACAATGGTACATTCATTGCGGTAATGCATAGTAAAAAGCACAATACTACAAAGTGTTGGTGTAAAGCCGGCCTTAGTGAGGATATCACCACAAATTAACTCTTATTGCAAAGAATGCTTGAAATGTGACTTGTAGTTGAGTGCAGAATTATGGAAAAGACAGTAAGCCAATATACATGTCGGAAATGTTGGGGGCTGTGTATATGCTGATGATGTACAGAATTCATTTTATTTATGTTTTTTATTTTTATTTTTTACAATATTCGAAAATTACAGCAGCTGAAAACTGAAATATAAATGTATTTATATACGGTATCTCACAAAAGTGGGGGGCTTGGCCCATTAGTTCCAGTGAAGATAACTTTTAAGGTGTCCGCATACCAAGACATTTTGGAAAATGTCAGCTGCCAACTTTGTGGGGGCAGTTTGGTGATGGCCCCTTCCTGTTCCAACATGACTGCACAGCAGTGCACAAAGCAAGGTCCATAAAGACATGGATGAGCGAGTTTGGGGGAGAAGAACTTGACTGGCCTGCACAGAGTTCTGACCTCAACCTGATAGCCTTTGGGATGAATTAGAGTGGAGACTGAGAGCCAGGCCTTCTCGTCCAACATTAGTGCCATGTGCGTCTAAAAGCAGGTGTCCCAATACTTTTGGAAATATTATGTATATACAGTATCTCACAAAAGTGAGTACACCCCTTACATTTTTGTAAATATTTTATTATATCTTTTCATGTGACAACACTGAAGAAATGACACTTTGCTAGAATGTAAAGTAGTGAGTGTACAGCTTGTATAACAGTGTAAATTTGCTGTCCCCTCAAAATAACTCAACACACAGCCATTAATGTCTAAGCCGCTGGCAACAAAAGTGAGTACACCCCTAAGTGAAAATGTCCAAATTTGGCCTGATTAGCCATTTTCCCTTCCCGGTGTCATGTGACTCACTAGTCTTACAAGGGAGCAGGTGTGTTATATTTGGTGTTATCACTCTCAATCTCTCATACTGATCACTGGCAGTTCAACATGGCACCTCATGGCAAAGAACTCTCTGAGGACCTAAACCCTATTGAGCATCTGTGGGGCATCCTCAAACGGAAGGTAGAGAAGCGCAAGTTCAAGCATCCACCAGCTCTGCGATTCCATCATGGAGGGGTGGAAGGGGACTCCAGTGGCAACCTGTGAAGCTCTGGTGAACTCCATGCCCAAGAGGGTTAAGGCAGTGCTGGAAAATAATGGTGGCCACACAAAATATTGGCACTTTGGTCCGAATTTGGACATTTTCACATAGGGTGTACTCACTTTTGTTGCCAGTGATTTAGACATTAATGGTTGTGTGATGAGATATTTTGAGGGGACAGCAAATGTACACTGTTATACAAGCTGTACACTCACTACTTTACATTGTAGCAAACTGTAATTTCTTCAGTGTTGTCACATGAAAAGATATAATACAATATATACAAAAATTTGAGGAGTGTACTCACTTCTGTGAGATACTGTATGTTACATTGCATTTGTATTTCATTTAAACAGTTGGTTCAAACCAAAACTGACATTGCAGAAAAAAGCTCATAAAGGGTTTACTCCAGGAATCACCCATGAGCAAAGTAAAAGGGACTATTGCGGTACCCAACTGAAATTATCATAAATGATAAAATTTTAATTGACATTTATTAGATAATTTGTGAAAGAAGCAAAAGATGAAAAAAATATATAAATCAAACAAGTAAACCCTTTATGAGCTTTTTTACTGTCCTGTCTATGCTATTATGGGATGAGGGTACCCCCCCCCCCCCCTTACAAGGCAATACAATTCCAAAACTGACATTGTCTAAATATATTTGGTTGAGTTTTTTACGTCTACACACCTGTTGTGGCCAGTGTGAGGGGTTTTCAAACAGTATGAAGTATCAATGTTCTATTATGGAGAATGCAAAAGAAACTGCTGGAACATGCAAAGGTGGGCAAAACCACTCAAAAATACTAAGTGGGCGGGATAGTCAGAAAATAGTCAGGGACAGCGTATTGTCAGAGTGCACCAGACTCCACCTAAAGCAGGGTTATGCAATTAGCGGACCTCCAGCTGGTGCAGAACTAGAAGTCCCATGAGGCATAGCAAGACTCTGACAGCCACAAGCATGACACCCAGCTGCAGAGGCATGATGGGACTTGTAGTTTTGCAACAGCTGGAGGTCCGCTAATTGCATATCCCTGACCTAAAGCTAAAACAACCTTTGAGTGGCCCTTTAAAATTGTTACATGCACTCAAAATTAACAACAGCTTACCAAAAAACTGCATTGTTGGGCTCTTCCAAACTGGATAATTTGAATGTATTGTTTAGACGGGACCTCAGGGACATACATGTCAGTAAATGCTGAGCAAAATCGGACTTTGGGAGCATCTTTAGAAACAGCAGTATTTGAAGAGATATTCAGAGATGCCAGATTCTCTGCCTAAATCCATTCTGAATGCTTTTACTTTCTATAAAAAAGAAAGCATTCATAGTGAAAGGAAAATAAACTGCCAAGCTATAGCAGGTGTTATTGATTCACAGTAAAGTGCGTGCCATCTAAATCATTGTTTTTGCAAGGTACCCTACAAATAGCAAACTGAAATGAAATTCTCAATTACAAATATGCACAACACACCACCCACTTTGCTATTTTAGAAGTTAGGTCTAGTATTTTTGACTCTGTTTTTTCTCAATGAGAAATGCATTGCTCCTAAATAAACATGATTATACCCTGCATAGATACACAGTTTAATTCAAATCCTAAAAATAAAATGAGAGACGTCAATTAGATCTAGGCTGCACAACAATTTAAATTCTAATTGGCTTGTGGTCATTCCACAACAGGGAGTTTAACCCAGCAAGCCTGAAACAGGATGAAGGTCTATAAAAACAAGCACCTAGAACAGCAATGTTACAGAATGCAATTCGCAAGTAGATGGTCAAAGATTTTGTGTTTGTTTCAACTAATGTATGTTAATGTATAAAAAAATTAGGAGTTAACACTTTCTGCACCTCTTTAAACAAAATAATGATTTTTTTTTTCTGTAAATCAAATATTTCTAAATAGACAAAAACATTGTATGATGTAAAGTGGAGTTTGAAAGTTTTAGTCCTTTCTTAGTTTTGTAAAATAAATCAGTGTTGCAGATGCATTATTCTTGATTGAAACAGAAATTTTTGAATATCAGAAATATATACCTACTGTCTAATATGTACCATACCGTCAGAAGAAAAAGTCGTTTTTTTTTAAAGAGAATATCATTCTAAAAATGCATATATGGTGGACCTGCCCAGTGATCCAAACTTTCTGGAGAACCATAGTTACCCTTGCCTCTAGTATGTCTCTGGAACCCTCAACATCCCACATCATCATCAATCTGAGACCAGACGCAATGACACGTAAACAATTTGAACTCATGATCTAGCTCCTTACAGCCGCAAAGCAAAGTATAGCAAAAAGTTTCCATCTTTGGCTGTAGTGGAAACGAAACATAGAATAAATCACACATGCAAAAATGGGAGCTTTTGACAAAAATCAGATCTCCAAGTTTGACAAAATATGGCAACCCTTGATTAAACACCACTTACCACCGGACTTTGAAGAGATTGTCTTTAGACTATGAAAGTTAGCCGATATATTTACTGCATTTGAAAACACATTGATGGTCAGGTCACCCTGGGGAACTTTCCCCTCTTCTCGCATCCCCTTCCTTCTTTTCCTTTCCACTCTCTCAAGACCCTTAGCCTATAGCCCCACCATTGTTTAGCCCCTCCCCAAAATTCACAGATCCCCTGTCACCAAGGGGCAATTACTGTACAATCGAGCCCGTACAGTATATTCCCAAGGTAGTTCAAGGCACTTACCCCATCTTCTAGCCTTCACTCGACCCCCCACCCCCTTCTTACACCCACCAGAGTTTTGCATTTTACACATATTTATAACAGTAAAGTCAGTTTATATAGTGAAATACAGGACTTAGAACTCCGTCTGACTACTTAGATCTTGAATTTTAAAAGCAGCGGTAACTCTGCTCATCTCACAGGTTTGCTAACTAACAGAAGTTTGCTGCTTTTAAAATTCAACATCTAAGAAGTCAGACAGAGTTGTAAATACTGTATTTCACTATATACTAACTTTAATGTTATAAATATGTCTAAAATGCAAAACTCCGGTGGGTGTGACAACATGTCCGCTTTACCCCTTCTTAGTGTATCCTTACTGTGGATGAGTGTGGGGTGTAGCAAGATGGCGGTGACAGAACGTCACTTCCGTAGCAAAGTGTGATGGGTCACCGAATATGTAGTTACAGTCCCGAGGGAGCCGAGAGTAGCCGAGTGTACTCGGCTCGGCTCACAGTCATGCCCAGTCCCTGTGTTATGTCCATCATAAGGCAGGACTGGGCGCGACTGTGAGCAGAGCTGAGCCGAGTACACTCGGCTATGTATCTCGGTGGAGCCGGCGGGGCACCCTATTGGGCGGGGCCCATGGGCTTGAGCCCAGTCAAGTCCAATGGTAAGTCTGGCCCTGACCACAGCGTACTCTGCCTTTCATACAAGGAGTCCTGCTCCAACGCTAGATATGCATATACATATACTACATGTCAAGCAACCCGCTTGCGAGTTCAGTATAGTTTGGACTTTTGAACCCCTATAGCCAGCACTTTTAATTTGTTCTGTGATCTATTCTAAATGACTGGCTCCTATCCTGAAATTTGTACACCAACTATTGCCTGTACCGAACTGACCTTAAAATGTGCGCTTATTGTAATTTTGCAATATCTACCTAGAACTATCTTGTAACTGTTCCTAACAAAGGTTTCATAACCTGTTCATTTAATACCTCAATATAGATTAAACCAGGAGAATATCATCCTAAAAAGAGCACCTGGACATTCACTACACTCTGTAGCATGTTAATCTTTCGTAATTGTCTGGGTTAATGATTTAAACAATCATTCAAATCATTCAAACATAATACAATATTCTTTGCATGTGGTCATGTTGAATCATTTTCTTTACTAGCCATGCAATTTTCTTTATTTTGTCTTGATTCCTTGACTCTTAAGCCTGGTACACACCACTAGTTTTTTTTTCAACCCAGGGCGTTGAACGAAAAAAGCTCACAGCTCAGATCGGAGCTGCTTTACTAACAATCCAATGTTGGTAAAGCGATCTTCTCTGCTGTACTATTGTGCTCTGACAGGGGGACGCCCCCCCCCCCCCCCCAGAACATTGTTTTATAGTTTTAGTACATTTTATCTTTGGGAGACATGAATTTTTTTTCTTTCCAGAAGGCCAAAGACTAGAATTACCATTTAGTGCAATTTAGTGCAAAAACTTTTTCTTGGCATACATAAAGTGGGGAGGGATTATAACCTTCATCAAATATTTATTTGTGTCTGTGGCCCCTGCTGAGGGAATCCACTCAATCTTTTTGTCTCAGTGACCATGGTCACTTAAATAGTGGGAGATTCAACATTTTACAGCTGTCACCAGACAGGAAATAAGGGACCGTTTTCTATTGGGACACCTGTTCTGTTGACAGCTGTCTACAAGAACATCCCCCTCACTTTAGATTAATATTTCCTCTTGCTTTTTTGTCTCAGGTACAGGGTGTGAAGGGAAATCTCCCAAAAAGTATGTAGACAGCAGAAAATGAGTGGGGATTTAAAGTGGTTGTAAACCCTTACAAACCACTTTGACCTATGGGTAAGCCCAGGGGCGGACTGACAACTCATGGGGCCCCCGGGCAATAGGATATTACGGGCCCCCCAGGCAATCGGGGATTATGGAGCCACAAAGTATACACACACGCAGTATACAATCACACAGTATACACATACATGTACAAACAGTATACACAGACATGTTTCTATTGGCTGAGAAGGTACTGGAGAGGTGGGGCAGCTATAATCTCAGGATTTTTAGATCAAAAGGATGTCGGTAAGGGACATTTCGGAGACAGATGTAAAAAAAAAAAAAACACAGATTTTTACATACTTTCCCTGGTTTTACTGAGGCTGACAACCCTGATGGGGCCCCCTAGTGGCCCGGGGCCCTCGGGCAGTGCCCGAGTAGCCAAATGGCCAGTCCGCCCCTGGGTAAGCCTAGATTAAGGCTTACCTGTAGGTCCAAGAAATATCTCCTAAACCTACACGGTTAGAAGATATTTACAAAAAGACAGGCACTGCTGTCTTCGGCGTATGCGCCGTAGACATCGGCGCGCAGGCACACTGGGCATGCCGCTGGTAACGGCAATATCCTGTTAGTGGCGGCTCCCGTGCGCATGCACGGAAGTGACGTCGTCGCTGCTCCGGCGCTGTGACTGGCTGGAGCAGCAATACCCGGAAGAAGATGGATGCTCCATGCTACAGGGGACAGCGGTGACATCACTGGCTCATGTGTCAGGTAAGTGACACATAATGGGCTACTATGCAAAGCATAGTAGCCCATTATGCTTTACCTTTGCAGGGAGACAAAGAGGAAGTAAACCCGGATGTATGTAAACCGGCTCCATTGTGAGCCGGACACATTCTCCTGTCGTGCGAATTGCATGCGGCTAAACCTGCATCCAATTTGCATAAATGTGGACCCAGCCTTAGTCTAGTACAAGTCATTCTTTTTTACAGGTCCCACATTTTTAGGGATCAATAATTTTGAAGAGCACAAAAAACTGCTAAATAGATACCGTATATACTCGAGTATAGGCCGACCCGAATATAAGCCGAGGCCCCCAATTTACCCCCAAAAAAACTGGCAAACTTATTGACTCGTGTATAAGCCGAGGGTGAGACATGCCTGTCCATCCCTGTGTGTGTGTCCGTCCATCCCTGTGTGTCCGTCCATCCCTGTGTGTCCGTCCATCCCTGTGTGTCCGTCCATCCATCCCTGTGTGTGTGTGTGTCCATCCATCCATCCATCCCTGTGTGTGTGTGTCTCCATCCATCCATCCATCCATCCCTGTGTGTGTGTGTCTCCATCCATCCATCCATCCATCCCTGTGTGTGTGTGTCTCCATCCATCCATCCATCCCTGTGTGTGTGTGTATCCATCCATCCCTGTGTGTGTGTGTGTCTCCATCCATCCATCCATCCGTGTGTGTGTCTCCATCCGTGTGTGTGTGTGTGTGTGTGTGTGTGTGTGTGTGTGTGTGTGTGTGTGTGTGTGTGTGTGTCCAGCCTACCTGTGTCCCGAGCCTTTGTCCCGAGCCTCCGTCCCGTGTCGTGCCTTGCCTTCGTCCCGTCCCGTCCCGTCCCGTCCTGTCCCGTGCCTTGCCTTGCCTCCGTCCCGTGCCCTCTTCGTCGGCGGCCATTGTAAAATTCAAAAGCCGCGCCTCCTCCTTCGCCTGTGATAGGCGGAACACTGAATTTCCCAGCAGCCTGTGTTCCGCCTATCACGGACGTCGTATCATCCTCGTCCGTAGTACGAGGATGAGAAGATGCCCGTGATAGGCGGAACACAGGCTGCTGGGAAATTCAGTGTTCCGCCTATCACAGGCGAAGGCGGAGCCGGAGGCGCGGCTTTTGAATCAGAATGGCCGCTGTCTGTCTGCTCCACACGCTGATCGAGCGGGCAGACAGCGATGACTCGAGTATAAGCCGAGGGGGGCACTTTCAGCCTCAAAAAAGAGGCTGAAAATCTCGGCTTATACTCGAGTATATACGGTATGCATTATGCAATAACCAACATTGAATTGTATTGTAACCAACTCATATTTATTCTTGTACAAGTCACTCTTACCATACATTCAGTATATTTTACAGGTCCCACATTTTTCAGGGTCAATCATTTTGAAAAGCACAAAAAACTGCTAAATAGATATGCATTATGCAATAACCGACATTGCCTTTTATTCTACCCAACTCATATTTTAATGTAAAACTTCATAGAGAACATAACATATGACTTGAATCACATCATGAACACATTATGCTATTCTTGTAGTTTACAGAAATTAAGATAAACTATTTGGATAATTAAATCTTTTGGGCTGCCAGAAATAAACACTAATAATAGGAAATTATTATTTACAGCAACATTATGCAGAAAGTTATTTTTCTAGACCATCATTTTGGGCTAAGGAGGAGGGCTAAATGTAATATTGGCCCCAAAAAGAATCATCCAGTCTGCAAAATGAGATAGCCTGTGGACAAAATTCATGAACAAAGACTTTAAACCTAGTATTAACAATATATTGGCTCCTCACATCTGGTATGCACATCAATTACAAAATATAATTATACCATCATTTATAAAATGGCTAACAAGGTCAATGGCATACATATTAAAAAAATGAGTATTCTGTAAAAATGGAAAGAGTTAAGTGTAATACACTATTTAGTAGAAAAATGGGGACTGGACATCAATATCCTTTTTTGACTTTCCAATATAACAAATTTTAAGGGGCAAATGTGTATTTTAAGGTTGAATAATGAAAATGTTGAGAATTGCATGGCGAAATGTATATTTCTCACTAATGAAAAAAATGAATTCCTAACAGATTCTCTTCTGTTTAATAATTGTAGAAAATATTTCCCTGGAATGTTTTTTTTTTTATTGAAGCACCCCTTATTTAGACAGGGAAGCAATGAACTGTAAAAAAATCCAAGAGAAAAAGTAGTGAGGTATAGAAGCACCTTCCTGCTCACTTTTGACATCATCCTTTTTGCCCCCCTCATCAAATTCTTTATCAATACTACCACCAGACACTGAGTTGGAAGCATTATCAGTAGCAAAACTTGTGTAGTACAAGGTTATTGGGTGGTTGTTCTTTTTTAGTATCCATGCCCAACCACCAATAAATAACCCAGTAAATAATAGAGAAGTCCAAGTGGAGTCCACGCAGCCAATTCTGCATATAAGCCACACATTCAGTATTGTTCATATTTGTAATGCGTGTTTGTGAATTATGCATTGTTCTTATATGACATCATTTTATTTTGCGGATGATGAGCCACTTATATGCAGCACTGATGGGCACTGATGGGTGGCACTGATATGCAGCACTGATGGGCACTGATAGGCGGTACTGATAGGTACTGATAGGTGGCACTGGGCACTGATAGGTGGAACTGATGGGCACTTATAGGCAGCATTGTTGGGCACTGATGGGTGGCACTGATAGAGTTCACTGTTAGGCAGCACTGATCAGGGGGCACTGGCAGGTATCACTGATGGGCACAGAGTGCCATCTCTATTGGGCACTAATTGGCATACCTGGTGGTCCTGGGTGGGCATCCCTGGTGGTCCTGGGTGGGCATCCTCAATGGGTCTGCACTGATAATCAATGTGCTGATTATCAGCGCAGACCTCCCTTGTCAGTAAGCAGCTGATCGCCTCTCCTCCACTCGCGCCTGTCAGTGCGAGTGGAGGAAAAGCCGATATACGTCTCTTCCTGTTTACGCTGTGATCAGCTGTGATTGGACACAGCTGATCATATGGTAAAGAGCCTACGTCAGAGGCTCTTTACCAGTATCTGAGATGCGGTGTGTCAGACTGACACACCACATCACCGATCGCCAGCACGCAATTTCACGCAATCGGAGCTTATCCTCCTGGACGTCATATGACGTTCAGTCAGGATAATGAAACCACACGTCTATATGGCAGACAGGAAGTGGTTAAAACATACAAAATGTTAAATATTACATTTAAAGCCAGTGTAGTATAAAACAACTCTTTCTTTTTAGGTGACACAATACAACAGTATTCTCACCAAGTGCTTAATAAATAAATTAATGCAGGCTTGCGGGAAACCGGAATAGACTATTCTGCAGGTCTTCCCTGTTCTTTTAATGTATGGTGGCTGTCATACTGGAGAGAACAAGGAGAGGTGGCTTGTGAACTCCAGACAGATGGAAAATCTAACGTATTCTTTGAAGCATTAAGCACATGAGGAACCCTGGGTTAAGGAACAAGAACGCTGTTTGACCCACTTATTAACCTAAGGTGTCATACCCTTCCAGTGAGTGTATGGAACGCTAGATGGGGGGGAGCACAAGTGTGAGCACATTTTATTGAATAGAACAAGTCACTTCGGGGTTGATTCACTAAACGTTACCGCATGCGATAAGGGTATTATGTTACTTATTTGCATAAATTATCACATGCGATAAATAAAGTCCAAAATAGCGATTTTGCAGTAAATAATGAAAATAATAAAATGACGGTAAATGTTGCTAAACATTGTGTGCTAAGCTGGAAGTCCAATTCACAAATGGAACAGGAACTAAAATATGGCATGGTATTTAACACCATCCTTTTGGTGGTGGTAACCAGTGGTAACCAGTGTGGTATTTCCTGTTCGAGTGAATGGGAGTTGAGAAAGAGAGTACTTAGCAGCATAACAGCTACTTTATGGAGCTTTTTGAGTACAATCTTTTGCAATTCAACTTCCTCAGAAGGCACCAGAAGAGAAGAGTTGATGTCTCTGCGACATTTTGCGGAGAGGGCCCTGCTGGACGACTTCACAGAGGGTGAGGCTCAGACGGAAATTCCGGGTGACCAAAGAGCTGATCCTGATACTGCACATTAGGCTGTGGTTTAACAACAATTATTAAACACAACACATTTAATCAATTAGAAAAGTAGACTTAACCTCCCTGGCGGTATGATTATGTCAGATTTGAATTTCCAGACAGGGTCTGTCCACCATATGACAAAGCGCCATTAATGGTGCGAAACGCATTAGCTATCATCTGGACCTATGCCTCTGATTGATGTATGGTTCAAGCTTCATTTAATAAAGGCATTATTTTGGAGTGCGGCTATCCTTTCTCCATTTTCTGCCATTTGACTTTGCTTAGCCGGCACCCTTCATCTCCTACATACTAGGACAGTGTGAACACAAGCGATACCACCCGTAGTGGTAATTGTCTTCATTTAGGGTCCGTCCATGTGCGTCTCGCCTCTCGCAGGAAACAGAGCCTGGCATACAGTACATCGGGCGGAAGACCCAGCCTCCACACACAGCGGGGAGACATCGCAGGATCCTGGGGACAAGGTAAGTAACTTTCCCTGGATACTACGATGCAGCCCTGAGTGTGGCTCAGGGTTACTGCTCTTGGTATGGAAAATTCACCCCGAGCCACATTCAGGTATATCACTAAGAAGGTTAATTAAAAAGGAATCGAAGACAATAAAAAGGTCAAATAATAGTGGTCTTTACATAGCAGTTATGTGTATGATCCTTGAAATTAACAATTTACATCTAACATGTTCAAAAGTTTGCACTCTGTTACCCCTCGACACCCACAAAAATGGGCAATATTCTCCCTTGGGAAACCCACACAATTGGGAATTATAACACCACCCATCCCACCCCTCACTCACTCACACAAATGAGCACATCTTCCTACTAGGGACACCCACACAAATGGGCACTTATTATTGCTCCTTAGGAAATGACAACAGAAATAATGCACTATACAAACCAAGAAGATCTGCATACATGTTCCTCACAAATAGAACTATTAAAATGGGACACATCTAGCCGCTGAAAATGGCATAATATTTCCCACAGCAAGGGGCCTAATTCCACCAACAGAACACCCAGAGAAAGGGGCCTAATTCCACCAACAGAACACCCAGAGAAAGGGGCCTAATTCCACCCAAAGGAAGGGGGTACTATTCCACCCACAGAAAGGAGTGCAATGCTACTCTTAGAGAGGGGCCTAATTCCAGCAACAGAGATCCTAATTTAATCCACAGAAGACCCAGAAAGAGGGGCCTATTGCAACCCACAGAGAGCCTAATTCTACCCTTAAACACCAACACAACATTGTGGAAATGTCCTTAGACAACCCTTAACCACCAACACATGTGATAAAATACCATACGAGAAGATGCAGTAATTACAGAGTAATAAAAAAAATGCACTCGTTATTTAACGCTAAATTCTTCGAACTTTGCACTTCTCTTTGGACTTTGCAATAGAGGGGGCTTTTGGGACTTTAAATGAGATGCACGGTAACATGCATATCCATCCCTATTCAAATACATAGAGCAAGAGGGTCTGGACTTTAAATGAGGTGTCTATATTGTAGCTATCCAAAGGAGTCAAAGTAAAACATAAACAAGTATTTATTTGTTTGCCATGATTGAGTAGGTGCATGGCAGACAATACATGCAATAATGGCACATAATATAACAAAGCCCTTTGTTACATTGTTCCAGATACTCTGAGTTACATCCATACTCATGTTCCCTGTGTTCCTAATGGAACCTACTACCACAGCTTCTGGACCAGGCATTCTTTTCGGCCCTAGCACACCGGCGGCATGTTTGTTTCACACTAAGCAGATATGTGGGTTTTACAGGGATGACCATCTTATTCTCCCTGTATTTATATTCATTTCTTGTCTACAAATGGTTGATGTTGATCTATTTACCTCTTTTTATAGATGTATCATGCATCCGCCCCTGATGATTGGATAGATCCCATGAAACGCGTCAGACCTAACCTAGATGCAATGCATACATATTTACATGGCCTTTGGATTCAGGCAATGCCGTGCATTATAACTGTTATATGACAATGATGTTTTATTATTGAGGACAATACTATTGTATATTGTATATTCTATTCATGTTTTTAACATGTAAATGTTTTGGATACATGATTTGTTATATTATGTGAAATTATTGCATGTATTGTCTGTACCTACTCAATCATGGCAAACAAATAAATACTTGTTTACGTTTTACTTTGACTCCTTCGATTAGCTACAATATAGACACCTCATTTAAAGTCCCAACCCTCTTTCTCTATGTTCTCTTTGGACTTTGAACTATTCTGATATTAATTGTGAATTTGGATTATCACACTATTAGGGATTAATAATCAAACTGGATTTTTTTTTATAATATATACTTTTATACATCTTTCACTAGAAAGAGGGAGGGGTATTGTAGCGCTTGGAGGTGTATAGATTTTTGTTCACAGCAGTAGGTACTAATTTATTTATTACAAGCACTTGGTGAGAATACTGTTGTATTGTGTCACATAAAAAGTGGGAGGTAGATTATAGTATTCTTGTTTTTAAATTGTATATTTTTATGTTATATGAAATATTTTGGGGGTAAAATGTATAGTTAATAAAAATAGCTGGCTCCTAAACTGGAACCAGAATTTAGGCTACCACTTTTGTATTTGGCAGTTTGGAAAATGGACTAGTGAGTAGTATAAAAGTATTAGATGCAGAAGACCATAGGAGTTTTTGCCAAAGAGAAAAAAGTGCCAACTTTGTTTACCATTAGAGCATGCTGGCTTTCAGGTTTCTCTGTTGGAAGTCTGGCAAAAGGACCAGTAGCATGTCGTTGTGAGTGTCAGATGAAAAATGCCTCGCGTGTATTTTTTGTTACAGTGAAAAAAAGTAAAAAAAAAAAAGGTCAAAGAAAATACAGCCCTTATGATTTTAATACAGCCCATGCAAGGCATATTGGCAAAAAAAAAAAAAGGCTCTGACAGAATCTCAGGGCCTGTCCTATTCTGATGCCATAGCTTAATGGGCCCTAAACAAACATTTATGATGCTTCTCTATGTAACTTTTATTATCTAAAAGAAAAAGGCTTACGTTATCCACCATACCTCCCATATTATGTTCATAGCAAGTGATGTGTAGCCCGAATCAATGGAATTTTCTCCAAAGAATGCTTTAATCCTATTATTGGTAAAGTAGATTATATTTTATAAGCATGAGACACATTCAATATTATATATTATAGGAAACAATGACGTTATGTTTATTTTTCTACTGCTGTTACTTTGTAGTCGATGAGTCATCTAAATATCAAAGCAAGTTCTCTTGTCTTTTTGTTAGGAAACTATTAAACAAACACACGGAAAATGGATTGATATGATTTCATTGGAATTATTTTGTTGAGACATTTTGCCCCTGGATTTCAACCTTACCTGTTTTTTTCTTTAGATGATGGGCGGGGGGGTTAGCAGAGCATGGCATATTTGAGATTGTTGTAGTATACTTGATATTGTTGAATATTCACTGGGATTTTATTTTATTTTATTGTATTTATTTCCATAACCTAAGTGCACCAACTCTTCTATCCACTGTGTCATTCTACAGCTGCAACTTGAGAAAACCATAGTACATCTAGAAATAAAACATTTAAAGCACCATAGATTTTCATAATGCAGTGTTTGAATCAAATACCAGACCCATACACCGTCATTTGAGGATCACGCCAGCCTTACATCTTGTCTTTTATAAAATTGATACTCTTTGTTTTTTTAAAGTGATGGGAAATCCAAAATGTTACAGTTTTTAGCAGAACAAGAAGTGAGAGTAAATTTGTAAATAGAGAAACCTGTTTCATTGATCCTCAAAATTGTTGTTGCACCTTTGGTACAGGAAGTGAATAGAAATCACCCCAATGGGATACAGATAGCAGAAATTAAACTGGCAAGAACTGAACCCTTTACTGCTCAATTCGAAGCTAAAAAAAGTTTTGACTATACATACACATTAAAGAGGAAGTAAACTCTACCACTCTGATGTTTCTTTTCATTTAGTCCATTATAATAAGTAATTATCAAACTATAGCCACTGTAATCCAGCCCAAATCGCATATTACTTACTGTTTAAAGAAACTTTAAAAAAAACATTTCCAGGGGTTAGGCAGCGCCATCTTAAGTATTGCTTTCTGAGTCCACAGTGGAGTGTATTTCCGCCCTTACATTGAGCACTTCCTGTACTGTTAACCAAGCCTCCTTCTCAATCCAACGTTTCTATGGCAACCCTGTTTCCCTGCTCATAGCTGACTTGATTTATTTCATAGTATTTACTGATTATCTAGTGTTTGCCTGTGTGAGTCCTATCAACTTCAGCTGATAAGACTGCAGTACTGTTGTCCCATTCCCTGCTTTATACAGCATGTGATGTCATATGGTCACATGGTGTGTAGGAGGAAGCTCTGAGTGATTATGCAGCCTCCTGGGATATCTGTGGTGTGCCGTAGGAAATCCTTATAACAGATAGATAAGCACATAGAGAGTGTGCCGTAAATTAGGGGAGATCTGGGCATGCTCAGTGACATTCATTCTAAAGAACAAAAAGGATTACAACAATACTAAGCAAGTAAGGAGATATCTACAAGCAGTGTTCATTAGGGTTTTTTATGCTAATTTACATGGAACAAAGTTGTGGGGGAGGGTTTACAACCACTTTAAGTATGTAGGTAAGCCATGGTGATTGGTATGGGGGCTAAAACAATCTTCATTAGGTCACTGGAAGCACCATAATCTGAATATAATCTCTGCAACTCCAGTGATCCAGAAGGAGGTGCAGAGGTACTAGAAGCAAAGAACCTGGTGCCCTTCTTAAAAATGGGCAAACTGTTGATGGAGCAAATTTTAACTTGCTGATCTCTAGTCTTTCCTTTATATTTGTCAGGATGATTACAAATACTTGTGTTGAACAGTATATTACAGTTTCGTTTATTTTTAAAATTCTTTCTTTTGGGATGTACAATGTTGCCTTCTCTTGGTGGAAGATTAAAGGGGTTGTAAAGGTTCGTTTTTTATTTTCTAAATAGGTTCCTTTAAGCTTGTGCATTGTTGGTTCACTTACCTTTTCCTTCGATTTCCCTTCTAAATGTTTTTTTTCTTTGTCTGAACTTCTCACTTCCTGTTTCTCCTCAGTAAACTTCACACCATCATGCGAGCGGTGTTTAGTCAGCCAGAACAGCTTACTGAAAAGCTTACTGAGGAGGAACAGGAAGTGAGAAATTCAGACAAAGAAAACAAAGAAAAAAACATTTAGAAGGGAAATCGAAGGAAAAGGTAAGTGAACCAACAATGCACTAGCTTAAAGGAACCTATTTAGAAAATAAAAAACAAACCTTTACATCCCCTTTAAGATAATCTGTTGAAAAATGTATTAGAAATAGACAATGCTACCAATTTCTAATTTATGGTTTTATTAAAACATTTTCAATACAGTTATTACTTTTTTGTGAACAGAAAAGTTATACATGAGAAATTGATAGAGGATATTTTCAACAATTTCCCAACAGCAAGGAGAGCAAACCATTTCATCTATGATAATACCAGAGATATTTTGCTTAATGGTCCTGATGCATCAAATGCAATTAAACCTTACATTATTCCTATTTGTAATTGGCATTCATGCTAATTACCAGCTGTTTCATAAAAAATTGGTAATATTTTTCATGTGATGCCTAACATTAGTTACAAATAGTAATTGATGCATTCTTATTATTATTCATTTTAAGCAATAGGTTTAACCAGAACAACATAACCATACTGCTTCATTTTGCCTATTTGAAATAATTAGAGAAAGATAAAAGTGGAAAAACAGAGAAGAAAAATGGGGAGCCTGCTGTTACACAAAGTGAGTTTACACAGCAAGAAGATTATACAATGTGCAGGATCTTTGGTAATCTCCAGTATTTTTTATTTTTTAAATACGTAATTTAACCCCTGATGTGGACTACACCTACAACTTTTCGGGAGGGGGAATCTCACTATTTTAACTTTATCATTTATTATTATCATTTACAATGTTCCAAAACATGCATTTGTTACCATCTATATAGTACACAAGTTGTGTGAAACAAACATTAAGATCATAAACTGGGGGCCTGGCTGTGGCTTGAGCTCTCACTACCAAGCCCTTCAAAGATCCTGAGCCAGAGACTGAACAAGCAATTACTACAGCAGCAGAAGTAAAGATGTGGCTGCAAAGCAGGAGAAATATGTTTATACTCCAGCTTAAAGTGGAGCCAAAAAATTAAGTGCTGCTAGATCACTTCAGACTGCAGGTAATAGTTATGCAAAACATTAAAAATAAGTGCCTATACTGTTTAAAATGCAGTATTATACTGTCTTATCCTGCTGTGCACATGCTCAGTTGCTCACCATTATTAGGCACTGACAAATTTGTAGAGGCTGATCTGCTGACAGTGAATTAAACCCTCTTATACTTTAAAATCATGGAATCTGCTTCTGTTAGATCTGCAACTGCCATGGTGCTGCACATGTGATCAGTTATGACATTTAATCATTTAGTCAGTTAATGGTTTGACACTTTAGTTAAGGAAACAAGCAAATGTGACAGTTAGAAATCTTGGTTACGCTTTTGGATTTACTTCTGCTCAGGAGCTCTGAGCTTCAGCAAAATGGCAGCCTCCAGCAAGAAGTAATTGGAGCAATGCTGGAGACAATTTACAGCACACACTCATATTGGTAGAATAATTATTAATGTGGAATGGAAGTTCCTAGCCAAAGAACATTATTTTTTATCAAGTTGTTATGGGTAAAGTCTTGCTTTAAGAAAGCACCAGAAAACACTTTTACACCAGTATTACCAGCCACAACACCACCTGCTGCACCCCAGTAGATGATGCAGAACTTCCAGACCAGGCCTAAAACTCTGTGGACTTCCCTGATGTCTATAGTTATGTAGTAAGTTCTAATGCCTGTGTGGGTAAATTAAAATGTGTGTGTGTGTGTGTGTGTGTGGGGGGGGGGGTCTGTTTACTGTAAGTGCTTATAAAGTATTATCTGGAGTTCAGAAAACAAATACAGCCATCTCATCTAAGGATTGGTAAGCAGCAGTATGTTAAATTTTTGGTTTTGGGTTTAATACCGCTTTAATGCCTTGTACACACAATCGGACATTCCGACAACAAGATTTTGTCCTAAACTGGTGTTGCATACACACGATCGGACAAAGCTGATGTAAAATCCGATCGTTCGGAATGTGGTGATCTTCATTCGTTACAACGGGACTACGTTGAGGCTAGTAGCC
Organism: Lithobates pipiens; assembly: GCF_037356315.1. Lineage (NCBI taxonomy): Eukaryota > Metazoa > Chordata > Amphibia > Anura > Ranidae > Lithobates > Lithobates pipiens. The sequence goes on from NW_027507787.1 coordinate 19,546,326, forward strand.
AATAGCTTTGGTCTCGTAATCTGATCTGCGCATGCGTGGCACTTTGTCCGATAGGAATTCTCTACAAATGATCGTAAAAAGTCAGATCGGATTTTTTTTGTCAGAGAATTTGAGATCCTGCTCTCAAATTTTTTCGGTCGGAATTTCGAATGGAAAAAGTCCGATAGAGCCCACACACGATCGGATTTTCCGACAATATAATCCGATCGGACCTTTTCCATCGGAATTTCCGACCGTGTGTACAAGGCATAATACTTTTGTAACAGAGAGATTTACACCATTGTTGTAGTTGAAAGAGTGCACAGGGTTCCCATCTGACCTCCTGGTAACCCACCATGACCCTATAAAGACAGATATATTATCTCCAAGAAAGCAGGAGAGGCTACAGAGGTACCTCATAGAGCACTTTTTGGACTGCATGATCCAGTCAAAGGACAGCCTTGTTCTTCATGCTTATGAAATTTGGCTCCTCAATAGTTTGCAGAAGACTAATTTAACTTAAAAAAAGTAAACACTACATAATCTTAATATGGAAACATTTCTTTCACCTGCACATGGGCTGTAATGGACCCAAAAGGTAAGATAGCATTTCTTGGTAATTCACTTTATATTTTGTAACCTGAATTTTTGTGTGTATACTCCCTAGAGCAGGGGTCTCAAACTGGTGGCCCTCCAGCTGTTGCAAAACTACAAGTCCCATGAGGCATTGCACAGCTCACAGTTACAAGCATGATTCCCAGAGGCAGAGGCATGATGGGACTTGGAGTTCTGCAACAGCTGGAGGGCCATCAGTTTGAGATCCCTGTCCTAGAGGTATTGAAATGTTTATTCAACTTCTGGGAGGACAAACCTAATCGTCTCTTCATTTTTATTATCGATTTTAATGCACTTAAGATCCCCTCATTTACTAAGCTCTGGAGATTTTTGTTTTTTGTTTTTTTCAGGTCGGCAGTAATGTCTGGCGTTGTGATTGAAGAAGGATCTACATTGGGGGACATTGTTTTTTATTTAAAAAAAAAGGACTTGTCAACTCATGTTGTGCCTTTACTCGCTTTTAACACTTTTTTGGTGAAGAAGTAGGGATACTATGTACCCCATACTCATTCACACGGGGGGGCAGGATCAGGGCCCCCCAGATTCTGATAAACCCACTGTCTGCAGACCCCCACAACTAGCAACCAGGGTTGTGGTGAAGATGCCCTTGACCCATCAACATGGTAACAAGGTGCTTTGGGGCGGGGGGGGGGGGCAGAGCTCCCCTTGCCCTAAAGCACCTCTCCCTTGTTGAAGGCATGTGGCCTGGTATGGTTCAGGAGGGGGAGGGGGGCTCGCTGCTCCCCACCCTTCCCTGACATGCTGGGCTGCATGCTCGGATAAGGGCCTGATATGGATTGATGGGAGGGACCCCATGCCGTTTTTTTTATTTTTTTTATCGCCAACAATTCTTTTTTTTACATTCAGCTGTAAGCGGGGAAACCTGCTGACATGACTTATTGATTGTCAAGGTGGCAGGTGGCTTTCTGGCCCGCTCCTTAACAACCAGCTAAACATTGAGGCCGGGTTCACACTATTGCCGGCTCACAGCAGTCATGCGGCTCACAGCAGGGGGTCCGGTATATCCCCGTAAACCGTTTCAGGTCTGATTTCAGCCTAAATTTTGGGGCTGAATTTGGACCTGAATCAGACCAAAAGGCGCACAGACCCCTGTACAAATTCGCACCAGAGCCGCAGCGGAGATATGTGAACCGGCTTCATAGAGAGTCGGTCGCAATCTCCTACCATGCGAATTGGATGTGGGGAAACCCTCATTCATTTTGCATAGGTGTGAACTCAGCCTTAAACTATTGTTCCAGCCCAAGCAAAAGAAAAGCAGCATGGGAGCTTGTGCCCAGGCAAATAAGCACAAGGCACCCAATGCTGAGGACAATTAATATTACTATCACTGACCACCACCGAAAGGGGCTTCATATTATTGCCACTAATCCTTAAAATGGGGGGTTAATATTACTGCTCCTGACTATTAAGGGAATTTATTTTTGCTGGAGGTGGTTATTTCAACTGCTGACACAAGTTCTGGGGTTGTTAATGCATTCACTGGTACCAATGTTGGTTGTTGTCACTGCAACACTGACACCAATGCTTGGGGTTATTACTGTGTCCACTGACACCAATGCTGGGGGTTATTACTGTGTCCACTGACACCAATGCTGGGGGTTATTACTGTGTCCACTGACACCAATGCTGGGGTAATTACTGTGTCCACTGACACCAATGCTGGGGGTTATTACTGTGTCCACTGATACCAATGCTGGGGGTTATTACTGTGTCCACTGACACCAATGCTGGCAGGTATTACTGCCTCAGTTGGTACCAAAGCTGGGGGTTATTAATGTGCTCACTGACACACATGCTGAGAGTTATTGCTGTGACCACAGGGTTATTATTGGGGCCACTGACTTTACCACAGGGGTTTATTCACACTTTCTCTTAGGTGTATCCACAGGCCCTATTTTGTCTAAATTGCAAAACAATCTAACAAAGCTGACATACTACAAGTCATAAACCATGAAGTGCCCTCACTCTATTGGTCATGCCCACTTTATAACCACGGCCACAAGTGATTGGCATGTGGTTTACTATTCACGGTGAGTTTTTATTATTGATTTCTTCAATTTATTTTTTAATTATTTTTCAGTGGCAGCTTGCACTGGTTCACCTTATTTATTAACCTCAAAAAGTCAACACTTTGTTAAGAAGAACCTCTACTCCTTTAGTACACCAACTTCATTGTGTTAGAAATGAGTAAATTCCACACTGACAACCATGACCTTATTGCACCCACAATCATGATTCACTGGGGTTGATTTACTAAAGGCAAACAGATTGTGCACAAGTATAGTTTCTCCAGAGCTTAAATGAGGCAAAGCTTTACTTTACAACGAACACCCAATCACAGGCAATGAAAAAAAGAAATAAATAAAGCAGTGTTTTTGCTTGCACATGATTGGATGGTGGAAGTCAGCAGCGCTTCTCCTAATTTGCTAAGCTCTGAAGCAACTGTTCTTTTATAGAGCAATTGCACTTTGCAAAGTGCAAAGTCTATTTTGCCTGTAAGAAATCAACCCCACTGTCTCTTCACCTAAAAAAAAAGGTTTAACATTTGTGGTGAGCGGCACAGGGGGACATTAACAATAATTTGTTTCATTTTTGTTTTGGTATGTCTGGGATAAAGTACTCTAGCTTTGTACGTCAGCGTGCTGGGCATAAAATTGTTGGTACTTTCTACCAAATTGCAGTATTAAGTGACAGGCTGTTTTGTAGAGATATATAGCTGAGCCAAAGTTTAGTTCTGAAAAAACATCCCAGTAGGGAGCTGTGGTTTTTACCAAAAGGTACAATATTCATGGTATTATCTGTGTGGTCTCTAAATGTTTATGTCATTCCAAATTACATGTGGTTTCATTTTTAACTGAAGCACAGAAAAACTGTCATTACATCTCTAAAGCGGGCCTTCAGTCATTTTTTCAACTTTCCACCTAATAAATCTTCTGCCCTTGTTGTTTTAAGTTTGGATAGTAAAACATTTTTTTTCTGCCAGTAAATACCTTATACAGCCTACTTGCTGTTTCTTGTCTGGTCATTAGCCTAGGCTTATAACATCATACACAACTCTCTCTCACTCTTGTGAGAGTTTGCCAGGAAAGGAAGGAGGCTGAGTCATAGGAGGGCCAATGAGAGCTGCAGAGCTGGAGGTTTGTCTGTATAAATCCAGGAAGTGAACAGGCAGCAGCTTTAGCTGCCCACAGTTAAAATGGATGCAGCCAGAATTAGTGGAGGGAGATTTCTGCAGCATATTTGGCAAGTACAGAATTCACAGTATATACTCTATAAAATAATATGCAAAGTGGTTGGCGGGAATCTTCAGAATGGCAAAGTTTTTATTACAAATTATGTGAGCAGTTTGTCTTTAAGTTTAGCTCTATCTGACTATTGCTAGACCTAAGTGTGTACTGGACTGTAAGCTTGTTTAGGCAGAAGTGACTCATGCTAATAGGAGAGGAATGAGGCCGCAGAAATAACACTTATGCCGCGTACACACGACCAGACTTTTCAACGGACTTGGTCCGGCGGACAATCCGACGGACTTTGCAGCTGAGGTCTGCCGGACTTTCAAACGAACGGACTTGGCCACACACGATCACTCCAAAAGTCAGACAGATTCGAACGTGATGGCGTAGAATAAGGAAGTTCATAGCCAGTGGCCAAAAGCTCTCCTAGCTCTCCTAGCGTCGGTTTTAGTCCGTCAAACTAACACACAGACGAATGGATTGTCCGCTAAAAGCCGAGTCCGGCAGACAAATTTGAAACCAGTCTTATTTCTAGGTCTGCCGGACTTTTGGGAAGAAAAAGTCCACTGGAGTCCACACATGATCGAATTGTCCGACGGACTCTGATCCGCCGGAAAGTCCGATTGTGTGTACGCGGCATTAGTGCTTTTAATTGAAACAAGTACACACTATAGAGGGATATGTGTTGTTCATATTTCATGTCTGAGGTTTACAACCACTTTAATATAGCAGCAAATAACATAAGATTAATGAAGTGGATGCAAAGTGGAAGCAGTGGGTCTGCAGAGAACAACATCTTGCGCTTTGTATGTTGTATATGAATTTGCACATGGTTTGGTTTATTTAATTTATTGGCGACACTATAAGACTAATGAAGTAGGCTTAAAGTGGAAGTAGTAGATCCATAGAGAATATTATTTTGAGCATGTAGCACTTTATATATGAATTTATTCACATATAATGATCTTCTAATTGAGAAAGGGAATACTTACCTTTGTTACAGCAGCAGTCCAGCAAATGTTTCTTAGGTTTTTCAGTTGTTAGCAGTGGCGGCCCATTCATTAGGGGCGCAGGGGAGCCGCCCACCTAATCCATGCATTTTTTATTTTTTTTAGAAGCTCATGATTAGAGCCGGAGTCCTGATTGACCAGGAGTCCTAAGACCAGATTGGCTGCGAGTCCTAACTCCTGATTGGCCAGGAGGAGAAGCGGCCGCCAGCATTCAGGAGGCTATGCAGGGGTGAAAGCCGTCACCTGGATGTGGTAAGTGCAGGGGCTGGGGGGTTCAGCGGCCGAGTGATCGAGCAATGGGGGAGCACCGATCGAGCAAACACTGGGGGGGGGGGTGGATTATGTGGCTGGCTGGCTGGGGGGGGGGTGGAACGGTGGGCCACCTCCCCCAAGAAAATTGAGTGCCAGCCACCACTGGTTGTTACACATATCATGTTTTTTTTTTTAAACTTCACTAGCGGTCTAGCAACCAATAACATCATGGTTGCTAGGGACCTTCAGTTGCTAGGCGGCAGGGAGGTGCTTGAGTTCTACCACCTAAAGACACTTGCAGCCCACACAATGGGAAGTTCTCATTTAAAGAGGAAGTAAAGCCTCTTAAAAAAAAATACACCCTGCAAGGCAAAGGCATAATGAGCTAGTATGCATAGCATACTAGCTCATTATGAATTACTTACCTGAGATCGAAGCCCCTGCATCAGCCCTTATTCGCCTCCTCCGATGCCGCCATCTATCCCGGAGTGACTTCCGGGTATCGCGACTCTGGCGCTGTGACTGGCTGGAGCCGCTTTGACGTCATTCCCACGCACTCCCACTAATGGCATGATCGTCGTTACAAACGGCACGCTCAGTGCGCCTGCACCGATGTCTATGTCGCATGTGCCGTAGACATCGGTGCTTCTATTCCTGCAAATATCTTCTCAACCGTGTAAGTCAAAGTATTTGTCATTATTTTTTTCAACCAGTCTTGATTCAAACACATCTGTCAAATTGTATTGTCACCATTTATTTATGTATTGCATGTATTATTATTATTTATTTATTATGTATTTATTTATTGTATTGCATTTATGTATTGCATGTATTATTATTATTTATTTATTGTATTGCATTTATGTATTGCAGTTACCACCATTGATTTTTGGTCCAGCTTTACATCTTCCTATTTTGCCTGCACGGGCATTAGGGAGACTGCAAACCAAACTAGAAAATAATTGTGCAAAACGAACTAAGCGGAATTACAAATCCTTTTGTGGGTAAAAGGGCCGCATCACATGTATATCAGTTATGTATGTACAGTACTGGCTTGTTATTACTTCCACTTTTATGTACATTTTAATGAGCACTATTTTGTTGAACAGATTGCTCCAGATTTTTTTTTTTTCCTAAGAGAAAACATACAACAGCTTCTGCATTTCAACAGATGCCTTCATCAAATCCTTTGCTAGCAGCTATAATAATACATAAGGCTTATACCGCATATAGATAAAAACAACCACAATAATAACATTAAAACAAATGTTTGTAAAGCCTAGCATTGAGCATGCTATACACGATTTGACTGACACGATAATCTCTCCCACAGAACAACCTGGATTCACCTCTCTTGCCCAGGGCTATGATGTACAGTAATAATCACTCCTGTTTTGAAGAGGTATCGGCTGCCAAGTTCTACATGCGTGGGTCAGCAGATGTTTTCATTTTACAAGGAATAGGGGATCATACATTCATCAAATGCTTCACATTTTTATTTTTCATTACCAATATTTTTTTTTTGCATATTTCTGGTAAACTTACTAATTATTTGTCTTGAATTTCTACACAAATAAAATAGATAGTGGTAGTGGAATTAAAAAAAAATCTGGTTGTCACTGAAATAGTGAAGAACAAAGGTTTGACAGAATGAGTCGAGCGTGATTCATATCCAGGTTTCAATATCCACCAATATAGTCCAATATAGTGCAGACCACAATACTTTACTAAAAACTGGATTCTGTAACCAGCAAAGACAATGCAAGGTCCACCTACATCTACTTCTTTAAATTCACAAATAAGACCACCCACACGGATACAACCACAGAGCTTTCTCTAACTTTAGTTTACCTATTTCATTTATTTTACTTTGTGCAGAGACAGTGTTGCCCAGTTACATTTATTGCTATTCGTTTTATTATGATAAAAGTGTATCACTCGCTGTCTGTTATCTTCCTCGTGATCCTCATAGTAATGGCACTACAATGGTTAATCAGTTTCAGTCTACTTTAACCCTTTCCTGCTGAGTGTTCACATTTATGCAGTGACAAGGAAGCGAGTCTTTATCCGTGGGGCTGCATATATGTTACTACGCCGCAAGGAGCAGTCCCAGCATGGAGACTGGGCTCTCCCCAAGACCTTTGGGTCCCATCAGGGCCGGATCTAGCCTGTCTGATGTGAGGGCGCACTAAAAAATGTTGGAGGGGCAGAGGATGAGAGGTCAGCTGAGCAGAGGATAGGGTCAGCAGTCTGTAGGGCAGTGCACTCGGGCCATTAGTTTGTAGGGTAGTGGGCAGGGGTCAGCAAGGTAGAAGATGGGGGTCAGCAGAGAGGAGGACAGGAGTTGGCAAAAAGGAGGACAGGAGCCACTGCTGGCAGGGCAGAGGACAAGAGCCACTGCTGGCAGGGCAGAGGACAAGGGCCACTGCTGGCAGGGCAGAGGACAAGGGACACTGCCGGCAGGGCAGAGGAAAGGGGTTACTGCTGGCAGGGCAGAGGACAAGGACCAATGCTGGCAGGGCATAGGACAAGGGCAACTGCTGGCAGGGCAGAGGACAAGGGCCACTGCTGGCAGGGCAGAGGACAAGGGTCACTGCTGGCAGGGCAGAGGAAAGGGGTCACTGCTGGCAGGGCAGAGGACAAGGACCAATGCTGGCCGGGCAGAGGACAAGGGCCACTGCTGGCAGAGAAGAGGACAAGGGCCACTGCTGGCAGGGCAGAGGACAAGGGCCACTGCTGGCAGGGCAGAGGACAAGGGCCACTGCCTGCAGGGCAGAGGAAAGGGGTCACTGCTGGCAGGACAGAGGACAAGGACCAATGCTGGCAGGGGAAAGGAACCGGGTCACTGCTGGCAGGGCAGGGGACAAGGGCCACTGCTGGAAGGGCAGAGGAAAGGGGGTCACTGCTGGCAGGGCAGGGGACAAGGGCCACTGCTGGAAGGGCAGAGGAAAGGGGGTCACAGCTGGCAGGGCAGAGGACAAGGACCAATGCTGGCAGGGCAGAGGACAAGGGCCACTGCCGGCAGGGCAGAGGAAAGGGCTCACTGTTCGCAGGGCAGAGGACAAGGGCCACTGCTGGCAGGGCAGAGGAAAGGGGTCACTGCTGGCAGGGCAGAGGACACTGCTGGTAGGGCACTCAGAATAGCTCCTTCTTCCATCCCTGCACTGCACACAGCCTGGGCTCAGGTAGCAGATCTCCTCCTCCCCACACAGTAAATAGCTGAGATTGCATTCCCTTACACACAGCCACAGCACAGTGTATAGCTGTCTACTGCAGCTGCACTGCTATTGTGATCTGGTAATTTCACAGATCAGAACCGTTACATATCAGCCAGCTACTCACACAGGGTCATAGATTTTTTTTTTTGCCTGGGTGAGGGGATGTTCACTCTCTCAATTTGCAAGCGTGATATAAGATGGTGCCCTTTGCACCTCCTCACAAAGGTTGGTTATCAGGGTGTGTTCTAAACATTGTGGGCCTGTGTGCAAAATCATAAGTTGGGCTCTCCTGCCCGTGAAAAAGAAAAGTGCAGCAACAATTATTGGGTGTGACTTTCTTTATCCTGAATAGTGGCTGTGACCTAAAGGGACACAGCGTGCATGGGGTTCATTAGTAAGGGAACTTTTACACTGGGGCAGGTTGTTGTGGTAGAGCATTTTTAGGGGCACTTTACTGTCGTTTTTACATCGCTTTTAGGCCACTAGCGGGGTGCTTTTAACCCCGGCTAATAGGGAACAAGGGTTAAAAGCGCCACTGCCGAGGTGCTTTGCGGGCACTTCGGCAGCACTGGCCATTGATTTCAATGGCAGGGGCATTTTAGGAGTGGTGTCCTGCAACTCCCTAAAGATGCTACTTACAGGACTTTTTTTTCCTGCAAGCGCACCGCTCCATTGTGAAAGCACTCGCGCTTTCACACTGGAGAGGCAGGGGAGGCTTTTTTCAGGAGCTTTACAGGCGCTATTTTCAGCCCTTTAGTGCCTGAAAAACGCCTCAGTGTGAAAGTAGCCCAAGTGACACAGTTCAGTAGTAAGGCAGAATTCAGAGGTCATTAGATAATGAAACAGAGTTTAGGGGTTAGTAGTAAGTGAGGCAGAGATCAGAAGTCATTAGTAAATAGTGCAGAGTTCAGAGGTCATTAGTGAGTGGCACAGGACAGATTTTGCCTAATAGTGGGAGGGGCTCCCAGCATAAATCACTCTTAATCCCCCCCAAATCTCTTAATCTAGTGTAAATACACTTATACCCCCTTCCCAAACTCCCCTCCAAGCACAGATCCTGCCCCCCACCAAAATCACCCCCTTTTAGTTATAGTTTTAGGGCGGCACAGTGGTGTAATGGTTTGCACTCTCGCCTAGCAGTAAGAAGGGTCACTGGTTCGCATCCCAATCCCGCGACACTACCTGCTGGAGTTTGCATGTTCTCCCTGTGCCTGCATGGGTTTCCTCCGGGTACTCCGGTTTCCTCCCACACTCCAAATACATGCAGGTAGGTTAATTGGCTTCTGTCCAAAATTGACCCTAGTTTATGAATGAGGACCTTGGATCATGGGTTCCTTGAGGGTAGGGACCAATGTGGGTGTGCAATGTACAGCCCTAGGGACAATTGTAGACACTCACTCTTACACCCCCCCCCCCCCACACCCCACATGCATAGATCCTATTCTCCCCACCTAACACCCTTCTTTCTGTAGAAATGCCACCATAAACCTCCTATTCTCTACCCCCCATCCCTAATCTTCCATTCACAGACACTATCATTCACTCTGTAACTCTTCTCTACTCCTGTGATCCTCCTGTACACATACATTCTCCTTTACCTTCATCTTTGTTATTTTTCTATCTGTTTTATTTCCCTCCCTGGTGCTCATAATGAAGCTTCCCCAGCTCTGTTTAATCATTGTGAAAGGTGGGAAGAGATCCAAACTGCCACACTGCAAGAAAGCCCAAGTGTCAGGTAAATGAAAGCAGCTTCAGCCCTGGGGCTAGAGTTACCCTTTAAAGCTGAAATCCTGGATAAGCAAATATTGTGTAAATACAAATGCAATGTGCATTCCTACTTTTTGGTGTCCTTTTGTTTATTTATTTTTATTTTTTTCAAATCAGCGTAGTAATTCAAACTGAAATGTTATCTTTGTGCCTAAGCTTCGTGTAATGAGAACCAGTTATTGCTGCTCTGTCTCCTTCTGCAAGTCGACTGGTCTTGTATACACCCCCTCATGTAGTTTTCAACAGACCGGCCAGCTAGGTCCCTCCCACAGCTCTGGTCTCTATACAGGCTACTGTATGTTGCAACTAATAATAACTAGGTAATAATAACTGGGTTTTCAGAAGCATTTGGTGCATAAAATGTGACTTTATATCATTTGTGGACGTTGAGGATTTTATTTAAATAAAAGTTTTTGTGTTTCAAGTGGATGTAAACCCAATTTTTTTATGTCATAATGTAGAGTATAAGATTTCCTAACATTTGAGCCCAATCATCTTTTATTGTTCATTGATATAAATCTTGACAAACACAGAAAAACTTTGTCAAATCCTCCCCCTTTGCTGTGAGTGACATGTGATTTACATATCTCATGCTCTAGCCTAAGAGACATGCATTATTTTTTAATTCCCTCCCACTCCTTTCTTCTGCTGCTCTGCCAGGATTGGATGTTCCCCATCTCAGCATGATTGGGCATGCTGAAGTCATGTGGTTACTTTCCTGTCTTTTCACTGGACGTTAGAGATCATAGCAGAAGTTCAGTGTAAGAAATACACAGGAAAAAATGCATATTGACAAGGGGAGTGTAGAGGTGGGCGGGGAGTCTACTGACATCATGACTCTACCCACCGAGCTCCAGACAACAAACCCACCCACAAAATCTGCCTTTTTTCGGTTCTCATAACAGACAGAGGGGAGACATTTGACAGGTAAAGATACACGCAGGAGGCATGTATATCCTTATAGATAACCAATATTGCAGTAGTTTAAAAAAGATGACATTGGTTTACATCCACGTTAACGTTCAACGGTAGCCTTTATATGCAACAAACTGCACTACCCATAATGAAACGCATAAACAATAATGTATACCATAACAAATAACCTATACAAATAAAAAAGGAGTGCATCAAATCAATGCATCAATAAATATATAAACAAAATGAAAATAAATCATAACAGAAAATGCTGTGAAAATCAATAAAGGTGCATCAAATCAATATATCAGTATTCCATCCAACAAACAATACAGTGAAACTAATTGTGCAAAATCAGTCCAACTGTAAATAGTAAAATAATTATAAATCCACGTAAACCAAGCAGTGTTTAAATAAACATTATCCAATCCCCTGGTTCCTAGGATCTCCACATCACTCCCACCAAGCATATGCATATATATAGCCTCACAGAAGTGGGTCTCTGTCTGGCCACATATATGTACTACTGGGTATGTGCTAAGACGTACCACACAATGCACTTCCAGGACAGAAACTAAACACTGTCACAGACAGCTCTGAGTCTTGTAAAATGATTAGGACCAATTCTAGATCACATAATTGCTATGATAGTCTGTGATTTGGCTATCAAAGTGATCAGTCACTGTACAGCCTGTTAGGTGCTCGTCTTCCGTGTATATACCCTGGTAGCCTAGGCTAGGATGGAGGAGCGGAGGTCCCGGTCACCGGTGGACAATCACCACACATACACACGATTGTACGTGAACAATGATTGTGGGTTTATTGGAGCACACACAGTAGTTTTATGCAGTTTGAGCTAGAGCACAGCCCTGTGGTTTGAGCCAATCAGGGATCGCCACACAAAATATGCAAGATGTTATATTTTACTACGTCATCATGGTTCTTTGCACAAGCAATATCTCTGCCTAGCAGCAAAAGCTAAATATATATATATATATGGTTTAGAATGTCCTTTAGGCGTGATGCAAGATAGGCCTGTGGTCTAACGCCATGAAGTTACTTCTGCTCTTGGAAAGGGAAGTAGCTTAACCGCATCCATCTGTTCTGTACAAACAACTAACCTTGTGATAATTCTAAAAAACACATATGACCTTAAGCAATAGGTTTCCACGGGGTCACGCTAACAGTAATTTTCCATTACCCAAAATGGATGTCTCTTAACAAAATGGTTCCTTTATTACCTTATACAGCCCATCCCTGTGTGTTTTTCTTCCTTTTGAATGGAGAAAAAGATACATTGTATACATACATAATACATTATTTAATACATTGCATTTTTTTCTCCTTGCTAGAGGAGAAAAGTGAAAACACAAACAAGTGTGTGAAAAAAATAAAAAATAAAGATCAAATAGTTCGGTTGGGGTTTGATCTAGGTCAGGGCTAGGGTCAAGGTTGGGTCAAAGGTCAGGGTCAATGTATTTTAAGAAGGATTAGAAAAAAAAGCATTTTTCATTTGTTTTATTTAGTATCAGTGTCAGTGTTTTTAGGTAGGATTAAAATAAGAAAAATGTGCATTATTGTTTCTAGGCACTACTATGGGTACAAACAACAAATAATTTACAAATATGTGCTATGTGGTATCACTGTGATCACCAGGAGCAGGAGAATTTATTTTGTGTTGTTCGTTGGTGGCAGGTTATGGTAATAGCAAGAAATATGCAGCTTTAAAAAAATTATATTTATTTACCAATATGTGCTAGTTTTCCAAGGTATAATTCACCTGGACACACTTATTAGATGCAGTGTTTTGTACAGCTTTATTAAAGTGGTTGTAAACCCTTACAGACCACTTTGACCTACAGGTAAGCCTAGATTAAGGCTTACCTGTAGGTCCATAAAATATCTCCTAAACCTACAAGGTTTAGGAGATATTTGCAAAAAGACAGTGGCGCACAGGCGCACTGAGCATGCCGCTGCTAACGACGATTTGCCATTAGTGGCAGCTCCCGTGCGCATGTGCGGGAGTGAGGTCATCACGGCTCCGGACACTCACAGTGCCGGAGCAGCAATACGCGTAAGAAGATGGACAATCCGCGCTACAGGGGACAGCGGTGACATCGCTGGCTCCTGTGTCAGGTAAGTGACACATAATGGGCTACTATGCAATGCATAGTAGTCCATTATGCGTTACCTTTGCAGGGAGACAAAGAGGAAGTAAACCCATCAGGGGTGAAAACCAGCCTAGACCTCCTAGAGCAGAGGCCAGGTTGCATCTCTATGACTGATGTTACTTTTCCAAATATATCCCTTTTCTTTTCCATTTTAAACTAAAGACATGACAAAGGCCCTCAATGTAAAGACTAGATTTGCTAAGCCAACATTTGGATAGCGTAAAACAGCAGACCAGCAGCGTACCTACGGGAGGGGGGGGGGGTCCACCACGGGTGACGCACATTGGGGGGGTTTCAGGCCGGCTATCAGAGCCGGGACAAGGCAGTGGTGGGTGCAAGAGGTGCTCTCTGCTCAGTAGTGGCTGTGCTGGCTCTCTGTGTTTGTGCGAGTCGGCTGCTCTGTCATTGAGCTCACATCGAGCTCTATACGGCCAACTCTGACTCAAAGGGACATGTGGAATCAAGACCTGGGACAAGGAAGACCACCACTTACAAGTGGGGGCTGTGAGTACAAGTCAAAGGAGGAGGCTGTTTGTTTACAGGGGGGGGGGGCAGAGCCATGTATGTGTTCACAGGTGTGTGTGTGTGTGGGGGGGGGGGGGGCAGCTGGCAGCTGAGTGCATGCAGGTGTGTAGGTGGGCTGAGTGCGTACAGGTATGAGATTGGCTGAGTGCATACAGGTATGAGGGGGCTGAGTCCATACAGGTATGAAGGGGGCTGAGTGCATACAGGTATGAAGGGGCTGAGTGCATACAGGTATGAAGGGGGCTCACTGCGTACAGGTATGAAGGGGGCTGAGTGCGTACAGGTATGAAGGGGCTGAGTGCGTACAGGTATGAAGGGGTCTGAGTGTGTACAGGTATGAAGGGGGATGAGTGTGTACAGGTATGAAGGGGGCTGAGTGTGTACAGGTATGAAGGGGGCTGAGTGTGTACAGGTATGGGGGGGGTGAGTACGTACAGGTATGAGGGGGGTGAGCGCATACAGGCATGAGGGGGCTGAGTGTGTATAGGTATGAGGGGGGATGAGTGCGTACAGGTACGAGGGGGGCTGAGTTCATACAGGTATGAAGGAGGCTGAGTGCATACAGGTATGAGGGGGCTGAGTGCATACAGGTAATAGGGGGGCTGAGTGCATACAGGTATGAAGGGGGCTGAGTGTGTACAGGTATGAAGGGGGCTGAGTGTGTACAGGTATGAAGGGGGCTGAGTGCATACAGGTAATAGGGGGGCTGAGAGTGTACAGGTATGAGGTGGGCTGAGTGCGTACAGGTAATAGGGGGGCTGAGTGTGTACAGGTATGAAGGGGGCTGAGTGTGTACAGGTATGAGGGGGACTGAGTGCGTACAGGTAATAGGGGGGCTGAGCGTGTACAGGTATGAAGGGGGTCTGAGTGTGTACAGGTATGAGGGGGCTGAGTGCGTACATGTATGAGGGGGCTGAATGCATACAGGTATAAGAGGGGCTGAGTGCATACAGGTATGAAGGGGGTTGAGTGCATACAGGTATGAAGGGGGCTGAGTTCGGACGGATATGAAGGGGGCTGAGTGCATATAGGTATGAAGGGGGCTGAGTGCATACAGGTAATAGGGGGGCTGAGTGTGTACAGGTATGAAGGGGGCTGAGTGCGTACAGATATAAGGGGGGCTGAGTGCGTACAGATATGAGGGGGGCTGAGTGCGTACAGGTATGAGTGGGGGCTGAGTGCGTAGAGGTATGAGGGGGCTGAGTGCATACAGGTATGAAGGGGGCTGAATGCGTACAGGCATGATGAGCGAGGAGGGTGTCAGATATAGGATCTGCCCTGGGTGCCAAATGCTCCAGGTACACCCTTGCAGACGACTACACTCTTACTCTTCAGAATGTTTAGTAATTACAGACAAAACAGTAGGCATTGAATTGTGTGGAATATCACCTAATTAAAAAATAAATAAAAAATCAAGATACACTTACAAACCTCAATGTGCAGAGGGCCTAGGACTCGTCTAAGAGAATTCCATCAAGGGTCCGGCAATAATTTGGCAGCTCTACCCCTCTCAAGTCAGCATCAGGGTGAGCTAAAGGAAGACCCAACTAAGAGGGTGCCAAAAGGGTTTCCTTTGTAGTGACTGACAGACCTCAGACACAAGACCCACTAGAAGGGATGGAACAACAGGTATGTCTTAACAAATTGTTAGAATAGATTGGGTTAGATAATAGGGTTAGAATAGATGTCCGATTTTACTACTATATGGGGCTCCGATAGATTTCTCCTCATACTGTTCTGGGGGAAACATGTTACCAGACACAAAGTATTGTAACATTTGCAACAGGGAAACAGACAGCTAAACAAACATTTCCACGTTGGCTGCGACGTTCCGGAAAATAATCCTTCCTTTTTACATGCCTTTTCTGTAAGTACAATTCTATTTATACGCAATAAACAGCCGAATGCCCCGTACACACGGTCGGACTTTCCAATGGCAAAATCCATTGGATTTTTTTTCAACGGATTTTGGCCCAAACTTGTCTAGCATACACACGGTCACACAAAGTTGTCGGAAAATCAGATCTTTCTGAACGCGGTGATGTAGAACGCGTACGACGGGACTATAAGCGGGCCAGTAGCCAATAGCTTTCATCTCGCGTGCTTGTGTGGCACTTTGTCCGTTGGAATTGTCTACACACGATTGGAATTTAAACGATCCGATTTTAGATCCAGCTCTCAAACTTTGTGTGTCGGAAATTCCGACTGAAAAAGTCAGATGGAGCCCACACACGATTGGATTTTCCGATAACACGATCCGATCGCATATTTTCCGTCTGAAAGTCTGACTGTGTGTACAGGGCATTACAGTACTTCACTATTGGTTCCCCCTTTTATTCTGGTTTTGGTGAACATCTCGAACTTTAAGAACCACTTTGGGGAGAAATCCATACCGGACCTGTGTGACCCACCATTGTTTACCACATCTAAGCTTATCTGACCCCTAGGCTGAAAGGCTAGGAGCTCATCATTATCTCTGTGAGTAGGGACACAGGAGGAGTGTGTGTCACATAACAGTTTTTTGGAGCACATCAGCACTTATAAGAAGATTGGAACACAAGAACACTTTATTATATTGGGACATTATTTGCGATATACAGTATCTTTATGTTTTTTGGACTTTATATTTGATGTCATTGTTTGTTTTTTGTTTGTTTTTTTGCACAGTTACAAGCGCTGTACTTATTTAAATCATATGATTTCAAGTGATTAGCATCTTATGTACAGCAGCTGCAGTTCTTTTCTTTTCACAATTACTTTTAATCATAGCGCAAGTTTATATATAATTGTTGAAACAAACATTTCCATCTGTGTTGCTGTTAGAGAGATTCCCCCTCACTTCCTGTCCTGGTGATGTTTTTACCAGACAGTAGGAATAGGAGTATTTCCAACTGAGTTTCTGATGGGAGAAAAATGTATTAACGCCACGTACACACGATTGGAATTTCAGCCAGCAAAAGAATGAAGAGAGCTTTTTCATCGGAAAATGCGACCATGTGTAAGCTCCATTAGAATTTAGCTGGCCGAATTCCACCAGCAAAAATTTGAGAGCATGTTCTCAATTTTACAGATAGGAAAAACTTTCTATCAGAAATTCCAATCGTGTATATGCAATTCCAACGCACAAAAACTCATGCATGCTCAGATTCAATTACGAGACGGAAGCTATTGGCTACTGGGTATTGAACTTCCTTTTTCTAGTCCCGTCGTACATGTTGTACGCCACCGCATTCTTGACGGTCAGAATTCGGTATGACTCTGTGTAGGCAAAACAGCTTGAGCAGAATTATGTCGGAATTCCATGAGGAAAACCATCAGACCTTTTTCTGACCATAATTTCCGATCATGTGTATGCGGCATTAGAAGTCCTAACCCTTCCCCACTCTGTCCAGTTCACACTGTATTATCTCTCCTCTTATATTTGGCTCTTTGGTTTTGCAGACATTTCTGTTAAGATGAAACAAAGTTGTATTTTGGTCAGTTAAATAACTTTATTTATTTTTATTGTTTTAAGGATCAAATAACTGGCTGGAGAGTATTTTCAGTTTTAACAGAACATTACGTTCTAGTAAAAAAATATTTTTATTATTATTATTATCATCATCATTGATATTATTATTACTATCATATATTTTTAGAAATAGCTCCACCTTTTCTAACTTTGATATATCAATTAAAGGAAATCTATTGAAGTCACAGACAGCCACACAACATGCATTTTTATAAATACAGGTTTCCTACAGGTTTCCTTGTTTTTCTGCAATTCCCCCATTGCAGAAAGTAATAATAATATTCAGCATATGAATAAAGATTTTTTTGCATGCAGTAATAACTTTTATTTACATAAAACAATTTATTTGTATACTTATTTTTGAAATTTTTGCAGCAAATGCTCAAATATACCTGCCAATATTATAAACTGTTTTCACTGTTACTTTTTCTGGTCTGCTTGTATATATATAGATCAAATTGAACAAGGTGCTAAACATCACAGTTCTAGAAAGGCCTACCAATGCCCCATCCTAATATACCAAATAATATGAAAATAAAATTTTACTCCTCAAGGGAGAGGACTTTAACAAGGGCAGGTGGCCATACAAAATATACAAAATTAGATCAAAGTGACAATGCGTAATTTAATAATATAGAATAATTAAAATGAACAATATTAAATACAATACAGATAACATATGTTTACAGATATAGAATAATAATTGTACATATCCTGTTATACTTTGTACTTCCTCGATCCAACTGTGTAAAAAAGCCCTACAGTGGACGGAAGGCAACAAACCCAACGCGGTTCGAGATCTTAAATAAATAAACACTCTTCATCAGGCGTATAAGAAAATTGCATCACACAGAGAACAGGAAATCACTTAAATGGCCAAAAATCAGTAATTTGCACAGTCTGGAGGATGTACATTAGTAAAGAGGGGAGAAGAAGCCCTCTATCAAAGCCCTGGAAAATGGATAATGCACCGGTAGAATCCGCAACCGTCACACAAATGAGCCGCGTGGCAAGGTACTCACAAGGGACATCAATAAATGTAACCCTGATCATAGATAGTCATCGGTTGCGTGAGTGGAGCCCGGTATCAGCCCCCATACATATGTGCTGGTTTGTGTGCTTTACATATTCAATCTGTTGGCACACTATTTGTGCCCGATTTGGGCGGTGGATTGTGGGATGCAGAGTAGAGAACTTTTCGGGCTCCACTCACGCAACCGATGACTATCTATGATCAGGGTTACATTTATTGATGTCCCTTGTGAGTACCTTCCCACGCGGCTCATTTGTGTGACGGTTGCGGATTCTACCGGTGCATTATCCATTTTCCAGGGCTTTGATAGAGGGCTTCTTCTCCCCTCTTTACTAATGTACATCCTCCAGATTGTGCAAATTACAGATTTTTGGCCATTTAAGTGATTTCCTGTTCTCTGTGTGATGCAATTTTCTTATACCCCTGATGAAGAGAGTTTATTTATTTAAGATCTCGAAACGCGTTGGGTTTGTTGCCCTCTGTCCAAAGTAGGGCTTTCTTACACAGTTGGATCGAGGAAGTACACAGTATAACAGGATATGTACAATTATTATTCTATGTCTGTAAACATATGTTATCTGTATTGTATTTAATATTGTTAATTTTAATTATTCTATATTATTAAATTACGCATTGTCACTTTGATCTAATTTTGTATATTTTGTATGGCCACCTGCCCATGTTAAAGTCCTCTCCCTAGAGGAGTAAAATGTTATTTTCATATTGCTTGTATATATATGGAGATAAATAATAAATCAAAGAGCTTGACAAACATTGGAATTTTTATAGTCCCAGTCCTCACATTTATTAATCCCTTCCTACCAAGATATCTATCCTCAAAATGATCCCTTATTAGCCCTTATGCCCCATACACATGATCGGATTTTCCGAAACAAATGTTGGATGTGAGCTTGTTGGCAGAAAGTCCGACCGTGTCTATGCTCCATCGAACATTTGTTGGTGGACTTTCTGCCAACAAATGTTGGCTAGCAGGTTCTCAAATTTTCCGCCAACAATTTTTTTTTGTCGGACTTTCCGTTCTTGTGTACACAAGTCCATCAGACAAAAGTCCACGCATGCTCAGAATCAAGTACGAGCCGGAACCGATCGGTCTTGTAAAACTAGCGTTCGTAATGGATATATCCTGTACGTCTAGTATGCCACTACGTTCATAATTGTTGGCCAACATTTGTGTGACCATGTGTATGCAAGACAAGTTGGAGCCAACAACCTTCGAACAAAAATCCACAGTTTTGTTGTTGGAAAGTCCGATCGTGTATACAGGGCATTGTGGTTAAGCCTGTATCCTCCCACACATTACACCAGCATAGGCAAAAATATTTGGGACCATTTCTCTTACATATCCCTTTTAATAGAACCAATATTTGTTGTACTGAGATTCATACTTAACCCAACTATCATAAGTAATATCTATGAAAACTTTGATACTGATAAAAATGAAAACTAAATTATATAAGCTACAAGATTTAAACATTAGGTGTATGGAAAAATGTTATTCAGTGATTCAACAAAATGATATACTGATGTCTCTTAAAGTGGTAGTAAAGTCCACTTTTGAACTTGTACCTGTAGGTATCTCCTAAACTTGCTCTGTTTAGGAGGTGCTCACACAAGATGCAGCTGGTGATGCATGTGCTCTAAAGGGACGGCATACCCGCGCCGTACCTTCAGAGCTCCATGTCGGGGCCATGACTCCCATGCGGTGCATACTAGCAGGTTATGCCGTTGCCTTGCAGGATTTTTTTTTTCAAATGCCCAAGAATATTACCGCTTTAAGTTTATCTGTTACCAAGACAATGGCTCATAAGATACTGTCCTATTTCACTTTGAACAACTTCAAATCCTGTAACTTTTGTATACCCATTATTACTGCAATGCTGTTTATTTCTGTTCTTGCTCACTCAAAACTTCCCACTGCTAACATTTGGGGACAAAAGTAGAATTTCTATTGTGTTACACAATTAGCAGAGTACATTATTGAAACACATTATTTCATGGTAGTAGCCCTTTAGGCTATACAAACAATGATAAGTTGTTATAGACAATGAAAACATTGAAAAAATATTTCAAATGACAACCATGCACGTCTGCAGAGAGACAACCTGACAAGTTTTCTTGACACTAATGCCGTGTACACATGGTCGGACTTTCTGGCAGAAAAAGTCAGATGGAATCATTTCATTGGATATTCAGATAGTGTGTATGCTTCATCTGACTTTTTTTTTCAAAAATTCTGACGGAGCTAGAAATAGAACATGTTTTAAATCTTTCCGCCGGAATCAATTCCTATCAGGGAAACCGTTCGTCTGTATGCTGTTCCGACAGACCAAATACGATGCAAGGGAAGCTTTTGGCTACTGGCTATTGAACTTCCTTTTTTTAGTCCCATCCTACGTCAACGCATTCTAAACGATCGGACTTTGGTGTGATCATGTGTAGGTAAGTCCGTTTTCAGCGAAACTCCGTCGGAAAGACTGTCAGAGTTTATTCGGTCGCGTGTACACGGCATTAGAGAAAAAAGGTAATAGAGGAGGGACCTCCAGTTGATTGACAGCCTCAGCTCTGTTCCTGTGTGCTGTGTGACAGGGGGTGTGCTTCTTCCCTCCAATCAGCTCTCAGACCTCTCCCCGCTGACCTCTGCAGAGTGTAACTTCAGCTCTCCACTCCCATTTTTCTGAACTCTCACACAGGCTTATAAATTCAGCACTTTGAATGGATGTAGAGAAAAGACCCTGCAGATAAACAAGTACAACTAATGAAGGAGGATTTGTTTCTTTGTTTCATCTCTGTGTATCACTTGAGGATAGTCCCTTCACTGGGTATATGAAAGGGTTTACTAGTTCTCTATGGTAGTAATAAGTACTCCTATTGTGAAAATGGAATTTAAAATTGAGTTATGTAACCTGCTTTATACATATGTCATTTGTTCTTTGTTAATGCTCTGTCTTATATTAATAAAACTATTTGAAACAAAAAAAAAGAAAGGGTTTACAACCACTTTAACCACTTTCAGACCGGACCAATTTGCTGGTCAAAGACCAGACCACTTTTTGCGATTCGGCACTGCGTCGCTTTAACTGACAATTGCGCGGTCGTGCGACGTGGCTCCCAAACAAAATTGACGTCCTTTTTTTCCCACAAATAGAGCTTTCTTTTGGTGGTATTTGATCACCCCTGCGGTTTTTATTTTTTGCGCTATAAACAAAAATAGAGCGACAATTTTGAAAAAAACGCATTATTTTTTACTTTTTGTTATAATAAATATCCCCCAAAAATATATAAAAAAACATTTTTTTCCCTCAATTTAGGCCGATACGTATTCTTCTACATATTTTTGGTAAAAAAAATCGCAATAAGCGATTATTGATTGGTTTGCGCAAAAGTTATAGCGTTTACAAAATAGGGATAGTTTTATAGCATTTTTATTAATAATTTTTTATTATTTTTTTTTTTACTAGTAATGGCGGCGATCTGCGATTTTTATTGTGACTGCGACATTGTCGGGGACCCATCGGACATTTTTGACACATTTTTGGGACCATTGTCATTTATACAGTAATCACTGCTATATAAATGCAGTGATTCCTGTGTAAATGACACTGGCAGTGAAAGGGTTAACCAGTGGGTGGCAGTGTAGGGGTTAAGTGTTCCTAGGGGTGTGTTACTAACTGTGGGGGGGTTGGGCTTTCATTTAGTGTACACTGATCTCTGCTCCAATCACATGGAGCAGAGATCAGCGTCACTAGTTGCTAGGCAGAATGGAAAAATGTTGTTTATACAGCATTTCCTCCATTCGGCCGCTCCGTGAGACGATCGCGGGGATGCCCGCGGCGATCGAGTCCGCGGGTCCCGCAACCGGACTCACGGGGGTCCCGACCAGCGCGGGAGCGCGCCGCCGGCGGCGCGCTCCCGATGGCAGGGCGGCATCGATTTTGGACGTACATGTACGCCAATATGCCTGCCCGTGCCATTCTGTCGACGTACATTGTCGTGCGCTGGTCGGGAAGTGGTTAAATAAACTAAAAACCTGTGCAAATTCATGTAAACATGTAATATTTTGTGCTCAATATAGTGATCTATGCAAGGCCACTGCTTCCAATTTGCATCTACTTCAGTTAACTTATTTTACTCCGAAAAGTATACAAATCAAATAAAAAGGGTGTGCTCTTATTGGTGCTCCCCCACTCACTAGAGGATTATGACTCCTAGGGGGTTATTTACTAAATGCAAATCCACTTTGACCTGCAAGTGCACTTGGAAGTGCAGTCGCTGTAGATCCGAGGGGGGCATGCAAGGAAAATAAAAAACAGCATTTTAGCTTGCACATGATTGGATGATAAAATCAGCAGAGCTTCCACTCCTTTTAGATCTACCCCTTAAATTTAGAGTGACTGCACTTTCAAGTGCACTTGCAGTGCAAAGTGGATTTGCCTTTCGTAAATAACCCCCCTAGTGTTTCAGCTACCGGATTCAAAAACAGCCTTCATGCTTTCCTCCCCAAGGGCAAAGAAACTGGTTCCTTCTTAGTCACTCCTGCAACTCTGCTGAAGTTTCTGTCAGTCTCCCTTCTAGTCTTGGTGTCCATCAATGCGGCTTTCTATGGGGGCACTCGCTGGAAGGATCAAGACCGCTTTGTGCAATTCCACTGCACAGAGCAAATAACAATACACCTGTTTTTATTTTTAAAAAGAGAATTTACAACCACTTTTTGCTACCGACATCATTGCGGCTCCAGCCAATCACAGCACCGGAGCCCGCGATACCTGAAAGTAACTCTGGGAGTGATGTCGGCCGACGGAGTGGGGTACGAGGATGGCTGCGGGGGGCTTCGATCTCAAGTAATTAATTCATAATGAGCTAGTATGCTATGCATACTAGCTCATTATGCCTTTGTCTTGCAGGTTTTTTTTTTCCTGGGGTTTACAACCACTTTAATACAAGATACACTATATTACCAAAAGTATTGGGATGCCAGCCTTTACACGCATTTTACATGAACTTTAATGACATCCCAGTCTTAGCCCGTAGGGTTCAAAATTAGGTTGGCTCACCCTTTGCAGCTATAACAGCTTTAACTCTTCTGGGAAGGTAGTCCACAATATTTAGGAGTGTGTCTAAGGGAATGTTTGACTATTCTTGCAGAAACACATTTGTGAGGTCAGGCATTGATGTTGGACAAGAAGGCCTGGCTCGCAGTCCCCACTCTAATTCATCCCAAAGCTGTTTTATTGGGTTGAAGTCAGGACAGTCAAGTTCCTCCACCCAAAACTCGCTCATCCATGTCTTTATAGACCTCGCTGTGTGCACCGGTCCAAATCATTTGGTGGAGGGGGGATTATGGTGGGGGATTGTTTTTCAGGGGTTTGGCTTGGCCTCTTAGTTCCAGTGAAGGGAACTCTTAAGGCATCAGCATACCAAAACATTTTGGACAATTTAATGCTCCCAACATTGTGGGAACAGTTTGGGGATGGCCCCTTCCTGTTCCAACATGACTGCGCACCAGTGCACAAAGCAAGGTCCATAAAGACACGGATGAGTGAGTTTGGGGTGGAGGAACTTGGCTCACCTGCACAGAGTCCTGACCTCAACCCAATAGCACACATTTGGGATGAATTAGAGCAGAGACTGGGAGCCAGGCCTTCTTGTCCAAGAAGACCAGAAATAAGAACACGATTCTCTATTGAAAGGTAAAAAAGTTTTAGTTAGTGATACATTTTAAGAAAATAGGACAATTATTAGGGAAGTGATTATGGTTCTGAGTAGATATATACATTATAAAAAGTAGTCTTAGGACATATTATATTGTGCTTTTGTTGCTATTAAGAAAATAGCCAGGGGGCGTGGCTACCGCACAACTGAATGGCAGCGTGCTTCCCCCGCTCTGCTCCAGACACGGGAACCGAAGGTTCTAACGGCGACACTGTCGCACCCAACTGACCCAAACAACGAAAGGAAATGGCGCAGTTAAACAAACTGCAAGATTTCTTTTCGCCGAAAGGCCGCGATCCCATCCAAGATGGTGCCGACTCCTGGAGCAGCTCTCCTTCCTCCGTGGGAAGCCCGCGATCAGCAGCATCCAGCCCAGGGCTACAGCACTGCCCTGACCATGATGCCCTGGAGGCCTCCACTCTTATCTCCCGCAGCCCTGCAAAATCGAAGCCTCGCCTGGAGGACGTCACAAAGCAGGGCCCCTCACCCCAGGACAACATGGAGGACATGAGGGAGCTGGTGGAACCCTTCACTGCCTTTCCTACGACGGGTAAGCCTGTTTCTGATACCACCCTTAAGGACATGCTAGTCTCCCTCCGCAGCTCTTTGCACACAGATATGCTGCAGTGTGTCACTAATTTTAAGACTGAGCTGGGAGCGATGGGGGGAAGAGTATCCCATATAGAGAAGAAAATGGGAGAATTTGCTGAATCCCATAACACTTTAATATATGCCCACAATGACCATGATGAGGAGTTGGAATGGCTTAGGTCAAAGGTCGCTGACCTTGAAGATACGTCAAGACGTAACAATGTTAAGATCAGGGGTGTCCCAGAGACTGTCCAGCCTGCACAACTTCAACAATATGCTCTTGATCTCATTAGAGCATTCCTACCCTCTACGGCAGATTCAGACCTACAGGTGGACCGTATCCATAGATTACCAAAACCGTCACACCTGCCCGACAACATTCCGAGGGATGTTCTGATGCGGGTTCATTTTTATCAAACAAAGGAGCAACTTATGGCCACGTTTCGTAAATCACAGCAACCTATGGAGAGATTTGCGCATAGCCAACTATTTGCGGATCTCTCTCAGTATACAATACAAAAACACAAGTCTCTCCTGCCAATAACTAAAGCCTTACGAAACCATAACATACTATACCGCTGGGGATACCCGGTCAATCTGACAGTTACTCATGAGGGCATGACCTTGGTCATTTCAGATGTGGAATCGGGTCTGGCATTGCTCAGATCCTTGGACATTCTGCCTGAACACCCACCTTGAGCTGCCCCCCTTTCAACCAACCTGGGTGACAACTTCGACTGGCAAACGGTGTCGAGGAAGAAACACAACAGTCAGCGCAAACCTAAAGCACCCAAATACAAAAGCTAAGCTACTTATGCCTATTTCGGTTCCTCGGTTCTGGAGTACTCAATTGTAAATTTTTGCACTCCTGTACGAAATGGGCAGAAGTTCTGCCCTCAAGTTCAAATTCATGTATGACTATATACTACGGTATTTGTTTTTTTATAGACCAAACCTAACCCTTTTTCCTTCTTCACCCTTGTTCCCACTTGCCTTGTCCAGCTACCATCTGAGCAGCACTGCTAACATCAAAGCGGATTCTATTGACCCTTACCGTCTCAACTTGCAACACCTGAGCTTGCTGTCCTGGCAATCAACGTCTGAGACAAGGTATGATTCTCGTTTTTTGACACCCTATACACATGGCAGTTAAAATAGTATCATTTAATGTGAACGGACTCAACCATCCAGCTAAGAGGTCAGCAGTGTGGAAGGAAGCACTCAAACTGCAAGCGGATGTTCTATGTCTGCAGGAGACCCACTTTTTGTCTGGTAGTGCCCCAAGATTCCAACATAGGAACTTTCCCCATGTCTTTACAGCCTCGGCCCCATCCAAGTGAAAAGGAGTCCTTATAGCTGTCAGAGACTCTGTGACTTTTGTCATGACTGAAACTCTCACTGATCCCGAGGGTAGATTTTTAATACTACTTGGAGAAATAAACAACAAGCCTTTCACCATTGTCAATTTGTATGCCCCCAATTCCCATCAACTCAGATTTCTGAGGAGACTTTACAACAATGTATCCTTAATTAACCCCCCTGGCGGTGTTCCCGAGTCTGGCTCGGGGTGGAAGTTTTGTACCAAAAGCGGTGACCCCGAGCCAGACTTGGGACCGCATCGCTGAATCCAGGAGGAGGTTTACTTACCTTCTCCCTTGGATCCAGCGATGTCCCCCCGCTGTACGAGCGGCTTGTCCTCCGCCGGATCTATCACGGAGCCGATGCCGTCACGTTGCGACGCACGGGGACGGAGATCGGCGCCAAATTCAAAAAGTGAAACACACAGTATACATACAGTATAATGTAATCTTACAGATTACATTGCTGTATGTAATTATTTCACATCCCCTTTGTCCCTAGTGGTCTGCACAGTGCCCTGCATGCAGTTTTATATTGTAAAAACTGTTCTTTATGCCAGGAAACTGGAGCTTGTCCATAGCAACCAAAACTGTCACTTTACATCAAAAATGATTTTAGACCAGCTAGAAAACAGCGATAATAAATTGGAATCACTCGCAGAATTGAGCGATAGCAATTTGTGCGGAGATCTGTCATCAAATACCGAAAAGTGACAATTCTGCAACTGAGCAAATTTCAGTGTTTTTGATTTGATTACATTATTGAATAATTTTTATTATTGTTATATTATTATTTGGTATAATTATTTATAGTTATTTATTATATTAAAATTTATGATTTAATTTTTCAAACTTTATCATACCCGGGATGTCTGCTAGACTCTGGTTTGGACAGATTTAAGTGAGTTATTCCTAAGAACTACAGGACTACAATATAAAACGCCAAATTTTCATGCAACATAACATTGTACCGCTTTTAGCACCTAAAATCCGAAATAATCGTACCGCCAGGGAGGTTAAGAAGGGCTCGCTGATAATTTGTGGAGACCACAATGTCACAGTAGATCATACCATGGATATTACCTCCAAGGCCAGGATGCCTCCACTTACTCTCCAACCTCTTTTGAATTCCGAGGACATCTACGACATCTGGAGATGCCAACATGCAGATGAAAAAGATTATTCCTATCACTCAGCCAGGCATAACTCTTACTCTAGAATTTATCTGATCTTGGTAGACAAATCGCTCCTGCAGGCAGTGTCCTCCTCCACCATTCATGACATTACATGATCTTACCATGCCCCTGTTTCGATTACGGTGGTGGAGGGACACACGCCAAGCCCTGCCTACATTCGGAGAGCGAACTCTTGAATTTTTCATAATCCTTCTCATGTGAAGTATCTGGAAAAAAGCTTATCTTTTTTGCTGTCAACACTAACTCTGTGTCTGATCCCAATATTCTTTGGTGTGCCCATAAGGCTTTTGTTAGGGACCTGCTCCTGCAACTGCGCACGGGAGAAGAGGCGGAGGACACAAAGGCTAGACTTAGTTATCAAAGCGGGAGAAGAGGCGGAGGACACAAAGGCTAGACTTAGTTATCAAAGAAATTAAAACATTAGAGGCACACAACAAAACAAATTCTAACGCTCAAATGGCCCAAAAGCTGTCACAGCTGCGTTTTGATCTCAGGCTCCTACTTGTACAACAATACAAGCATATACAATATCTGAAGCTGTCCCATTACTCTTCGAGTAACCGTGCAGGTAAATTCCTAGCGCAAAGACTTAAATCTACCAAGACCAAATCCAAAATTGCTTACCTTTTGCATCCCTCGGGGAGTGGTAAAATCTTTCATCCCAAAGAAATAGCGAACTCATTCGCCAACTACTACTCCTCATTATATAACCTAGCTGATGATAGGGACACTCCCCAACCGACTGAACAGAGCATACAAACCTTCCTAGCTAAAATCAAACTTCCCTCCCTTTCACAGGCACAGCTTCAAACCCTTAATGCTCCTATTTCGGAGCCTGAGATTGAGAGGGCAATACGTAATCTCCCTTTGGGCAAATCTCCAGGCCCAGATGGCCTGCCCAATGATTACTATAAAACATTTCAATCTAACTTAACTCCAACCCTGCAAAAGGTTTACACTGCTGCGATGTCCTCCGCCTCGTTTCCCCCTGAAATCCGCCTTTGTGGTGACCATCCTGAAACTGCAAGGAACCCACGACTCCTTCCAACTTTAGGCCGATATCTCTGCTCAACACTGACGTTAAAGTGTATACAAAAATTATAGCACATAGGCTGCTTCCTATTCTTCCTTCTCTCATAGGACCCGACCAATCTGGCTTTATGCCAAGGAGACAGGCTTCTGACGCCACAAGACGAGTCCTCAATATTATGCAGTATGCACAGACCTGTCGGACGCCTTCTCTGCTCCTCTCTTTGGACGCGGAGAAGGCGTTTCGACAGGATACACTGGGGCTACATGCGACAGGCCCTGTTGAAGTTTGGCTTTTCTGGACCCATTCTGTCTGCCATCTTGGCCCTGTATTCATCTCCCTGTGCTCAGGTCTTCACATCTAATACCCTCTCTGATACCTTCACCATATCTAACGGTACACGACAGGGTTGCCCCCTCTCCCCCTCTATTTTCAATCTACTGATTGAACCCTTAGTGGAGAGAATTAGATCCCATCCCAATATTCTGGGGTTCTCGGTACAGGGACAGTCCCATGGCATAAATCTCTTCGCGGACGATATTATTCTCTTCTTGACATCACCCCAGAACTCCCTACACCATGCCCATAACACACTCACTGAATTCAGCAAAATTTCCTTCTACAAGGTAAACTTTACAAAATCTACTATCTTAGAGATGGGAATCCCACCCTTGGCTAAATTACATCTACAAAACTTTTTCTCTTATTCGTGGAGTAGTAATAGCATCACATACCTAGGTATAAAACTAACCAAGAATCTCCAAAATGTAGCGGAAGCCAACTACATACCCTTAATCGATAAACTCTCCAAAGAAATTAAAAGGCTAGCCAATATTGAATTCACATGGACAGGACATCTGGCCTAATTTAAAATGCTGTTGTTGCCACAAATTCTATACATTTTCAGAACGCTAACAGTACCAGTACACAAAAAATACATCAGGGCATTAAACGCCCTCATGACCACATACATATGGAGAGCCAAAAGACCTAGATGTTCCAAAACTCTTTTAGTTAAACATAGGATAGTGGGAGGGATGGGATTGGTTGACATTGAGGACTACTTTAGAGCAACTACTCTTGCGCAGCTTGCGAGATGGTTCGACCCCTCCTCTGAGTCCCTTTGGTGTAACATTGAACAATGGCTATGTTCTACCAACAAGCTAAGCGAACTACTATTTGTCGATGCCTGGAGACTGGTGCCCCTGCAGGGCCTTCCTCTCTCCATCCGGGCCTCATTACTGGCGTGGAGGGAGATGGTCAAGATCCCAGCCCATACATCCGACCCAATAGATCTCCCTTTCCCACTAAAGATCCTAACATATGTCATTCCAAATCTAAGCATTACAGAGTGGTGTGATAAGGGGATGAAAACACTAGATGATCTATACTTAAATAAGGAAATCCTACCCTTTGCTACCCTTCAATTGCGTTTCAAGCTACTGACCGCTGATCACTACAAATATATGCAAATAGCCCATTTTCTCAGATCCATTAGGACATTCAGCATCTCCATCCCGAAGGAGGTGTGGCGATTCTTTACCGCAAAACGAACTCCCCCCAAGGGCATTTCACTGTTCTATAATCTTTTCCAAAACAAAATGGCCTTTACAAAAACACCCCTCTACAGGAAATGGGAAGCTGACCTAGGCACTACCTTCACGAACAAACAATGGCAATACTCACTGTGCTCAATTTATAGAGCCACCAAATGTGTGAATCATTGGGAGCTGTCCCAAAAAATAGCGCTCAGATGGTACCTCACCCCCTACAGACTGTCCAAATTTGGACAACAAAACGCACAACTGTGCTGGAGAGGATGTGGAGCAACAGGTAATTTGCTCCACATGTTCTGGGCCTGCAAACATCTGACCAGTTACTGGAATTCTGTTTTAGGCTCCATCTCAACCATCATGGGCATCCTGACCACACCTAACCCTGGCCTTGCGATATTGAACCTAGGCATTGAATCCTTCCCTGCTGAATTTAGAACAGTGATTACTCATATCCTTCTGGTTGCAAGAACCCTAATCGCCAGTCACTGGAAGGACGATAGAGCCCCAAATGCCTCAGAGGTCCTCACTAAAACCCAAGTTCACTATGCCTATGAATCTCTGTTGGCAGGTAGAAATGGTAACATTAAACAATTTTACAAGCACTGGAAAATTTGGGTACTGTGGTTGCACAGTAATTAATGAAGTACCGTATATGCCGGTGTATAAGACGACCGGGCATATAAGACGACCCCCTAATCTTACTGTTGTATAAGCATTTTTTTCTTGTACTTACCGTATAAGACGACCCCCTTCCAAGGCTTCCGACGCTTGATATTCCGTCCGTCCTTGCTGAAGCAGGAGCTGGCGCCATATTCTTCTTCCTGCTTTTGCTGGAACCAATCACAGCAAGCGATGTATTCTATTAATGAATACAAAGCCTGCTTGGATTGGCAGAGGCTGTATCATCATCAGCCCACGCCTCTGACTCTCAAAGCCAATCGGTAGCCTGCTCGGATTGGCAGAGGTTGTTGCTCCAATCCGAGCAGGCTCTGTATTCATTTGAATAAATCGCTCGCTGGGATTGGCTCAGCGGTATATACTGTATGTAGCCGAAGCTACATACAGTATTACCGAACCCTCAGCAGGCATCGGAGGGGCTGATCCGGCGTATAAGACGACCCCCGATTTTCGGCCAGTTTTTTTAAGTGTAAAAGGTCGTCTTATACGCCGGCAAATACGGTAAATGTTTATCTGGCATCACTGCTTTCTCTCTGTTCTAACTGACCCTAACCCAGGATGTTAGTCGGACCATACCCCCACCTACCCCGCTCCCCCACCCCCCCTTCCCTTCTCCCCCCTTATTATAATGTTAAAATGCTTTCATCTTTTACTTTTCTCAGAAATGTTTAACAGTATTGTGCATTATCTCACACTGATAACATAATGTATGAGTATCTTATGTTGTAGTGTAATTTCTTATGCATTCAGTATCTCTGTGTTTACGACTCATTGTACAAATGAAAAGAAAAGAAAAAGAAAGGGAATGCTGTTTTCTTTCTGTGACTTGTTTAACCCAATAAAAACAATTTAAACAAAAAAAAAGAAAATAGCCTATGATTTGTTGGTGCTCAGTTATCATTCCATTCCATGTGAGTCATAATTTTACCAATGCAAATAGCTTGCTGCTGGTTTGTTATTTTCTCTGTTAAGTGGTTTACTTTAAATAAATATATTTGATTGATTTAAATGTACTTTTTCCCCTTACTTTAATAAACATTTTCTCCCACTTTTTAATTCTTTTTTTCTATCTTTAAAATGATTTGTTTCTTTAAATTTCCACATGGTACTTGATTAGGAGTTTTCATTAATAGCTGCTTTAAAGTATCTATACCAGTGATGGTGAACCTTGGCACCCCAGATGTTTTGGAACTACATTTCCCATGATGCTCAACTACACTGCAGAGTGCATGAGAATGATGGGAAATGTATTTCCAAAACATCTGGGGTGCCAAGGTCCGCCATTACTGATATATACTATACTTGTATGCTAGTATACTATCATCTTGGATACAGTATTCATATTGGAATAAGTATTACACTTCGGCTCAGCGCTATTTCACGCAACTCTTCTCTACCCCTCCTACAGGTATGTGTCAGCTCAACCAAATCTTCCACCTTTAATTGAAACTGGGATCTGCTTGATAATTCTGTGCATGTGCTTTTGGTGATCTATGCTGCCTTCAAATTATTTACCACTGTCCATATCACTGTTATGTTTAATTTACTTTCTTATTGTCTATACCTAAATTATGAGATGTTCCTATCTTTATGGCTGTGACCTTTCTGCTCTCTTGCTGTGTCTTGTAGTGAGCCTTGGTGTGAGAAGTTCATTCTGTTATGCCTCATACACACGGTCGGAAATTCTGACGGACAAAGTCTGATCGATTTATGTTGTCGGAAAATCCTATCGTGTGTGGGCTCTAAAAAGTTTGAGAGCTGGATCTAAAATTTTCCGACAACAAAATCCGATCAGACTTTTTCCGATCGTGTGTAGAGAATTCTGACGGACAAAGTATCACGCATGCGCACAATAAATTACGAGATGAAAGCTATTGGCTTCTGGCCTCTTTATAGTCCTGTCGTATGTGATTTACGTCACCTCGTTCTGAACGATCAGATTTTCTGACAACTTTGTCCGACTGTGAATGCAACATAAGTTTTGGCCAAAATTTGTCGGAAAAAATCCAACGGATTTTGTGGTCGGAATGTCCGACCATGTGTACAGGGCATTAGCCCTTCTGTGTTCCTCTTATTCAATCCTGACTAATTAATTGGCAATACCCCCACCCAAACTCAGTTTAAATTTAGGCCTTATCTAGGGGATGCACAGGCTGGGGTTTGCACAGGCAGGGATTGCATTGGCAACTATCATCTTGGATAAAGTATTTATATTGGATTAAGTATTACACTTCGGCTCAGCACATCAGCGAATGCCCAAAGCGAACATACACAACAGACTTCTGCAGAACACTAAACAGATTACAGGTGACCTGATTCTCCATCAAACTTTCATAATCTCTCATTATTATTATTATTATTATACACGATTTATATAGAGCCAACAGTTTGCACAGCACTTTACAATGTATAGGGGGACAACACAATTACAGTACAGTTCAATACAAAAGGCTTCCTCTCAATTTCACCACTCTGTATCTGTATCATGCACTTCCTACTTTTCCTTCTCACAGTTGCATGATCCTCTCTCCTTAAATTCTCACTCTTTTGCCCATCTTCTCCACCCCCAGCTTATATATATCACCCTCACTCCTGTCTTCACCTTATTACTGCATGTACCACCTCCTACTAATTCTGAACCCATATAACAATAAAGCCTGCAGGACACTGGGACGTGTCCCCCCCACATAAGTCACACTCCCATATCACCTCTCTCACCCTTCTGCTTCTCCTAACTTCTGGAGACATTTCCCCAAATCCTGGACTTCCATCATTTACCTTCTGCTAACATACCCAGCACCCCCCATCCTCTGCTAGCAGCCGCAATCCACACAATCTCATTTCTATTCCCCGTCAGCCTAGAACCAGCCTCCTCTTCGTCTGTGCCCTTTGGAATGCCCGCTCTGTTTATAACAAACTCACCAAGGTCCATGGCCTATTTATCACAAACTCACTGAACCTACTTGCAATTACTGAGACCTGGATTCAAGAATCTGACCTTCCTTTTCCTGCTTCTTTCTCTTATGGTAGCCTCCAGGAGGGGGTGGTGTTGGAATCCTCCTATCCCCTCAAAGCACTTTTCAAAGTTCTTCAGCCACCCCCCTCTCTGTTCCTCTCCTCATTTTAAGCTCACTGTATTTGTCTATTTTCTCAAGTTTCATTGAGAATTGCTGTAATCTATTGGTCCCCTGGACCGGTATCCTTGATGACTTCTCTGCCCGGCTACCCTACTTTCTCTCTTATGAAATTCCAACAATGATTCTTGGTGACTTCAACATCCCTGTTAATCTTAACACTCCCGCTACTTCTAAGCTGCTGAGCCTAACCTCCTTTTTCCTAAAACAATGGACAAGCACTTCTACTCACTCTGTTGGCAACTGCCTTGACCTCATATTCTCCTACCTATGCACTCCACACAACCTCTCCAATATTCCCTTTCCTCTCTCTTATCACCACCTTATTAGTTCTTTAGTTCTTTCTTTAGTTCTTCTTATTAGTTCATCCTTGTCCTGCCCCAACTTGGCCACTTCTGTCAGTTCACTTTCATCCATCCTGGAAACCTTTGCCCCCTCACTACACACAGAATCAGGCCCCAACTGCTACAACCCTGGCAGACAATACCAGAAGCCTCAAAAAACTTAGCCGCGCTCTTGAGCGTCTGTGGCGTAAAAAAAAAAGTCACAGCAAGATTTCAGCCAATATAAATCTGCCCTCCAAAAATACCATTCCTGCCTCCACACTGCCAAAAGGACCTACTTTATCACTCTCATTAACACCCTCTCACGCAGTCTCCGTCAACTCTTTTCTAGCTTTACCACTCTACTTCGTCTTCCACTATCCCCACCCACTAACTTACTCACTGCCCAGGAGATTGCTAATCACTTCAAAAATAAGATTGAGACCATTTGTCTCAAGATCTCCTCTCTACAGATATCTCCCTCACTTTACACTCCTAGTCCTCCTGCACAATCAATACTTCCCTCTTTTTAACCCAGCTACTATAGAGGAAGTCACTAAACTTTTTTCTAATGCCCACCTAACCTCCTGCCCCCTGGAATCTGTTCCTTCTCAAATGCTACAATCACCATCTGACTCAATCCTACACTCCTTAACTCATGTCTTCAACCTCTCACTCTCTACTGGCATCTTTCTCAACCCTCTAAAACATGCACTAGTCACTCCCATACAAAAAAAGGCCTCACCATCTCTTTACTCCCTTTTGCCTCCAAACTCCTTGAATGTTTAGTCTACACCCGAGTGAGCAACCACCTCTTTGAGAATAACCTTCTTGATCCACTTCAGTCTGGATTTTGCCCACAGCACTCCACAGAAACTACCCTCCTAGAACTCACAAACGACTTATTAACAGTAAAAACCAATGGTCATAATTCCGTATTATTACTCTTGGACCTTGATTCGAATCTTACCTATCTCATCGCACCTTCAGTGTCACTTACAACTCTACTTCCTCTTATCCAACTCCTGTTACCATTGGGGTCCCCCAAGGTTCTGTCCTTGGACTTCTACTCGATCTACACGTCCTCCCTGAGTCAGCTGATAGCCTCCCATGGCTTTCACTACCATTTATATGCTGATGACACCCAAATCTATCTCTCTACCCCTCAGCTCACCCCATCAATCTCCTCACGCATCACTTATTTACTAACATACCTATCAGTCTGATGGACATCACTTCCTAATGACACCACCAAGCTTCTATTTCACTCCCTGGTTATCTCTCGCCTTGCTTACTGCAACTCCCTCCTCATTGGATTACCTTCACATAGACTATCCCCCCTTCAGTTCAATGCCACTGCAAGACTCATCTACCTTATCAATCATTCAGTGTCCTCCACCCCTCTCTGCCAATCCCTCCACTGGCTCCCACTCACCCAACGTAGAAAATTCAAAGTACTAACAATAATTTACAAGGCCATCCATAGCTCTGCCCCCAGCTACATCACTAACCTAGTCCCAAAATACCAACCAAGCAGCTCTCTTTGGTCATCCCAAGACCTCCTGCTCTCTAGCTCCCTTGTCACCTCCTCCCATGCTCGCCTCCAGGATTTCTCCAGAGCTTCTCCCATCCTTTTTAACTCTCTACCCCAATCTATCCAACTGTCCCCTAATCTATCCATCTTTAGGAGATCCATTCTTTTCAAAGAAGCCTATTCTGCTTCGAACTAACACCGTTTTACTTCCTCCATTAGCTCCCCCCCCCCCCACAGCTATTACCTTTTGTGTCAATTGACCTTTCCTTTTTAGATTGTAAGCTCTAACGAGCATTACCCTCCGATTCCTCTTGTACCAAATTGTAATGTAACTGTAATGTCTCATGTTGTAAAGCACTGCGCAAACTGTTAGCTCTATATAAAACCTGTATAATAATAATAATAAAGTACACCTGCCAAGAAATATGTGTATTGCTATTGCTGACCTCCCATTCCTGAAAGTTCTGTGTCCTTGGCTGTGATGCTGATGTTTTCAATCCATGCTTACTGCATCAATGCCCCAGAACAAGCAGAGAGATAAGGAATTTCAGCTTTTCTTCATTTCTTTTGCTGAATGTTTTGTGACTGAAGTCGAGCTATGTCAGCCTACATGTCTCTCATGACGTGCATATTTTAGATTAGACTGCAGGACTAAAGCTGGGCATAGGTGGCTTGTTTTTTCTGTTCAGCCAGCAGGTTGAATGAAAAAAAAACTAACAGACTCCTTCAGTCACACAAGTGAGGTGCACCAATAGGGCAATCTACAAAGACAAGCTGGAGGTTGTCAAAGCAGGACAGCCTGCTAGGAGCCACTCTGTCGCTGTCAGAATAGCTGACGGCAACTTAAAGCGATTGCCAAATCCTGATTTCTATCTGTGAAGAACTGATGTGGAGTGTTAAGCTTGCAGGTAGAGATTTTCACATGGACAGCATGGAGGAGAATTGCTGTCTGTGTTTCTTGCTTTTAACAGACTAGGGTGGTCTACACTCCAACCTGTTCTGGGTGGATGTCTCATTCACAGCTGAAGAGCTTTGGGTGAGGCCTAGGACATTGACACAACCCTTTTTGAAAAGAGCCTGATGACAAAAGGGGAAGGGTTCCTCTCACCAGTGACTCTTGGGGAAAAAAAAGAGCTTGTGCTATGGTTTGTTTATTTCTGTCAGCAAGTTCATAACCCCCTAATGACAGACTGTACAGGTAGATAGTAAGTTAGGATTAGAGATGTGCTTCTTCTGTTTTGCAGGTATCGTGGTGAATGGCTGTTCATTCTGCCACATGGACTCAACATTTTCCAACTAGCTGGTAGGGCTTCCCTCTAGGGGGAGAGATGCTCCAGCTGAAATTTCAGTGTTATAATGTGTAGAGTTAGCTGCAGGAACCTGTAGCTAGGATATATATATACTGCAAATGTGTAATGTATTCAAATGTTATTTTAAAAAAAGTATACTTTTGATACCAACTTATTTCGTACATTGTCCCATCCAAGTTTGCTCCCTTTTCCCCTCCCTCATTTCCTTGTGGGATGCTCTGCATTTTTCTCCTGGGCCCAGGAGTCAACTGATTTTCCCAGCCATGGGGGAAGGCTGGCTGTTGGGGGGGGGGGGGCATTCTCTAGCTAAGTGTGCTAGTTGTAATATAGGCAAATTGTTTGGCTTGACTGGCAGCCAAGCTTACACTGAATCTGGGTCAGGGTGAGTGACTCAGGGAGGCTAAATGACTCATTAGGCAGCACCTCTGGTTCCTCCTCCTCCTCCTCCTGAGGGCGGCACAGTGGTGTAGTGGTTAGCACTCTCGCCTAGCAGTAAAAAAGGTCACTGGTTCAAATCCCAACCATGACACTACCTGCCTGGAGTTTGCATGTCCCCCCCCATGCCCGCGTGGGTTTCCTCCGGGTACTCCGGTTTCCTCCCACACTCCAAAGACATGCAGGTAGGTTAATTGGCTTCTGTCTAAAATTGGCCCTAGCATACAACTGGGGATCTTGGATTGTGGCTCCTTGAGGGTAGGGACCAATGTGAGTGTGCAATGTAAAGGGATAGGGACAATTGTAGACACTCACTCAGGTTGAACTGGATGGACTGATGTCTTTATTCAACCTTACTAACTATGTAACTATGTAACTATGTAACTACTTAATGGAACCATTGGAAAAGCTTCCAGAAGAATGGGAGGGAGGTTAGGAGGAGCTGCCTAGAGTATTAAGGAGGGCCCCAGCCAATCCCCAGCTGTCTATATTGTTTAAATGTTTTTATTATACCATGCAAATGTGTCATGTGATTGTTTTTCCTTTTTATGTATCATGGTCCTCAATATGTCAATGTCATTTGTTATTACCTATGTATGTACCTGTTTTACCAGGGTATATTATTTACTGTTTTACAATAAATACACGTTCTTTATATTGACTCCATTTATTAGATCTTATCACATACCTCATACAAAAGTCCAAAAACTCCCCCTTTTATCCCCAGCAAAGTGGCTTGCAAGGAGTAGGCCCCTCTTAAAGAAAATAGGGTCAGGCCAGCAGGGGTAGTGGAGTTCAGGTGGAAGCTGGAGATGGAGTGCTGAAGAGGCTGTCAGTGGCCCTAGTCTGGGGGGGGGGGTGACCTTGAGCCTGGGACTCGGGTGCTGGAGGGATCCTCTTACAACACATGGAGTCCTGTCCAGAGGCACGGGAGCAAGAGTGAGGAGAGCAGGAACCAGCGAGCATGTCCAGGAGGTGTTAAGGAGAAGTCAGCCAGGCGGGCTGGTGAGTGCGCAGTCTGGGAGGACTGTGTGACAGGAGGGCTAGGAAAAAGGGCTGCTGCAGCCAGGTGGGCTGGCAGAGTCTGAGGAGGTGGTGCTGAGACCAATGACCACATGAGGAAGTGCAGTGAAAGTGCTAGTGGTGTCACCCCATCATTCTCTAGTATAAGGGGCTCGCGGTCCCTGCCTGTAAAGGGCCATTGCTACAGACTTGTTCTTAGGGTGACACCACTGAGGATCTGTAAGCAAATTTGTGCAGGAGGCAGAAGTGGAGTGTATATAGACTGTATATAGTTGTGTCCCTGAAGAGATCTTTGCTGATGAGTTAAGTGGGCATCCCATAATCCTCCCATCCCCATTCAAGTTTATTAACACCTAAATACAACACAAATACAAAGTTGCTGGACTGTTTCCTGTCTAGAGTGTGGCTGTGGAAATTTGGTGTGCCTGGCTGAGCAGGGTGGGGGATTCCTATTCACCAGCAGCTACTACAGGGGATGCACTATAAGTAATATGTCCCATCTTCCTAGGTACTGTCTAGGCTAGCTGCAAGATCAGTTTGGGCAGGGCCCCATTATTAGTAGAGTGGTATCTCTGGCTGAGCAGTGGGCTAGAGGTTTGGAAGTTGCAAGATTGGCTGTTCAGATATACAAATCATTTTGGCAGGTCCAACAGTAAATATATAGGTATATTAACTGTTTTGGTGTTTCCCGTTGATTTCCACTTTTGAAGTCTGGTCCTCTTGATGGAGCAAAAAAACTGCTCTAAGTTTCTTTTGTTCTAAATGCAATCCTCAATGTATATATATATATAGTATTACATTTTTAAAGTGACCCTGCAAGCCCAAAAAAAAAGAATGACATACCTGTGGGCCTGTTTATCGAAAACCACAGGCTTGCTAGCCTCTGCATATTTTGCACACTTCCAGGTATTTGGAATACTTATTCCTCCACTGCATGCTGTGGCTTTTCCCACTCTGTTCTCTTATGTCCCTGGGGAGAGCAAGAATTGTGTGTGGTGGGGAAAAAATGTATATAAATACCTGCAGGGGCTGGCAGCAAAGAGACTCCATTTCAACAAATTGAATAGTAATGATAGAGCCTTTTTTAGCTTAACAAACAGTAATTTTAATTAAGCTACCTATAAATTCAGTACAAGACAGATTTGTGAAAAAGTTCTGTATGAGTGGCTTTTTTATGACTAATAAAAACTTGTCTCAAAATGATTTGCTTCCTCAGACCACTATCTAGAGCCCATTGTAGCCCTGTCACCAGACCATTCATTATAACAG
Source organism: Lithobates pipiens (assembly GCF_037356315.1). Classification (NCBI taxonomy): domain Eukaryota; kingdom Metazoa; phylum Chordata; class Amphibia; order Anura; family Ranidae; genus Lithobates; species Lithobates pipiens. Next base: position 19,585,743 of record NW_027507787.1, read on the forward strand.
CAATGCATTTACCATATTTTATATGTGTAATGATGAGTACATATGGATCAAAATTCTGCCAGCTCAACAGGAAACGGACACATTTTGATCTGTGTGTAGCTCTGTTCAACAGAAGCTGATCGTTAGAACAACTTCTGTCGAACAGTTCTGCTGGAAAATCAGCCAATGGCTTCAGCATTAGGGATGAGCCGAACACCCTTCAGTTCGGTTCTCGTCAGAACTTACGAACAGGCAAAAAATTCATACAAATGCGGACACTGTTAAAGTCTATGGGACACAAACATGAAAAATCTAAAGTGCTAATTTTAAAGGCTTATATGCAAGTTATTGCCATAAAAAGTGTTTGGGGACCTGGGTCCTGCCCCATCAATGCAAAAATGTTTTAAAAATGGCCCTTTTTTCAGGATAAGTGATTTTAATAATGCTATAAGTGAAACAATAAAAATTAAATATTCCTTTAACCACTTCCCACCCTGCCTATAGCAAAATGACAGCTGGGCAGTGGTTCAGTTATCCTGACTGGGTGTCATATGACGTCCAGTAGGATAACTGCTGGTGCCTGCCCATTGGTGGTGTGGTGTGTCAGTCTGACACACCACTACACCGAACCCGTTAAAGAGCCTCTGACAGATTGTCAGGTCACCTAGAGCCCAGGTGACAGATGCACCCCCGTAGGATTAGGGGTGCACCGCAAGGTTGTGGACCCTACGGCTGACTGCTGCAGACGGGGGACAAATCCCACTGGGGTTAGAGCGTGAGATTCCCTGGGGCGCGAAGTCTAAGAGCCAGCAGGTGTTCACCAGAGCCTCGAGTGGGGAGGATGGACTTGGCTGCAACTGGCTCCAGGTCGCGACCCCCAGGGTCCCCCAGCTCACACCCACAGTAGGCAACAGGAGGATAGGGATGATGAGGGACAAGCCAAGGTCGGGGCCGCAAGCAGACAAGAATAGTCGGGTACACGCCAAAAGGTCAGGGTCACAGGCAAACAGGGATAGTCAAAACACGCCAAAGTCGGTAACGGAAAACAGTAGCAGAGCACACGGCAGGAAACAGGAAGCTAACACACAAAGGTTGATCAGCAGGATAGGCTAGCAGTGCAAAGGTTAATATAGAGTTGTCTGATAGGAGCTAGGGTGGGGCCATGCCAGAGGAAGGATATAAAAGCAGTCAGGTGAAGCTCGGCTGGTCTCTAGAAATGAAAACATGCAGACAGGTAAGCAGAACAACTCTATTGCATAACCATGACACAGATGCTCTTTACCCTGTGATCAGCCGTGTCCAATCAACCTTACTTGTGTCTAACAGACGAGAGGAGAGGAGAGCCGATCGGCGGCTCTCCTGATAGGGGGTTCTATGCAGATTGTTTAACAAAAAAAGAGCCCAAATTAGTGGATATTATTTAGTCCCTGTGAAAGTTATTGAGTCTACAAGCTTTGGTGCAAATCATTGAAAATTGATCACAACTGATCACACCTGATGCACTTACAGCATACAGTGGGGATCAAAAGTTTGGGCACCCCAGGTAAAAATGTGTATTAATGTGCTTAACGAAGCCAAGGAAAGATGGAAAAATCTCCAAATGGCAGCAAATTACAGATTAGACATTCTTATAATATCTCAAAAAAAGTTAGATTTTATTTCCATCATTTACGCTTTAAAAATTACAGAAAACAAAAAAAGGCTTCTGCAAAAGTTTGGGCACCCTGCAGAATTTATAACGTGCACTGCCCCCTTTGCAAAGCTGAGACCTGCCAGTGTCATGGATTGTTCTCAATCATAGTCTGGGAAGACCAGGTGATGTCAATCTCAAAGGTTTTAAATGGCCAGATTCATCTGACCTTGCCCCAACAATTAGCACCATGGGTTCTTCTAAGCAGTTGTCTAGAAAACTGAAACTGAAAATAGTTGAAGCTCACAAAGCTGGAGAAGGCTATAAGAAGATAGCAAAGCGTTTCCAGATGTCAATATCCTCTGTTCGGAATGTAATTAAGAAATAGCAGTTATCAGGAACAGTGGAAGTTAAAGCAAGATCTGGAAGACCAAGAAAAATATCAGACAGAACAGCTCACAGGATTTTGAGAAAAGCAATTCAAAACCCACATTTGACTGCATCATCCCTCCAGAAACACCTGGCAGACACTGGAGTTGTGGTACACTATTCCACTATAAAGATATACTTGTACAAATATGGTCTTCATGGAAGAGTCGTCAGAAGAAAACCTCTTCTACGTCCTCACCACAAAAATCAGCATTTGAACTTTGCAAATGAACATATAGACAAGCATGAGGCATTTAGGAAACAAGTTCTGTGGACCGATGAGGTTAAAATAGAACTTTTTGGCCGGAATGAGCAAAGGTACTTTTGGAGAAGAAAGGGCACAAAATTTAATGAAAAGAACCTCTGTCCAACTGTTAAGCATGGGGGTGGATCAATCATGCTTTGGGGTTGTATTGCAGCCTGTGGCACAGGGAACATTTCATGAGTAGAAGAAAAATGGATTCAATAAAATTTCAGCAAATTTTGGATGGTAACTTGATGCCATCTGTGAAAAAGCTGAAGTTAAAGAGAGGATGGCTTCTACAAATGGATAATGATCCTAAACACACCTCAAAATCCATGGGGGATTACATCAAGAGGCGTAAACTGAAGGTTTTGCCATGGCCTTCACAATCTCTTGACCTCAACATTATTGAAAATCTATGGATAGACCTTAAAAGAGCAGTGCGTGACAGACAGCCCAGAAATCTCAAAGAACTGGAACACTTTTGTAAGGAAGAATGGGCAAAGATACCTCAAACAAGAATTGAAAGACTCTTGGCTGGCTACAAAAAGCGTTTGCAAGCTGTGATACTTGCCAAAGGGGGCAGTACAAGATATTAACTCTGCAGGGTGCCAAAACTTTTGCAGATGCCATTTTTTTGTTTTCTGTAATTTTGTATGTATATGATGGAAATAAAATCTAACTTTTTTTGACATATTATAAGAATGTCTAATCTGTAATTTGATGCCATTTGGAGATTTTTCCATCTTTCCTTGGCTTCATTAAGCACATCAATACACATTTTTACCTGGGGTGCCCAAACTTTCGATCCCCACTGTATCTCATTTCTTGAGGCTCTGAAATGTCAGGAAAGTACAAATACCCCCCAAATGACGCCTTTTTGAAAAGTAGACAGTCCAAGGTATTTAGTAAGAGGCATTGTGAGTTTTTTGAAGTTGTAATTTTTTACCACACTTTTTGGTAAAATGAAGATTTGTTTTTCCACAAAATTGGCATAATAACAAGTCATTTCTCACACACAGCATACGCATGCTTCCAATTACACCCCAAAATACATTCTGTTACTCCTCCCAACTATGGTGATACCACATGTGTGTGACTTTTACACAGCCTAACACTTGCAGAACTACTACTACTACTACTACTAACTACTAGTCCAATGAGGCATAACAAGACTCAAGCATGATACCCAAAAGCAGAGGCATAATGGGACTTTTTGCAACAGCTGGATGTCCGCTAATTGCATATGCCTGCAATATCCCTGCAATATAGCATCTAACGGTGAATAAAGCTCTCCTATTGTAAAATGCATATATTTTTAAGCTTTACCATTCTGTTTTATTACATAAAAGTCCCACGAATGTGATATACTTTTAATCAGTTGACTTTGTTAATTATATTTTGAAATATATTTATGGAGGTGAAGCCAGCCACTAGCGATAATCGTAAGAGAATTTGGTAGGTTGGTTGTACCCAGGTAGACAACTTGGTAAATTTAGCCTGCCCATTAACAGTTTGCACCTCGACCAGTTCCTGCTGAATTGGCTGAGATTCAAACTGTGTATGGCTGGCCTTACAATTTGTTTATTATAAAAACCAAAGAATAAAATATATGTATGCAAACCCTAACTAGCCTTAAAACTGTCCTTTCCCCCCCTCCTAATACACATGCTTACTAACCTGTGTAAGAAAGAGTTGTATACCTGTACTTACCTATTTTTAGCCCAGTCTAGTGAAGTGATTTTGCTTCTGTGTGTCAGCCAGCATGGCTGCAGGGGAGAGGAGGGAGCACTGAGAACAGATGGGCCATTAAAGCCTATGGGTATCATCACACTCCCATTACCAGCTGTTGACGGAGCTCTCTACCCTGCAGCTGATGCTGACTGACACAGGAGAGATCATGTGACTTGGCCCAGAGCGGCTTGAAAATAGGTAAGTATAGGTCTTTCTTACACAGGTTAGTCAAAATAGGTGTTAGGAGGGGGGAGGGGACAGTTTTAAGAGGCATTTTGGTTTTGACCACAATTCTACTTTAAAGTCCTGTCTGTCCTGAAAAATAAACAAGGTTTAATAAATAAGGGTAAACTTCAAAAACGGAAGGATATAATGTGGGGAACCTAAACATGGCCAAAATGAAATAAATGCTGTGGGATTCATAGAATATAGGTAGAAAAAGGTCTGGGGTTAAGCGATTAAAGAGCAATTTCAGTAAATGACTGATAGTGATGATAGAATAAGTAGAACCATTGCTTTCAGGAAAATCTTTTTGATAAAGATGATATAATAGGTGATTACCATTGCTTTCAGTGAATTAAAGCTACCCATAGGTAGCAGGTTCTTGCCTACAAAGTCAGTCAGTGAATGGCTTAGTTTGACAATTACTAGGGTGTTAACCTTCAAAGAGCAGAACATTTTAATAACGGGCAATTTATTTTTGATTCCATGTCCACTAAGAAAGGGATTTTTGCAATTTAAAGTAATAAAATATGAGAACATGTCTTGAGGAGCTTTACAGACAATTCTTTTGGTTACAGACTATAAAGAGCTCTGTCTACAACCACCTAGAGACACAGTCAGGGAAGACGTATTTAAAGAAATTGAGTAGAGAAGATTCCATATCCTCCAAAGCTCCAGAAATTCCTCAAATTCTCATATTATTTCATCTTCGCTTGTTAACTATATCTTCAAATTGCAGAGGCAGTTGTGAAATACATTCCGCCCCTTCCTCTATTCTCTGATTATAGCCTGCATGGTGACACTTTAGGTAACTTGGTGATTTTCTGAATCATCTGTTCTAAGGAAAGTACCTGTAATTTTTGCTTAGAATTAGTTTTGCTAGTGGTAGTGAACATCAGAATGACTTTATTCAGCATAGAAATCTAGATGGTATTCTAAAACACATTTGTGATTTAAGCCACAGAAGCAATATGTTTTATTTAAACAAAAACAGTTTAGACAAGGTGCAGACTCTCTATCTGGAGAAAACCAGGATAGTGCAACATGTGCACTCTAAACAAGGAAACATATGGAGGAGGGATTCCCAGAAATAGAAACTAAATTGTAATAGTGACCCACTTTAACCACTACAATACTGGGCACGTTCGTCCCCTTCCTTCCCAGCCCAATTTTCATCTTTCAGCACTCTTGCATTTTCAATGACAATTGCGCGGTCATGCTATGCTGTACCCAAATGAAATTTTTATCATTTTGTTTGCACAAATAGAGCTTTATTTTGGTAGTATTAATTCTGTTAAGTGTATAATAATTGGTTTGAGTGATCATGTACAGATGTGTGCAGGGGATCACGGACATATGTGTACAGATAATCATTGGGACATGTGATTTTAGTGGGACATATGTGGGGGACATGTGTTTTTATTATTTGGGGACATGTGTGTTTTGGGGACATGTGTGTTTACATTGGTGATCAGTGATCAGTGAGCAAAAAGCTGTAAAAAAGGAGGAGAGGAGAGCCGATTGCCTAGAAACCGGTTGTTTGTTTACATCACATGACGGCTGTGACTGGACATGGCCGTCATGTGATCAGGAGGGCCAATCATAGAGCCCTCCTGCCGATCTGAGTGGCTCCATGTCCGGGTAACATGAGCACATCGGGATCGTGCTGCTGCGTGGGCACGCACGCGCGGGCACGCACCAGCGTGATCCCCCTCTTTCTGACGGACGTTCCTGAACAAGCAGTCAGAAGGAGAAGGCTCCCACCTGGCCGTATTTATACATTGGCCAGGTGGGAAGTAATTAAAATCAAAGTAAATTGCTTCCAACTGGCCTCAGTTCTGTGCATGAGCCTCAAACCAAAAATGGAAAAGAAAAGTAAGACAATCCTAAACGATCTCATTAAACTGGAGGCAGAGGGTTGACGTGGAAAGCTGTTATAGTTGAACCTGCATGTGAAGTATGAGGAAGGTGGGCAAAAATTGTATTTTTGTATTACCAGTAAAATTATTTTCTTGCAGTACAGTACAAAACACATGATCGTACTCTTTAACCATGAGGTCAATGCAGCTACATTCAGGTCATTGGAAATTGGCAATAAGGCAGGTACAGGGACATCTCCTATATAACTTCTCCCACTACCCAGCTAGCCTTGTTTTGTAACAAGAAATGGGGAGATTATACAGAACAAAGGGGAGGGACCAGTGTCCCGTACTGTAGTCATACAGTATAGGGCATAGGATCTTTAGTCTTTAACCATGGACAGCCAAAAGCAACCCAACTGAGGGGTGGGTGACGCAGTGAAAAAAAACACCAATAGGCCCACATAACAAACATGTCAAGAAGGGCTTGGTAGAAATGAGAGAGCAGCTTTTAGCACCTTAGACCTGAACCTTGCATAAGAGGAGGCCAGACCAGGCAACCAGTAAAACTTAAAGCGGAGTTCCACCCAAAAGTGGACGTTTCGCTTAAGCACTCCTCACACCCTAACATGCCACATTTGGCATGTTGTTTTTTTTGGGGAAAGAATGGGTACCTAGTTTTGACAGATACCCAGCTTCCACTTCTACTCGGGCCACCTAGGTGACTCGAACAGGAGTTCTCCTCTCCCCCTCCCTCCTTGTAATCTTCTGGGACCTGTCACAGGTCCCAGAAGATTGCCCAGTCACTGAGGAGGCACAGTGTGATTGGCACATGCACAGTGCGCACCCAGCTGTAAAGCTGCAAGCTGTCACAGCCGGGTGCCTGCACTTGTGATGCTGGCACCAGGGAGAGGTGATGGATAGGAGCGAGGCTTTGGGTGTTTTGTAAAGGGATAGAATTTTTGATTTATAGCTGGAATGTATGCCATTTTTAAGGCATGACAGTATCTTGATAGCTTTGTTAGCTGTGGCTCAGCATCACATGCTATTGCTAAAGCGAAATTAAACCCAAAACCAAACATGTATTGCAGCTTACCAATCATTGGATGTGGTAGCTGTATTCATTTTCTTGTCGTTGGCTTTTTTCCTCTGTTTTCACCTGGTTATCTAGCTAGTAACACACCTCCTGTATTAGTGAGACACAACTCTGAATGAAAAAGAGCAGGAGGCATGCAGATAGCAGGGAGGGTAGTGTTAAGTATATTAGTTGATTTAAATACACTATGAAATTGAAGTCAAACTCTAGCTTATAATCAGTTTCTGAAGTCATCTTAAGTATATTTATTCAATGTAATCATATGCCCCCCCCCAAGATCCTCTTCTCCAGAGTAAATTACTGTAATCTATGTACTTGATCTTCATAGCAGGGTCCTCCATTCTCTTATTAATTTTGTTGCCCTTCACTGAACTATTTTTTCCTTGAACATGATTAGATTGTCTTTGCAAAGTGAAATTTTACCCCATTCACTAAGTTTCGTGAACATCCTTATGTAAACTGCAACTTCACTTTCGTTAGTAAGTCATCCCCAGTATTTTCAGTTCTGTCCCCATGGAACCTGATTTCCCTGTCATTTAGTTTCTGTTTTTCTTATATCCCCATTTCCCTCATCATTTTTCTGTTTGTTTTTTATAGGTCCTGCTAGAGCAAAAAGTGACTCATTGAGGATGGAGAATACAACACATTTTGTTGCATAGACTGACTCAAAAAGGATAACCTCTCTGGAATTCTATATGTGGATTTTACTTTATAAGTCAATATAGAACAAAATATTATCACATAAATCTCGAACCACAAAAGACTGTCTTTGGGCATTGTGATGCTTCTAGCAGGTTCGAAATTTTTGCCTAGCATCCTATTGATTATGTTAACTGCACTTCTCATATTGCCTTGTATTTGGTAATAGGGAGATTGTTGACATGCACTGGGTAAAAGTTATGCATGTCAACTGAAAATTCTGTATATGGCTTACATGGCATTTGCATAGCCATTTGACCATATCACAAGAGACTTTGCTTCCTCGCAAAAAAAGTTTAATTTGAAAACCTTGTAAAAAATAGAATACATTTACATTTTTTTTTTCAGTTCTTCAAACAAACTTTAAATATAGATGGAATGCGTAGACTATACCATGTAAACATCCCGTGTACCATATCTGAAGTTCCATTCTATCATTAGTTTTCCTTTGTACCAAATCAACAAATGATATTGCTGTGAATATTCAGACAAAAACAGCAAGGTGTGTTTTGAGTTAGTTATCACACATTTAGCCATTGAAGCCATTCTTTTGCCTAAATAATTGCTAGAAAAGAAAATCCCATCTGGTCAACCCTTTCAGATCATACTCTAGCTTCTGGCTGCCTTGGGGGCTACTAAACAGACTTTCTTCTCTCGTTCTCAGAGAGATCACTTTCCTCCTTGCATTAACTTTAAAACTGCAGACTATAGTTTGAGCAACATTAATCTTATTTTTACATAAATATAATGAATATTCCCGCGCTACCTAACCTGAGAAAAAAACTGGTTCTTAGTTGCATGGGATTGGTCAAACACTAGCCAAATAAAATTTATATTATAAAATCAATAGATGGTATTGCACTCTAAGTGATAATAAACAAATATATAAGTGCTAAGTGACTACTGTGCAAAATATTCAGAATAATAAACTCCAAAAAAATTATGATAAAAATATACTTCAACAAAGCACAATGTAAACAATATACAGTCTAAAATGCAAAGTCCTCAGAATATAGGTGATAATTTCCAATGTGCAATGAAAGTGCAAAGAGTGCAAGGGGATCTGAAACAGTGCTCTCCCAAACAGAACAAAGTTCGGGTGCCAAAATTTAAATCTTCATATAATTGCTGTTGGAATGTGCAGGAGGCAGAGTGCTGATTTTCAACTAACATGCTGTGTTAGTGTGATGGTGTAAATGGTGTTTTTCTTGAGTGTGATCACTCCTCAGGAGGAAATGGCTCCTTACCTTACTGCTGTAAAGTTACCGCATAAACTAGCCATTGGAGGTTCGGGGTACTGTAATAGGTCACTCTAAAAATATCCTATAAATGGCAATGTGGTGTCCTGGTAGGTGCTTGTTATTGGGGTATGTCTCCTTTATATAGATCGTATGACAGTGGAAATCCCCCAAATGGACACATCAAATAATATAGAAAGAAAAAATGGGGGATCCCAAAAGTGAAGTATGTAACACTAGATGTTTATATAAATAACAGCCAAGATGTGGTACTCACATGAAAGATGGTAAAAACCAATAAAACAAAAAACGAGCAGCGAGCTCGCGGCCTGACGTCACTTCCGGTGCCCGTGTATTCCGACACGTATCGTCACGATTTTGTGATTTCATGAGGGAATGACATGTGTGGAAAAAACTTTTGAGTTAAAATATGTTACATTAAAATATTTTAGGAATACTGAGTGATGTACCCCCTAATTTCTGGCTGTACCAGTAAAAATCAATTATAAACCATAAAAGTATACATTCTTATACAGTATATTAAACAAGACTTTCAAGGTACCAAATTATCTAGTGGATATAACATAAATATTAATATTTAAATAGCATATGTACAGCTTATTTGATGCAATACTTGGATAAAAAATACACCCAAACACTCCAGTCCCACGTCTCATTTTATCATTATTATACAGGATTTATATAGCGCTGATAGTTTTCACAGCACTTTACAACAGTAGGGACAGTACAATTACTTTTTTTTTTTTTTTTTTTTTAAAGATTTTATTGAAGTTTAACCAAATACAAGAGAATGAACATAAAGACAGACAATTCTCTTCCAAGTTGAAACAACGAGAGATCGTTAAAAAAAACAACAACCGATTTATCACAGCCATATTAGTCACAATCTAACATATTTTGTATAACCCGGACCAAGTGTAAGCGTGACTTCTTAGAGTTAAAGCTCGGTTAAAGATACTGTATAGGGGAAGCGAATAGAAGTTGCTTACTTAGCATTTCAAGGCGGGGTCAAGAAGTTGGCATTCAGTTATGCTCTAGAATGAATACATGACACCCCCTGTTCCATGCGGATATTTCTTATAGGTGATATGTTATCTGCGGCTATTCAAAAATCAACAGTATGGTTCCGCGAGGGTTGGTGTGGACCGAGTCTTAAATTTTTGTAAGTTCAATTGTGAACACTTGGATCCTATGGAGGGCAATGGCTGAGGGGATTAATGGATGGGTAGTGTACGGGGGTCATATGTTTGGAAGAGTTGGGTCAGTACAAAGGAAGCAGAGAGGGTGGGGAAGGCTAGCTAGGGGTATAGAGAGAGTGGGGGGGAAGAAGGAAACGAAAGGAAAAAGGGGAAGGGGGAGGTGAGCTCTCCTCCCGGGGTTGTATTAATTAGTCACCATTGTTGAGAGGGGGGGGGGGGGCTTTATTTTCTACTTTCTTAAGTGAGGCAGAGTGTCTTTTGTGCACTCTATTCAATCAGGGATCAAGATGGGCCTTTAAGGATGTTAGCGTATGTTGGGGTGCATTTGAAGTGGATCCAACAGGCCCATTTCGTGCTGAATTTCGATGGTGTGTCACGAGCAATGTGTATCAGTTCTTCCATCGCTGCCGAGTTATTGACTCTGCAGAGCCATTCTTTGATTGTGGGTACCTGGCTAGAGTTCCACTTGGTTGGGATGCATTGTTTGGCTGCGTTTAGCATGAACGTGGATAAGGATTTGTGATAGGTGTTATGTGATCTGGGAGAATGGTGTAGTAAACATTGAGCGGGAGAAGGTTCAATAGCATAAGTAGTAAGCTGTGTAGTAATTTTGCAGACTTCCGTCCAGAAAGGGACTATCAGGGGGCAGGACCACCAAATGTGTAGGAATGTTCCTGTGTCGGAGAGGCATCTCCAGCATCTGTCTTGTGTGTTTGGGTATATTTTGCTTAATTTCGCTGGTGTGTGGTACCACCTGGTTTGTATTTTATAATTGTTCTCTTGTGAACTAACATTTAAAGTGCCCTTGTGGGTGGTTAGAAAGATTTTTTCCCATTGTTTGTCCGTCAGAGAGAGATTTAAGTCCTCTTCCCAGCGTTTACATGCAACATAGTCACTAGGGTTCATTTGATCAAAGAGAAGGTTATGTGTGTAGGCTATCAGGTGTCGTTGTGGGGATTGTTGGGAGCATAGTTTTTCGAAGGGTGTTTGTTCACGGGAGCAATTTTGGTCTTTGTTTAAAGAATGGAGGAAGTGGGAAATTTGAATGTATGGCCATTGGGGGAGAGAGGGCTTCTCCAATTTAGCTGCGATGTCTGGAGCGGCTTGCAATTTACCCATGGAGAAGAAGTTACCTGCCCTGGCTTGTGCTGGTGTCCAGTCTGGGGCTAAAAAGTGTGTGGACAAGCCTGGTGGAAAGTCTGGGTTTAGTTTGACCGTCGTTAATGGGCTGGGGATAGATGATATACGCGTTTGTTTGCATATGCGTTGGAAGTATTGCAGAGTCGGGCCAATTAGTGGATGTTGTTTTATAGCCAAAGGGATTCGTTGCGGGCTAATCCAAGGAATGGAGGCTAAGGGGGTAGATGAGAAGGATGCTTCTAGGGAGACCCAGTCTTTAGAGGAAGAGTGTAAGTTCCAATCGACAATTCGAGATAGGTGTACCGCATAGCAGTAATTGGATATGTCAGGTAGGCCAATTCCTCCTAGAGCTTTGGGGCACGTAAGAAAATGGAAGCCAATCCTGGGTCTTCGGCAGTTCCAAAGAAATCTGGAGCATACAGATTTATATGTCTTAAAAAAGGCTGATGGGATATGAATAGGGACAGCTTGCAAAATGTAGAGGAGTCTCGGCAGGGTGTTCATCTTAAGGATGGCCGCCCTGCCGAACCACGAAAAAATCGGCTTGCTCCATCTCTGAAGATCCAAGATTAGCTTGTTCAGAAGGGGTAGATGGTTCTTTGCGTACAGCTCGGGTAATTTGGGGGGGATTTGGATACCGAGGTATGTTATATAGTCGGATCTCCAGTGAAATGGAAAGTTATTCTTGCATTGCTGTAATGTGTCCAGAGCGAGGGAAATGTTGAGGGCGTAAGACTTCGAGAAATTAATTTTGAGGTTGAATATTGATTGGAAGGATTGGAATTCAGCTAGGAGATTCGGAAGAGTGGTTATGGGTTCAGACAGAAAAAGTAGAATATCGTCCGCGAAAGCGGCGTATTTAAATTCTTTATGTTGTGTTTGGATTCCTCTGATGTTTTTATTGTTTTTCAATTGTTCAAGAAAGGGTTCTTAAGATGAAAAGGATAGGGGATAGCGGGCACCCTTGTCTCGTACCGTTGCGTATGGGGAAGGCGTCTGACAGAGTGTTATTTACTTCTACTCTAGCCGTTGGGTTAGAGTATAGTGCAAGAATGAAGTTTAGCATTTAGCATATTAGGGCCAAGGCCTAGTGTGCGTAGCACAGCTTCCATATATTCCCATGACACTCTGTCAAACGCCTTTTCTGCATCGAGGGACAAGAAGAACCCCTTTTGGCCTGACTGAGTTATGAGATGGTGTAGATTGAGGGCCTTGATTGTGTTGTCCCTAGCTTCACGCCCAGGGACAAAGCCTACTTGGTCTGTTGAGATGAGGTCTGGAATCAGTGGTAACAATCTATTTGCCAAAATTTTGGAGAAAATTTTCAAGTCCACGTTCAGTAATGAAATTGGTCTGTAATTGCCCGTATTGGTGGGGTCCTTATCTGGTTTCGGGATTACGGCAATGTGGGCTTCTAATAGCCCCGCGGGGGGGTGTTCTAGAAGTGGCTGTTGAGTTAAAAGCTTTAAGAAAAGGGTTTTGTAGTGTGTCCATAAATGTTTTGTAATAAACTGCGGTGAGGCCGTCTGGGCCCGGGCTTTTTGCTGGTTTAAGCTGTTTCACAGCTTGCCTCCATTCGGATGTGGAGATTGGGGAGTCTAAAGTGTCAACCATGTCCGGACATATCCTTTTCAGAGAGGGATTGTCTAGGAGTGAACGCAGTTTGTCGGATTTCAGTTGGGAGGGGAGGTTGTTGGGGTTAGTGAGGTTGAGGTTGTAAAGCGATGTGTAATATTTTTCAAATTCCTGTGCTATATCTTGATTTTTCACAAGGGGCTTACCCGTTGGAGAGTGGAGCAGGTGGACTGTGTGTTTCACTTTTTTCGTGCGGAGTGCCTGAGCTAAGAGGTGTCCTGTTTTATTTCCGAATTCATAGAAAAGTTTCTTTGTGCGGATAAATTTCTTTTTCAATTTAAGATCCAAATTTTCCTTGATGAGGGAACGTATTTCTAAGAGCTCCGCGTGTGTATTTTGAGCTAGGGTGCGCTTATGTGTAGTTTCTAAGGATTTAAGTCTGGAGAATAGAGTCGATAGCCTTGCAGCTTTTTCCTTTCTGACTGCTGAAGCAATAGAAATAATCTTACCCCTTACTACACTTTTGTGAGCTTCCCACTGCATTAAGTGGGAGACATCGGCTGTGTCATTTTCTAGAAAGTAATTTGTCAGGCAGTCTCTAATGTCCGAGGTTCTGGCTTGGTCAGATAAAATGCTTGCGTCTAGTCTCCATATATGGTTGCTGAATTGTTTGTCGGGGAATACTAGCATTGCTGTAACAGGGTGGTGATCAGAGCAGGTCATAGGTTCGATCGTGGCGGAGTGTAAGTAATTAAGGGATTGCTGTTGGACGAATATACAGTCGAGGCGCGAGTACTTTTTATGCGGTGCAGAATAGAAGGTATAGTCCTTATCATGGGGATGAAGTGTTCTCCAAGTGTCGTGGAGCAAGAGATCCTGAAGACATTTTCTAATCTGTTTAATAGCCCTGTAGGGGAGGTGGGACGTACCCGAGGAGGTATCTAGAATTGGTTCTAGTGGGATGTTCAGGTCTCCACCGAGAATCAGGAGACCTTCATGAAAGGTGGACAATTGATTGATTGTATCCCGAAAGAATTTTACTTGGGAAGAATTTGGGCTATATACATTTGCTAGAGTTACACGTCTATTATTGATGGTCCCTTTCAGGAAGAGAAATCTACCTTCTGTGTCTGTTAGTGTGTCTGAAATTTGGATGGATGTGTTTTTTGAGACGAGAATGGAAACACCTTTAGACTTGGATGTGGGGGAAGTTGCATGAAAACTGTGAGGATAAGCATGGTTTTGTAATTTGGGGATGGAATTTTGCCGGAAGTGAGTTTCCTGGAGGAAGATGATGTCTGCCTTCATAGATCTCATATTAGCCAAAACTTGGGATCGTTTCTCTGGGGTGTTTAGCCCTTTTGCGTTTAACGATATTATTTTCAGGGAGGCGTTTTTGCTTGGTGAGTATGGGGAGGGCATTGTGGCAAGAATGGTCAACAAACAAAAAAAAAGAAAAGAAATGGGAATACAGGTGGCTATAAAGAACCCCGGGAGGCAGAGATCACAGCTGAAAAGGGACAAGCGGGGGGGGGGGGGGGGGGAGAAAGATAGCAAGAGGGAGAAGGGAGAAGATAGGGGGTGTCAGGAGAGTATGGAAAAAAAAAATGGGGTGTACACTGGTTGGAAGGGGGGTATATGTGGGATGTGGGTCGGGTAAGAAGACGAGTGTATTAGGTGTGGTAGGGGCTAGGGAAGATACCGGAAATGGGAGCGAGCCTGTCGTCCCTTTATTTCACAGGTCTGGTAACCGGAGCGGTCGACAGTGACTACCTGCGTCGGTCGCGTGGGGGTGGTATGCAAGGTAGCACAAGATGTACTTGCTCTGTTGTCCAATGGTGGCCAGAGAGCTGCTTGGCTTAGTGTTTGCTGGGTATGTTACAGGAAGCGTATGACTAGATGTATTCTGTATAAAGATAAATCAAAGAAGCCAAGGTGAGTCATCTAGACGCAGAGGGTTTTTGTTTTAGGTGTTTGTTTTTGTGTTATGTTTTCGTATTGGGCACGATCATGAAGGGTCATAAGGAGATTGTAGTGGAGTAGGTAGAGTTGGGTCTGGTGGACTCCTGAACTGCAGAATCCACCAAGGGTATCGGGTAATGAGTGGTATATACAATGAAAGGTCCCCTTAATGCAAGTATTATACAATGAAGATAATTAGGGTTGGGACAGTACAATTACAATACAATTCAATACAATATCAGAGGGCCTTGCTTGGTAGAGCTCACAATCATATCCCCACATATAATGAAAAATCTCAAAATGTCACATATTTTAATATTATACATATCCATTTTACAGAGTGCTATTACAGTGCTTAACAATACCAGTGCATACATAGCAATGTCTTTAGGACCATGGGATGAGTGATCAGTAAAAATCTATAGTGGCTACTCAGTGATCTCACATGGGTGGAGGCACCACCCAATCTTTTATCCATGTACTGGAATCTAGATCAATAAAGCTGTATATATGTGTATATATGCTCTTTAAATGTATTATTTCCAATAAAAGAATGCCACTTTGAAAGTCCTACTTAGTTTATACTGTATGTTTACTTCTATGATTGGAAACATTGCTTGAGATTATGGTACCTGTATGTAACTATTACTTTAGGCAGCCCATCTACATGATTATACTTAAAGTCAATTAAGTATCTTCTAGTAGTTTGAACATTAGAATTTTGTTAATGATGTTGAAGTTAAAGCGGGAGTCCACCGGCACTCCGCGTTTTTTTTTTTTTTAAAAGCCAGCAGCTACAAATACTGCAGCTGCTGACTTTTAAAATAGTGACACTTACCTGTCCAGCGCGCCTGCGATGTCGGCACCCGAAGCCGATCTCTAGGTCGCCTGTCGGGTCCTGCCGCCGCCATCTTGGGTATGGGAATCAGGAAATGGAGCCTTTCGGCTTCATTTCCCGGTTCCCTACTGCGCATGCGCGAATCGCGCTGCGCAATAAGGACGCTCCCCGCTGCCTCTGGGATCTGTGTGTTTCCCAGCAGGCAGCGGGGCACTTGCGGGAAGGGGCGGGCACTTGCAGAAAGGGGCGTAAGTTACGCCCCTTTCCGCAGAGAGCTATCCCGGAAGTGGGTGCAGTTACCTGGATTATCCAGGTAACTGCACCCCCCTGAAAGGTGCCGATTGTGGCACCGGAGGGGGGGAGGGTTCCGATGAGCGGAAGGTCCACTTTAGGGTGGACCTCCGCTTTAACAGTAAACCTTCAGACCTCTGTGACACATGTGCTGGTTCTTGCGTTTAACAAGATAGCAGCCATGAAACTACAGGCATGATAAGCTCTTGTTGGACCCTAACCCTAAAGGGAATATATTTGTGTTCAGATATTTGAATCTAAATGTACTGTCTAAGAGCAGGGAGCAAATTGTATTGAAAATGAACCTGGGTGGGCACTGTCAACTTCTATTCCACTGTCCAATTAGGGCCTTTATGGCCAGCAAGGGAGGCTCTACAGTTGGAACTGTGTCAGTTTCCATCACACTCCCATCAGATGAGTGGGGAAGTTGTCCCTTGGCCCAAAAAAAAAAAAAAAAAAAAGATTTGGAACTTAAAGATGAGACTTGCAAGCACTGCATGCATTTAAGCAGTACATAGATATTTTAGAAAACTTACATTATTTTACCTATGCAGAAATATGGAACTTTTATTGCTTAAAGACAAAACTGAAGAAATGTTTTGGTGTGGAGTATGACTCCTAATGTTCCAGCCTCTACAAAAATCCTCTATTGGGTTTAAACTGTATTAAACATATGTATCCAAGTCTTACACAAAGGTAGTGAGAACTGGCAGACAGCTAAAGTGATTGTAAAGTATTGTTTTTTCTTTTTTTTAAACAACAAACATGTCATACTTACCTCCACTGTGCAGCTCGTTTTGCACAGAGTGGTCCCAAACATTCTCTTCTTGGGTCCCCTGGCAGCTCTCGCTGCTCCTTCCCGCATCAGATAACCCCCTAGGAGAAGCATTCTCCTCAGGGGGTTACCTTGTGGGTGTGCTCCTGAGTCCAGCATTTGTGTCCACAGGCACAAATTCCGGACTCGGCCTTGTCCCCCCGGTGCCCGCGTCATTGGATTTGATAGACAGCAGCGGGAGCCAATGGCTACGCTGCTATCAATCTATCCAACCAAGAGCCAGGACCTCATTGAGAGAGGGACAGCGCATACCCGCCGAAGAGATGAAGGGGCTCAGGTAAGTAAAACGGGGGGCTGGGGGGGGTGACAACCCCTTTAAACCCAAGAAGTATCAATAGCTATAGCCAGGGATACAGACAGGAGTTGTACTTGCCATGCTTACTACATTCACCTCCAATCATCTGAAATATTTAAAAGGACTCTTGACTGTAACTTAATTGTGGTTATTCATATCTGCACTACAATTGGAGCAGAAATAGTTACATTTATCAGACTATTGTTCTTATTACTGTGATTACAAATCTAGCTCATTACAAGGACCTATGGAGTATTTGGCATAGAAAGACCATCTATATATCCTAAATGAAAGCCTTAAAAAACAATTTGAACTAAAATGGATAGGTTTTTTATGAGGCAGGAATTGATTAATAGTTTATTGTTTGTAATTTCACTTCATACAATTTTTAAACTACGCATATTTTCACTGGTACTCCGAGCAAATCCAGTGCTATGCCTCTTACAACCCTTGCATGATTTGCTTTTACGCCTAAATCAAGATAAACAGATAACCTATATGGAAACAGGTATATGGAAGGCAACAATAAACAATTAAATAATGTTTTGTGTCAAATGCCACAATATTATGGGCATCAGTACAGAAATGTGTAAAGGTATGTGTGTTCAGGTGTGTGTAAACATAATGAAAACCAATTATTGAAAGACCTGTTAAACTAAACACTTGTATAATGAACGGCAGGAAATGTAGCATTTGTTGTGGTACTATATACCTGATTTAAAATACAGATGTGATGCTACAGTACATGTTCATGTAATTTTGGTGTGTTATTTAAAAACCTCCCTCTTTGAAACAATACAGTATTTATATATATTACTGTGCAAAAGTTGTAGACAACTGTGAAGAAATGCTGTAAGAATGCTTTAAAAATATATATTTTCATTTTTTTTAAATCAAAACTTTTATCAAAATGTTTTATTTTAGAAAATGCAGTGGTAGGCAAACAGAAGAAAAATCTATATCAAATCAATATTTGGCGTGACTACATTTGCAAAAAGTTAAGGATTTTGTAGGATTAGAGTCAGGTGTGTGATTAACCATTTATATCAAGCGCGTGCTAATGATCATCACTGTAAGTTCAAAAAGTAATTAACCGAAACAGAAACAGCTATGTAGGAAGATTAAAACTGGGTGAGGAACAGTTTCATGTCACAGGTCATACACCATGGCAAGCATGAACACAGCAACACAACAGAAGGTAGTTATACTGCATCAGCAAGGTCTCTCCCAATCAAAGATTTCAAAGCAGACTGGGGTTTCAAGATGTGCTGTTAAAACTCTTTTGAAGAAGCACAAAGAAATGGGCAACATTTCAGACTCTAGATGCAGCGGTTGGCCAAGGAAACTTAATGCAGCATATGAAAGACAAATCATGCTTAAGACCCTTTGACAATGCGGGATGTCCAGCAGTACCACCAGCACAGAACAAGCGAAGAAAAGGGGGACACAGGTACACTCATCTACAGCCGTGGCCAAAAGCTTTGAGAATGACACAAATAATAGATTTTGCAAAGTCTACTGCTTCAGTGTTTGTAGATCTTTTTGTCAGGTGTTATTATGGTATAAGTATAATTACAAGCACTTCATAAGTGTCAAAGGCTTTTATTGACATTTATATTACGATTATGCAAAGAGTCAATATTTGCAGTGTTGACCCTTCTTTTTTAAGAAGATCTCTGCAATTCGCCCTGGCAAGCTATCAATCAACTTCTGAACCACATCCTGACTGATGGCAGCCCATTCTTGCATAATAAATACCTGGAAGTTTGTCAGAATTTGTGTGTTTTTTTTGTTCAGCCGTCTCTTTAGGATTGAACAAAATGTTCTTAATGGGATTCAGGTCTGGGGAGTTTCCTGGCCATGGACCCAAAATTATGATGTTTTGTTCCCCAAGCCACTTAGTTATCACTTTTGCCTTATGACAAGGTGCTCCATCATGCTGAAAAAGGCATTTTTTTTCCACAAAACTGTTCTTAGATGGTTGGGAGAAGTTGCTCTCGGAGGATGTTTTTGTACCATTCTTTATTCATGGCTGTGTTCTTAGGCAAAATTGTGAGTGAGCTCACTCCCTTGGCTGAAAAGCAACCCCACACATGAAAGGACTCAGGATGCTTTACTTTTGGCATGAAGCAGGATCAATGGTAGTGCTCACCTTTTCTTCTCAGGGCAAGGTTTTTTTCCAGATGCCCCAGACAATTGGAAAGGGGATCCCTGTACCTTTTGCAGAATATCAGCCTGTCCCTGATGTTTTTCCTGAAGAGAAGTGGCTTCTTTGCTGCCCTTCTTGACACCAGGCCATCCTCCAACAGTATTCGCCTCGATGTGCATGCAGATGGACTCACACCTGCCCTTGCTTGACTTTCTTGGGTGCCCTGAAGCCTTCTTCACAAATTCTGTGGAAATTGTTTTATGGGATTAAGTTCATTTTTATGGCAAAGAAGGACGTTGCAATTAATTGCAATTCATCTGATCTGAGAACATTCTGGAATATATGCAAATTTCCATCATAAAAACTGATGCAGCAGGCTTTGTAAAAATGTATATTTGTGTCATTCTCAAAACTTTTGGCTATGACTGTGCTGTCCAGAGAACTATAGATAGAAGGGATCTTCATAGAAGAATTGTGGCCAAAAAAGCCATACCTCCAACATAAAAACAAGGTTATGCAACTCTATGCCTGAAAACATAGGAATCGGGGTGGAGAAAATAATGGTAGCAGGTGCTGATGAGTCAAAAATGTAAATATTTAGCTGTAGCAGGAGGCAGTTTGGCTGGACAGCAGTATAATGAGTGTCTGCAGGCAACAGCAAAGCATGGTGAAGGTTTCTTGCAAGCTTGGGGCTGCATTTCTGCTAATGGAATGTATAAAGAATACAATTCTGCACTTGGCGATTCAATGAATATAAATACATGACTCACCAGGTGCACTCATATGTATTTACACACCATAAAACAGATAAAATAAGCAAAATGTTGCACTGTCATTATTGTGATGAAATTAAATGAAATGAACATCAATATGCAAATAAAACAGATATTTATAAACAAAAGTCTATTCATGTGATCCACAAAAGAAACTTGAGAAACTTAGGTGAAGTAATAAATAGATATGCCTGTATACTAATCCTTGTTGTAAGTATAATTTTTAATAAAATTCTTGAGCTTTTAACTGGATGTTTCGCATTGAGGTGCGTTTCCTCTTCTTCCTGACACATGACTTCATTGGATCTGAGGCTGGTGGGAGATCGATAGACGTTAAATTGGCGCACCCTATATAGCAGGTATGTTGTAATGCAAATTCTCCTTTTGGCCACAAGATGGAGACAGGGAGATGCTGACTTGTCCTTCCAGAAAATTCAAACACAAAGTACACTGGGAAAAAGGGGAGTTTCAGGAAGTGCTGAGGTAAATGGGGAGAAGGGAGTGCTGAGGTGAGAGAAAAGAGAGAGAGAGGTTTTCCACACAGCACTTTAGAGAGTGCTGAAAGGAGACTGAAGAGAGGGAAGTGCTGAGATGATTGAAAGAGAGAAAGACAGGTTCTCCACACAGCACTACAGAGAGAGTGCTGACAGAAGATCTGAGGAGGGCTGTCTGAGGA
The DNA here is from genome assembly GCF_037356315.1 of Lithobates pipiens. Taxonomy (NCBI): domain Eukaryota; kingdom Metazoa; phylum Chordata; class Amphibia; order Anura; family Ranidae; genus Lithobates; species Lithobates pipiens. The sequence continues at coordinate 19,606,627 of NW_027507787.1, forward strand.
GAGTGAGGAGAGCGGTCTGAGGTATCAGCATCTGATTGAGGTGTGAGACACATGCTGACACCAGGGACTGTGTGACCCAACAGAGGGAGAGAAAGCCAAGTTTCTCTTGAGACTACCAGGGAGAGTTACCGTGAGGAGAGGGGGATAGAGGACAGGAGTGGTGAGGTGAAGAAACTGTGTGGCGGAACTCTATCTAAGAGAGAGAGAGACACACTGTCTATCAGCATCTGAGAGAGAGAGAGAGCAACACTCTTCCTGAGACTGCTGCCAAGAGACTGAGGATAAAGGAGCCAGGAACAGTGTCACCCACACGGTCCTCCACCGTTCAGCCCAGGGACCCTGCTCAGCAACTCCGTGCCATCTAGTCCAGTGGAGACTACCCGCCCACCGCTTCGGGGATCACAAGACCCATCCAGGTGTCCTGTTGGCCGTTGTCCCATCACCCTGCTAGTTCAGCTACCAGCCATCCTGATTGGCCGACAGGAGGGGATCCAGTGCCTTACAACATTGTCAGGAGCCTGAACCACCATTTGGGACTTCAGTTGTGTCATCACCCAGAGGACTGGTGGGGGGTGTAAACCCAACATCTTTCTTAGCACAGTACTGATGCTGCATGCAGACACCTATTTTCCATTCTACTGTCAGAGGATACTTGTTTGGAGCTGCCACTTTTAGCCATTCTGTTCTTACAAACCACTACTTAATGGGAATTTCCTAGAGGATTACTGTCGCACTTTTGAGTGATTAAACCTACTCTCTTTACAAGGGTTCCCAACATTTGCTAGCGGAAGACACTAGTACCCTTCAACTCAGGACCTGTAATGTTACAGAACTGTGCTTACTCTACCCGTTAACCCAGTTTTTCTTTCTTGTATTGTTACTTTCAATGGTGCAGCCTAGAAGGAGCTGAGAAGTTGACCAGTCTTCTCTCCTCCCCCTCAGCACTTGTGTTAAGGGCATATAGATTACTACCTTTTCTATACTTACAGTTTCTAAGCATTGAAGGTTGTGTTCTAAAATGTTAATTATTGCAGCAAGGTTTAAATGTATTGTAAGTTTCCATATGCTTTAAACCGTGATAATATATTCAGCTCATTTATCACTACCAGTTGTGTCTGTCTGTTTCTGATATCAATCCACAGCCAGGATATTGGTACTTTCCACATTTGCATTCTTGAAAGCGTTTGCAGTAATTTTATAACTAACCAGGTGTGCTAGGGGGGCTGGGGCTATTCTTGGAGTTAAGGCGTAGAACGGAGAACCCAAATTTCCAAGCGGCTCCTTTGGGGGTGGTGCTACACCTATAACAGCCGGAAAAGCTGAGCTGGATGTGTAGTGAGGGGTAACAACTTATCTGGTAAGAGGATATCTTTACTTTAATTACATCCTGGGGAGCACGAGGTTTAACACCTACAGTTGATTGTTAAGGACATCACTATTTTCTTTCACAAGGAGGACTTTTTGGTGTTTTGGATCTTCTTTTTCACTTCAATTATCACTAAGTTTTGTGGATCACATTATTGGACGTTTATTGTTTATAAATATCAGTTTTATTTGCATATTGATTTTCATTATCACAATAATGACAGTGCAACATTTTGCTTATTTTTTCTGCTAATGGATTTGGAAATTTGGTCAGGATGTCCTCAGTGCTGATAAATACAAGCAGATACTAATCCATCATGCCATACTATCAGGGAGGCACGTGATTGACCCCACATTTTGTTCTGCAACAGGATGTTATTAAGAACTATCTTCAGTGTAAAAGAGAACAAGGAGTCCTGAAAGCGATGTTCTGGCCCCCACAGAGCCCTGATCTCAACATCATCGAGTCTGTCTGGGATTACATGAAGAGATAGAAGGATCTGAGGCAACCTACATCCAAAGAAGATGTGTGGTTAATTCTCCAAGATGTTTGAAACAACCTACCTGCTGAGTTTCTTCAGTAGCTGTGTACAAGTGTACCTAGAAGAATTGATGCTGTTTTTATTTAATTCTGTTTTTATTTTCAATTATTATAAAGCATTGTACATAATTAAGCAATTTCATACATATGAATATATATTACTTACATACATAATGATCACATTTATTATTTTATTTCCTCTTCCCTCCCTCCCTAAAAAAAAAAAAAAAAAAAAAAAAAAAAAAAAAAAAGGGGGGGGGAAAGGGGAAAAATGTATATCTGATTTCTCCCCATCCTCAACCTCTCACTCCTCTCTCCTCCGCAAGACCCCCCCTCCCCCCTCTTCCCTCCTAGTTCCTCAGTCCTTTACCAATTTCCTATGCTGACTCCAGGGAGTCCAGACCAAGAGACACCTTTCATATGTATCTAATTCTTGAGCTAAGAGTATCTCCATTCTCTCTATGTTATCCATTTCTAAAGCCCATTCATTTATCGTAGGGGACTGGGATGATCGCCAGTGCCGCGGTATCACAGTTCTTGCCGCAGTCAACCAGTATCCCAGAAGATTCTTTTTAACGTTTTTATATGTTCTTGGTAACATAGAAAGAAGGGTGACTTGTGGTGTATTTGGAATTACCTCCCCAGTGATTGTTGTATATAATTGCATAAGCTTTTCCCAAAATCTAAAAATTAGGGGGCATTCCCACCAGATGTGGAGCAATGTACCCTTGTCTCTATGGCACCGCCAACACATATCTGATTTTTCTGGGTATATACGATGGAGTGTCACTGGACTCCAGTACCATCTTGAGAGCAATTTATAATTCGTTTCTTGTGCTTTAATCGACGGTGATAAACAGTGAGTGAAGCTAAATGCCTTCTCCCATTCCCCAACCGCAATCTGAGCGTTGATCTCATTAACCCATTTATTTATATATTCTGGGGGCTCCGGGTGATTTTTAATAATAAACATCTTATATAGTACTGATATAACATGCTTTGGTTTCTGATCTTGTATCAAGAGAGTTTCAAGTCCTGTTAAATCTCTACCCAGAGACTTATTTGAATGAATTGTACACCAAAATGATCGCAACTGCCAAAACTCCAACATTTGCATAGGTGATGGTCGCTGTGTAGAAAATAGATTTAATAAGGACGGAATTGTCCCCTGGCATAGAATATTGCTCAGTCTATAATGGGATTCCCTATTCCATATAAGAAAACTTGTCCTATTTAATGCCGGTGGAAAAAAAGGGTTGCCAAATAAAGGTGTCATAGGTCCTTCATAAGAAGAGAGTTCCAATTTAATAGCCGTTTTCCCCCATATATTCAACACATGGGATGTGAGGGAAGGCATAGACTCTTTCAACTCTTGATTTAAATTGCTACCAGACAGATCTAACCATGGTAACACCTTTAAATCCAGTTGATTTAACCCTTGTTCTATTTTTACCCATTGTTTGGTTTCCGAGCAATAAAGCCAGTCCACCAGTCTAGTCAGAACAGCCGAAACATAATAATAATATAAATCAGGTGCACCCGCACCTCCTTTCGTTTTAGGTAATGATAATAATTTCTTTTGTAATCTTGGTTTTTTATGTCCCCAGATAAATTTTGTAAAGGCCGATTGCAGAGAGGGACACTAATTGGGATAGTTTGAAAAAAATACAGGAACCGCGGTATTATGTCCATTTTTAGTATATTAATCCTCCCAAACCATGAATATTGCTTAACATCATATTTTTTTAGATCTTGTAGGGTACGTTGCAGAAGAGGAACATAGTTCATTGAATATAAATACTTTGAATCCGGGGTGATTTTAACACCTAGATATTTTACAGCTGCAGAGCAAATCCTAAACGTAAAATTGGCTCTCAACCTTGCAACCTGTTCGGGTACGAGCGACACGTTGAGAATTTCTGATTTTGATACATTTACTTTAAAATTGCTCAATTTTCCAAACCGCTGAAATTCAGCTAACACAGAGGGAATTGCAATGTGTGGATTAGTGATATAAAGTAATAAATCATCAGCAAACAAAGCCATTTTTATTTCCCTCTGTTTTATCTGTACACCAGAAATAGAAGGGTTCCGTCTAATAGCCGTCGCTAAATATTCCATTACTATAACATAAAGTAGAGGGGATAACGGGCATCCCTGGCGAGTACCATTTTGTATATTAAAACTTGTTGTCAATGAACCATTAATTTTTATTCTGGCTGCCGGTTTAGTATAGAGTGCCATGATCTTATGCAATATATTCGACCCCAATCCTATTTGCATTAAAGAGTGTTTAAGAAAGGGCCATCCCACCCGATCAAATGCCTTTTCTGCATCAACTGAAAGAAGGCATACTGGAATTTTAGCCCTTTGTGCATAGTTCATCAACAAAAAAGTTTTGATCGTGTTATCACGTGCTTCTCTATTCTGAACGAATCCTACCTGGTCCGTATGTATTAAGCTTGGGAGGAGTGGTTGAAGACGGAGTGCAATCAGTTTAGCATATATCTTTAAATCTATCCCAATCAATGATATAGGTCGATAACTAGAGCAAAGTGTTAAATCCTTTTCTGGTTTAGGAATCAAAGTAATATGAGATTCCAGGGTCTGTATTGGAAATTGATTCATAGAAGAAATAGAATTAAACACTTGAAGCATAAACGGGGCTATATGCTCTTTAAACGTCTTATAAAATTTTGATGTAAACCCGTCGGGACCTGGGCTCTTATTTGTTGGAGTATTAGCAATTACTTCTAATAGTTCCTCGAGCGAAAATGGAGAATCCAAAGATTCCCCAGTAGCACTGTCTATTGTCGGAATAGCGTTTTCCCGCACATATTCCCCAATAATATTATCTCCAGCTCCCTTATCCTCCAATAGTGATGATGGAGTTAGATTATAGAGGCCTGAGAAATATTCCATAAAGGTTTGATGAAGCTCACGTGGATCCGATGTCAGTTCTCCTGATTATTTTTTTATACTTGATATAAAAGTCTGTGATTGACGTGGGTGTAACATATCAGCCAACATTTTCCCACACTTATTCTCAAATCTATATCTTCCCGCTACCCGTCTTTGTCGGTATGAGCCCTGAGTTGATTTGAATAATTGTAACAAAAATATCCTTGTGGAGAAGATATCGGCTGATATATCTGGAGAGTGATGGGCTTTATGTCGAGTTTCCAAAGAATGAAGTTTTAATAACGTATTTTCGATAATTTTAGATTTTTCTTTTTTAAGACGAGAACCATGTTGAATAAATACCCCTCGTATTACTGCCTTTAAGGCCTCCCATTTCAAAGGTAAAGTAGTTTCATCCTGTTCATGGTCGGAGATAAAATTATCAATCGCCTCTGCAATTGCTTTATAACAGTTTTGATCTTGCATAAGTGTATCATTCAAACGCCACGACCAATTAGTACCCTGAATCTGGGGCTGTGCTATTGTTAAAAATACTGGTGAATGGTTGGACCAAATGAATGAACCGATATCCATAGACGGATTCCATTCCAATATCTTAGGACCAGTTAAAAAAAAATCTATTCTGCTATATGTTTTATGTGCTAAAGAAAAATATGTATAGTTACGATCTTTAGGGTTGAGGGTCCGCCAGAGATCCATCAACCTATGTTCATAAAGTTTGTTTTTAAGTGCCCTCAGACGAGCATATGAAATATTTGATCGTTGAGCTGACGTATCTAGTGAAGGGTCCAAAGCTAGGTTAAAATCTCCTCCCACAATAACCGTACCCTCTGCAAAGTCTGCTAAGAGGCCAAGATAACTCACAATTGTCTTAGTTTGATCATAATTTGGAATATAGAAGTTTGCAATTGTGAAGATTTTATCCCACAATCTAATTTTAAGAAACAGATATCTTCCATCTAAATCAGCTCTATATTCCAAATTCTGAACTGGTAAGTGCTTGTGCAAAGCAATAGAGACCCCTCTTGATTTTGAACTCGACATGGTGCTATGGAACCATTGCGAATAGTGTTTACGAGAACACACTGGGATATTATCACTTCGAAAGTGGGTCTCTTGAAAAAGTATAATATCTACCTTAGCTTTATATAGACTATATAAAATCTGACCTCTTTTTGATTTATTATTAAGACCTTTAATATTGTAGGTACATAATTTCAATGTCACTGGCGAGGAGAAAATCGCTGCCATATCAAATTATCAGGGAACTCAAAGAACACGAAAGAAAAAAGGGGAAAAGGAAGGAGGAGAGAAAGGGGAGAGAAAAAAACAAAACAAACAAAAAAAAAAAAAACACACACCCCGGCACAACAATTACCGAGTTGTGCTCTCTAAAATTGGAGAAGCTCCTTCTCCCCGAATCCCAAGTTACCCAGGGAAACGTTAACTAATTACCCAAAAAAAAAAAAAAAAAAAACCCACCCAATAAGGAATCTATCCCAAAAAAAAACACCAAACCCTTCCCGAGGGACGGTGATTCCTATGAGAGGAAAAAGTTATAGAGCATTGAGGGTGGCTCTATGCAGTGAAAATGGGCATCCACAACCAACATAATAATAATAATCTGAGAAGAAAAATAATTCTTAATTCATTATTAAATTCAATGCCTACTACTCCAATTACATTTGAGATTGCCAGCTGTTTTGCTCTGCCTGATTAAATTAAAGATTTTCAGATTGAATGTTTCTATTGTCCTCCCGAGGTTGCGATCTTCTAAACTGTGTATAGGTCTTGGGCCACGTTATTAATGGAAGATCGTGTAGGCCTAGGGTAGATTGTATTGCAGGAATATCAGAGTGATCACGTAAATTTAGCCACCTACCATCTTTCTTAATTTGTAGCTGAAACGGGAAATTCCATCTATATACAATGTTACGATCTTGCAACATTTTTAGTAAAGGCCTTAACGCCTTCCTCTTCTCCAGAGTAAATTGGCATAGATCTTGTAACAATTGTATATTTGCTCCATTAACATTAATTCGTCCCCTCTCTCTTGCCCTTCTCATAATCTCCTCCTTATCTTTATAGAAATGTATTCGACATATTATATCTCTTGGTTTATCTGGATCTAATTTACGTGGTCCCATTGTCCGATGTATTCTATCCAGTTCCAAATTTGATTCCTCAGGTTTTCCCAACAATGAGGTGAAAATTTTGTTAACTGTTATACCAAGTTCCTCATTTCTAACTGATTCTGGCAAACCCCTAATCCTAATATTATTTCTTCTACTACGGTTATCTTGGTCCTCCCATAATTGAAATAATGTATGAATATGAGGCTCTTGGGCATCTATACGCTGTTCCTGAGATTGTACACGATCCACCAATATGTCTACAGAACGTTCAACTTCTGATATTTTCTTCCCAGTTGCCTGTAATTCTTTATGCACAGATTGGATCTCCTTGTGGAAACCATGTTCTAGACGCTGAATAAAAGCTTCCATTTCATGGCGAGTGGGCAGTGCTCTTAAATAAGTCCGTACATCCCCTACTTCTGATCCCAACTCTTCACTCATCGTGTCACCTATTGGATTCCCATCTATATTCTCACTATCCATTATATTCACTGGATTATATCCCCCTAACAATGGGGGGGATGAGGTTGAGTATTGAGGGCCACCCTCAGATCCTCCCACATTCATGTGCATATCTAATACGCCTATATCTGAGGTATTAGACATTTCGTTAATATCCACGGATTCTACAGATCCAATCGGTTCTTGTAACTCCACAGCCGGTTCCCACATGTTTTTTATGGCATCTGCACTATCCATTTTTGCTATCTGTGCCTCTTTTACTGCCCTAATGCCTAGAGAGCCCAACGGTATTACAGATGACACTGATGGTTTTATTATTGGTGTTAGTATAGTTTTTTCTGCTTGTAATGATTGTATATGTGTATCCTGCATAGCAGCAGAGGCCGAAGTTCCCCTGTTACTATCTATTGTTGTCTTCGATGTACGTGATCGTGTCCGGCCACCTACTGGAAAAAACTCCGCTATCCCTTGCTGAGCGTTAGAGGAGACTATTAATGGATGTTTAGAAATATTACCTATTGTACCCTTATTACACACAACCGGACTCGCCGGATTACCTACTGTATTATACTCTCCTCTCCTCTTCCTCCGTCCCATTAGGTATTCCCAGTGGTCACTGCTTTAGAGTCCTTTTCAAAGACAGCTTATCCACACAGTCTACCTTCTAATATAACTATTGTTATTGAGCACAGTCCTCCCAATGTTAATAACTTATAATCACTTCTACTGTCAAAACTTGAAAATCAATAGTTTCAGCATTAACAGCTGAATCTATGACATTCTTATTTTCTAAAATATTAACAATATCAACAATTTTAGCGACATTAGCAATTTTGCACCAACGAAAACTTAGTAGTATCTAAATTTCAAAAATATATCAACAATTGGTCACCGTCAGTAATAGAGCACCGTCACCCGCTAAACACCGTCAGTAGTTGAGCACTTACGGCGGTAGAACACTATCGGCAGTTAAACGCTGTCTTCAGTTAGGCACTGTCAGCGATTGTGCATTGCCAGTAGTTGAACACTGTCAGCAGTTGAACACCGACAGCAATTGAGCACCAACAGCAGGTCGACACTGTCAGCAGCCGACCCCGCCAGTGGTCAAACACCGTCAGTAGTCAAGCACCGCCAGTAATCGAGCAATATCTGCAGTTTAGCAATGATAGCAGTTAAGTACTATCAACAGATAAGCACCATCAGCAGTTGGGCACCAGCAACAGATATTATCTAATGTAGAAAACTGTCAGCAATTGGACCAAGTCAACAGGTGTACACCGTCAATAGTCAAACACTGTCAACAGCCAGGTATTTTCACTAATTGAATGATATCAGTAGAACAATTTCAATATTTGTACGGTGGCAAGATTTGGGAAATTTCAGCAGTTAAACAGTGTCTATAGTCGAACGATTTCAAAAGTTAAGCAGTTTTAACAGTTAAGCGATTCCCACAATAGAACGATTTCATCAGTTGAACTGTTCAATTAGTTGAATGATTTCATCAGCTGAGCAATTTCAGCAATTGAGCGACTTCAACAAGTAAGCGACTTCAACAAGTGTGCGAGTTCCACAAATGAGCGATTTCAACAATTGAGCGAGTTCAACAATTGAGCGAGTTCAAAAAATAGAGCGAGTTCAGCATTTTTGGAGAATTCAGCAATTTAGGCGAGTTCAGTAATTGGGCAAGTTCAGCAATTGGGCGATTTCAGCAATAGAGCATTTTCAGCAATAGAGCATTTCAGCAATAGAGCATTTTCAGCAATAGAGCATTTTCAGCAATAGAGCATTTTCTGCAATCGATCAGTTTCAGTAGCTAAGCGATTTCCGCACTTATGCAATTTCAGCAGTTGAGCGACCACAACATTTGAACAATTCCTGCAATTAAGCAGTTTCAGCAATTGAGCAGTTTCAGCAGGCGAACACTAGGCGATTTCAGCAAATGAGCGATTTCAGCAAATGAGCGATTTCAGCAAATGAGCGATTTCAGGAATTGAGCGATTTTGAACAATGCCAGCATTTGAACCCTATCAACAGTTGAACCATATTAGTGGATTGCACCACGTCAACCTGATCTTCATTTACATAGTATCAACAGCTGGTTAATGACGATAATTAAGCAGTATCTGCAATAGTTAAGAGATGTCAGCAGTTTAACAATTAAGCGATATCAACAGTTGAGTGATACTGGCATTTGGGCGAAGTCTGCGATTTAAACGTTGTTAACCATTAAGCGATATCAATAGTTAATAGTCAAATAGCATTGATTGCATAATATCAGCAGTTTTGCATTGCTGATGAGTCTACATTTAGCATCAGCAGTTTAAATCGCATCAGTTCAACGACGCCAGCATTTCTCTGTTCACAGTAGAAACTAAACTATAGTAATAGTAATAGCAATATAACTATTCTCCTGAATACTAATGTCAATTACAGAATTCATTTAAAGATGTTATTGATAGCAATAAATCTGTGATGCCTGCGATGCCTACGATGCCTGTGATATCTATGATAACAGTCAATGTAGTATTCTTAACTTTGTCGGCCACATGAAAAGGTCAGTTTCATCAAATAGCATCAAATAGCAAAATAGTTTTCTGATAGAGTTACTGGGTTGAAAAAGCTATCTGGAAGCATCTAAATCAGCAGCAGGGACCTGTCTCACCAGCTTGATTGCTCAAGTCCATATTCACATCAAAAACACAGCAAGGCCATCCACACCAGCAGAGTTAGCAAGCCCGACAGATCAGGCAGCCTTCACTCACCGCCCGCCCAATGTCCAGCGTCCTCACTCCATGTGCTCTCTGCCGAATCCCCACAGGACCTCCAAGTGATCCCTCAGATACCTCAGCCACCGCATCCGAGCGACATCAACGCCAATACTGACGAGGGCCAGCGGAAGCCGTCAGGGGGCGGCGGGAGACAGCGGACAACGATAGAGCAGCGGCAGCAGCGGTATCGGTAATAGCGGAGGTAGTAATGATGCGCTGATGGTACCACTATGTTACAGCAGCGGTAGTGTTGGTTGTGTTGGCAACAGTAGCATTAACGCCAGTATCAATAGCGGTAGCGGTAACGGTAGCGGTAACGGTAGCGGCAGCGGTGATATCAATGATAGCAGCGGTAGTGGCGGTAGCAGCAGCGGTGATAACGATGATAGCAGCAGTGATAGCAGTGATAGCAGCAGCGGCGGTAGCAGGCGGTAGCAGCAACAGCTATATCAGCAGCCATATCAGCAGCAGCTATATCGAAAAAGTCCAGCCCAAGTCACTGCCAGAGCCCGGAGCACGTCTAGCACGCTCCCTCTTCCTCCATGCTCAGCCACTTCCTCCCTCCGCCACTTCCTCCCTCCGCCACTTCCTCCCTCCCTTGATGCTGTTTTTAAGGCAAAGGATGGCCATATCAAATATTGATTTTATTTGGATTTCTATTCTGTTTATTTTTTATCAATGAACAAAATGGAAAGTAAATTAAGTAATAATACTTCTATATCTGAATGAATTCTGAATTTACAGTATTTTCTTTACACATGCTAAAACTTTTGCACAGTTGACAGTTATGTCCATATATATTTGTACACAGACACAATTTTCATACTTTTGGCTCCATATGCCACCAGAATAAAATGTATTTGAATTTGAAGTGCAGACTGTCAGCTTCAGTTCAAGGGGTTGGACATAAATATCAAATACACATTTTAGGAATTGCAACCATTTTTATATACAGTCCCCCCATTTTAAGAGGCTCAAATGTAGTTGGACAAATGAATATAATCATAAATAAAATGTTCATTTTTAATAGTTTGTTGAGAATCCTTTACTGGCAATGACTGCCTGAAGTCTGGAACCCATGGACATTACCAAAGACTGTGTTTCCTCCTTTCTGATGCTTTGCCAGGCTCTAACTGCAGCTGTCTTCATTTGTTCTTTGTGGGTCTTTTTTCTGCCTTTAGTTTTGCCTTCAAAATTCATGCTCAGTTGGTTTGAGATCAGGTGATTGACTCGGCCATTGCAGAATATTTCACTTCTTTTCCTTCAAAAGCTCCTGGGTTGCTTTTGCAGTGCATTTTGGATCATTGTCAATCTGTACTGTAATGCGCGTCCAATCAACTTTGCTGCGTTTGACTGAATCTGGGCTGACATTATATCTCTAAGCACTGCAGAATTAATCTAGCTGCTTCTCTCTTCTGTCAGATCATCAATAAACACCAATGACCCAGTGCCACTGGAAGCCATGCATGCCCATGCAAACGCACTGCCTCCACCATGTTTTATAGAAGACGTTGTGTGCTTTGGATCATGAGCTATTCTAAGCCTTTTCCACACTTTGTTCTTCCTGTCATTCTGGTACAGGTTAATCTTAGTTTCATTCATCCAAAGAACGCTTTTCAGAACTGGTCTGGCTTTTTTAGATGTTTTTTTGGCAAAGTCTAATCTGGCTTTTCTATTCTTCAGGCTTTTGAATGGTTTGCACCTTGTGGTGAACCCTTTGTTTTAGCTCTTGTGAAGTTTTCTCTTGATTGTAGACTTTGAAAATGATACGTCCACCTCCTGCAGAGAGTCCATCACTTGTCTGCATATTGTGAATGGGTTTTTCTTTACTATAGAGAGGATCCTACGATCATCCACCACTAGTGTCTTCTGTGGACATCCAGGCCTTTTTATGTTGCTGAGCTCACCAGTGCATTCTTCTTTCCTCAGAATGTACAAAACTGTTGATTTGGCCACTCCTAATGTTTCTGCTATCTCTCTGGTGGATTAATTTCATTTTTGAAGCCTTACAATGGCCTGTTTCACTTGCATGGACAGCTATTTTGAACGATGATGTAGGTTTACAGCAATAGATTCCAAATGCAAATGCCACACTTATAGTCAACTTCAGACCATATACCTGCTTAATTGATGAAGAAATAATGAAAGTGTGTGTGTGTATATGTATATATGTATACATATATATATATATATATATATATATATATATATACATATATATACATACTTCAAAACATTCTGCCTGGGACAGCTGAGAACTGAAGACCCACTGTTTACTAGAAACTTTTAGATAGTAAATAAAGATGACAAATTGTATTTTTAAAATTTGGAAAAGTTTTCAAAAGCCTAAAACCCTCCCCCCTTTTTTTTAACTCTGTGAACATAATAGGATTTAAAATGTCTCCTAACTCAGTTCACAGGACCATAGGTAGCAACTAACTTCACATTCGATGTGGATGGGGGAATTGGCTTATTTTTTTTTCATTGTATAGGCTACTGCAGAGGAAATGAATACCCATCAACACTGGATTGGTGTTAATAAAACTGTGTCCTATTTCTAAAGCACCCATTTCAAAGAATCCTATTAGAGTGGAAGGAATACAGGCTGATAACAACATAGTGTAGGGAACTAATGACCTCCAATGATCATCCTAGAGAACGTTAAAAAAAAAAAAACGTATTGCTTTAAACACAAGGCAACTGGAAGGTCATGATGCTGATGGGTAATACAGTTGGCAAAATGTGCTAAGTTAAACTTACAAGTGAGGATGAAGTTAGAATAGATCAGTAGGGCAAATAACAGCAACTGAGAATTGAGAGCTCCCTAAGGCCTCATTTGGGCTTTCAGCATAAGCACATTTTAAACATCCTTTACCTACAAACGTTCACTAACAAACATATGTTAGCACAACAGTTAAGTTATATTTATTGTCCCAAGTGTAAACTTAGTTTTAAGTGTAGGGCTCCTATGTATCTGTAAACAAGCCCAACATTTCTTTCTTGCCATCTGTTAATATAAGGTTATACCTTCCTAGAAATACATACTCTTAGGGGTATATTTATAAATGTTTTCACCTAAGAGTCCTACAATGTTCACTCTGAAGTTCCACTTTTTCAAATTAAATCCAATTAAAAATGTGTGAATTTTTGCTGAAAACATTTATAAATAGACCCTTAACTGTATCTGATTTTTATAGTTATCTAATGAATTGAATCAAAAAAGATTATCTAGATGTAATTTGAAAGAGTTATATATTTTTTTTCAATTTCAAATGTATAGATGTAAAATTATGATAACCTCAAATAAATTATTATTGTGAAATTTTCACATAAATACTTATTTGCACTGTAACCATTTTAACGTTTCCACCATATATATATAAAAATAGATATTAAAGTATACATTTTCATGTGAAATTCTTAATGAAACATATATAAACAACTAATTTTCAATTCTACAATAATAATACATTAATGTACTTGGTTCGACAGCCTAGAGAAAATATTTACAAAAATGGGATAAAAGAGGTGAATATGATAGACAAATAATAAAAATAACTGCAAAAATGCCCTGAAGTAAATATTTATTTTACAAAGACCAGGGATCACAATGGAATTCGTTGTATGTCCCTAATATCTGAGAAGATGGCATGAATATGGTAACTGTGGTCTGGGAAAGCTTGTTTTAACTTTGTGACTTTCATAAGCAATGGTTTTATGTATGAGATTATCCAGTTACATGAAAAAAGTTATCATGTACACAATACCATGCACACATTTACATATATTACATTATAACTATACAGTATATTGTCTGATTTCACTTCTTCTCAGCAGGTTTTGCTTATCTTATAAGAAACAAATTTTGCAAAAAGGCCTCCCACTGCCTAATAGGAAAAATGTTTTTGAAATGGTAGAAAGCTGGACATTAAAGCCCTTGAGGACAAGGTGCAAGGTCAAGGTTTTGAAAGCAGGAGAAGCAATGTTCACATTAGCTAGACAAGACTTATATCCTTCTAAGGTTGATAAATGTGTGTGCTCATCTGTCTGTTCTTTTTATTATGTAAACATGAACCTCTTCATCTGTGCATACTGGTCACCCTGTAACAATAAAGAAAAGGCTATGATTTTTTTTAAAGCAATATGTAAAGTATTACATGCAAATATACATCAATAAACAAACCAATTACTTCTGTATTATTGCCAAAATTTTCTCTCATCATAATACTGCATTGTTTGATTAACTAACTAGTGATATATGGTATGACACAAATCTGGCATGTTATGTTGAGAAATGTACTTACATTTATTTATTACAGGTACTTATATAGTGCAGTCAATTTACTCAGCACTTAACATATACAGTATCTCACAAAAGTGAGTACACCCCTCACATTTTTGTAAATATTTTATTATATCTTTTCATGTGACAACACTGAAGAAATTCTAATTTGCTACAATGTAAAGTAGTGAGTGTGCAGCTTGTATAACAGTGTAAGGCCGCGTACACACGGGCGGACTGTTCGCCCAACCTTGTCCGCTGAACAGTGTTTGGGCGGACAGTCCGCTCGTGTGTGGGGCTTCAGCGGACAGTTTCAGCGGACAGTTGGACGAACAAGGTCTTACGGAAATTCCGAAAAACTGTCCGCTGAAACAAGGTTTCAGCGGACTGTTCGCTCGTGTGTAGGCTTGTTCGGCCAACTAAGTCTCGCGCATGCTCAGAAAGGATTTCCACGTCGGAAGGTTGCATTGCAGTGTATTGGACGTCGAAATTTTCGATCCGTCGTGCGTGTCGAAACGTCATCGCGCACGGTTTCAGCAAACTGTTCGTCCGTCGTGTGTGGCCATGTCCGTCCATGCTAAGTTTGAGCGGACTGTTTGCCGAAACTGTTGGACGGACAAAGTTGGGCGAACAGTCCGCGCGTGTGTACGCGGCCTAAATTTGTTCTCCCCTCAAAATAACTCAACACACAGCCATTAATGTCTAAACCGCTGGTAACAAAAGTGAGTTCACCCCTAAATGAAAATGTCCAAATTGGGCCAAACTAGCCATTTTCCCTCCCTGGTGACATGTGACTCTTTAGCGTTACAATGTCTCAGGTGTGAATGGGAAGCAGGTGTGTTAAATTTGGTGTTATCATGCTCACTCTCTCATACTGGTCACTGGAAGTTCAACATGGCACCTCATGGTAAAGAACTCTCTGAGGATCTGAAGAAAAGAATTGTTGCTCTACATAAAGATGGCCTTGGAAATAGACAATTGAGTGCTGCTGCAGAGGTTGAAGGGGTGGGGGGGGGGGGGGGGCTGTCATTGCTCAGAGCATACGCCGCACACTTCCAGCTTGGTTTCACATATTGTATGCTGTTTGAGAGGCAAGATAGAACCATCCAGTTGGGGAATATATGGGTCTCTTTATAAAGGCTTAAGCAGAGTTCTTGCATATACTCCAGAATGTATATTTTGCATATTTGCATATACTCCAGAATGTTATGAAGAGTAATCAGATGAATTGCAATTAATTGCAAGGTTCCTCTTTGCCATGAAAATTAACTTAGTAAAACAATTCTTTCATTAACCTCCCTGGCGGTATGATTCAGTCTGGAATTAGGTGCTGAAAGCTGTACAATTATTTTGCACGGAAATCTGGCTTTTATTTTGTAGTCCTGTAATTCTTAGGAATAACGCTCTTAAATCTGTTCAAACCAGAGTCTATCAGACATCCCGGGTATGATAAAGTTTATAATATAATAAAGAATAATAAAAATTATTCAATAATGTAATCAAATCCTAAAACACTGAAAAATTGACACTTTTTGGTTGCTATGGACAATCTCCAAATTCCAGGCAGAAAAAACTGTATTTATAATATAAAAGTGCATGCAGGGCATTGCACAGACCACTAGGGACAAAGGGGGTGTGTAATTTTTTAATACAGCACTGTAATCTGTAAGATTACAGTGCTGTGTGTGTTTTGTGTACTTTTACTTTTTTGAATTTGCCGCCGTTCTCCACTCCCGTGCGCCGTAACGTCGCAGGGAACGGAGCTCGGCGGCATTCGGCACTGTGAATCGAGCGGAGGACAGCTCGATCACACAGCGCGGCAGACATCGCTGGATCCATGGGACAAGGTAAGTAACTCTCCCTGTGTCCTCCCCTGCATCAAGCGAAGCCATCCCGAGTCTGGCTCGGGGTTACCGCTCCTATCAGTAAATTCCTAACCCAAGCCAGACTCGGGATTACCGCTAGGGGGGTTAACACAGGTGTCAACATTGATGAGGACAAGGCTGAAAATAACTCTGTAATGCTAATTGAGTTGGAATAACAGACTTTTCGGGGATGGCCTGGTCTCAAGAAGGCAGCAAAGAAGCCACTTCTCTCAGACTGATATTCTGTTAAAGGTAGAGGGATTGGACTGCTGGGGACTGAGGTAAAGTCATTTTCCCTGATGAATCCCCTTTCCGATTGTTGGGAGCATCCGGGAAAAAACTTGTCCAGAGAAGAAAAGGTGAGCGCTACCATCAGTGTCATGCCAATAGTAAAGCATCCTGGGACCATTCATGTGTGGGGTTGCTTCTCAGCCAAGGGGGTGGGCTCACTCACAGTTTTGCCTAAGAATATAACCATGCATAAGGAATGACACAAAAACATCCCCCGAGAGCAACTTCTCCCAACCATTCAAGAACAGTTTGGTGATGTACAATGCTTTTTCCAAGCATAATGGAGCACCTTGCCATAGGGAAAAAGTGATAACTAAGTGGCTTGAGGATTAAAACATTACAATTTTGGGTCCATGGCCAGGAAACTCCCCAGACCTTAATCCCATTGAGAACTTGTGGCCAATCCTCAAGAGTCGGGTGAACAAAAAAACCCCCACAAATTCTGACAAACTCCAGGCATTGATAATGCAAGAATGGGTTGCCATCAGTCAGGATGTGGCCCAGAAGTTGATTAAAAGCATGCCAGGGTGAATTGCAGAGATCTTTAAAAAGAAGGGTTAACAGTGCAAATATTGACTCTTTGCATAAACTTAATGTAATTGCCAATAAAAGCATTTAACACTTATGAAATGCTTGTAATTATACTTCAGTATACCATAGTAACATCTGACAAAAAGACCTAAAAACACTGAAGCAGCAGACTTTGTGAAAATGAATATTTGTGTCATTCTAAAAACTTTTCTGCATTGTAACTTCTAAATTAGAAAGGTATAGAACACACCACATCGTCATTTATTATGATATGCACTCTGAAAGACATAATGGGGGGTTATTTACTAAAGGAAAATCGACTTTGCACTTGGAAGTAAAGTCGCTGTAGATCTGTGGGGGACATGCAAGGAAAATAAAAAACAGCATTTTAGCCTGTACATGATTGGATAATAAAATCAGCAGAGCTTCCATTCATTTCAGATCTACCCCTTAGATTGAGAGCGACTGCACTTCCAAGTGCACTTTCAGTGCAAAGTGGAGTTACCTTTCGTAAATAACCTCCATTGCTTCTATGTAAATCCTAACAATTTTTTTTTTATTTGCTCCTTTTTTGGTCCAGTGGAAATATGTTGCTACAGTATATCTGTTTGTGAAGTGCAAAGAAACTGCCAGAAATCTTGTAAGCTGACTTTCTCTGTACTCTGATTCTGCTGACTGTTATTAGCAAGCACTGTCCTCAGTTCTCTCTGTGGACTACAGAAAACTCCTCCTCCTAAAACTCATTCTGTCCTGGGGTGACAAATACTCAACACAGTGTATCTAACTCCCATAGTGTGAGTAGTGTAACCTCAGGAAGGGAACTATTTTACTGACCTCACAAAAGGTTAGGCTTAGTCATGTTTTAAATTACATTAATAGTTTCTAAATAATATTTTATAAGATTAGACAGGGTAAAAGAAAATGAAGCTCTCACACTAATTATACAGAATGTAAATCAAACATAATGAACATGAATGATCGCTAACCCAGGAATGTGAGAAATTAACACAAATTAGGCTATTTGTAAAGTCCTATCTGAAGAGGGTTATCGCTAAACAAGGGGGCGCAGTGTATTTTCAGCAGAAATTTAAGACAATACTTTGTTTCAAATGTTTTCAACATCACTTGAAAGACGTTCCTGAGTGTTAAGTAACAGGAAGCCTAGCATTCCTCATTCTTCTTCAATTACCTCATCCAGCTGGACCCAAAATATCATTCTTCTGAGGACACAAATTAGTCATTTTCCCAATGACATACTATGTCAGATAAGGTTTTCTTTGCTCATTGCAGAGAGGAAGTGGGACTTGTGACAGCAGTAAAGTATTATGTCTGCATGACACGAGACTGTTGTTTAACATGTCAAAGAACTACACATTAAGTTTAACAGAAATTTAAAACAAATGCATAGCATTTCTGATGTTACTGTAGATAAAATAAAATGAACACCCTAATAATGTATAACAGAACATATTTGAATGCATTTAAATTAAAAATGTAAAAAAGTAGAAAACAACTGACAAAGTAAAGAAAGCCATACTATTCCATGGAAAATATGGATAAATGTAATTTTCTAAAGTACAGTAAAAATGTTTTAAAATACATCATAACAAATGCTAACGAGAGTTGATTTAATCATTTTAACAGAAAAAAAAAAAGGACTAGATCTGGGTATGTGCACCACCTTAAAAAATAATAAGAGAAAGCAAACCTAATGCATTTTTTCAAACCCTCCATGTATAAAAAAAGGAAAGTGATGGTGCTGATGTAAATGAACCATGGTGGCTCAACACTGATATGGTCTAGAACCAGTTCCAAAAAACATTTGGCTAAAGCATGTGGACCAGGTGGCTTACACACAGAAGTCATCAAAAAATGCAGTTCAGTTATTTTCTAAGCTATCTTTTAATACCATTACTGACGGTCTTTGCACTGATTGATCAATATTTAAAAAGAGTCCAAGGTCCTCATCCAATAACTACAGACCTCTTAAAGTGGGAGTAAACCCAGTTTCAAAAAACACTTACATTCCCGGCATGCCGGAAATGCTAACTTTCACATTGGTTGTGCTCTCAACCAAACTTTCAAACTATCCAATGGCTGGTTTCATAACTGATCACATGTGCAGCATCATGGCAGTTGAAGAATCATTAGAGGCCAAGATGGCAGCTTCCTTGACTGAAAACGATAGAAGGGTTTACTTCCACTTTAAGATCTTCTCCTCCTATTGTAGGAAAGACCTTTCATGTATTAGTAAAGGGTCACATTCAAGGACAGTTACAGGAACATTTTTATCCTGAGAAATAGCCAGCATAGCTTTATCACTGATATTTTTTAAATAAATACCTTAATTCTCTATGAGTAAAAAAGCAGAAACTTAGACAATGGGGTGGCTGTGGTTTCTTTAAATTGTATACTTTGTTAAAGTATGTACTTAGAAATAGTTACATTTTTACATTAATATCAATTGGCTCAGGTGACTCATTTGTATATTGATAGTAAACTGGCTTAAAGTTGAACTCCAACCTTACCTTTAGTCTTGCTCAGGCTTCCAACCTCTACTTAGATTGCTTATTCTGATTTTACTGCTTCTGACAGTTGACATTAGAAGCTGCAACAAGTCATATAGAGCCCACCTCGTTTCCTGGTTGGAGGATGTCAAGCATCGTCCAGACGTACTCTCTCTGGCCCACCCTCATTCACTTGATTTCAGTTCTTTCAATTATGAAGTCTTGGCATCATATGTGGCTGTTACTTGGGAAGTCTACTGTTTTCAGGATGCTATGCAGAGACCCTTTCACTAGCCATGATATCATTGTGTCCAAAATAAAAAAATAGAAAGGTTCTCATTTAAATTTTCATTAGCATGTTTAAGAAGGTAGGGAGGCTAAACCAGGGGAAAACAAAATATGAGCAGATTATGCTTCAACTCTAAAGATCACATTCAGACAGTTGTGTTTCACATACTAAATCAGGGGTATTTTCTGAATGCAGTGGGTCTCAGTCAAACATCTTAAGTGGGGCCCCCTTCCTCAAAAAAAAAAAAAAATGGCACATTTTTAAGTATTAGGATTAGATAATTTAGACTATGACTATTTGTATTACAATTTATTATTATTTATGTACAGTATGTTTCAATTAAACTGACTATTGTGTCATTCTCATAATGAAATTATGACAATGCTTAAATTTCTGCTCACGTATTTTGCTGTATGTATTAGATAAATGAAATGTAAGACTTAGCATTTGTAATGCAGGAAAACAATTGAAACTAAACTGCCCACTAAAATAAGTCTATGTGCTATAAAACCCTTTAGCACTAGTCTAAAGATGTCCCTGGCACTGAGCTGACTGACAGGCAGTAGAAGTAGAGACATATTGATGCAAAGGACACATGGAGGAAGCCACTGTTCTAAGGAAATAGAAGCTTGATTCACATGGTCCAGGGGTAAGCACTGCCTCAGTCTGTTTGCAACTTGCTATATGTAGCAAGAGGGAAGAGTAAACTTATAGTTACTCAATTTGCCTACTCAACATGTGTTTTATGTTGCAATATACAGTGTTCTGTCTTTTGTCTTAATGGTTCATTATAAATCCTACAGAATGCTAGTGACTTTATCAATCATAAACATTATGTTGGACTTTAAGGACCCTAAACAAGAAATTCCAAAATTAAATTAAAATCTCAAAATACCCTAAAACAAAAGCCTACTGTTTTTTTGTAAAGGAAAGCCCTGCAGAAAAAAAACAGTTTACCCTAAAAGGGTCCTACCAACATCCAATAAAAACTCTAACCCTCAAATAAATAACCCCCCCAAAAACAAAAATACCACCTGAAACAAAGGTTCAGTTTTTTAAGCGAAGCCTTGCTGAAAAAAAAATAAAAAATAAAAACAGTTTAAAGCGGACTTTCAGTCATTTTTTTTAACTTTCTATCTATTAAATCTTCTGCCCTTGTCGTTTAACTTTGGATAGTAAAATGTTTTTTTTTTTTTGCCAGTAAATACCTTATACGGCCCACTTCCTGTTTCTTGTTTAGTAAAAAAGCCTAGGCTTATGACATCAGGAAAGCTCTCTTTCTCACTCTCGTGAAAGTTTGCCAGGAAGGGAGGGGAAGAGAGTCATATGAGGGCCAACGAGAGGGGCAGAGCTGGAGGTGTGCCTCTGTGTGTCTGTGTAAATCCAGGAAGTGAACAGGCAGCAGCTTCAGCTGCCCACAGTTAAAATGGTTGCAGCCAGATTCAGTGGAGGGAGATTTCTGCAGCATATTTGGCAAGTATATAATCACAGTATATATAACATATAATGGGAAAGTAGTTAGAAGGAAGCTTCAGAATGGCAAAGATGTTTTTATTAAAAATTAGGTGGGCAGACTGCAGTTCCTCTTTAACCTATAGTAAAGGCCCTATCAACATACAAATGCCCCAAAAGCAAGCAGCTTCCCATACACTAATACTATAGCTGTTCCATGCCCACCCTTTTATGGTGATGGGGCTGGCATATAACAAAGCCCCCATTATTGACTCATCTTAGCCAACTGATCTAAAGGTCATTGCAATGCATGATGATTACAGTTAGTTCAGATGGGCGATTTCCTGCACTAGATTGGGTTCATCTTGAATCTATGGTAAACAGGGCTTACCTTGAACCCAGGGTAAACCAAAACCTATAACTCATCTGTAAAAATAACATGCTATGGAATCATATGAAAATGTACAATAATTTTTTTCATTAGAGATTGTTTACTAAAATTTTTACTATATGCAACAAACATTTATAGTACAACATTGTAGCAAATATAAAAAAATACAACCAGCAGCAAGGGAATTTTTAGAGCCGATTGAATAAAGGAATTGCTCCGACATAAGGTAGGTGTTTTGTTACACAAAAAAAAAAAAAGAAACACCTCATAAAAAATTGACTCCCAATTACCCCGGTCCACCACAATCCGGACTTCCCGCCGGGTTTATCGGACACCTTCCTAGTGGCAGAATGGCCACATGATCAAATGTTAGCCAAACACTTTTTTCGCAGGGGTCGATTTCTAACGCAATCCGACCTGACGAATCTCTCCCGCACGGGCTCTTTCCCGTTCTGGCCCTATGTCCAACTTAGGCACCTTCTAGATCATCCGTTACGCAGAGGTGGGTTTAGTAGAAACCCCACAGTCCTGGAATCCCTTTGCTCAAGCGCCTCCCCCCAGAAACATCTTATTTCTATCCTTTATGGGACCCTACAAGGAAATACTCCGGCTAGTTTGGCTAAGGAGCAGGCTTACTGGGAGGATACGCTTGGAGTCAAAATAGGGGAGAGTGACTGGGATAAGATCAATCTCTACCTACACAAAGGGTCACTAAACGTATCAGTACAAGAAAATGGGTATAAAGTAAGAACGCGCTGGTATAGAACGCCAGAGGTGGTTCACAGATTTGCGCCAGAGGTACCCAAAGAGTGTTGGCGATGTGGGGCAGAGTTGGGCACGTTCATCCATATATGGTGGGGCTGCCCTTCTCTTCAACCTTTTTGGCGAAAAGTGCATGAAGTACTGACGAAAGTATCCTCTCTCCCATTAGAATTCTCTCCGTCGCAATATCTTCTGCACCTTTCCGAAATTCCCAAAAAACGGTATCACAAATCACTTGCGCTACATATGATCAATGCGGCTAAAATGTGTGTACCGATCCATTGGCGAGCAACCTCTGTGCCGACCTTAACTGAATGGTTTCATCGTATCAATAAGATAGAGGAAATGGAGGAGCTGATACATACCTCTCTGGACAAGACCGCATTATTTACTGCAATCTGGGGCGATTGGTCGTCCTTTAAGGCCTCTCAGATGTACCTCGATATTATGGGTTAGACCCCTTCCAGTAATAGGCCGACTGCATGATGAGCTTTGTTAGCTGTAAGCAAACTTTACTTTATCGCCATCCTTTGGGGTGGAACATATGTGTGTGCCTAGGAGAGGGCAGCTGGTGAAGTCCTCACCCCCTCTCCCACCCCTCGCTCCCCAACAATCCACCTTAGGAGAATTCATTCCACATGTCCCTTCACCCACGTTCTCTTAGGCAGCTTAACCTTCTTGCCCCCCCCCCCCCCGATTCCCCCTGCCCTCTATGTTTGCTTGTGTCCCCTTTACTAATCTTGAGATTTCCCCTCCCCCTTTTCTCTCTTCACCCCCCCCCCCTTTTTTTTTTCTTTTCTTTTTTTTCATTGTCTCCTCTACTTTACTCATCTTAGCAGTCTATTGCCTAGCTATTACTGATATGTTTATAGTCCACCTCAGTTCCTGCTCATGTTTGGGGCTTCAGAGGTACCTATACCTGAGGTCCATGTGCACGATGCTAGGTTCACCATATCTCTTCCTTGTGCCCAATCCTAACGGTTTCTTACTTATCTCTTTTCTATTGTTAATTTGTTTACGAAATGTGGGCCTGACCCAGACTGTTATCGATCTGTTTATATGAAAACTACCTTGTCTATGTATGTTCTTTTATGTATCCTTCCCGGAATTTAATAAAATGTTTATGGAAAAAAAAAAAAAAATTGACTAGCAGCAAGTTTCATATATACAGATAGAAAAGTATAATTTGTGCAAACACTAACAAGGCAAGTGTGTCTTCTATAATACAAATTACAGTGTTGTATATCCAATACACCTATTTAAAAAAATATAATTGGTTCTAAAGGCTTAATGTTTTTTACAGTTTTGTATTCTGTGCATTATGGAAAAAAACGTCCAGTATCCACTAACCCCCAGCCCCCTTACATGCTTACCTGGCTTTTCTTTTAATTCAGCATGGTGCCCAAGAGCTGCGTAATTGCTTTCTCTCTATCTCCTCACAAGCACAGAGGCAGCACCAGGAGCCATTGGCTCTTTCTGCTGTCAATTGAATCATGTGAGTAAGAAGTGGGGGCTAAGTCACTTTGTGTGTGTCTATGGACCGTACATCTGTCCCCATAGCAAGCACTTGCTTTGGTGGCAGATATAGAACAGTAGGAGCCAAAAGCCATCGGAGGACCCCAGAAGAGGAGGTTTGGGTCTTTTCTGTGCAAAACCATTGCACAAAGCAGGTAAGAAAAACATGTTTGTTATTTCAATTATTAAAATGGCTTTATTAAAATTTTAAGGAGCGGCAAAGCAGTGTGTAAGCTGCTCAAATGGGTCAAAATGTATAAGCACAAGGAAGGTTTTATCTTTTTTTTTAAAGCACTAAGATGCCAGTATGAGTGTATCCAAGGACCACAACCTGAGAATCATTCTGCCTGCCTCAAAGTCCATCACTTCTTTCAGGGTGCACTGATGAATACCAGATGGCTCCTGTTTCAACTTTGTGAAATAAAATAAAATTGTATTTATTTGGTAAATCTGAAGGAAAAAATCAGCAGAAAATCTAATAGTGTGTATGGGGCTTTAAGACTGTGCTCCTGAGGTCCTTGGAAAATTGGCCACTGGGAAACCGCTGCACCTGCAGAAGATACAATAAAAAAGACCCACAGTGCAGAACCCATTCTATTTGTTGCCTATTCAAGTGCTCACATATTGTCATAAAGCTAGCTACTTGCTACAACATTTAGACCAAAATGTATGCTGCTACATTTCTAGAAAAAAGAAACAAATAAAAAATAAATTTGCGTTGTATATTATTTAGTCTGTG
Organism: Lithobates pipiens; assembly: GCF_037356315.1. NCBI lineage: Eukaryota > Metazoa > Chordata > Amphibia > Anura > Ranidae > Lithobates > Lithobates pipiens. The sequence goes on from NW_027507787.1 coordinate 19,631,444, forward strand.
TGAAAGTTATAACATCAACAAACTATGGTATATATATTCAAAATATATTAACCCTGATAATCTAACTGCATCTCATTTCTTGAGACCCTAAATACCAGTCAAAATACTCCCAGAATGGCCTATTTTAGTAAAGTAGATACTCATTTCATAAGAATGCTGAATATTTGTAGAGTATTTGGAGTTGTAATTTTTGCCACAAATTTTGGAAAATTAAGAAGGTACCGTATTTATTGGTGTATAACACGCGCTGGCGTATAACACGCACCCCAAGTTTAGGAGGGAATTTTAAGGAAAAAAACTTTTAGGAGGGAAGTTTAAGGAAAAAAACTTACATTTAAATGCCCATCAATGCAGCCTTGTTAGTGTCATTTGCAGCCTTGCATTGCAGCCTTGTCAGTCATTTGCAGCCTTGTCAGTGTCCTTGCAGGCTTGCCGTTTAAAAATGGCGCCGCCGTGATACAGAGCGGATGTCCTGTGTATCTCGGCGGCTCTCAGTAGCTCTTGGCTGTTCTCAGTGGCTTTTGGCTACTTTCAACCGCATTCGGCCGTTCTCGGCGGCTTTCGCCCACACTCGGCCGTTCTTGGTGGCTTTTGGCTTTCCAAAAGCCGCCGAGAGTGGCCAAAAGCCTCCGAGGACGGGCTAGTGCGGCCGAAAATAGCCAGAAGCCACGAGAAGCTCACAATCAATATGCACCCACAATTTTCCCCTGATTTTAAGGGGAAAAAAGTGCGTTTTATATGCTGATAAATATGGTAAATACAATTTGATTTGATTTCACAAAGTTGTCATATTATCCAGTTATTTCTCACAAAGGCATACTTACAATTACACTCCAAAACACATTTTTTAACTACTACTGAGCACAGGGATACTGCATGTGTGGGACTTTTTTCATTGTCTAGATGCATAGAGGGGGAATCCAAGGACAATCTTCAGGCTTTCCAGGTGCATAAATAATGTATCTGATTTGTTAGCTACACATTTTGTGAGTGCCAGGACAAGAGAAACACAGACAAAGTGGCCACATTTTGCAAAGTAGACCCTAGAGTAGAAAAAAAAAAACATACATATTTTAATAAAACTTGTTTAATATGACTGGGATTACATTCAAGTTACAGGTCTGGAGACATTTTAAGGGCTTTTAAACAAAGTTAGTTGAATCTATGATAGCAAGAATGTTCAGATTATTCAGAAATTAGCGTTCAAATGAAAATCGAACAGTGTATGGACAGCTTTAGGCACTAGTCAGCAAGTATTAATTTTTTTTAAACTGGAAATCCTCCTGGCCCTCCAAAGAGCAAAGACATTTTGACAAAGTCCTGTACACAGCAAATTAGTTATCTTCTACATCTAAAAGTAGAGCTATTTCAAAGAGTAGCAAAGATAAGAAAAATAACACCATTTGTGTCAAAGTGCATTCCTGGCACTCATCAGTTTACAGATTAAAGATGTTTAACTTGTGCTTTACCAGGAGCAATGGAAGGAGAAAGGGATACTGTTATCAGGCAAGTGCACTCTTGAACCTAGCCTCATACATATTCTGCATTTAGCTGTGACAATTTACATCTTAAGATAGGACTACTAAAGGTGTCTCTGCTAAGGTTAAATGCCCAGAGCAGCAGACAGTCCATTTCCAGGTCAGCAAGTGTAAAGCTGTCAGTCTCAGGTATATATGGAACTGCATCAGTCATTCTTAATCTCTGTGTTTAAGGATATATGTCAACTAGTAGTGACCTATATTCTAGTGATTGTATGTAAAGATTAGATAGTAGATATTATTTGCAACTTCATTATTTTAAATAAAATGCAGCACTGTTCACCATTCTTTTAGATTTCAAACATTTCATTGTTTGTATGGGACAGTTTAGTATATAATATATTTTACTTCTAATCTGAGGTTAAATGTTAAACAAGTCTTTTCATTCACATAATTAGAAAGGAATTAAGGCATGTAAAGCAGACAAAGGAGGAAAATTGAATTAAACCTTTGACAGTATAAATCTTAGCAAACATTTCCACAAGAAATTCACATCTTTCTCTGACTAAGGAAAATATCTAAGGATCAAGATCAGGGAAGACAAGCATACACTCCAAAACATGAACATCTATAAAAATGCTTATGTGCCAAGGGAAAAAAAATACAAGAACTATTTTTGTCAAGTGGTTGTTGCAAGAGTTATTTTTGGTCATCACTGTTACATAGTTACTTAGTTGGTGAGGTTGAAAAAAGACACAAGTCCATCAAGTCCAACCAATGTGTGTGATTTTATGTCAGTATTACATTATATATCCCTGTATGTTGTAGTCGTTCAGGTGCTTATCTAATAGTTTTTTGAAACTATTGATGCTCTCCGCTGAAACCAACACCTGTGGAAGGGAATTCCACATACTGGCCGCTCTTACAGGGAAGAACCCTCTACGTAGTTTAAGGTAAACCTCTTTTCTTCTCATTTTAATGAGTGGCCACGAGTCTTATTAAACTCCCTTCTGTGAAAAAGTTTTATCCCCATTTTGGGGTCACAAGTACGGTATTTTTATATTGAAATCATATCCCCTCTCAAGCGTCTCTTCTCCAGAGAGAATAAGTTTAGTGCTCGCAACCTTTCATCATAACTAATATCCTCCAGACCCTTTATTAGCTTTGTATCCCTTTTACTTGCTCCATTTCCAGTACATCCTTCCTGAGGACTGGTGCCCAGAACAGGACAGCATACTCCAGGTGCGGCCGTAGTCTTGTAGAGAGGGAGAATTATTGTTTTATCTCTGGAGTTGATCCCCTTTTTAACCTCCCTAGCAGTATGTTTATGTTAGATTTCTGATGCTGAAAGCGGTACAATTATTTTGCATGGAAATTTGGTGTTTTATATTGTAGGTCTGTAATTCTTAGCCCTTGTACACACGGTCAGACATTCTGACGTAAAATGTCTGATCGGACCGTGTTTTTTGCGAATAATCCAACTGTGTGTGGGCTCCATCTGACCATCGGAATATCTGACGGACAAAGTTTTAGAGCTGGGCTATAAAACTTTCCGACAACATGATCCGATCAGACTTTGTCCGATTGTGTGTAGATAATTCCGATCGGACACAGTGCCACGCATGCTCAGATCAAATTCCTAGACCAAAGCTATTGGCTACTAGCCTGAACGTAGTCCCATCATAACAAAATTACGTCATCACGTTACGTACGATCGGATTTTCCGACAACTTTGTTCGACCGTATATATGCAACACCGGTTTTAGACAAAATCCGACGGATTTTGTTGTCGGAATGTCCAACCGTGTGTACAAGGGCTTAGGAATAATTCACTTAAATCTGTCCAAACAAGAGTCTAGTAGACATCTCGGGTATGATAAAGTTTGAAATAAAATCATAAATTATAATACAATAAATAACTATAAATAATTATAACAAATAATAATAATAAAATCTATTCAATAATGGAATCAAATAAAAAACACTGAAATTTGCTCAGTTGCAGAATTATCACTGTCATTACTTTCAGTGTTTGATGATGGATTTCCCCACAAATCACTATCACTCAATTCTGCAAGTCATTTTAATTTATTGTTGCTGTTTTCTAGCTGGTCTAAAACCACTTTTGATGTAAAGGGACAGTTTTGGTTGCTATGGCCAATCTCCAGTTTCCAGGCAGAAAGAACCGTATTTATAATATAAAACTGTATGCAGGGCACTGGACAAACCACTAGGGACAAAAGGGATGTGAAATAAATTGATACAGTATACTGTGTGTATTGTGTTTTTTACTTTTTGAATTTGGCACCATTCTCCATCCCTGTGCGTCGCAATGCTTGCAAGGAACGGAGCTTGGCTCTGTGATGAATTGAGAGGAGGACGGCTCGCACACAGAGCAGGGAGGACATCACAGGATCCTGGGGACAAGGTAAGTGAGCTGTACCTGGATCCTGCGATGTGATCCCAAGTGTGGCTCGGGGTTACCGCTTTTGGTGCTGAAAATCCACCCCGAGCCACACTTGGGAATACCATCAAGGAGGTTAATGCATGCCAATATTCTGTTTGCTTTGTTAGCAGCAGCTTGGCAATGCATGTCATTGCTGAGCTTATCATCTACTAGGACCCCCAGGTCATTTTTCATCCTAGATTCCCCCAGAGGTTCTCCCCCCAGTGTATAGATTGCATTCATATTTTTGCCACCCAAATGCATTATTTTATATTTTTATACATTGAACCTCATTTCCCATGTAGTTGCCCACCCCATTCATTTGTTCAGATCGTTTTCCACATCCTGCAAAGTTATTGCCCTGCTTAGCTTAGTATCGTCCCCAAATACAGAGATTGTGATACAGCTTAAACATATTCCTAAAGTTACTCCTTTTATTCCCCATCTATGCATATCTAAGCATGCCCTTAAAACAGGTCTTGTTTGGACCATTTGAATACACCCCAGCCAGATCAAAGCACTGTGCTGGGACAAGAGATATCTATTTTGTAAGCTGCATGCAAATATTGCAAATTCCTGTAAGGTAAAAAAAAATCTTTTCTCTAGTCTCTTAATGACTGCTTTGATGACATTTCCCTGCAGCACTGCCTACTACATGCAAGCAGGTTAGATACTTGAACAGCATTGGAATGTTAACAGTACTATCTCCTGTACAGTGCATATTAGTAGACATGTGCAATTAGTTTTGTTCCGAATTAGTTTTTTGTCAAAATTTGACAAAATTGTTAATTTGAAAATATTCAAATTGACGAAAACCCGTTTAAACAACTTTTCCGAAAATGAAAATTGGAAAATTTGGAAATGAAAAAATTTGAAAAGTCAAAAAATCCGACAATGAGAATGAAAATCCAAACATTCTAAAGAAATAAAATAAGAATGAAAAGCCGAAATAATAACTATTAGTAACTATTCCATTATTGGTATTGGAATTTCCTTTCAAATTTTGCTGTTTGTGAACTATTATGAATACGAATTTATCCAAAATAACAAATTATTTGCAATAATGAATAACACATCTAAACGAATTGAATGTATCAAATTAATAATAAATAATAATAAGGACGTATTATTATTTTTTATTATTAATTTGTTACATTCTGTTCGTTTAGATACAGCATTTTGGATAATTTGTAGCTTCAGATAAATTAATTTCCAATTTTCAGATTTTCTTTCTTTTGGATTTTCGTTCTTTTTTTGGGATTTCCGAATTTCCGAATTTTTGGGTTTTGGAATCTTTGAATTTTCGAATTTCAGGTTTTCAAACTTTTGAATTTCGATCATAACGAATGACCCGAAAAACAAAAAAAACAAAACCTGAATGAAACGAAAATGAACAAATTTTTTAGCAGTGCACATGTCTACATATTAGGCAAGTGGCAACAAGGAATGAGTGACAGCCTTATTCCTTTATTTGACATGTATAAGACAAAATGGTGGTACACAACTATCTTGGCATGTGTAGGAAGGTACAAAAGGCATAAGGCACTGGTGAGTTTAGTACTTGTTATTAACAATATTTTGATACAGCTTAGTAAGTTAGATATATGTCAAATGCTGACTTCAGTCTAAAAACTACAAAAACCATGCTTTTGACATAGATTGGACAAATAATTGCACAATGAATGATTAAACAGGGTAAAGATAAATACTTTGTATATTTTAGTACACTTTAGCTATATGTTTAGCGTTCACTTCTGAGAACTAGATCAAATGAATGTTGTGTTACTGTCTATACCTAGATAATGCATTCCATGTGCTATTTTTTTAATAAAGGAATATAATTCCACATATCTAACACAAGCCCTGACTTCTATGAACCAAACAAAACAATTGAAAATTATATATATATATATATATATATATATATATATATATACATATATATATATATATATATATATATATATATATATATACATATATATATATATATATATATATATATATATATATATATATATATATACATATATATATATATTATACTCATCGGCCACTCTATTAGGTACGCCTTGCTATTATGGGGTTGGACCCCCTTTTGCCTTTAGAACTGCCTTAATTCTTTGTGACATAGATTCAACAAGGTGTTGAGGTGTTGGTCCAGAGATTTTGGTCCATATTAGCATGATAGCATCACGCAGTTGCTGCAGGTTTGTTGGCTGCACATCCATTATGCCAATCTCCTGTTCCACCAAATCCTAAAGGTGCTCTATTAGATTGAGATCTGGGGACTCTGGGGGCCATTGGAGTTTAATGACCTCATTGTCATGTTTAACCAATCACCGTCATTATACTGCGGCAGGTCGCACAATCCCGCAAACTGCCATAGCTATACGTTGGTCCCTTTAAGTGGGATAGCAGGCGCGTGCCAACGGAGGCGGGGTTGCCGATACTCGTGACTGGTGGTCGCGATGACCACCATCCATGAGTGATCGCGGGCACAAGAGGCAGAACAGAGACATGCCCCCAGTACATCCCAGTTCTGTGAGGAGAGAGAGATTGTGAGTTCCTATGAGCTGGGAACCACAATCTCCTATAGTCAGTCCCACCCCCCATAGTTTGAACACACACATAGGGAACACAGTTAAACCTTTAATCACCCTCTAGTGTTAACCCCTTCCATGCCAGTGACATTTATACAGTAATCAGTGCATTTTTATAGCACTGATCGCTGTATAATTGTCAATCGACCAAAACTGTGTCAAAAGTGTCCAATGTGTCCACCATAATGACGTAGTCTCGATACAAAACACAGATCCCATAAATCCCTGTTCCTGATCTCGTGCACACAATCGCGGGTGGCCATCACGATCACACCCCCCCCCGCCATGTGCATCAGGTTCCCCGTTGTGCAGCGCACCTGAGTGCCTGCTTTCACCCTTAAAGGTACAGACGTACCCATATGTCGATTTGCAGTAAGGAACCACTTTGCCGACATAGATCAGCGTGAGCCGGCAGCAAGTGGTTAACAAAGTTGAAGGCTGCAAGAAGATCAGCAAAGCTTTACTTATCAGTCAGAATACTGTAGCAAAAGTGACAATTTTTTTTTAACAAAGATGGAACTGCAAACATCTCACAGAGATGTCCAGGCCATCCATTGAAGTTAACACCTCGACAGGAGCGTCTTTTGATTAGAAGGGTTGAAGAAAATCACCATACAAGTTCGCTGCAGTTAGCTAAAGAAGTGACACAATACAGCATACATTGCCCATGAACAAAAAAATGCCCACTTAGAATTTGCCAGGGCCCACGTTGAAAAAGAAGACTCTGTACTCTGGAGTGATAAGACCAAGACAAATGTTTTTGGAACTGATGGTTTAATACTGTATGGCATTGCAAAGGTGAGGACGACAAAGAAAAATGCATGATGCCTACAGTAAAACATGGTGGAGTCCTTCTGTGGGGCTTCATGAGTCAAGGAGCTGCATTTCATTGATGCTATCATGAATTTACAGATGTACTGCTCTATATTGAAAGAGAAGATCCTACCATCACTTCATGCCTTTGGTCATCATGCACTTTTCCAACATGACAATGATTCAAAACACACATCTAAGGCCACTGTTCCATTTATGAAGAAGAACAGGGTGAAAGTGGTCGAGTATGTCTCGTGATGAAGTTAAACATCATTCTCCATCCAGCATCCAGGCTCTAAAAGAGGCCAACATTTCATTCCAAGCCTTAGAAAACTTGGTGCTGTCCTTACAAATCATGGAGGTCATACACAATACTAGATGTAGTAGTTTTTGTTGTGGGGTGTATTCATTTTTGCATCAACTAGAGTAAAGATTTGAGTAAACTGACAATTTTGTAATCTAAGTTATCTTATTAACCTTACTTTCATGTAATGGAGCTAAACAAATGTTCTATAAAACTAAAAAAAAAAAAAAAAATTTTATTATAATTGATATAATTGAGATATTGCTTAAAATCTTACTTTTCAAAAGGGGTGTACTCATTTATGCTGAGCACTGTATATACAGTATCTCACAAAAGTGAGTACACCACTCACATTTTTGTAAATCATTTATTATACCTTTTCATGTGACAGCACTGAAAAAATGACACTTTGCTACAATGTAAGGCAGTGAGTGTACAGCTTGTATAACAATGTAAATTTGCTGTCCCCTCAAAATAACTCTACACACAGCCAATAATGTCTAAACTGCTGGCAACAAAAGTGAGTACACCCCAAGTGAAAATGTCCAAATTGGGCCCAAAGTTCTAATATTTTGTGTGGCCGCCATTATTTTCCAGCACTGCCTTAACACTCTTGGGCATGGAGTTCACCAGAGCTTCACAGGTTGCCGCTGGAGTCCTATTCCACTCCTCCATGACAACATCATTGAGATGGTGGATGTTAGAGACCTTGCACTCGTCCACCTTTTTTGATACAGCATGCGGCGTATGGTCTGAGCACTGACATGCTGGCCCCCTCACCCCTTCAACCTCTGCAGCAATGCTGGCAGCACTCATACATCTATTTCCCAAAGACAACCTCTGGATATGACGCTGAGCATGTGCACTCAACGTCTTTGATTGACCATGGCGAGGCCTGTTCTGAGTGGAACCTGTTCTATTAAAACTCTGTATGGTCTTGGCCCCTGTGCTGCAGCTCAGTTTCAGGGTCTTGCCAATCTTCTTATAGCCTAGGCCATCTTTATGTAGAGCAACATTTTTTTTGTCAGGTCCTCAGAGAGTTCTTTGCCATCAGGTACCATGTTGAACTTCCAGTAATCAGCATGAGAGAGTGAGAGTGATAACACCAAATTTAACACACCTGCTCCCCATTCACACCTGAGACCTTGTAACACTAATGAGTCACGTGACATCGGGGAGGGAAAATGGCTAATTTGGCCCAATTTGGACATTGGGTGGGTACTCACTTTTATTGCCAGTGGTTTAGACATTAATGGCTGTGTTAAGTTATTTTGAGGGGAGAGCAAATTTACATTGTTACACAAGCTGTACACTCACTGCTTTACATTGTAGCAAAGTGTCATTTCTTCAGTGTTGTCGCATGAAAAGATATAATAAAATATTTACAAAAATGTGAGGGGTGAACTCACTTGTGTGAGATACTGTGTATATATATATATATATATATATATATATATATATATATATATATATATATATATATATATATATATATATATATATATATATATATATGTGTGTGTGTGTGTGTGTGTGTGTGTATATATATATTAGCTGCAGTGCAGCTGCAAAGCTGCTGTAGCAGGAAGATGCTGACAGAGCTACAACCACTCTGCCTAAGCCTCTGTACTGAAAGGGATATGCCATCAATCGTTCTGTCACTATCCTCCCGATGTAAACACAATGCACAAGCATCTACATTCTTTTCTATAGCACAATCTGTGGAACTGATTGTTTCTTCTCCTGTGCTCAGTGCCCGGACCTGCAGTAGCCAGTGAGTCAGGGTACCAATTGAAAATGCTGCCGGGACAAACAGGCACTGTCTCTGTGCCATTTTACTGGCATGTGGGAATCAAATAGTTAAAACTCTTCCGTATCATAACATTTTACAATTTAATTAAAATCACTTAAAGACCAGGCCTTTTTCTGACATTTGTTGCTTACAAGTAAAAGTCTTTATTTTTTGCTCGAAAATTTCTTAGAACCCCCAAACATTATATATTTTTTTTTAGCAGAGACCCTAGAGAATAAAATGGTGGTTGTTGTAATATTTTATGTCACATTGTATTTACGCAGCAGTCTTTCAAATGTGATTTTTTGGAAAAAAAATAAACAAAACAGCCTACTTTTTCTGTATAATGTGAAAGATGATGTAACGCCGAATAAATGAATACCTAACATGTCACGTTTAAAAATTGAATGAGTTTACAACCACTTTAAATAAAGCAAAGAATTAAGCTATGTGGGCTGATTTTTTTCCTTTGAGCATGAGCGAGCATATCAACTTATGGTGGCATCTGAACACTGATGAGGACCTGTTTTTTTTCTGGAAGGAGTTTCCAATGCCTTTTTTGCCAATTAGTAAAATTATGGCAAAAGTAGTTGGTGAGTGTTGAACCAAAAGGGGAGTGGATTTCACTTGGTCACTGTAGTGAAGCAGATGTGGAAAATAAGAAGCACTTTGATTGGATTTTGAACTGATTACTAATTAATTTGGACCTAAAGGGAATTTTGTATTGTATTATTTAAGTTGATGGACTTTGATTTATCATTACTATTTTTTTATGATTTTGCACTATAAGGCGCAGTGTTGATTTCACGTAACACTTTTTGTATGAAAATAATATTATTATTACTATTATGTTTGTGGGATAGCTCTGCCTTGAAGAAACCTTGCTGTTTTTTCTTCCTTTTTGTATGTTATCACTTAAGGACCGCCCCACGTACATATACTGCGGCAGAGCGTCCCTTTAGCACAAACTCACTTACCTGTACGTAATTTTTTCTTCTGGGTCTGGGGTGCACGCGTGCCCGGCTGGCGACCTGCACCCGCTGGGATTGGACACAGTGGGAGCAAGTCAGTTGGTCCGGTGGATCCGAGGCCACCGGGAGCGCTGATCCGCTGATCGTTCCCGAGGTAAACAAGGCAGATCACTGTTCTGTGACAGGAGAAGACAAAGATCTTGTGTTTCTACTAAGCAGGAACATGGATCTCTATCTTCTTACAGTACAAGCACGCCGCCCCCACCCCCCACAGTTAGAAAGCACCACCTAGGGAACACATTTAATCCTTTGATTGCCCTGATGTTAACCTGATGTTAAAGCCTTCCCTGCCAGTGTCATTAGTACAGTGCATATTGTTTTGATCACTCTATTAGTGTCACTGGTCCCCAAAAAAGTGTCAAAAGTGTCACTTAGTGTCCGATGTGTCCACAACAATGTGGCAGTCCCCATATAAGTCGTTGATCACCGCCATTACTAGTAAAAAAGAAAATCAATAAAAATTCCATAAAAATATCACCTAGTTTTAGATGCTATAACTTTTGCTCAAACCAATCAATATACTCTTATTGGGATTTCTTTTACCAAAAATATGTAGCAGAATACATATTGGCCTAAATTGATGAAGACATTTGATTTTTTTATTGGATATGTTAAGAAAAAAAAAAAAAAAAAAAAAAAAAAAATATATATATATATATATATATATATATATATATATATATATATATTTTTTTTTTTTTTTTTTAAATTTCTGTCTTTTTTTGTTTATATCGCAAAACATAAAAAAAAACAGAGGTGATCAAATACCACCAACAAAGCTCTATTTTTGGGGAAAAAAAGGACGTACATCTTATTTGGGTACAGCATTGCACGACCGCGCAATTGTCAGTTAAAAAGAACACAGTGCTGTATTACAAAAAATGGCCTGGTCTTGAAGGGGGTAAAACCTTCCAGAAACCGAAGTGATTCATTTATAACTTTATGGTAGCAGCTTAATTTTTCTGTTTTGAAAAATGTTTTTACTTTTTCCTATTTACTTGTGAAAGATTCCTCCTAAGCGCAGTAGCATTTTGGTTTATTAGACGTTGGTTCATACTCTATCTTTTGAGTTTAACTACTGCAGCCACGGAGGTTATGAACAGGCAAATTAATTTGGAATCTATTTTTTCCTCTAATGAGAGCACCACCCAAAGAGAGGATCACAGTGCTACTTTCAGAGCTTTGGATAATGCTCTAGAAAAACAAGTAAGAACGTGTGGGATATCTGTTCTTTGGAGCAGTATTTAAAAGAAAATATCACTATGAGTCTATTTAAATGAGCAGTGTCACCACAGGTTGGCCTTAATGATAATGGATTAGGACATGAATAGATTCAGTTTTTTTAATTGGGTATGAAAAGAACCTTAGGAATTAATAGTGAAACATAAAAAAGAAAAAAAAAAAATATTTGCATAATAAAAGTATACTCAATTAGGAACACTGAAGAGTATAACAATTCTAACCCCTTGAAGCTAGCTGCTGCTGGCCCTTTAAGGGGTTTGCTATGCCAGAAGGGGGGGCTTATGGCCACATGATGCTGTCATTGGCTGTCACTGTGATCACGTAATCGGAAAAGTCCCGATCGCAAATGGCAATCAGGAACTTTCCATGAGCCATTGGCCATTGTGACGGGAGCATGCACTGCTGGTGCTAATGCACAGCAAATATGCGACCGCTCAGTGCCAAGACCCATCCGCCGAGAGGTCGCATATCTGCATGCGCTCGGCGCCAAAAGGTTAATAATGTAATTTATGTTTAGAGGGGTTGGTAAACCACAGGGTTTTAGAGGAAGAAAATCATGGGGACACTGAAGAGGAGTATCTGCCCAACAGAATAATCGATATGTGGTAACCACCTCCAAAAGATTTGAACCCCTTGGAGATTATGGAGAAGATACACAACAATATCATTCACATCAGGGCAGCACAGTGGTGTAGTGGTTAGCACTCTCACCTAGCAGTAAAAAGGGTCACTGATTCTAATCCCAACCATGACACTACCTGCCTGGAGTTTGCATGTTCTCCCTGTGCCTGCGTGGGTTTCCTCTGGGTACTCCAGTTTCCTCCCACACTCCAAAGACATGCAGGTAGGTTAATTGGCTTCTGTCCAAAATTTGCCCTAGTATATGAATGGGGACCTTGGATTGTGGGCTCCTTGAGGGTAGAGACCAATGTGAGTGTACAATGTACAGGGATAGGGACAATTGTAGAAACTCACTCAGGATGGACTGGTGTCTTTATTCAACCTTACTAACTATGTAACATCCTTTCTTAGGGAATTGGAGGAGGGGGAGGGGCAAGGCTCATGGGAATTTACCCTACATAGCAGTGAGATATCAACATATGCCCCCCAAAGAAGGGATTATGGAAACCAGGATCATCCAGGTTGGGACAAATCATGAAGAATAAGAAGAGATCAGCCAGGAAGGGAAAGAAGGGTTGTAGAGCAGGAAGGAGAGTCTAGCACCAAAAAAATAAGGAGAGAAATGTAAATAACGGAGTATATATTTTAAGTAAGGTGGAGCTGACACACAAGGAAGTGAAAATTTCCCATTAGCAAATTTGACGAATATAGACATTCATAAATATATTCGGAAACTGAACATAAAAAAATATTTTCTGGGAAATACAATAGAAATTTCAGTAAGGCGACACCAGTAGGGGCTGTGATTACTAATGGGTTGACAGAGAAGTCTACAGTTAACCCCTTGGTATCAGCTAATCAACACATAGATATGTTAAGAAATCTAGTACTGAGGGATTTGGAAGAAATAATTCCCAAGAACGAAGTGAATCCTAAACACATAGTAAATGACATAGAGCAAGTGGCCAAAAAAGAACCAAGATAGTGGCACATCCAGCAAATAATGGGGGAAGGATAGTCATTTTAGAAAAGGATTTTTATCAAAAACAAAACTCGTATGTGGAGTTGAAGAATGATCCCTGTTGTAGATATAAGGATGAGTTAAAGGATGAAATTGAATATGGTTATAGAACTAGAGTACTAGCAAAAAAAGAGAAAATATATTTATTACCTATTGTTTGTAGGATACCTACAATATACACACTCCCTAAAATCCATAAAAATTTACAAACCCACCCAATTGTCAATGGGATTGGGTCAGTCACTGTGAAGTTAGGATAATATTTAGATACATTTTTACGAGTGTGATTAAAAAAAATGTATCTAAAGGATACCAAAAAAATACTACAATTGTAGAAAGACATTAATTTGGAAGATTTTTTTTGGTGACAGCTGATGTTGCATCCCTATATACAATCATTCAACATGATGATGCTCTACTAGCCCTAAATTGGGCACTAAGTAGAAGGGATAATATCCCTTATACTCAAAACTTTTTTTTGCTTAAAGCCCTTTCTGTTTATTGCAGCATTGATATCAAAGCTCTTTTTTCTCCCAGAGGAGGGGAATTGAGATGGGCGCAAAGTTTGCTCCCAGTCTTGCAAACCTCTTCATGGGAGAGTGGGAGGATAAATTTGTGTTTAGGAATAATAAATCTGAATTATTATTCTATAGAAACTTTATAGACGACCTGCTCTTCATTTGGACAGGATCAAAGAGCTCTATGCATGAATTAAATAACAATAATAATAATAACAGCAGATTGGAGTATCAATAGAGTAGATAGCAGATTAACTTCCTGGATTCTCATAATTTTTAGAGAGGGAAATGAATTAACTAAGGTATTTTTTAAACCTACTGATAGAAATTATTATGGTTAAAAAATATACCAGAGGACAAATAGTGCATGTAAGGAGGAACTGCAGCCGAGATTCAGATTTTCTTGATTAGTGTCAGACAATTAACCACTAGGCGTCCGCTCCATAGCCAAAAGACGGCTGCAGAGCGGATACCAATTGCCAGGAGGCCGTCTCTGGACATCCTCCTGTTTACTTCCGCAATGCGCGCTCCCGCAAGCGTGCATCGGGGAAGTTCTGTGCTGGCCGTGTCCCCAGATGTGCCATCTGTCCGTGCCATCTGTCCCCAGTGCCTCCTGTCCTTGCCATCTGTCCCCAGCTCCATTTGCCCCAGTGCCACCTGCCCCAATGCCACCTGTCCCCAGTGCCACGTATAAGTGCCATCTGTCATCAGTGCCACGTGTCATCAGTGCCACATCAGTGCTACATCAGTGCCACATGTCATCAGTGCCATATCACTGTCACGTGTTATCAGTGCCACATATTAGTGCCATCTTTCATCAGTGCCATGTATCAGTGACATCTGCCATCAGTGCCACCTATCAGTGTCATGTGCCATCTGTTATCAGTGTCACCAATGCCACGTATCAGTGCCATCTGTCATCAGTGTCACGTGTCAGTGCCACGTATTAGTGCCATCTGTCATCAGTGCCATGTATTAGTGCCATCTGTCATCAGTGCCACGTATTAGCGGCATCTGTCAGTGCCACGTATTAGTGCCACGTGTCATCAATGCCACGTATTAGTGCATCTTTCATCAGTGCCACGTATTAGTGCCATCTGTCAGTGCCACGTATTAGTGCCACCTGTCATCAGTGCCATGTATTAGTGCCATCTGTCATCAGTGCCACGTATTAGCGGCATCTGTCATCAGTGCCACGTATTAGCGGCATCTGTCATCAGTGCCACGTATTAGCGGCATCTGTCAGTGCCACGTATTAGTGCCACGTGTCATCAATGCCACGTATTAGTGCATCTTTCACCAGTGCCACGTATTAGTGCCATTTGTCAGTGCCACGTATTAGTGCCACGTGTCATCAGTGCCACATATTAGTGCCATCTGTCATCAGTGTCATGTGTCATCAGTGCCACGTATTAGTGGTATCTGTCATCAGTTCCACATCAGTGCCATGTGTCATAAGTGTCACATCAGGGCCACATGTCATCAGTGCCACGTATCAGTGCCACGTCAGTGTCACTGTTCTGGTGCTCCAGGGGCTTCAAAAGTGACGGCGCTCCCTGCATGTTGGGCCTCTCTATGTGGCCAAGCTGTGGAAAAGTCCCACACATGTGGTATCATAATACTCAGGAGGAGTAGCAGAATTTATTTTGGGGCATTATTTGTGGTATACACATGCCATGTAAGAGAAATAACCTATTTCAGTGACAATTTTGTGAAAAAAAAAAAAAAAAAAAAAATCTTCATTTTGCAAAGAATTGTGGGAAAAAAATGACAACACCAAAAAGCTCACCATGCCTCTTGCTAAATCCCTTGGAATGTCTACTTTCAAAAAAGGGGTCATTTGTGTGGTAAATGTACTTTCTTGGCTTGTTCAGGTCACCAGTACATAAGATGTGATCAATTTTGTATGATTTGCACCACAGCTTGTGGACTCTCTAACTTTCACAAAGACCAAATAATATCCACTAATTTGGGTTATTTTTACCAAAGATATGTAGCAGTATAAATTGTGGCCAAAATTCATGAAAAATAAAAATTATTTCCAACATTTTATCACAGAAACAAAGAAAAATGATTTTTTTTCAAAATTTTCGGTCTTTTTTGATTTATAGCGCAAAAAATAAAAAGCCCAGAGGTGATCAAATACCACCAAAATAAAGCTCTATTTGTGGGAAAAAAATGACAAAAAATTCATTTGGGTACAGTGTTACATGACTGAGTAATTGTCATTCAAAGTGTGAGAGCAAGGCTGAAAATTGGTCTGGTCACGAGGGGTGTTTAAGTGCCCAGTTGTCAAGTGGTTAAAGAACGATTCATCCAGAAAGGGTATATGGATAAGCAGTTTGAGAAAACTATACAGGGATTCCTGCAAATACTGAGGGACCAGTGTCTACATGAGAAAGATAAAATGGAAAATAATAACAACCAACAATGGGTATATTGGAATATGGCATATGTATGGATAAGGTATTAGGTCCTGTGCTCCCTAATAATCCTGTGTTTACAGTTTTAGGGATAGGGTTGTTAAAAAAGTTATTGGCGCCCCTATATGGCAGCAATTTTTTTATGAAACCATAGGGTTTTGTGCCTGTCAAAAATGTTATGTATGTAGGCAGGTGAGGACCCCGGTGAGGGGAATTACTACATTGCATTCTAATCATAAGGAGTTTAATATATCTGAATTTATTACATGCTATTCGACACATGTGATATATGTTTTGATTTGCCCATGTTGTCTTATGTATATCAAATGGAATAAACACCCTTTAAATAAAAGAATAGCTGAGCATATGACCAACATCCTAAAAGGTTATAAGCACTTAAGGACCAAAAGGATTTTCTCCCTTAAAGACCAGGTCATTTTTTGCGATACATCGCTATGTCGCTTTAATTGACAATTGTGCAGTCATGCGACGCTGTACCCAAACACAACTGATATCTTTTTTTCCCACAAATAGAACTTTATTTTGGTGGTATTTGATCACCTCTGTGTTCTTTATTTTTTGCACTATAAACAAAAAAAAGTCGTCAATTTTGAAAAAAACACAATATTTTTACTTTTTGCTATAATAAATATCCCGAAAAAAAAAATCTTCATCAGTTTAGACCAATATGTATTCTTTCACATATTTTTGTTAAAAAAAAAAATCACAATAAGCATATATTGATTGGTTTGCGCATAAGTTATAGTATCTACAAAATAGTTTGTTTTGTTGATTTGATGGGCATTATTACTTATGCACTTTTATGAGTAGTTTTTATTGGGGATGTTCTTGAAATAAAGCATTTTAAAAGGAATTAGGCTATGTAGGCTGCTTTTTCCTTTGATCACAAGTAAGCATATAAACTTATGGTGCCATCTGGACCTGTTTTTTTTTTTTCTGGAAGGAGTTTTCAATGTTTTGCCAATCAGTAATGTGATGGCAAAAGTAATTGGTGAGCGTTGAACCATAAGGGGAGTGGATTTCACTTGGTTACTGTGGTGAAGCGATGTAAAAAAAAAAAAAGAATCACTTTGGATTTTGAACGGATTACTAAAGCACCACTCGAAAATGAAACTTCCACTTTAACCACTTGCTTACTGGGCACTTAAACCCCCCTCCTGCCCAGACCAATTTTCAGCTTTCAGCGCTGATGCACTTTGAATGACAATTGCGCGGGCATACAACACTGTACCCAAATGACATTTTTATCATTTTTTCCCCACAAATAGAGCTTTCTTTTGGTGGTATTTAATTACAGCTGGGAGTTTTATTTTTTGCTAAACAAACAAAAAAAGCTGCAAAAAAAAAAAAATCATGTTTAATAGTTTGTTATAAAATTTTGCCATCAGGTCATTTTTCTCCTTCATTGAAGTGCACTGATGAGGCGGCACTGATAGGCTGCACTGGTGGGCACTGATAGGCTGCACTGGTAGGCATAGTTAAGGTGGCACCAATAGGCATAGTTAAGGTGGCACCGATAGGCACAGATAAGGTAGTACTGATTGGCACAGATAAGGCGGCACTGATGGGCACAGATGGGCACAGATAAGATGGCACGGATGGGTGGCACGAATGGGTGGCACAGATGGGTGGCACTAAGGGGCACTGATAGGTACCACTGATAGATGGGACTGATGGGCACTGATAGGTGGCACTGATAGGTGGCTCTGATAGGTGGCACTGCTGGGCACTGATGGGCGGCACTGATGGGCACTGATGGGCACTGGTAGATGACACTGATGGGCACGGATATGTGGCACTGGGGTGCAGAACCATTGTTGAGGCAGATTGCGGGCACTGATGGGTGGCACTTTGGGTACTGATGGGTGGCACTGTGGGCACTGCTGGGTGGCACTGTGGGCACTGCTGGGTGGCACTATGGACACTGCTGGGTGGCACTGACGGGGGGCACTTATTTATTGATGGATGGCACTGGCAGGGGGCAGGTGGGCACTGGCAAGGCTGGCCGTGATCGGGACTGATGTCCCGATCACGGCCGCCGGTGATCGGCTCTTTTTTTCTCCTCGCGCTAACAGCGCGAGGAGGAATAATAGCCGATTACCGGCTCCGTTGTATCACATGATTAGCTGTCATTGGCTGACAGCTGATCACGTGGTAAGGGGTCGGGATCGACCCCTTGCTCGGATCGGTGATCAGGCGAGTCTCATAGACTCGCCGATCACAGAGCGCGCCGCATGCACCCCTCAGGGGGCGCGCAGGCCGCTCGTGCACAGGACGACGTCAATAGACGTAGTCCCAGCAAAGGAGGTCCGCGCTGTAGCCGTCATTTGGCTATAGCGCGGATCTCAACTGGTTAAGGGAAGGTGACCCCATGACAAGCCACGTTTGACATGTCATTTTTTTGGGGGGGGGAGCGGGTACCCTCTTTTTAGAGGGTCCCAGCTCTCACTTCCTCCCGGCGCACTGTGGCACCGGAAGGGAGAGCTCCTCTTCCTCTCCCTCTCGGCAATAATCTGGGACACGTCACGGGTCCCAGATGATTGCCCAGCCAGCATGGAGTGGCGTGCGGCTAGCATATCCACAGTAACAATGCTGGAGCAGCAGAGAGAAGGGGGAGACAAGCTGGGCTTCTTTCCCCGCATTGCTGGACCCTGGGATAGGTGAGTATCTGATCATTAAAAGTCAGCAGCTGCAGTATTTGCAGCTAATATTAGAGCCCAGCAGGTGCACAGCTGGTTGATAATTATGAAACCACTTCTTTTAGACTCACTTTACCACATGGATACAGACAAACACATAGAGATTTCTTCAGAATAACAAAAGGTAGAAATCTGCAACAAAGTTTGTTAAAACAAAGTTTGTTAAAATCATTGTAATATACTGTACATAGATCACCTAGAGGGGAATATATTTTTTTCTCAACAAAAGTGGAGTTACTCTTTAAAGCTGATCTCCTGTCTAACTTGTCCCTACTATCATGTGTACAGTATGCATGAATGGGAGTTAGGGACCTCAGATTGTAAGTTCCATAAGGGCAGGGACTGATGTGAATGTATTATATACTGTATATGTGTAATGTGCTGCGTTAACTGATGACACTATATATGTACCTGAAATAAATAAAATAAATCTCCAGCTTTTAGTAAAGTTTAAATAGTTCCCTTGGGCCACACTGATCAAAAAAAAAAGATTTATTTCACTTACAGCTGCAGTGTGAGAGAGGTATAAACAACACTTCATTTGATTGACTGAGATGGGCAGATGACATCACAATCTCCTCCTCAGCCAATCAGTGCAAATTTTGTATTCATTCATAGAATACAATGCTATCTATAAATGGCTGAGCAGCACTCAGCCTGACTCAATTTTGTTTTGAGAGTGAGACAGGAAGTTCCAGATCCACTGCCAGAACACAGCTCTGTATACTATATGTAGCTGAGGCTATATACACTCTATCAGCGCTCACAAACTACTTAAATTTCACTAAGACCCCTTTCACATTGAGCTGCCACTGGCATCAGCGGTAAAGCAACGCTATTTTTAGGGCCACTTTACCATCATTTTAGTGGCTCTATTTGGCTGCTAGCGGGGTGGACTTAACTCCTCTTTGGCAGCTAGCAGGGGGTTAAAACCACCCCGCTAGCGGGAAAATAGCGCAGCTCCACTGGAGCGGCATTTTGCCGGCGGTATCACAGCGATGTCCCATTCATTTCAA
Source organism: Lithobates pipiens (assembly GCF_037356315.1). NCBI lineage: Eukaryota > Metazoa > Chordata > Amphibia > Anura > Ranidae > Lithobates > Lithobates pipiens. The sequence continues at coordinate 19,651,472 of NW_027507787.1, forward strand.
TAGAGAGCGGTGAGTTCACCACTCCTTAACCGCTCCAAAGAAGCTGCTGGTAGGACTTTTTCTGACGCCTTGCCAGTGCACCGCTCCAGTATGAAAACCCTCGGGCTTTCACACAGGAGTGAATGGAGCAGTTGTTTTAGGGCTTTTTGAAGGCACTATTTTTAACACTATAGCGCCTGCAAAACGCTTCAGTGTGAAAAGGGGTTTTAAAGCTTGAGATCAGCTTTAATGGGACTTTATTGTGTCTGTATTTTGCAAGAAGACTAAACAAATGCGTTTGTAATTTTAGAGTGAAGCTTCATTTAGCCTCATTATTTAAACAGCAAAGGAAAAATATGAAAAGGCTTCTGAACATTGGCACAGTAGCAAGATATTTAACCATAAGGAATTTTGAATAGGAACGAATGGAAGCATATGATCAAAAGGTCAATTGGGACTTCAGATGTAACTGCCACATGCCATTTTAATGTTTTGCCAAGGCAAAAATCTTTGGTTTATAGCTTAAGTTTAATTAGGCAGAGTACACAAAGTCCCATTGCCGCTGATCACCAGATATTAATAATGGCAGAAACATTCCAGGATATCCAGCCTACTGATATACAACTGTGTCAACATATCGATACATTATGATGTAGAGCACACTGGTACGGTACTTGGGGTGGTGTATAAATGAACATCTTTTAACTCATCATTATGTTATATATTTATAAAACTATCATCAAATTACTGAATGCTAGTTCTGGGTCAGTGACATAGTACTGAAGCCAGAGACTGCCAGCCAACTAACTTTTTTCAACAGCTTTCTATTATGCATAGCCACTTTTACCAAGATATGGTTTGAATATTGGATCAAACTGCTAGCTACTTAGAAGAAAGCAATGAAAATAGTGATTAATTAAAAATTGGCTTATTAGCCCACAAAACACCTATAAAATGTGTTGAGCGCATATACATCTTTTTGTCTACAATGATTATTATTTTTTTCCCAATAAAAGTTTTTATTGAGCAAATATATTGTCATAACAAAGTAAGTAAAATATTCATTACATTCTTATAGGGCATCATACATTACAGCAATTTTGTTCTATGTTTGATTTGAGTTAAAATAATAATATTTTTTCTGTTTGTGTATACAACCCTTATTACCAATTAAACTGTTATAACTATTGATGGAACTATTAAAACTGTGAATATTAATGAGAACCCCTTGCATTTTGAGTATCATTATAATTCAAGATCAAGGGTTTTATTTTTGTGAGTGTCTTGAGAATTAGAACATAAAAGGAATAGATACTAATGAAATAAAATAAAGTAAAAAATAAAAAATAAAGAAAAAAGAAAAAACGAAGGGGTGGGAGGGGAAGGTGAATAAGGGGAAGGTAGAGGGTTTTTAGATTATTTGCTTCTATTGTACATAAATTATTTTTATGTTAGTCAGACGGGTTCAAGAATGGTCTACATATAGCGGAGTGTGAATTAAGTGTATCTGGTCAATGCTCCTATCTTGTGTAGTCAGCCATGTTGCATCTTGGCAAAGGAGTCTGAATACTTGAAGGTGAACCATGATTTCCATAACTTGTGGAATTTATCAGTCCTTTCTGAAGCCATTTTCACAGTCTCTTCCATTTTGTAAAGTGAGTCAACCTCGGATAACCATTCCTTTATTGTGAGTGAATGTGTTGATTTCGGGTGTCTTGGAATAATTGTTTTCGCTGCATTTAGCATGTGGCGAACTACCGATTTTTTGTACCTGCTCAGTGAGTAGTTGGATATAGGTAGCAAACAGCACTCAGGTGTGAATTTCAGCTCAGTTTCTGTTATGGCGTGGATCTGAGTGCAGACCTCATCCCAGAAACCATGCAGGAGCAGGCAATTCTGCCAGATGTGCAGCATGGTGCCCTTGTCAGTGCCACATCTCCGGGAGACATATGTTGCATCTGGGTACCGTGCAGGCAATCTGGCTGGGGTAAAGTACCAGTTCGTCAGTACTTTATAGGAAGTTTCTTGGGTGCCAGTGCTGATGGAGCATTTGTGTGCAAGGACACATGCGTTAACCCATTGTATGTCCGTGAAGGATTTTTTAATGGCTGTTTCCCATTCTTTCTTATGCCTGCCCAGTTGTATACTTTTATTGGTTTGTAGCCAGTTGTACATTAAGGAAGTTGCTTTACTCACTGGTTCTCCTGTGATGTAGAGTTGTTCAAACCAAGTGGCAGTGCAGTGGACATAATCATGTAATTGTCTGTAAGGCCAATGGGTAAAGTGTTTCGCCTGCAATTCTGTCTTTAATTTGTCAAAAGTCTTAAGTTTGCCATTGTCTACACAGTGGACAACAGTTGTGGGAGTCTTATCTTCTCTATGTGGGAAGGACACCATGGTATGACCTGATGCAAACTCTTTTTTATGGATCAATGGGGTCAGGGGACCAGGGGTGGAGGCAATGTTATATTGTTTTGACACTGTGTGAAAGATTTCTAATGTTGGTCCGATTGTGGGGTGTAGTGCTATGCTGGCAGGGCGTGCCTCTTTGGTGACCCATGGTAAGAACCTCAGTGGGATCTCAGTCTGTAGTCTTTCTATTCCCACCCAGTCTTTCGAAGAAGCATGACAGTTCCAATCAAGAATTCATATCAGATGCGGCGCATAGTAATATTATTTAAAATGTGGTAGGTTAATACCCCCCCTGCTTTTGGGGTAGTCAGGGTTAGCATGCTAATGTGTGATTTCTTTCCGGCCCAGATGAAGTCTCTCAATGTCGTGTTCAGTAGGGAGAAGAACTTTTTAGGTAGTCTGCTGGGCAGAGTATGGAATAGGTATAACACCCTGGGCAATACTGTCATCTTTACTGCTGCCACCCTCCCAAACCAAGATAATGGCTTGAGATTTCAGAGTTGTAAGTCCCGTTGCAGATTGTGTAGGATGGGATGAAAGATTTGTGCGTAAAGACTGTCCAGTTCTGGCATAAGCCATATCTCTAAGTATTTGAGCTTGCGATCTACCCATTTGAAGGGACAATTGGATTTAGGGTCCTGGAGTTTCCTGAGGTTTAGGGAGATGTTAAGTGCTTCTGACTTTTCAGAATTGATCTTGAAGTTGGAAATCTATCCAAACAATTCAAAATCTTTCAATAAGTTGGAAATCCATATATGAGGTTGTGTGTGGAAAAACAAAAGGTCATCCACGTAAGCGGCTATTTTATGGTAGGTGGATCCTAGGGATAAACCCTTGACCGATAAGTTTCTGTTTATCGTGCGTATACATGGTTCTAGGAGGATGAATAGTATTGGAGACAGGGGGCAGCCCTGCCTTATGCCGTTATGTATTTGCATTGGTTCTGAAAAAGTCCCATTAATCTTCAATCTAGTTGTTGGGTTGATCAATTTTTGGCAGAAAGTCACATGTGCAGTATTTGGGAAATATACACTTGCTAGAGTGATGGGGAGTTTCCCAATGTTCCTTTGAGAAGGAGAAACCACACCCCCCCCCCCCCCCCCCGGGTCTGCCAGTTGTTGAGTGAGCTTGAAAACCAAGTTCTAATGATTCTTATTAAGCAGTGTATGAATAATAGGCTAATATCAGACTTAAGACGTAAGGAGTTTGACATTAAACAACCAAAGTGAGAAAAAATTAATGGTACATTACAGTAAACCTAAATGGTCAAAGGTCAGGTCAATTTATATAGTGGATAATGCTCAGCCTATGAGAAAACCTCATGGCACAAAAGCTAAGTGAAATGTATGTAGAATGTGATTACAGAGATAGTCCAACATAGCAGTTAAAGAGGAAGTAAACCCTGATGAGTTTACTTCCTCTTTCATTCCCTGCAAAGGTAAAGCATAATGGACTACTATGCATCGCATAGTAGCCCATTATGTGTCACTTACCTGACACAGGAGCCAGCGATGTCACCACTGTCCCCTGTAGTCCAGCGCATCCATCTTCTCGGTGGGTCTCGCTGCTCTGCTGCTGTCATTCGGCGAAGCTGCGATGACGTCACTCCCGTGCATGCGCACGGGAGCTGCCACTCGCGGCATATCGCCGTTGACGGGTGCTGCGCTCAGTGCGCCTGCGCGCCGCTGTCTACGGCGCATGCACTGTAGACAGCGGTGCCTGTCTTTCAGCAAATATCTCCTAAACCGTGTAGATTTAGGAGATATTTCTTGGACCTACAGGTAAGCCTTAATCTAGGCTTACCTGTAGGTCAAATTGTGTTGTAAGGGTTTACAACCACTTTAAAAGCCAATAATAGAAGAATCAGCAGTGTAGACTTTCCTAAGAGGCAATAACAGCTGCCTCAGAAGTCAGTTGGCTTCTTTTCTATGGGGTAAAAAGAATGAGTTGCACATGCACCGCTAGCACCTGCTGGCCAAGCTAGAGAAGACAGCGTTGGGTCTCAACAGATATATTTTCTAAGAGAGGCAGATGTCTCATCACTTGTCATACTATGGTGAGGCATCTACGCATCTCTAGCCAACTTTAGATTTTAGTTAAGTCACTAAGAAAACAGAGCCAATTTAAGGTACATTGACCTCTACTTTAAAGTAAAAAAAAAAAAAAAAAACCTATGCGAGTTTTGTTTGATCACTGTCACAAGCAATTAATTGCACAAATAAATTACTTTGATCTCAGTGAGCGTTTAATTTGTAGGATTTTTAACAGTGCAAGGACCTTACAGGACAAGATTCACTATACAAACATTAGTAGTTATCTAGTGCACTGCTATTGACATTACTATCTCAATGCAGATTCATTTACACATGTTTGGAGACAAGATGATGTGTCAATAAAAGAATTAGACCAGACACCTTGAGTCCATCAGTTTTATCTCCATGTGCTGATAGGAACAGTAGGTGATAGTGCAACCTAGTTTCTTCAAAGTCCTGCTATTTCTACTGAAGATCAACACTGTTTACAGCTTTGGTAGCAGCAAACAATAAGTGGGAAGACTTCAGCTGTGAGATAAAAGTACTGGCCTGTTAGCAAACACAAAGCTTTTTTACATGCAGAATCCCCATTCTTCGGCAGAGCTCTATTCATTTGTTTTTTTGTTTTATTCAAATGATTAGTAACTTTATCCTTGCCCATTAAAAGGTCATTAGAAACAATATCTTCTTTTGAAGAAAATAAAAGAAAGACATGGGTGAATTTTAAAAATACAATCAGTTCAAAGGCTTTAGGAATAGATAAGGAAAAGGGTCATTTCACAGTAGTGCTTAATCACTTTTAGTTCCTTTGCTGCCAAAGCCAAAACACACTGGGAGACTATGCAATCATTTTGTAATAAGCTGATTTTTGGGGGGGAAATGCTAATTATTTTGCTCTGCATATGGGGCACAGCTGGCAACCCTAGTAACTGAATATAACAATCTAGTTATTGCCATATTCTTTTGCAATAGTAAGATCGGTCTTAATGAGCAAGTGACAGAAACTACCACCCTGGTTGTAGATGTTTTCCAGCATTTTGTAAATGATGTAAACCAATTAAAGATTGCTTTCATTCCCCATAAGGAAGAAAGTCATAATGGATACTACCTAGGTGCATTCAAAAGAATATCATCTAAGTAAGACCATCTTGGTGATATGGTGAGTTTGAATGTAAGCCAGTCAGAAGGTTGGACAAATCTATAATGTCATAATAAAACTGGTGATTTATCCAATTATGGACAGATTTAAAGGTTAGTAACTCATATTTAAAGCATATGCCAAGGAAAAACGAAAAAAAAAAATTGCAGTCAATCTCTGTAATACCTCCAAATTTTACCTTATCTTTTTAAAGACACTGCAAATATGGTAAAATACCTTTTCACCACCTCAGCCCCGAAGGAATTTAGCCCCTTCCTGACCAGAGCACTTTTTGTGATTCGGCACTGTGCCTCTTTAATTGACAATTGAGCGGTCCTGCAACGTTGTACCCTAACAAATTTTACTTCCCTTTTTCCCACAAGTAGAGCTTTCTTTTGGTGGTATTTGATCACCTCTGCGGTTTTTATTTGTTGCACTATAAACAAAAAAAGCATACATTTTGAAAAAAAAGCAATATTTTTTACTTTTGGCTATAATAAATATCCGTTAAAAATATATAAAAATGTTTTTTCATTAGTTTAGGCCGATATGTATTCTTCTACATATTTTTGGTAAACAAAATCGCAATAAGCGTATATTGATTGGTTTGCGCAAAATTTATAGCGTCTACAAAACAAGGGATAGATTTATAGAATTTTTATTAATAATGGCTGCGATCTGCGATTTTTATTGGGACTGTGACATTATGGCGGTCATATTGGACACTTTTGACACTATTTTGGGACCATTGTCATTTATACACCGATTAGTGCTATAAAAATGCATTGATGACTGTGTAAATGACACTGGCGGTGAAGGGGTCAACCACTAGGGGGCAGTGAATGGGTTAAGTGTGTCCTAGGGAGTGATCCTAACTGTGGGGGGAGGGGCTACACCTCACATGACAGTGATCCCTGCTCTCAATGACAGAGAGCAGTGATCTCTGTCCTGTCACTAGGCAGAACGGGGAAATGCTTTGTTTAAAAAAGCATCTCCCCGTTCTACCTCTCCTTGACACGTTCGCTGGCACCCCGCGGTCACAGTCATGGAGACCATGGTGGGCAGCCGCTGGGGCACATGTGCCCGCAGCACCGCTTCTTAAAGGGGACGTACCTGTATGCCCTTTTGCCCACCAGTGCCATTCTGCCAACGTAAATCGGCATGCGCTGGTCGGCAAGCAGTTAATCTGCAAGAAATACACTTGCGCTTGTGAAGTAACAACACGCATCATTTTTGTGGACTAAGCACTGTAAACTCTGTCTCATGTGTACTGGATAAATACCCAACTACTCCCATTCTGAGATCTCCACAACATAAAAGCTAATTATTTTGTATTTCCGTTGTATATATTTTGTAAGTTGAGAATTAGGAGGGCTCTTTGAGATAACGCTGGAAGTCTTCAGCTCTAAATTTCTGACAGGATCTAAAAGATTTATTTGTACTTATCAAACAGTTAAACAGAGTGGTTGATTTATTAAAAGAGAGTGCAAACTGTGGTGCAGCTATGCATGGTAGTAAATCAGCTTCTAACATCAGCTTGTTCAATTAAAATGGTTGGAAAGCCTCAAGGTTTTTTACCTTAATGCAGCTCCCCCCAGCCCCCCCTCCTTTTTCTTACCTGTGCTTGATCCTATCCAGCGATGCGCATAAGCGCAGCCACTCCAGCTGCTGTCTCTCTCCTCATTGAACAGATTGATGGCAGCAGGAGCCAGTGGCTTTCACTGCTGTCAATCAAATACAGGGACACAGGAGCGGAGCAGGGGTGGGGCTGAGTCCCGTTGTCTGTATCAATGGACACAGCAGTGGAACTTAGGTGTGAGCCTGCACGAGTGGACCCAGGGAAAGCGGCTTTCTGTTGGGGTACCCAATGAAGAGGAGGGGCCAGGAGTACCAGCAGGGGACTCCAGAAGAAGAGGAATGGGGCTGCTCTGTGCAAATTGATTGGTAAGTATAGTCATATATATATATTTTTTTAAACAAGCATTTGCAGCCACTTTAACCCTTTCACTGCCATGTCCATATGCCACCTGGACCTACAGAAGTGCCTGCAGGTGGCCAAGTCCATACAGCATATGGACCCCATTTCCCCCTCTCCTATAAGCTCATGGTCACTTCATTGACCCTAAACTGTACAGCAAAATTGTTCAGCATACCCTGCTGAATAATTCTATAACTCTGATCAGTTATATATATCAGCAGATTACATCCCGCTAATCAGAGTTATTAACCTAAAATTTGACCCCCCACCAATGCCTCCACTTCCCTGTCCCTTGCCTCTCCACCTCCCACTGCCAAATTTCACCTAAAACTGCCCCCACTCTCCTCTCCTATCCCCTCCACCCCTCTTCTTCCACCATAGCACTGATTACTCCACCCAAACCCAAACCGACCCTCCCACAAACCAGACCCCTGCAGACACCATCATTAGCCGGAAACCCTCCTCTTCCACTCCCGTCGGCTTCCGGTGCTGCATGGGGCTTGGGAGGAGTTCAGATGTGTCCCTCTCACCAGTCAGATCACCCCCATATCGGCCCCCACACCCTCGATCCATCCCTGCTCAGAGTGCATCCCTCCTTCCCCTCCGCTGCTTATATCTTCTCCCTGCACTGAGCTCCAGTGAGCTGTCAGGCTGAGGATCGCAACAGGGGAGTGGGGCACGGTGCAGGTGGGGGTGAAGTTGGGACTGTGTATAACAAGCATGTTATGCTGCATATACAGACTGATTTTACTGGGTTAAGTAACACTTTAATTTTTGACAAAAAAAAAAACTGGAAGCTGATTGGTTTCTATACAGAGCTGCACTAGATTTTGCACTCTCCAGTTTTATTAAATATATCCCGATGTTTACAATAGTATACTGAACAGATAGGAGAAGTTCATTGTTGGGTTCATGTCCACACACACTTTAAATTAGTTATCACTGTATTATACCATAATGTATATAGAAGAAATGCCATTTTGTGCAATGTCCATATTGTATATTTTCTTCACAATGTAGACAACAAAAATATGATCCAATATGCTTTGTTGGTAACAATTGTTTCTTAATGTTTAACAAGATACTTTATTTAACCCCTTGCTGCCGAGCATATGCAGATGTGCATACTCGGCTTTCAGGGGTTATACCGGGATGATGGCCGCAGTTGCAGGCATCATCCCAGTACTGTTTTTTAGAGCCAACGATTGGCTTTCCAGTGACAGCAACCAGTGCGGCTAAAAGCCGCTCGACTGTTATACCCGAGGAGCGGGAGGGGACGCCCCCCCACCGCCTCCCGACGCTCTTACCGGGGCTCCCGTTCTAACAGGAGCCACGATCAACAAACCACCACTTCTGGCGGCTAGGGCAGACTGGAATGAAGCTGTAAGTGGCTTCCAGTCTCCTAATTGTAAACACTGAAGTAACGTCATGATGTCACTTCCCGTTTACGCAGCTGCCAATGGCACTGGTTTAAAAAATGGCGATCTGAATACTTTTAAGTGCAAAGGAGGGATTTGGGGTCTTTTAGACCCCCGATCCCTCCATAAAGAGTACCTGTCACCACCTATTACTGTCACAAGGGATATTTAAATAAGACATATTTTTTAAAGCTCCTCTGTCGCGGCGAGATCGCGCAGCAAAGAAAACGCATACAGAAGTTCAAATCACACATGTGAGGTATCGCCACGATCGTCAGAGCGAGAGCAATAATCCTAGCACTAGAACTCCCCTGTAACTCTAACCTGCTAACCATAAAAAAAATTGTAAAGCGTCGCCTATGGAGATTTTTAGGTACCGTAGTTTGTCATCATTCCACGAGTGCGCGCAATTATAAAGTGTGACATGTTTGGTATCTATTTACTCGGCATAACATCCTCTTTCACATTATACAAAAGAATCGGGCTAACTTTACTGTTTTGTTTTTTTTTAAATCATGAAAGTGTCCCTTTTGCCAAAAAGTTGCGTTTAACCACTTTCAGACCGGACCATTTTGCTGGTAAATGACCAGAGGTCTTTTTACACTTTGGCACTGCGCTGCTTTAACTGGTAATTGCGCGGTCATGCAATGTTGTACCCAAACAAAATTTGCGTCCTTTTCTTCCCACAAATAGAGCTTTCTTTTGATGGTATTTGATTGCCTCTGCGATTTTTATTTTTTGCGATATAAACGTAAAAAGACCGCAAATTTTGAAAAAAAATGATATTTTCTACTTTTTGTTATTAGAAAAATCCAATAAACTCAATTTTAGTCATACATTTAGGCCAAAATGTATTCAGCCACATGTCTTTGGTAAAAAAAAAGTCAATAATTGTATATTTATTGGTTTGCGCAAAAGTTGTCACATCTACAAACTAAGGTACGTTTTCTGGAATTTACGCAGCTTTTAGTTTACGACTGTCTATCTCATTTCTTGAGGTGCTAAAATGACAGGGCAGTACAAAACCCCACCAAATGACCCCATTTTGGAAAGTAGACCCCCTAAGGAAATTGATAAGAGGCATGTTGAGCCCATTGAATATTTTATTTTTTTGCCTCAAGCGATTGAATAATGACAAAAAAAAAATATTTTTTTTTTTTTTACACAAAGTTGTCACTAAATGATATATTGCTCACACATGCTATGGGCGTATGTGAAATGACACCCCAAAATAAATTCTGCTGCTTCTCCTGAGTACGGGGATACCACATATGTGGGACTTTTTGGGAGCCTAGCCGCGTACAGGGCCCCGAAAACCAAGCACCGCCTTCAGGCTTTCTAAGGGCGTAAATTTTTGATTTCACGCCTCACTACCTATTACAGTTTTGAAGGCCATAAAATGCCAAGATGGCACAAAACCCCCACAAATGACCCCATTTTAGAAAGTAGACACCCCAAGCTATTTGCTGAGAGGCATGTTGAGTCCATGGAATATTTTATATTTTGCCACAAGTTGCGGGAAAATTACAAACTTTTTTTTTTTTTTTTTTTTTTTCACAAAGTTGTCACTAAATGATATATTGCTCATGCATGCCATGGGCATATGTGAAATGACACCCCAAAATAAATTCTGCTGCTTCTCCTGAGTACGGGGATACCACATATGTGGGACTTTTTGGGAGCCTAGCCGCGTACGGGGCCCCGAAAACCAAGCACCGCCTTCAGGCTTTCTAAGGGCGTAATTTTTTGAGTTCACTTCTCACTACCTATTACAGTTTTGAAGGCCATAAAATGCCAAGATGGCACAAAACCCCCACAAATGACCCCATTTTAGAAAGTAGACACCCCAAGCTATTTGCTGAGAGGCATGTTGAGTCCATGGAATATTTTATATTTTGCCACAAGTTGCGGGAAAATTACAAACTTTTTTTTTTTTTCACAAAGTTGTCACTAAATGATATATTGCTCACGCATGCCATGGGCATATGTGAAATGACACCCCAAAATAAATTCTGCTGCTTCTCCTGAGTACGGGGATACCACATATGTGGGACTTTTTGGGAGCCTAGCCGCGTACGGGGCCCCAAAAACCAAGCACCGCCTTCAGGCTTTCTAAGGGCGTTACAGTTTTGAAGGCCATAAAATGCCAAGATGGCACAAACCCCCCCCCCCAAATGACCCCATTTTAGAAAGTAGACACCCCTAAATTTAGGGGTACACTAGTGAGACTAGGTAATAAATGGCGGGTGCCCTGAAACTATAAAAAAATAACTAACCAACCAGCGTCACCTGTAACAGTTATATGGTGATCACTGGTGAAAGGGTTAACTAGGGGGCAATCAGGGGGCTTTATGCGGTAGTATATGGGGGTCCCTGGCGCTATAAAAAGCTGCGGCGAACCTAAATACCTACCTGCCTAACTAGCGTCACCTGTGACACTAATACAGCGATCAGAAAAACGATCGCTTATTAGGCTGGGTTCACACTGGAGCGATGCGGGAACGCCACGAATGCGCGGCGGGTTCCCGCATCGCATGCCTCCCGGCGGCAGTTCACACTGCCCTATGCGAACTGCTGGGAGTGTCAGTGAAATGTTAATGACACCCCCAGATCAGTTCGCATATCGCAGTGCGATCTGCAAACTTGGATCGCATGGTGTGAACACCCATGCGATCCGATTCTGCTGCGGACCAAAAAAAGGGTCCCGTGCGAGTTTGCGGCGGGTGCGGCGGGTGCGACACGAATTCAGCCATACTATCTGTATAGCTGAACTCGAATCGCACAGAGATCGGATGTGATTTGCACTGCAGTGCGGTGCGAATCACATCCGTTCTCATAAACCGCTGCAATGTGAACCCAGCCTTAGTGACACTGGCGACGGGGGGTGATCACGGGGTTAAACCTTTATTGGGGGGGTTAGGGGGGTACCTTAGAACTAAAGGGGGCTAACCCTAACTGCCCTAACAGTTATTAGTCACAAATGACACCTGCCGGGTGATCAGGGGGTTAAACCTTTATTAGGTAATAAATGGCGGGTGCCCTGAAACTATAAAAAAATAACTAACCAACCAGCGTCACCTGTAACAGTTATATGGTGATCACTGGTGAAAGGGTTAACTAGGGGGCAATCAGGGGGCTTTATGCGGTAGTATATGGGGGTCCCTAGCGCTATAAAAAGCTGCGGCGAACCTAAATACCTACCTGCCTAACTAGCGTCACCTGTGACACTAATACGGCGATCAGAAAAATGATCGCTTATTAGGCTGGGTTCACACTGGAGCGATGCGGAAACGCCGCGAATCCGCGGCGGGTTCCCGCATCGCATGCCTCCCGGCGGCAGTTCACACTGCCCTATGCGAACTGCTGGGAGTGTCAGTGAAATGTTACTGACACCCCCAGATCAGTTCGCATATCGCAGTGCGATCTGCAAACTCGGATCGCATGGTGTGAACACCCATGCGATCCGATTCTGCTGCGGGCCAAAAAAAGGGTCCCGTGCGAATTTGCGGCGGGTGCGGCGGGTGTGGCGGGTGCGGCGGGTGCGGCGAATGGCTGAACTCGAATCGCACAGAGATCGGATGTGATTTGCACTGCAGTGCGGTGCGAATCACATTCGTTCTCATAAACCGCTGCAATGTGAACCCAGCCTTAGTGACACTGGCGACGGGGGGTGATCACGGGGTTAAACCTTTATTGGGGGGGTTAGGGGGGTACATTAGAACTAAAGGGGGCTAACCCTAACTGCCCTAACAGTTATTACAGTCACAAATGACACCAATGCAAAAAAAAAAAAAAAAAAAAAAAAAAAATGACATTGGTGTCACTGTGACTGGGGGGCAGGGGTAATTGGGGGGGTGATCGGGGGGTAAAGGGGGGGTGTGAGTGTGCCTGGCATGTTCTACTGTGTGTGGGATGTGTTGGTGCAACTCACTGATCCGCTCTCCTCCGTGTCGGAACGAAAAATACCGACACGGAGGAGAGAATACATCACTTCCTCTCCTGTGTTTACATTACAGGAGAGGAAGTGATGTCACCGGGGATTTCCATTCGTCGGGAGCGATCGCGAGGGGGTGGCCATGAATGAATGGCCGTCCCCTCGTCCGGGATCGCTCCCGAACGAAAACCGACAGCCGCAGGCACCGGGCGGGGGCCCGATCGGGCCCCCGACCCGCGGGAGGCAAAGCACGTACATGTACGTGCTTATGCCTGCCCGTGCCATTCTGCCGACGTACATCGGCGTGAGGCGGTCGGCAAGTGGTTAAAACACTGCTGCACAAATACTCCCTAGATTCTCTGCTAATATATATATATATATATATATATATATAATGTTTGGGGGCTCTAATTAATTTTTTTAGCAAAAAATATGGATTTTAACTTGTAAACACCAAATGTCAGAAATAGGCTTAGTCATGAAAGGGTTACTGGGAAAGGCAGAACTTATATCACTTCTGTATGTGTTTATTTGTTGTCCATATATTGTCACAATTGGGAGTTTGTTACCTCTGTATTACAGTAATTGGTGATTTCCTTTACAGTATATGATTGCTCATGTGTTGCCAGGGTGGCAACTTTTTTGTCTACATATTGTCAGGTCACTCTTGTTTAGTGGACCACATTACTATAATTTTATCTCCTGCACAACTGTTACTATCTAAACACGGGGCAAATATCCTCATGTCTCACCATGGTGCATAACATGTGTTAGACCCTTTAATTGTATTTATAGGTATGATTATATATACAGCATTTAGAAAAGAAAATATATACTGTGTATAGTTCTCATTTTCTATACATTATTTGTATTTTCGGTAGCGATTGAATCTGAGTTCAGTTTGAAGGCATTCAAAGAAGCCATCATAAAATGCAAAAAAAAATGAAATTAAAAACTAGCCTATTGCCAATGTTAAAGGCTAATAGCCAAAGGAAGGGATTGTCAAGGGATTGTCAAAAAGGGAAGGAGAGAGATGGGCACTGTCATTGGGGACATGTACCACCTCATACAATTTTATAAGATTCTGTACAAAGTGTCCTGCTGTTATTGCATAGATGACAAGGAAAAAACACAAATTCTTTTAATTGCACCCTTGGGAGATGCCTTTAACCTGTATGTGGTGTTTATGCCATCATATGTTATGGATGTGCGATTTACTTTTTTATTTTTTTTTACTTTTAAATTATTGCTTCAATTAAATACAACATCAACACCCCATCTGATTTATTACAGAATGAAAAGTTGATTTTTTTAGATTTGGCTTCTACACATGAATTTTTATCCAAAAATAAAATACTTGAATTGAACAGAGAAGGTAGCAATCACAACAGCTCTAAAAGCTTTAGAAAAGTTAACTATTTAAAAAAGCAAAGCTAAAGCTCTCAACTTTGTACTCATTGGCCAGTGGCAAGAAGGGTTAAAAGTTTGTGAACTTCTTTTTTCCACACTGTATGATCTTAAACATTTAGAAAAATGTCCATGAAAACACTTCAAAACAACCAACCGGACATTCCTCGAAAAAGACTCCCTTTCTTCCTCAATTATTCCCAAAATGTTCCAAATATAGACTTGAGATATGCATTTGACAAAGATTGGCAAGCATCAGGGCAGTACACAAGCACCTGAGTAGTAAGCAAATTGAAAAAGAAAAGGCATTGCATTACAAATTAGTGTATTATTTGAGGACAAAAGCCAGAAATATTGTTTAGTGGCTGGAAAGTATGTAAGTTGCTTGTTTAGGCTTAATTATAAAAAGAAGTGACAAGGTCGCTCTTTATTTTGAGAGAAAATAATTACAGATATGTCACGGCAGATGGATAGTATGTAAGCAGTTTAAATAGGCCATAATGTAAGATGAAGAGACAAGGCATGTTTTATATTAGAAAAAAAACTGAGTATATTATTTCAGAGACGATAGCCACAAATATTGTACAGTGACTCACCAGTATGTAAGCAACTTCATTAGGCCTCAATGGTAGAGAGAGATGAGGCAGGTTCTATATTGAAATAAACATCAGAGTATATTATTTTCAGAAACATAAGAAAAAATTTAAAAAGCACCACTACTTTCCAGATTACTGGTTGATGGCGCAATAAGTGTACCTGCAGCAGACATTGTCCAGGGGGACTGGACTTGCAAACACACTAAACCAAAAAATATCCAGGGCAAGGAGAACCCTAAGAGCACCGCTGAATTCTTTAAGTTTAGTACTAATGTAATGGAAGTGATAACTCAACAGTTAGTAATAAGTGGAGAGCAAATGAAATTTTTTTTCCACAATTAGGAAAACCGAACAGAAGTCCACCCATAGACAGCCAGATGTAATTTGCCAGATAGCCGCTGCAACCAATAACAAGATGTGAGCCTGGTGTACAATTACTTCCATCATTGAGCTGCAGCCACCCAGTTACCACTGTCACAAAATGTGAAGGAGCTCCAATCGATCTTAAAAAGTAACTTTTTTTGAAAACGAAGTATCCACTCACATTTGCACACACAGAAGTCTGTAGTCATAATGAAGACACTTGGCTGGATGGTATTGCCTCCTCCATTCTATAGCACAGTTCAATATAATACAGCAAATAAAAATATACATCAATATGCAATAAACATTAATAAATATTAAAAAAAGTGTTATGCAAATAAAAAATAGTCACATAACTAGTTATGTAGGCATGCAGCCTAGGTAGTCAGGAAAGTGGGAAAGTAAGTATCTGCCCCTACTGAACTATACCAGGCCAGATTCCTTCAACATTGGGAGAGTACCATGTGTAGGGGGGTCAAAGCTGCCTTTAATTACAAGGCACTCTTTTCCCCATGCTGATGGGGCAAGGGCTTCATCCTTACTTTATGAACCAAAGAGGGTTGTGGGGGTCTGCAGGAGAACTTATCAGAATCTGAAAGATACATTTTGAATAAGGGTGCCCCCAGATCTCCCGCCCCACAGTGTAATAATACTTCTTCCTACTCATTCACAAAAAAATGTATCCTGTCCAATATCTATTACATTGTAGAGTATTGAAGATCCACATTAATCAAGATGACCCCCTGAGAAGATGACCCACTGTAAGGATGTTTCCCCTAAACATTGGCTTCAGTTTGTCCTTTGCTATAACTTAATTTAGAGTGCTTCTTTAATATTGGCTTTTTAGCTGACAAGTTTTAATATGTGGCAACACTGTTATCATAGAAAATATGATACTAAGCGTGAGAAAGATAGTTGTACACAGTCTGGCAAAACGCCCAGACAATTTTTACAAAATATGATCATAAATACTGATAAATATGTCTGGGACATAATTAGAATTAACTTTAAGATTGTACAACAATACACACATGTATACTTTATTAAAATGTGTAGTAATTACTAATAGATGTTATTAAGAGTGACAAACATATGTATATAAACAATTACTATGAATGTGGGTTTGTCTTTAATGATAATAAGCAATGGGTGGACATTTTTCTATTGGTTTCTATTGGTTTAATGTTGTAAACATTCCCCAATCATATCCTAATAATATATTGTATTTAAGATACTGAACAAGCAAATAAAAGGTGAGTTAAGCATTATTCTGTGTCCGTGTGTTGACATCAGTCAACATTGCTCCCCACAGAGTGTGTGTGTGTGTGTCTGGGAATGGAGAGTGCTGGCACAGTTTAGTATAAAACTAACATATAGGGAATACATCTTTAATGATAGAAAGGTACTATTAACTTGTAAGCCAGGTTTTAGCATCCTTTCTTTCACCCACCATGCTCAACAATGTTCACCTGCTGGGGTTGGGGATCCTGGTGACATCATTGACCAAATATGGTATTTTGACAAAAATTTGGTCAATTACATTATCGTGGATCCCAAACATGTTTGTTTACAAATCAGCCGGCTACATGACAGATCCTGGCCAAGCTTTGTAAAAAAAATTAACTCTTAAAGTAGTACATTGTACTGTAGGGTTGGGCGAATGGTTCAGGCCCAGCAAAAGTTTGGGCCGAACATCGCATATTTGGCAAACACCCAAATTTGCAGCACCTGCAATGCTGGTGTTTGGTCACCACTGTTTTCACCAAAGTTTTTCTTTGTTTCTGTTACAATACTTTGTAAATAAATAAGTTTTCTCCTTCACAGATGAACACTGATCAGGCTGCACTGACGGGCACTAGGGATGGGCCGAACACCCCCCAGTTCAGTTCGCACCACAACATGCAAACAGGCAAAAAAAAAATGTGCAAACATGCAAACACTATTAAAGTCTATGGGACATGAACATGAAAAATCAAAAGTGCTAATTTTAAAGGCTTATAAGCAAGTTATTGCCACAAAAAGTGTATTGGGACCCAGGTACTACCCCGGGGGACATGTATCAATGCAAAAAAAAGTTTTTGAAACAACGTTTTTTTCAGGAGCAGTGATATTAATAATGCTTAAAGTGAAACAATAAAAATGAAATATTCCTTTAAATACTGTGCCTGGGGGTCCCCTTAGTCTGCCTGTAAAGTGGTGCATCTGCCTGATGTGTTTATGGCGCCGCAGCAAAATTACATTTCTAAAGGAAAATTTTTCATTTAAAATTGCTTGCGGCTGTAATGTATTGCCGACTCCCGGTAATGTAGATAAAAATCAAGTAATGGTTATGGTATGGATTTTAAAGGAAACTCTATGATAAAATAAAAAAAAAGGCATAGAGGTCCTCCCAAAATCCATACCAGACCCTTATGCAAGCAAGCAGCCTGGAGGACAGGATGGGGGGGCCCTACCCATTCACCCAAAAAAGTGTCAAAAAGTAAAAACCACAAAAGACAGTTTTTGACAATTCCTTTATTAAAAAAAGAAAGAAAAAAAAGTGTCTCGCCATGTACATTCATCCTCAATCACGCTGCCCGAAAAATAGAAAAAAATGAAAATACTCTGCCTGCATGCCTCCGACTGCTGTCTTTTTTCGATTTGACAGCTCTTATATAGACAAAGGCGGGCCACCCACTGACGTAACTGGATGACCCCACCCCCTCTGATGGCACATGATGTCAGAAATGGCAGGGTCACTCGGTTACGTCACTGGGAGGCCCCGCCTTTGCCTATATAACAGCTGTCACAGCAAAGAGACAGCAGTCAGTGGGACGCCTCCCATCAAGGCAGAGTTTTTTTTATGGATGGAATTTTTTTAATAAAGGAATCTTTTGTGGTTTTTACTTTTTGACACTTTTTTTTGATCAATGGGGAGGGGTAAAATATACCCCTACCCATTCACATGTTGGGGGGGATCTGGGGGCCTCCTTTGTAAAGGGGGCTTCCAGATTCTGATAAACCCCCCACCCGCCGCCCTCCACAACCTCTGAGCCAGGGTTGTGGGGATGAGGCCCATGTTCCCATCAACATGGGGACAAGGTGCTTTGGGGGACTCCATTGAAAATGTCCAAATTGGGCCCAAATTGTCAATATTTTGTGTGGCCATCATTATTTTACAGCACTGCCCTAACCCTCTTGGGCATGAAGTTCACCAGAGCTTCACAGGTTTCCACTGGAGTCCTCTTCCACTCCTCCATGATGACATCACTGAACTGGTGGATGTTAGAGACCTTGCACTCCTCCACCTTTCATTTGAGGATGCCCCACAGATGCTCAATAGGGTTTAGGTCTGGAGACATACTTCGCCAGTCCATCACCTTTACCCTCAGCTTCTTTAGCAAGACAGTGGTCATCTTGGAGGTATGTTTGGGGTCATTATGTTGGAATACTGCCCTGCGGCCCAGTCGCTGAAGGGAGGGGATCATGTGCTGCTTCAGTATGTCACAGTACATGTTGGCATTGATGGTTGCTTCAATGAACTGTAGCTCCCCAGTGCCAGCAGCACTTATGCAGCCCCAGACCTTGACACTCCCACCACCATACTTGACTGTAGGCAAGACACCTGGTTGCCTCTACACACGCTTGACACCATCTGAACCAAATAAGTTTATCTTTGTCTCATCAGACCACAGGACATGGATCCAGTAATCCACATTCTTAGTCGGATTGTCTTCAGGAAACTGTTTGCAGGCTTTCTTGTGCAACATCTTTAGAAGAGACTTCCTTCTGGGACCACAGTCATGCAGACCAATTTGATGCAACGTGCAACGTATGGTCTGAGCACTGACAGGCTGACCCCCCCACCCCTTCAACCTCTGTAGCAATGCTGGCAGCACTCATATGTCTATTTCCCAAAGACAACTTCTGAATATTCCAATTCAATATTCCCAACACGCACATTCCTGTAGAGATGGCTGTGTTTATAAATGGGTGCTGAAGCAACCACCGTCTGGAACTGTGTGTAGTCAGAGAAAGTAATATTCCCAGTATACCAGTATCTCCAAAAATGGGTCCAAAGGTTTAATCAGCAATCACATCATTACAGCAGAATGCACTGCTGATCAGTGAAAAAAGCTTTGGACCCATTTTTGGAGATCCTGGTGTGCTGGTGACATTGCTTTCTCTAACCTCTGGATATGACATTGAGCATGTGCACTCAACTTCTTAGGTCGACCATGGAGAGGCCTGTTCTGAGTGAAGCCTGTCCTGTTAAACCACTGTATAGTCTTGGCTACTGTGCTGCAGCTCAGTTTCAGGGTCTTGCCAATCTTCTTATAGCCTAGGCCATCTTTATGTAGAGCAACAATTTTTTTTTTCAGATCTTCAGAGTTCTTTGCCATGAGGTGCCATGTTGAATTTCCGGTGACCAGTATGAGAGAGTGAAAGCGATAACACCAAATTTAACACGCCTGCTCCCCATTCAAACCTGAGACCTTGTAACACTAATGGGTCACATGACACTGGGGAGGGAAAATGGCTAATTGGGCTTAATTTGGACATTTTTACTTAGGGGTGTACTCAGTTTTGTGGCCAGCGGTTTAGATAATAATCAATGCATGTTGAGTTATTTTGAGGAGACAGCAAATTTACACTGTTATTCAAGCTGTACACTCACTTTACATTGTAGCAAAGTGTAATTTCTTCAGTTTTGTCACATGAAAAGATATAATAAAATATTTACAAAAATGGAAGGGGTGCTAAACTGTACGACGCTGCAATCATACATTTCCAGTCGAATGTTCCGCCTACAAGCTATAGTAGAATTCTAATGTTGTATGACACTAGTAATAATTATATTTATTAATTATTATTACTAGTCAACCAATATTAGAATTCTTCTATAGCCTATGGGTGGAGCATTTGACCATAAATGCCCAATCGCTGCAACTGCTTAGTCGAATCTTCATGTCAAATCTTTTCTCTCTGTTGAATAATCTTGGACTAATAGAGTTAGATTAGGCACATTCAACCTTTTTTGCTATTGTCTCTAAAATGTCAAATCTTTTCTCTCTATGTAGAATAATCTTGGACTAAGAGAGTTAAGGTTAGGCACATTCAACCACGGGTTCGATGGACACAGATTGCTATTGTGAGCGTCATGTCAAATCTCCTATCTATATCGAACTGTTGTCACAACGAAAATGAAAATAAAGCATTTTTTTACATTGAATCTTTCAGTTTTCAGATTCTGCACGTTCGTTATCGTTTGTTAAAACAATAATGAAAATACCTGAAATCCGGACGAAAATTTATTTGGACAAAAATGAATGCGCATGTTTAGTGTATATATATATATATATATATATATATATATATATATATATATATATATATATATCAGAATAGAAAAGACAATAACAGGGTAGAATAGAACAGAACAGAATTAATTAGTATAGAATTAATTAATAGTGTAGAAAAGAGTAGAATAGAACAGAACACAATAGAAAAAAATTTAATAGAATAGAAAAGAATAAAACAGAATAGAATAATATATCATGGAAAAGAAAATAATAGAACATAATTGAATGGAATAGAATACAATATAATACAATACAATACAATGCAATACAATAGAAAATAATAGAATAGAACGGAATAGAATTGAAAATAAAAGAATACGATACAATACAATAGAAATAAAAGAATATAGCAGCTGGTGTATAGTGACGTCACAGGGTTTTCCTTTCCCAGTCAATGCTTTTTACAGGGAAATATGTTGGTTGGAGAGAACCATGTGACGTCACTATGCACCAGCTGGTAGTCTGAGAGCGCAAGTGCTGTGTGCTGCTTTTTACCTTTCTGTGCAAAAGAAAAATATTTGTTGAATAAATGTCTGGATTTACAGCACCATGAAGGTTTTTAATCTTTCTTTTCCCATATACCATTTGAAATAATTTTCGGAGGAGTTCCTATTTGGTCAAAAAAGGCAAGTGCTATACACATAAAATGTTACCTTGTTATTCACTAACGAAGAGAGTCGCTATCCCCATTAAGGAGTGGAGGTGAAAACTTCACAGGTGATCGCTGTTGATGCCGGAGCATGCTGTATGATTATCCCCTCTTGGTGTCTTGATTGTGTGAGAGCTGACGAGTGACCGTTCAGAGTAGATCGGCTGGAAATCATCAAGTGTATAGCTGACACAATGCAATCTTGAGCCTTATAATTTAGGGTCCATCCGATTTGGTAAGGGGCCACCTGGCTACTTTTATGTATAGCTCCCCCTCAGAGTTGAAGTATCCCATCAAGTTTTTTTGAGTGAAAGGCGGCATTACTATCTTTCATATAAGTGTTATTTCTTCACTTTGTCATTCTGTTGCAGTTTGGACATTTTTTTGATACAAAAATGTTTGTGAACATTTTTTTTCACAATTCCTAAAGGCTACTTTCACACTGAGGTGCTTTACAGGTGCTATAGCACTAAAAATAGCACCTGGACAGCGCCTGTAAAGAGCCTCACCTGTCTCTCCAGTGTAAAAGCCCTCAGCCCTCGCGGTGCACTTGCAGGATGGTCAAAAAAGTTCTGCAAGTCACATCTGTGCAGCGCTATAGGAGGGGTGTATACACCACTCCTAAAGCTCCCCTGCCCATTGAAAACAATGGGGCAGCACCACCAAACCACCGGCAAAGCGCCTCAGCAGGCAGTTTTAAACCTTTCTTGGTCACTAGCGGGGGTTAAAACCACCCCGCTATCGGCCTAATAGAGCCGCTAAAAGGAAGGTAAAGCAGCACTAAAAATAGCACCGCTTTACCGCCGGCGCCCGCCCCAGTGGGAAAGTAACCTTAGAATTCACATGAGATGTTTTTGTCAAGGCTCACTTATAATGTTGCAGTGACCTATTCATTTGGATTCATTTATTTATATATTACTTATGTATAGGCCACAACCTTTGCTGTGCGACCTTGATTTGTTGGGCTTACCAGTTACCTTCTCTCGGGCCTGCTCTTCCGTGTCTAGGGGTTCCCAGGGTTGATACCCAACGACTTGACCACTGACACAGATGAAGTCCTTTTTAAAAGGTTTTATTTTGCAGTAAGAATTTTCAAATAACACAGTCTCTTAGGGAACAGAGGGCATGGGTGAAGAACTCACGCACCTTGAAGTGCAGGTCTAGCAAAGTCTCTACTTCCACCCAGAGTGTAGCCACTCGCAGCTGGGTACTTCAAGGCTGAACAGATCTCTAGCCAGAGATCGTGGCAGTCAGCACGTTGACTCAAAAACTTGGAACAGTCCCATGAACATGCACAAGTTGTAACTAACGGTGAACAGGAACCCTTTCCTCAGTAGAGGAAGAGTCCTCCCCCGTAGAAATGGCCTTGCGGTTCGCCCGGCGGTTGGTTCGTGGATCGCGATTCTCCAAACCGGGGGACTTCTGTTGCTGTTCGCGGCAGACATATTCGTTTACATTGTGAAGAACTTTGACCCATGACACATCCATCATGGGGTACAGGACAGCCAATTGAGACATTTCAGCACATGGACATATCCCCTACCTTTTAAATAGACCTGATCTGACCGCCATTTTACATTCTGTCTTTTGTCAGTGTAGGGAAAAGACGCTGTGTGGAGCAGGGACAGTCAGTCTAATCACTAGCTATTATTATTAGGTCAACAAAAATAGGATTTTTATATACAGCTTACCTGTAAAATCCTTTTCTTGCGAGTACATCCTGGGGCACAGGAGCTTCATTACATAGTGGGCTATATAGGCACCTCTGGTGATTGGACACTGGTTACCCCCAATTAAGGAGAATTCCTCCCCTATATAACCCCTCCCATATGGGAGGCACCTCAGTTTTGTAGCAAGCAATAGGAAACCACGTAAAAAAAGAGTGGCGGGAGCCCTGTGTCCCATGATGTACTCTCAAGAAAAGGATTTTACAGGTAAGCTGTATATAAAAATCCTATTTTCTTGATCATACATCACGGGACACAGGAGCTTCATTACATAGTGGGATGTCCCATAGAAATGTTCAGATTGAGGGGAGGGAGACACAAATCATAATAATAGACCGCCATGGACCAAAGGACCTAAACTGCAGCCTGCAGTACACTGCACCCAAAGGCGATATCCTCTTGCCCTCTGACATCCACCTGATAGAATCTGGTGAATGTGTGGACTGATGACCAAGTTGCAGCCTTACAGATCTGAGCCAGGGAGGCCTGGTGATGCACTGCCCAAGAAGCACTAACAGCCCTAGTTGAGTGCGCTTTCACTTGAAAAGGAGGGATCTTTCCCTTTAACACTATAGGCCTGAGAAATAATCTGTTTAATCCACCTTGAGAGAGTGGATTTTGATGCCGCCTGGCCCTTCCTAGGGCCTTCCAGCAAAATAAATAAGCAATCAGTTTTCCTTATCTGAGCAGTTGCCTGAAGATGGATACTGATTGTCCTTACTACATCCAAAGTGTGCAAAGACTCTTCATCTACGGACTGTGGGTCTGGAAAAAAGGATGGTAGGATTACATCTTGATTCAAATGGAATCCTGAAACCACCTTAGGCAGAAAGGACCTGTTGGGACGCATTACCACCCAGTCCTTATGAATAATTAGATACGGTTCCTTTCTGGAGAGAGCTGCTAGCTCTGACACTCTCCTAGCCGAGGAAATGGCTACCAAGAAAACCAATTTTTTAGTCAAAAAGGACTAATGAAGCCAGATGCAAAGGTTCAAATGGTTGCCCCTGCAAAGCTGAGAGAACCAAATTCAGATCCCATGGGCATACCGGAGGTTTGACTGGCGGTCTTACCCGCATGGCCCCCTGGAAGAAAGCCCGCACCAGGGAATGTGACTTCTGAAAAAACACTGACAAGGCCGAAATCTGCACCTTGATAGTGCTTACGGCCAAATTCATTTCTAGGCCTGACTGGAGAAAGGCCAAGATCCTGCTAATGACATACTTTCTAGGATGCCATTCCCTGAGTTCACCCCAGGAAACATATGCCTTCCAGATCTTGTAGTAAATAAGCCTGGAGGCCGGCTTTCTGGCATTGACCAGAGTAGAAAGGACTGGCCCCGAAAGCCCACGATCCCTCAGAATGTGGGTCTCAGCAGCCAAACCGTCAAATTCAGACTGCGTAAAGCAGGATGGTAAATTGGACCCTGTGAGAGCAGATCTAGCCGGAGAGGAAGGATCCATGGCCTGCCTACTGCCAACTTAATGATGTCTGTGTACCAAGGTTGCCTGGGCCAAGCCGGGGCTACCAAAAGCACCGACTTTATTTCCCTCTTGATTCTTCCCAGGAACTGTGACAGAAGCGGGCACGGGGGGAACGCATAAATTAGATTGTACTGATCCCAGGGAACTGTCAGAGCATATTATAGTGCACTGCAGTGCTGACCGATTCTGCAGCTGTCTTTTCTCAGTGTAGGGAGGGACAGTTTGTTGTTTGGAGCAGGGACAGTCTGCAATTCACTAGCTACTAGCTAGCTACTATTAGGTCCATAAAGGTCCTTTTAAGGACTGGTATAGGTGTACAGTATATAGGGTTGTAATACACGTATGATATACTTTCTTTCAAATATAGAAAGCATTGTGACTGCTGAGCGATTCTGCAGAGATACTACAAAGAGTGACAAACGCAATTAGAAAAAATTATTAAAACTGGTGTGATAGACCAGTGGCCCCCCAAAACGACAGATTGAAGCAGGGTGTTATATACTTTCTTCCACATATACTGCACTTCTCTAGTGACTTTTGTCACAGGGTCATTTAAAAAATGACAGGCAGAGGAAAAGGCAGGCCCTTCCGCAGGGGTGGTAGGGGTAGGGCAGGAGCAACAGGCTTGAGCCAAAGTGGCAAATTGCAGAAGGTGTGTTCGATTACGTCAAAGGACGCACCAGACTTGGTTGAGTGGCTCACTCAGCCTTACTCTTCTGCACGCTCCTCATCCTCTCGATCTGTACCCTCTTCACTCTCTGCTGTATGGACCCCCAAAGACACTACCACCAACACCACCACCACCATATACCCTCCACCTGAGTCACAGGAATTATTTTACGATCCATCACAAGACATTGCCGATGCGCAGCCACTCTTGGCATTGGATCAGGAAGAGGAGGTAGCAACAACTGCCACTCAGCAGTCTGACGACAGTACCCAGATCAACCCAAGGAGGTTGGTCCCTGTTGTTGCTGCCTACTCCGAGATCTCTAATTATAGAGGTGGGGAAGGTGATGTCGATGATGACGTGTCTAGTGATGTCACGTGGGTGCCCACAAGAGAGGAAGAGGAGGGGAGTTCAGAGGGTGATTTGGACTAGCAGATAGGGAGGAGAAGCAGGAATAACTTACATTGCACAGGAGGGACAAAACAGACTGCTAATGTATCAGGAGCGAGTCATCGACCATGTACGGTCACATCTGGCGCTCCCAGGACGCCGGCACATGGCTCCGCAGTGTGGGCTTTTTTTAACGTGTCCGCTGCTGACAATAGTGTTGCCATCTGCAGCCTTTGCAGTCAACGCATTAAGTCATGGTAAGCCCAACACTCACCTAGGGATGACCACCTTAAGAAGGCACACAAGCTGACATCACCGAGCCCAGTGGGAGCAACGGAACCCACAAAGCCACACTCCAGGCTCTCACCGTCCAGCCTCTTCTACTTCTCCTCTCTCCTCAGAATTCTCCTCCACTCCACCTTTCATCATGCCGTCCTCACATTTTGCTGGAAAAAGGCAGGCTTCCATGGGCCAAATGTTCAAGCGTAATGATGATGCTGGATAACCCTCCTGCCCAACGGTTGACCACTGGCTTGTCAGAACTGTTAGCCCGCCAACTACTGCCGTATAAACTGGTGGACTCAGAGGCCTTTCGAAAATTTGTAGCCATTGGAACACCACAATGGAAAGTCCCAGGAAGGAAGTATTTCTCACAGAAGGGCATCCCAGAGCCATGGCCATGTTCAGTGGCAAGTGAATGTATCTCTGCCACACAGTGTCGGTGCCAAGATACATGGGCATGGAAGGTATATAACTTTTACTGCCCACTGGGTGAACCTTCTGACAGCCGTCAAGCATGTAACCCGTGGTACCTGTGTAGATTTGGTTTTACTGCCACAGATTGCATGCAGGCCTGGCTCCTCTTCTCCTCCTCCTACTTCATCCTCCCCTCCTCCTTGGCTAACTCCTCCTTTTCTGCTGCTAGCGTCTTTTCCACTGTGCTGCCCAAGATCCCCAGAACATATTCGACATGCCAGGTGAGACATTGCCATGCTGTGCTGCGTCTGTTGTGCCTGGAAGCCAAGAGCCACACTGGCCTTGCACTCCTTTCAGCTTTGCGTTCACAGGCAGATCAGTGGCTAACACCGCTCAATTTGACAGTTGGTAAAGTGGTGTGTGACAACGGTGCCAATCTGCTTAGCGCATTGAAACAGGGCAAAATTACACACGTGCCATGCATGGCACGCGTCTTAAACTTGGTCGTGCAGCGATTCGTTGTCAAATACCCTGGGGTCCAGGACATCTTGCGGCAGGCAAGGAAAATCTCGGCCCATTTCAGAAGATCTTACACGGCCATGGCACGCCTTGCTGACATTCAGCGGCGACACAATCTGCCAGTCAGATGTCTTATTTGCGATTGCCCGATGCGATGGAACTCAACCTTCTATATGCTTGATAGGCTGCTCCAGCAGAAACGTGCAGTTAACAACTACCTGTACGAACTTTGCGGCAGAACAGGTTCTGGGGAGCTTGTTTTTTTTTTCACTGCGCCAGTGGCTGCTCATGCGCGATGCATGCAGACTTCTGCTGCCATTTGATGAGATCACCAAACTGGTCAGTCGCAGCCATGGCGCCATCAGTGACATCGTACCTTATGCGTTCTTTATGGAGCGTCCATTGCGTTGTGTCATTGATCAAGCCATGGAGGAGCAGGAGCAGAAAGATGAGGAAGTCGCAATGCTGGATGAATTCCCAGGGGGGGCTACTCTATCTGAGACAAGTCAACAACAGGGGTCTGAAGAGGAGTCAGAGGAGGATGGTGCCGGGGCGGATGAGGAGGAGCAAGAAGAGCATGCTTTAAACCTTTCTGGGATCCCTGTTGTTGTCCATGGAGGAGAACGAGGAGGACGACATTATCCTGGATGATGAGCAGGAGCCAGGCCACCACACCGCTTCCAGTTTAGCATAAAGGTCAAGGACCAGTACTGGGTGGCAACGTACTTAGACCCCCGGCACAAACACAAAATGGCGGAAATGTTACCACCATCACAGAGGGCTGTCAGAATGGAGCACTTACAGGCCTTGCTTCGAGAAATGCTGCATTCTGCTTTTGCATGCGCTGGCAGAGGAGGAATTCCCACTCCCAGAGAAAGAGTTGCAGGTACCAATCCAACAGCACCTGCAAGAAGAGGGCGGTTTGAAGATGTGTTGGTCACTTCTGATATGAGATCATTCTTTCAGCCGACCCATCGACAGGTGTCATCCGGATCCAGCATCAGGGAACGCCTAGACCGACAGGTGTCCGACTACATTGGGTTAACGGCCGATGTGGACGCTCTGAGAAGTGATGAACCCCTGGACTACTTGGTGGGCAGGCTTGACCCCTGTCCAGAGCTTGCACAATTTGCAATGGAATGTTGGCTTGCCGCTCGTCCAGTGTCCTGTCCGAAAGGACGTTCAGCGCAGCGGGGGGATCATGACCGATAAGCGTACTCGCCTAGCTCATGACAGTGTTGACTACCTCACATTTATAAAAATGAATGAGGCATGGATCTCGGAGGAATTCAACACATGTGACCAGTAGACCATGTATATGCATAACTCTATAAACGATTTATATAATCTAGCACACAGACCTTTTTTCTACCTTTGGCTCACTTGTTCAAAAAAAGCACACCATGCTATATGCCCATACCCTCCTGTTTGAAGAGGTTGAGCGGTGTCATATTTTTGGGTCTAGCAGCGAGTTGCTGTTATCAGTGCTGGTGTCAGTGCTCTCTATCACAGTGCTGGTGTGGTATCAGTGCTCTCTATCTCTGTGCTGGTGTCAGTGCTCTCTATCATGGTGCTAGTGTGGTGTCAGTGCTCTCTATCACGGTACTGGTCTCAGTGCTCTCTATCACGGTACTGGTGTCAGTGCTCTCTATCACGATGCTGGTGTCAGTGCTCTCTATCACGGTGCTGGTGTCAGTGCTCTCTATCACGGTGCTGGTGTGGTGTCAGTGCTCTCTATCTCTGTGCTGTGTCAGTGCTCTCTATCACGGTCCTGCTGTCAGTGCTCCCTATCACGGTTCTGGTGTCAGTGCTCTCTATCATGTTGCTGGTGTGGTCTCAGTGCTCCCTATCATGGTGCAGGTGTGGTGTCAGTGCTCTCTATCACGGTGCTGGTGTCAGTGCTCTCTATCACAGTGCAGGTGTGCTGTCAGTGCTCTCTATCTTGGTGCTGGTGTGGTGCCAGTGCTCTCTATCACGGTGCTGGTGTCAGTGCTCTCTATCACGGTGCTGGTGTCAGTGCTCTCTATCACGGTGCTGGTGTGGTGTCAGTGCTCTCTATCATGGTGCTGGTGTGGTGTCAGTGCTCTCTATCTCAGTGCTGGTGTCAGTGCTCTCTATCACTGTGCTGGTGTGGTGTCAGTGCTCTCTATCACGGTGCTGGTCTCAGTGCTCTCTATCACGGTGCTGGTGTGGTGTCAGTGCTCTCTATAATGGTGCTGGTGTGGTGTCAGTGCTCTCTATCTCAGTGATGGTGTCAGTGCTCTCTATCACGGTGCTGGTGTGGTGTCAGTGCTCTCTATCACGGTGCTGGTGTGGTGTCAGTGCTCTCTATCACGGTGCTGGTGTCAGTGCTCTCTATCACGGTGCTTGTGTCAGTGCTCTCTATCTCGGTGCTGCTGTGGTGTCAGTGCTTTCTATCTCAGTGCTGGTGTGGTGTCAGTGCTCTCTATCAGGGTGCTGGTGTCAGTGCTCTCTATCACGGTCCTGGTGTCAGTGTTCTCTATCTCGGTTCTGGTGTCAGTGCTCTCTATCTTGGTGCTGCTGTGGTGTCAGTGCTTTCTATCTCGGTGCTGGTGTGGTGTCAGTGCTCTCTATTAGGGTGCTGGTGTCAGTGCTCTCTATCACGGTCCTGGTTTCAGTGCTCCCTATCACAGTGCTGGTGTCAGTGCTTTCTATCACGGTGCTGGTGTCAGTGCTCTCTATCATGGTGCTGGTGTGGTGTCAGTGCTCTCTATCACAATCCTGGTGTCAGTGCTCTCTATCATGGTGCTGGTGTCAGTGCTCTCTATCACAGTGCTGGTGTCAGTGCTCTCTATCTCGGTGCTGGTGTGGTATCAGTGCTCTCTATCTCGGTGCTGGTGTGGTGTCAGTGCTCTCTATCACGGTGCTGGTGTTAGTGCTCTCTATCACAGTGCTGGTGGCAGTGCTCTCTATCACGGTGCTGGTGTCAGTGCTCTCTATCATGGTGCTGGTATGGTGTCAGTTCTCTCTATCATGGTGCTGGTGTGGTGTCAGTGCTCTCTATCATGATGCTTGTGTCAGTGCTCTCTATCATGGTGCTGGTGTCAGTGCTCTCTATCACAGTGCTGGTGTCAGTGCTCTCTATCTCGGTGCTGGTGTGGTGTCAGTGCTCTCTATCACGGTGCTGGTGTCAGTGCTCTCTATCACGGTGCTGGTGTCAGTGCTCTCTATCTCGGTGCTGGTGTCAGTGCTCTCTATCACGGTGCTGGTGTCAGTGCTCAGTCTCTATCGTGGTGCTGGTTTCAGACAGTGAGGGAGATAGCAGCGGAGAAGCCAATCAGCAGGCAGTGCCAGCACCATGGCTGAGGATCAGCACTGGACTGGCACCTCTGGACCACTGCAGTGGAGCCCTGCATAGGTGGGGGTAAGGGCCGGGCAGAGGGAGGGGCTCAAGCACAGGTTAGCACACTGGGACACTGGCACAGGACTGCGCTGCCCTGACTGTGGCACTGACCATCTCCTGCACCCCTTCAAAGCCTGGCCTGACCTTGCCTCTCCTCCATGGCCTTCATGCGCTCCTGAATTGTCAAAATGTCACAGATAAAAAAAGAATGCTTGTCGTTGTCAATCCCAGATTCACTTAATACTTCTGGTATGTCAGTGTCCATGTTGTGGGACTATGTGTGCACAGTTAGTAAGTATTTTGTGGCTGAAAATATGACCTGGAGGTTTTTAAGGTTCGCCTGCCATTAAAGTGAATGGGGTCCCCTGCAAACCTTGTGGTTTGCGAACATTTGGGCACGTTCACAGATCGCGTTTCACGAAATGACCCGCCGGAACTTCGTCCATCACTACTCCTCCGGTCACTTCCACGAGCTGTGGTGCCTCTCCAAGCCAAGAGCACACCCGGACCCCTTGAATCCTCCCTCAGTTACTGTGCCTCGGACCAGCCGGGTCCGAGACTCGGGAACAGACGGATCCCTACCCCAGACCAGATGGGTCTTCATCCAACCTTGCCCTGGGTGGTCAATATGTGTGTGTCAGTCAGGTGGACTGGGAAGAGAAAGTAGCCAGGTGGGCTGATGGCAGCCAGGCAGGCTAGCATTTCTGTCATCAGTGTCTACAGAGAGGCAGAAGGTTGTGTGAGATGCTGTTCACTCCACATGTGCTATTTTACTAAGAGACAGAGAGTTCCTAGCCTGTATAGGGCTGTTTCTGAACTAACTAGAGACGGTTATTCCTCCAGGAGAGAATCAGGGGAAGCTGTAAAAAGGGAACCAAGTTTATGCAGGTGGAAGGAAGAAGAGGAATATGTAAATAGGGAGGAAGTTGTCCCTGGTTTTGACTGTTAGACATTTTCAAGTTGGGCATCCCATTTCCTTACCCCATCCAAGTTATCATCCCTTAATAAAATAACAAAAACAAGCCAAGGGACCGATTCCTGTGTCTAGATACAATAATGAAGGAAATGCTGTGTGACTGGCTGTGCACCAGTGGGGAACCCCGAAATCAGCGACTCCTACGGGGAAGTGCTACATATTATTATCTTTATTAACCAGAAGTCCCTTCTTTGTTTAGCATTGCTTTATTATGCAGCCATGGGCCTAACTTCTCAGACTTTATGGTTTAAACCAGCCCACCAGCCAGTCCCCCATCTGATGAGGGAAGCATTATTAACCCCTACAACACTCTCTGTCAGGGAGCTAGGGCTAAGCTCAAAAATCTAAGAAATATGGCTCTTAGTAAAGATATTTAACCAGGATCAGAGGGCACATATCGGCTTTTTATGGCTAACAAAGGTAACTGTTTCTTCCTTTCATGTGATGGTGTGTACTCTTTTCATGTCATATTGCACAGGCTGCCCTTTTTGCTTGACAAGTAGACTGAATTGGTGAAGGGATATTATTTTACACTTGTTGAGAGGTTTCAAACATCCAGTAATCAAGACTCTTTAGAAAAGCATAGCTAATGTGGATACTATTTGACATACACTGTGTCAACACTGTCTGTCACTTCAAACTAAAATAATAAGATTATTCACACATTTTCTTTTGAGGGTATTTCTGGCCTATTCAAACATGTTAGGTGACCGCATGAGAAGAGACAATTACCTATAATGGAAATAATGTATTTCCTCTTCTTTTGTCTACTGTCTCTAAAAGTTATTTTGAGTGCTGCTCCCTAAACGCAAAGCTGCATTATCCACTGTTTTATCTTTCCATTGCTTTTAATTTGCTCCTTCACACATTCACACATGTAATGAAACAAACATTATAATATTGTTTGAAGCTGAGTGTAGTATATATATTTTTTTTAATACAGCACCATACATACCAGTTAGGTGTAATAGTTTATAACCAATTACTTACAGGAGGCTGCTTCTGCTGAAAAAAAATCCTCTCTGTGCCCCCTCACAGTATCTGGACACTGTCTTCAGTAGCCATCTTCTATCATTGTAAAAGTTAACTGCAGCCTAGGCCACATGCCTGCCCAACCCCTTCTGCTCTCGCCACCATTTACAGAATTTACTGCCACCCCATGATGCATTCTATTATGTGAATGGGAGAACGAGATCCTGGCGTCTAACTGCTCCCCCTCTATTCACTGTATGCCATTAGTAAGAAAAGTTCTATGTCTAGTGGAGAAAGAAGATGAGGGGGGGGGGGGCAGGTGGTGTAAATTTTCTGTGTAGACAGTTGTAGACATAGGCTGCAGTTAACATTTACAGATCTGGAAAAAAGCCACTGAGGATGGTATGCGGCAGCTGTGGGGAAGCACAGAGGGTAATATTTGTAGCAGAGGCTTACGCTTGTATGTAATGGGATATAAACCATAATTATTGTGTATGGTCATAGGTGTGTGCACAGGGTGTGCTGAGTGTGCCCAGGCACACCCCAATCATCCAATACGCATTAGCATTATCACTCTATGTGCTGGGAGATAGGAAAGAGCTCCCTCTGACCAGCTCTGTCATATCAGCTCTGTCATATCACAGCTCTGTCATATCAAACTTCACTTTGAAAGATCTCCCACTGAGTGGTTCTGCTTATAAGAGAATTGTTGAAGCACTTTTATTTCACTCCGAATCTGAAGGCAGGGAGATAATGTGTCGGTAGAAAGATCTCCCCTCTGACCAGCAGAGTGCTGCAAGGATGAGTGGTACTAGCTTTATAACCAAATTGGACGCCTGGCAGAAGCTCATATGACCATATGCCAAGCTCCCTGATTGGTTGGGAAGCTTGTATCATGGGATTTCTGCAAAGAGTGGTAAGAAAATGATGATGGGGTGTTCATCCCAGATCCTTTAACCTTGTTCTACCTTCCATGTTTTTCCAACCTGTATTTAAGTTTATGCAGTGCAGTTATTATAACTGCAACATCTGACCTTTTTTTTTAACCATAGATTTTTATTGAGTTTCATAGTACACGGTACAAGGTATGCAACAGGTAGTGCAACATGTCAGTTATACATAGTGAGAACAACAGCAGAACAGAAAGAAAGATGAAGGAAAGGGGAAAAAAAAAGAGAGGAGCTCAGGGTATACACAGTATCATACACATGCAGGCTTCATATGGCATAGTAGGAGACGTCTTCAGTGGGAGGTCGAACCCGTCACCCCATCTGGGAACTAACTGTGACGGGTTCTTGAGGGCGCCATAGGAAGGGGTCCGACTTTGGCCCCAGATGATGATCCCTAGAGCTCCATCTCGCAAATGTATATGTCCAATAGCGTAGGCTAGCGAATGAAGGCGGGAAGACCTTCTGTTACAGGTGTAGCACAAGACATATAGCTTAACTCAGAGTTGTAATAGATAACTTTAAGAAACAACGTGTTAATTGGGAGAGCAACACAGGTACACAGGGTAAGAGCTTCAGGTACTGACGGGGTAAGGAGGTCAGGTAAGTAATAGGTCTGTCATAGGGGGTTTGCATTTAGGGTGTTGAAGCCAAAGGTCCCAGTTGCTTCTGAATTCAGGAATAAGGAGGTGGCTTTTGGCATGCATGAGTTCCATCAGGCAGTGGTTGTTTAAGAGTGCGATTATTTCCACACCGGAAGGGGCTAGAGGGGATTTCCAGTTTTTGGCGATGGCTAGACGCGTGGCGATAAGAACATGGGCGAGAATGTGTCGAGTGGGTTGAGGCCAGTCTTCCAATTCGAGACCAAATAGTACTAGTTGCGGTGTCAGTGGTACAGGAATTTTTAAAATGGACATAAGGAGTTTGGATAGCATGGACCATAGTGGGGTTAGGATTGGGCAGTCCCACCATATGTGGAGTGGAGTACCTAAGGATCCACAGTTTCTCCAGCACAGATTGCTCGCAGTTGGATATATATGGGCCAGTTTGATTGGTGTGAGGTACCAATTATGGTATATTTTTTGGACTGTTTCCCAATGCAGTAGGCATTTGGAGAATTTCATGGGTGCTCGAAGCGAGCGGAACCATTGCTGGGGGGTGTAGGTGCGATGTAGTAAGTGTTCCCATTTTAACATTGTGGGGGATTTGAGAGGTGGAGAGATTTCAGTGAGGAGTTTGTAGCAAATCGAGATCCCTCGTTGGTGGGGTGAGGTGAGATTGAAGAAGGTCAGTATGTGCCAAGTAGTTAGGTTGTTTGACCATTGTACTTTAGAGAGAATCGATCGTATTCTTAGGTATTTGAAGAAGTCCTTATGGCTTATGTGAAAGTTGGCGTGAAGAGTGTGGAATGGTTTGAGGTTGGAATTCTGGTACAGGTGTCCGAGATTGAGGACCCCTAAGGTTGTCCATGCGGAGAGATCGATATCAGGAGTGAGGACGTGTAGAGCTGACAGTGGTATATGTTGGAGTAGACGTAACGGGATACCCGCAGAAGTTTGTATGGTAGATTTCCACACTCGAATGGAGGCGTTAATTGTGTCTAGGAAGGAATGGGGCTCGTGGTGTTGTAGTAAGAGGGCGCACAGGATCAATTTGGGCTGGGAGGCGAGTGCCGCTTGTTCTATTTGTACCCATGTGGTTTGCAGAGCAGTGTTCCACCAGGCCTTGGTTTGGGCTAGTATAATTGCCTTGTAGTAGGCTAATAGGTTAGGTGCTCCCATTCCTCCAGCGGCAACCGGCGTGCAGAGAGTGTTGTTTTTAAGTCGGGAACGTTTGCCATTCCATATAAATGTATTAAAGATGGTTTGGAGGTGGGTTATTTGTTGTTTGAGGAAGGGTATGGGGAGGGTTCGGAACAGATAGAGAACGTGGGGTAGCAAGAACATCTTAGCGAGAGCTATTCTGCCTGCCCAAGAGGCCGTGGTATGTTGAAGGTCTTGAATGGTTTTATGCAGTTTGGTTACGAGATTGTTAAGGTTGAGAGAACGTAAGTGTGATGAGGGCGTGGTGAGTTGGATGCCTAGGTAGGTAAGAGTGGAGTTAGATGTCCACGAGAAGGAGGTGCAGTGGGTAATATCATGTTTGACATGTTGGGTTAAGTCAATGCCCAGCATGCTGGATTTGGTAAAATTGATTTTATAGTGGGAGATTTTGCTAAATAGTGCGAGGGTGTCGTGGAGTACGGGAAGGGAGGTGGTAGGGTCAGTTAGGGAGATGATAACATCATCTGCGTATAGTCCAATTTTGTGTGTTGTTCGATCTGTGATTATTCCGGAAATACGCGGGTTATCTCTAATCGACTGGGCTAGGGGTTCCATGACAAGGGCGAATATTAGGGGTGAGAGTGGACACCCCTGACGTGTCCCGTTGGAAATGCGGAAAGGGTCCGAAAGCAGCCCTGAAGTCAGTACTCTGGCACTGGGTGAGGAGTAGAGGGCGAGTATGGCTTGCAAGATGATCCCTTTAAAGCCAAATTTTCGGAGGACTGCAGTTAGGTAGGACCAATCCACCCTGTCAAACGCCTTCTCCGCATCAAGGGAGATGAGCAGAGAAGGCGTCCGACTGTGTTCCACCCATTGTATCAGATCAATGAACCTGCGAGTGCCGTCCGAGGCCTGCCTGCCAGCCACAAACCCCACCTGATCCATGTGGATTAGTTGTGGGATGATATCAGAAAGTCGCGTAGCCAGGGGTTTGGCAAATAGCTTAGTATCAGTGTTTAGTAGGGAGATGGGTCTGTAGCTGGCAGGCTGATCGGCCGGTTTACCTGGTTTTGGGATAGTGACAATTGTAGCTTGGAGGGATTCTGGTGGAATGGAGCCTGTAGTTGCAATAAAATTGAAGGAGTGGCATAGGTAGGGAGTAAGGAGTTCAGAGAACGTCTTGTAATATTCGTTATTAAATCCGTCAGGGCCCGGGGCTTTGTGTAGTGGT
The DNA here is from genome assembly GCF_037356315.1 of Lithobates pipiens. Classification (NCBI taxonomy): domain Eukaryota; kingdom Metazoa; phylum Chordata; class Amphibia; order Anura; family Ranidae; genus Lithobates; species Lithobates pipiens. The sequence goes on from NW_027507787.1 coordinate 19,687,460, forward strand.
AGGGCGTTTATGGCTGCTGCAAGTTCCATTGGGGAGAACGGGGAGGAAAGTTGAAGAACTTGTTCCGGCGAAATTGAGGGGAGGTGAATGCTGGCTAGGAAGTCATCAATTTCAGAGGGGGGGGGGGTGGCAAGGCCGAGCCAGTGTTGGTGAGATTGTATAATTTGGCATAGTAGGAGCTAAACTGATCTGCAATGTCTTTGGGGTTGGTATACTTAGTGCCCTGGTGGTCCGTAAGGAACGAGATTTTAGACTGAGTCGATTTGCGTTTGAGTTGTTTGGCTAGGTACACTCCAGGTTTGTTGTGATGTGAATAAGTTTGTAGGCGAAGACGCTTAAGATGGTAATCAAAGTTGGAGTGGAGGTGATCACTCAGGGCTTGCCTAGCTGTTTGTAGTTCAGAGGTGAGCCAAGGGGAGGGTTGGGATTTATTAGCTCGTTCGAGAGTGCGTATACGCTCTAGGAGGTTGTTTGTGGTTGAGGTATATTTCTTCTTCTCGTGGGCACCCATTTTAATGAGGAGGCCTCTGATGTAGGCTTTGTGGGCATTCCACAATATAGAGGGGTCAGCCACCGAACCCTCATTTGTGGTGAAATAGTTTTGCAGCTCGGATAGAATCTGGTTTTGGTAGGTCGGGTGCGTGATGATAGAGGTGTTGAGCCTCCAGATGGTGTTGTTTTTGTATGAGAGCGCTGGAAACAGTTTCATTGATATGGGCGCATGATCGGACCATGTAATGAGACCGATCTTAGTGTCTTGGACTAGTTGTAGGGTATGCTTGTCTGTTAAGAAGAGATCTATCCTTGAATAGGTTTGCTGTGTGTGGGAGAAAAACGTATAATCCCTTTCGGAGCCATGTTGGCACCTCCAGGGATCATAAAGGTCTTCTGAGTGGAGTAGGGAGGCAAGAGAGGTGGAATTTTTGTGGGCAGGGTTGGAGGTATCTAGTGAGGCATCAACAATTTGGTTAAAGTCGCCGCAGATGATTAGGGGTCCCTGTTTAAAAGGTGTCAGCTTCTTCAACAGTGATTTGTAAAAAGGGCGTTGATTTGTATTCGGTGTGTAAATGTTAGCAATGGTGATGTCCTGATTATTGATAATGGCATTCAATATTATGAATCTGCCCTCTGGGTCTATTTCTGTGTGGATTGGTTGGAACGAAACTGTGGATCGTATGGCAAGCATTACACCTGCTTTTTTCTTGGTGGCGTTGGCAAAGTAGGAGTGAGGGTATTGTTTGTGGGAACATGAGGGAGGTTTGTTGGACACAAAATGTGTTTCCTGTACACATAATATGTGTACAATAAGTGTGTTAAGGCTTCCTTCCACAACAAACTCCTTTTGTAAGGAGAGTTTAGGCCTTTCGCGTTAATGGATGTAAAGGTGATGGACATGTTGGTAGGCGAATAGGTAGTGGGGGTAGGGGAAGCTTTGAGGTGTACCCCGGTAGCGAGTGTATCAGGGGGAGGGTATGAGGGGGTAAACCTGTAAAAGGTAAGTACAGTAGTAAACTCAACTAACACTCTATAGAAAACCAAATATACTTATACCACAGTATACATAACTTGTAAAACGCAACGGTAGGTTACGGAGTTAGCGTAGAACACAAACCAAAAAAAAAAAAAAAACAAGGAAGCAGTTAGGTGTTCAAGTGCTTAGCACTTTTCCTTCTCCGGGGGAAAAGAGAACGGAGTGTACAGTCTCGTGCGCTCATCGAGGACATAGATGAGGTGAAGTGGTGCTGGATCAGTGGCTTCCAAGATTCCAAAGGGCACTCGTTGTGATTGGATAGGAAACGGTAGCTTTCATCTGTGGGTGGAAGCAGGAGCATGGCGCCTTGTACCCAAGGCGGATGATGATGGCGGAGGCCGTTGGTGTTGCCGTTCCGGTGGGGAGGCGGTGATTAAGCCCCAGTTGATCATGCGTTTGATACCATCTTTAGGGGTGAAAATGGTGGTACTCTGATTCTGGTGTGTGACTATCAGCTTGGTAGGGAAGCCCCACTTGTAAGGGATGTTGTTCTTCCTGAGGGTTGCTGTAGTCTGAGCAAACTCTCTTCTTTTCTGCAGTGGCAGCAGAGATATCAGCGTACAGGGACACCGAGGAGTAGGGATCAGGGAGTGGAGAAGTGGATCTGGCAGCCGCCATGATCTTTTCTTTCACTTGGAAGAAGTGGATACATGCTAGTACATCTCTGGGTACGGATGCAGGGAGGTGGTTGGGTTTAACAAGTCGATGTGCTCGGTCTATGACCATGTCGTTTTGTCGCAATTGCGGTATAAGTGAGAGGAATAATTGTTGTATGTAGGGGGTCAAATCCGGGGGTTTAACCGACTCCGGTATTCCTCTAAATTTAATGTTATTCCTTCTCGAGCGATCTTCTAAATCTGCGACTTTAGCTTGCAGATAGTGAATTTCATCAGAGTGATGATCATGCGCGTCCGCCATTTCGTTGTAGGCCGCAGTATGTTCAGTGAGTAATTTTTCAATATCCTCTGTGCGATCTTCAATTTGATCGATTCTAGAGTGCAGCGTGGAGATCGACGATCGTAGTTCATTACGGATGTCATGTTGTAGGGACAGCAGCATGAGCTTGAGTGTGTGCTCAGACGCTGGCTGGTCAGAAGCAGGCAGTGCAGCTAAGGAGTCATGGGTTGGTGGTTCAGGGCCTGCAGGGGCTGAGGTGTCCCAGTGCTGCTTTTTTATTAAAGGAGCCTTGTTGGGTGAAAGGACTGGGGACTGTGCAGCCCTCTTACCTCTGTCAGCAGGCGAGGGTTGAGAGGTGTCATCTGCAGCGGTGGAGCTATCCATCTTGTCAGGGATGATCAGCAGAGAGCTCTCAGCTGCAGTCAGTGAGGTGTGTGGCAGCGCGCCGGCGCCATCTTGTGTCCTCAGCATGTCAGCTCTCTGGAAATAATGTGTGAGGCGGCGGGGTTGGAGGGGGCCGGTACGTCCGCTGCTGGACATACCGATCGGGTGCCCGATGGTTCCGCTCCTCTCTGGTGAAGGAGAGAGGGGGTAGGAGCTGTGATCGATCGCTGTGAGTTGCTGGTTGTCCTTAGGCTGAGCGGAGCTGAGGAATCCAGCGGCCATCTCAGTCCGCGGCTAGCCACGCCCCCCCAACATCTGACCTTTTTTAACTACCTAGCCTTTAGATTGTCACACATGGGGTTCATTCACTACACAGGCAATTATAGACAATTGTCAAGGTTTATAATATGACAATGAGAGGCCCTGCCACAGTATGAATTTAGCCAATTGGTAAAAAAGGGCATAGGATTCTCAAAGATGCAGTTTGAGAAGTTCTGTGTTAGGACCGAGTTTGCTTGCTGGTGGCACTGTGGTGATCTGGGCTGATTGCTGCAGTTCCAGTGTCCACCAGCAGGTGTCTCTTAGAAGCCGGCAGGCCCCAGTAATCACTTCCAAATGGTCTCAGCTGCTAGCAAGGCACATAATGCTTCTCCCCCTAGCACACAGCACGTCAGTGTTTTGGCTGCTCTGCCCCCTGACACTATTGCCATTTATTCTTGACCTTGCTCTTGTTCCTGCCCTGCACCCAGTACCCTGCTGCCTTGCTCTCTGCTCCTCCAGTTTTCCCTTGCCTTGTGTGTATATTATTTGTGTATAATTTGTTTTGCTTTTGGTTGCTGGTTAGGCATTTTGTCATTTAATTTTGGTTCTCATGTTTATTGTTTATTGTATGCTGGTGTGTAGTTACCTTACATCCACTGTAAATAAATCTCACTTTAAAGATAAATACATATGATATATATCGATAGACAATGTCACCAGCCAACACTACCCATGTTACCGAATTTCCTTTGGTGTTGTTCTACACCTGAATGTTTTGACTGTGGAGTGGAGACATTGTTATAGTGTTACAACTCTATATATATTTGGTGGTGGCTTCTGAAGCGTCCGCATTCGTCCGGTTATGTCAGCCGGGTGGAGGGGATATAAAGCCGGCGCTCCCGTATCCCAGCTCTTGAGAAAGCTTGAGGGTTACCACAACACTTTGTAACACTGTCAAGGTAATTATCTTTGCTAAAATAGACTGCGTTTTTTCTTTTTCCCTTGTTGAACTTGTCTTTATTGATTCAAGCTCTAAGTATTAGGCAACCGTAGGTGCTCTATCTAATGGAGTTATCCTGGATAATTTAGTTGAATACTTTATTCATATCTTTCCAAATACTCCACTGCTGCCAACTAGCCGCTTGTGCAGTCGAAATGCAGCAGTAAATAGCAGTGATTTGGTCGATCACTGTTATGCATTCTTAATTAAACCCCATCTGCCTTCTTCTCTTTTTTATGTATTAAAGCCCCCCTTAAAATAGTATCTGACCTTGTATAAGGCTTCTAAATCATTATGGATAACACACTGTGGGGTTGATTTACTAAAGGCAAATTCACTCTGCACTACAATTGCACTAACATATCCCAGCTGCTGATTTCTGAGACTCTGGCATGTTTATTGTGAAATGAGAAAGTCATGCTTTGTGTTTTGGTAGTTCCAAGATGGGGCCTGGAGTTCTAAGGTTATAAAGCACCTTGGGTGGGAAAGAACCTTCAATCTTGAGTCCAGTTTCTTGCCCAAAATATTGGGAAGGTTGGGACAGCTAGGAGGGCCTGGGAGACCAAGAAAGCTAAGGTGGCTAGCAGGTACGGGGGGGGGGGGGCTTGAGGAAGTCGGAAGTCCCTGAAAGTGTGACCAAACACAGAGGGTGTTGCATAACCCTGTTTGGAGGCCAGGGGTGGGCCCGGGCAGCAAGATACTGCAACCAAGCCTGAGTGAGCCTTAAGAGCCAAAGGGCTTGCTATTTTTTGTATTTACATTTTGTTTTTTGCTGAGAAGATCCCCTACGTGGGCAATCTGTTTTTGTTGGATTGGAACTTTATTTTTCTGTTCAATAAAAATGGGCTACCAGGTCCTTAAAGCGGTAGTAAAAATCCCCATGCAAGACAATGGCATAATGTGTTAGTATGCATCGTGTACTAGCACATTATGAAATACTTACCTTAGAATGAAGCTCTCCAGGGGTGCATTGTCACCACTGACAGGCCTTCCATTTTCATAGAGTCTTCCTTCAGGGTTCGCGGACTGCGGCTGTATGAATGGCTGAGCCATGATGACGTCACTCATGCACCTACGACACGGGTATACTTCCTTTCAGAGTGCACTATGTGTATGTATGAGATGCTGTCACTGAAAAAATGATAATTTGAAGCAGTGGTCATCAACCCTGTCCTCAGGGCCCACTAACAGGCTGGTTTGCAACATAACTGAAATACATCCCAGGTGATATCATTTTCTGCTCAGTGATTGCAGTATGCTAGTCTGCATCTCCCCAAGTTAATACATAAAACCTGGCCTGTTAGTGGGCCCTGAGGACAGGATTGATGACGACTAGAAGGACACAAGGTGTGCACATTGGCTTGGCGCAGGACTGCAGAGCATAGATGTGGACTGGAGAAAACTGCTTTCACAGCTTTCTTTGGTTTTGATATTCATGCATGGGGCTCTGTAGTTTGGAGATTCCATAGTGTCTTGGGTGGGATGAAATCTCCAACCCGAGGTTTTTTGGAGGACCAGCAGGGTATGTGCTCAGGTGAGCACAGTCCTTATAATGACGGTATGGGAATAACTTAAGGTTTCCAGTTGGAGACTGCACCACACCAAGAGAGACAGGAGGTCTCTAGGAATCAGAGGCTGGATATGGCGAATATTAAAGTATAGTCTAAAGTGCATTGGCTGTATTAGTTTGTATTGTTTTTTTTTTTCTGTACAAGATCTTGTTCCTTTATGGCATTTGTGTTTTTTGTTCTCTTTTGATTAGTGATTACTTTTTGAATCAATCTCTGGAGGAAGCCCCTTTGGGCGAAACATGTCAGGATAATAACATCACATCATCATCTACCTTGAATATGTCATCAATGGCGTGATACAATGATAATTTCCTAACATTTTTAATATCATGCAAAAAAAATCTTTTTAACTATGTATTAATATAATTTGTTGCATTTTAAATGTTTTTTTCCTATATTATAATTGTGTCTAAGCACCGCGAAAAATCCCATCAAAAACCTTTCTATACATATACTTTATTTAGGGATTTTGGTGCCTTTGCAGACTATGTCACCAGCCCACACTACCTATGTTACCGTATATATACACATATGGTCTGGTCCCAGATCTGGGTGTAGCTAGATATATCTGTTCATATCCCAGCTGCTGATTTCTGAGACTCTGGCATTTTTATTGTGAAATGAGAAAGTCATGCTTTGTGTTTTGGTAGTTCCAAGATGGGGCCTGGAGTTCTAAGGTTATAAAGCACCTTGGGTGGGAAAGAACCTTCAATCTTGAGTCCAGTTTCTTGCCCAAAATATTGGGAAGGTTGGGACAGCTAGGAGGGCCTGGGAGACCAAGAAAGCTAAGGTGTCTAGCGGGTACGGGGGGGGGGGGGCTTGAGGAAGTCGGAAGTCCCTGAAAGTGTGACCAAACACAGAGGGTGTTGCATAACCCTGTTTGGAGGCCAGGGGTGGGCCCGGGCAGCAAGATACTGCAACCAAGGCTGAGTGAGCCTTAAGAGCCAAAGGGCTTGCTATTTTTTGTATTTACATTTTGTTTTTTGCTGAGAAGATCCCCTACGTGGGCAATCTGTTTTTGTTGGATTGGAACTTTATTTTTCTGTTCAATAAAAATGGGCTACCAAGGCGCATGCGCGGCAGCTCCATGGACGGTCGCATGTCCTGAGGGCTCCGTTTGCCCCGACCGTGATCCGCAGCCTTTGAGCCACACGGAGAAGAGCTCAATACCGCAATTTCACCCTCTCGTCCCCGCGGATCAGCGCCACCCACTTACCGTTCGTTCATCACGGCGAGACGCAGCTTATCCCGGCGGCTGACTCCGGAGCTCCAGGCCGCATCCACCGCCATGATGGCGGACGCCGCTCCAGTCGCACAAGGCCTTCGTCTTCATCCGACGCCATCCATCGCGGATCGACTAACTCCACGGAACCGAATCTTCATTCTGTGAGTTACCCGCTGCCATCACTTTCGTCCCCAGCATCCACGGAATCTTTGCTGGGGAGATTTCATGGGGGATCCTCGCTCACTCCTATGGAAGACTATCTCTCCTCTCCGGCGGCGCGTGGGGCTGCCCCATCTATCCAGACTAATCCCACTGATATCCCGGCCCTGCTAGAGACATTCTCCCACATGCTATCCAGAGGCCTTGCTCAGAACGCATCGCATATTACCTCAATTATTCAAGCTGACCTACAGCAACTTGGGGCCAGGATTGAGGCAATAGAACTTAAAACTGACCAGACTGTTGCCAGAACCATACAAAATTCTGACAGGATCTCTGAACTACAGGAGCAGCTGGACACCGCTTACTCTAAATTAGATGACCTCGAAAACAGGAATCTCCGATATAATTTTAGGCTCTGAGGCCTACCTGAATCTTTTAAAGAAACAGACGAGGTGGTACGCGCCTTTATTTCTTCACTATTACCTGATCTGCCTGACCATCGTCTAGAGCTAGATCGCGCTCACCGAGCACTTCAACCCCCTCGCCAAGATGGCCTACCCAGAGACATTGTGGTCAAACCCCACTTCTTTAAAACTAAGGAAGAAGTCATGCGCAAGGCCAGAGAAACTGAAAATCTTTCCTTCCAGGGCCATCCAATCCAAATCTTCTCGGATCTATCCCCATACACGATCCAGCTGCGGAGATCCTTGAAACCACTCTTACAAATTTTAACACAAAACTCCATAGCTTATCGCTGGGCTTTCCCATTCAGACTGCATTTCACTTATTCCAATAAACAATATGGCTTCTCCAACTTCACCGATGGCGAATGCCTGCTTCTTCAATTGGGCCTCATCTCTCAATCTCCTGTTGACCCTGCGGATCCCAAGTCTTCCAGCTCTGCGAAGAGGCCTCCCCCTGCAAGCCCCGACAAGCCCCTCTGGCAAAAGCAGAAGGCGAAGCGTCCCAAGGATGGACGCCCAACTTGAAAGACAGACTTTGAATATGTCGACATTGATTACTGTTTTCTGCTAATAACTCTTTGTTTTGGTTTCCACGATTACAGCGCGTATTTTGCGCAATCTCCTTTTTCTCCCCCCTTTTTTTGCAAGGGTACATTTCTTCTCAGACGGGTGCGATCAGCACTACCACAGACTTCCTACATGACTTTTGAAATTTTTATTTTTTTATTTTTTTTATGCCTGTTTTGTGTTTTAGCTATTGATTTCCTCCTTTTATGTCTTATCCCTAGATGGGTTTTGATACTACGAGCGACGGCTCTTTCCACGTGGCTTTCGATAGCTATCGTAAGCTTACGGCTCTCCCACTTGTGATTGTTTTCCCATTCTTGTTCTACAGTTTTTTTTTTATTATTTGTTTGGTTATTCATATTTTTTTATTAAGCGGGTTTTAAGATGCCCCTCATTTCATTTGAAGGGGCATTGAGCCTTAGGTGGGTCCCGGTCGGGGTGGTTTGCACTGCGCCCCCTCCAGTCTCCGAGTGACGGGCCTTTTCTTCCCCTCACTCAGGGGCTCCCACACTTTTCCCTTTTTGGGACATTTTCCCGAGACTAGGCTTCTCGGGCCTTACATGCAGGGGACTGATGTGTGTCATCCTCCCCTGCAGATTGTTTCATGTATTGTATGTGTTTTATCTGTTTTTGTTCTCTCAAAGATATCCATAGCTTTCAGGTGGTTAAGATGTCTTTTGCTCTTTCTCTGCAGGATCAGTCAACTCCTCCCTTACCCCTTTTTTCCTCCCCTCCTCTCCCGGGTCTACCAGGGCTCCTCTAAGCCGACAGCGTCACTTCCTGTTGCTGAGGCATTCCTAAGCCAGGATGATCCCTCTCTTCGCAAGGATATGGTAAGGGATCCCTATATAACATACTGGCTATTCCCTCTGACTCGCTATGCCTGATCAAACACCCCCCCCCTTCCTTCTGTATAGCAACACATAATGTGCAGGGGATGAACTCTCCCGTCAAAAGGAGAAAACTAATTCAATTATACCAAGCCCAAAAGATTGATGTAATTCTCATGCAGGAAACTCACTTCAAATCCACGTTTAATCCCTCCTTCCTACATAGTAGATTTCCCCTCTTCTTCCTGGCTAACGCCAAAAACAAAACTAAAGGGGTCGCAATATGCATATCTAAGTACCTTAGATTCTCCGCTACGGACATATTTAGAGACAAGGAAGGCAGGTTTGTTTTAGTTAAAGGATCCCTGGAAGGAACTATTTACTCATTTGTGTCGTACTATGCCCCTAATAAGGGACAATCAGCTTTCTTTCACTCCATGATGTCCACGTTGGACCCTCTACTAGAGGGTAAGGTAATAATGGGGGGTGATACTAACATCCCATTTGACCATTCCCTGGATAAAACAGGAAAAGGGTCAGCTCGCAATAGAAAACCGCCTAAACAGAGCACTAAGATAGCGGCTACCCTACACTCGAGAGGCTTAGTGGACATATGGAGAGAAAAAAACCCCACTTGTAAAGACTTCACACATTACTCAGCCCCCCACCAGGTACATGCCAGGATTGATCACATTTTTGTGCAATCACACACTATTCCATTGGCTTTAAAATCGGAAATCAGGGACACATCACTATCTGACCATTCGCTTGTACTACTTCACGTTCAGTCCACCCACAACCTCAGCAATAGATTCACGTGGCGAATTAACGAAGGTCTCCTTAGTGACCCAGCTCATAGTGCAGACATCTCCACTGCCATGAAGGAATACTTCTCCCTTAATAAGGATCCCTATACAGCCCCAGAAGTTGTCTGGGCTGCACATAAAGCTGTGATCAGGGGGAGAATCATCCAAATATCGTCCCAACTGAAAAGAGGGAGGAAGGCTCACGTAGAATCTCTATCCAAGGAATTCCGATTACTAAGCAAAGCTCATAAACGTACCCCCACTAGAGAATCCCTGGAAGCCCTGCAAGCAGCTAGGACTGCGCTCAATTTGGCTCTCACCACCGAGGCTGAGAAACACTTAAGATGGTCCGGGGCCAGGTTTTATTATCAGAAAGACAAGATAGGTTCTAAACTTGCAGCCAAATTATCCCCGAGGCCTCGTCCTTCGGCGTTCCCGAAAATTAGAGATCAGGACGGGATTCTAACACAGAATCCCCTCCGCATCATGTCATCCTTTCATAAATTTTACTCCTCCCTATATAAAGATGTTGAGGATAATCCACAACCCTCCGTGGATCAATTCTTGGATACTGTCTCCCTACCAAAATTGTCACCAGACCATGCAAACCTACTGGAGGACCCAATTTCGGTCACTGAAGTCCTAGAGGTGATCAAACATCTTAAAAGTAATTCTGCCCCAGGTCCTGATGGCTTCTCGGTGGGATATTATAAAAAATTTGCCCCGGACCTTGCCCCCTTTTTGGTTGATTTCTTCAACTCCATCCGGTCCGGCTCTCCCTTGGATAAAGCCCTGAACTTAGCCTATGTTTCTGTCATTCCTAAACCCGGCAAGGACGCATCCTTGGTGCAAAATTATCGCCCAATTTCGCTTATCAACAATGACCTAAAAATCTTAACTAAGGTGCTTTCTAATAGGATCTCATCATTTATTTCACGATATATTCATAAGGATCAGGTGGGCTTTATCCCGGGGAGACAAGGTCCAGACCAAATCAGGCGAGCAGTGGATATCATTTCTATTCTTAACTCACATTGGGATGGCGGGACCCCACAGGACGGCTTTTTGTTGTCAATTGACTTGCAAAAGGCTTTTGATACGCTGACGTGGCCCTTTCTGTTTAGAGTCCTAGAGAAATGGGGCTTTGGTCCCCTTTTTCTGGGGACTCTCAAAGCCTTGTACTCTACCCCGAGCGCACAAGTCCGTCTACAAGGCTGTTACTCAGAGACGTTCGACATCAAAAAAGGCACCAGACAGGGGTGCCCACTATCACCCCTGCTGTTCGCCATTGCTATAGAGACTCTAGCTATTGCCATTAGAACTCACCCTGACATTAAAGGAGTCCGTTGTGGTCCGCAAGAACACAAATGTGCTTTATTCGCGGATGATCTCCTCCTCTTTTTAACTTCCCCACTGATCTCCACACCTAATGTCTTTGCCCTCTTGGAAGCATTTGGACTAGCCTCGGGTCTAAAAATGAATGCATCAAAATCCCTAGCACTCAATGTCTCAGTTCCCCTGCCTATAGTAAATACACTACAGAATCATTTCCCTTTTACATGGTGTCTCGATTCCTTACCCTATCTGGGCATCTACCTAACATCTAATATGAACACTCTCTACTCGGCCAATTATCCTTCTGCCCTTGCAAAATTATCTGCAGACTTACTAACCTGGTCCCATCTCGGTCTCTCCTGGCTAGGTCGTATCTTTGCGGTCAAGATGACCCTCCTTCCCCGTATCCTGTATCTGTTTAGATCCCTTCCTCTCCCCGTAAAGAAAGCCCAACTCCAACCACTTCAATCTAAAATTCTCCAATTCATCTGGGGTTCCAAGGGTTGCAGAGGATCAAAACAATTATTGTATAGACTCAAAAAGCAGGGAGGCTTAGCGCTACCTAACATTTGGTGGTATTACCAAGCAGCACAATTAACCCAGATCTCTATGGTTTATTCCCGGGGCCCCAAACCTGATTGGGTTGCGATTGAAAGACTGGCTGCCCCCCATTACACCATTGACTATCTCATCTGGGCTCCGCCTAGAAGCCGACCCCCTATCATGTCTCCCACCCTCTCCCATTCGCTAACTCTATGTGATCGATTACATAAAAACCCTGCATTGATCTCCAAATTAAGGCCATTAACGCATGTTTTTCACAATCCAGACTTCCCGCCGGGTATGAATATCCTGGCCTTTAGTTGGTGGCTCAACAAAGGACTACTCAGGATTGGTAATTTTTTTAACGCTTCAGGCCCTATCTCACTTTCTTTCTGCCTGAAAAAACTCGAGATGCCCCTAACTGAACGATTTAGATTCTCCCAACTAATCCATTTCTTGCACTCCAAATGGCCCGATAGACCAAATCCTCCTGCTATCACGACATACGAGTCATGGTGTTCAGACATAGCGAGTCAAAGGGGAGGGATCTCTACGATTTATACAGCTCTAGCTTCTGTTACGGCCAAACCTACCTATGCATTGGCCTGGGAAAATGATCTCAATATTTCTAGGGATAGTGACCTATGGTACTCTTGTTTCCAAAGATCTTTCACTGGGATCCTCAACGTGCCCCTGATTGAAGCTAGCCTTAAACTTGTCACTAGGTGGTACAGGGTTCCCGCCCGACTAGCACAGATCTTTCCGGAAGCGTCTCCTCTTTGTTTCCGTGGCTGCGGACATATAGGTTCATTGCTCCACACCTGGTGGTCTTGCCCACATATCAGGGGCCTTTGGAACAGAGTATTTGCCCTAATTCGCAAGCTGATATCGCTTCCGGTTCCCCAAAATCCGGAAGTGGCATTGCTTAACCGCAAAGTGGACAAAGCCAATAAATCTTCTCAGACACTTATATTCTTTATCCTTTTAGGCACCAAAATCACGATAGCAGCCCACTGGAAACAACATACAGTCCCATTCGGGGCAGTTAAACGAAAGATCTCCTGGATTATGGCGCAAGAGAAGTTGGTCAGTCGCATACAGGATAAGGCCTCCTTCTTTGAAAAAGTGTGGGAACCCTGGGCCACATTCCACAAAATCCCCCTTGTTCCGGGGTTATAACTTGAATTTTTATAACTTGCATTATCCTTTTGCTTGGACACCCTGGTAGACCCCCCCCACCCCCCCTTGATCCCCCTTAACCTTCCTCCTTCCCCCTCTCCTACCCCCCTTTTTTGGATTGATCTAGGACGAGCTTGGAGCGGACTGATCCCATTCTCTCCATGATACCTGCTCAGTTGTCTGTTCTATTTTCCCACCTGATAGTTTATAAGGCCTTACACTCCCTCATAGATGGTACAGGGTGTAACGGTTTCTATAGTTATTGTTGGTTATAGTTGTTGTGCACAGACAGCGCCCGGCGCCGCTCTGGCTTCCCGGGCTTGCTTAAGGTACTCAGTCTTCCGTGCTACTAGTTTATTAATAATTAATCCTTCATTATGTTTTAACTAGTCCAGTCTCTGTCGGCCTATCCAGGTCGGGGCGGGGTGGGGGGGTCTCCTACCACAGCAAGTACCCTTTTCGGGGTGGTGGGGGGCCTTCTGTCACTCTTCCCTAGACCGCACGCAATAGGGTGTAGGTGTGAGATGCACCCCTAATAACATCACCGAGCAGTGACAACTTCTTATTTACGTTACCGCTAACGGGCCAACTTGCCTGGATAGCTGAGTCCCGCGCCCATTAGATTCCCTCAAAGTTTATCTCGTTAGGGCGATTTGGTCTCCTGATGTGTCTACATAGATCCTGACCGAAGCTTAATACATGTTTTACTCTGTTAGCTTTGGATCTTGCAGTGTGTATTACTGATTTTTACCAATAACATGTGCCTTTTTCGTAATGGTCATTGTTATTTAACAACCATCTACTGTAATACTGCTTGATGATGTAAGGCGGACATGTCATGTCTTGTTGTTCTTTCGGTTTGCATAAAATCAATAAAAATATTGAAACTAAAAAAAAAAAAAAAAAAAAAAAAAAAAAATGGGCTACCAGGTCCTTAAAGCGGTAGTAAAAATCCCCATGCAAGACAATGGCATAATGTGTTAGTATGCATCGTGTACTAGCACATTATGAAATACTTACCTTAGAATGAAGCTCTCCAGGGGTGCATTGTCACCACTGACAGGGCTTCCATTTTCATAGAGTCTTCCTTCAGGGTTCGCGGACTGCGGCTGTATGAATGGCTGAGCCATGATGACGTCACTCATGCACCTACGACACGGGTATACTTCCTTTCAGAGTGCACTATGTGTATGTATGGGATGCTGTCACTGAAAAAATGATAATTTGAAGCAGTGATCATCAACCCTGTCCTCAGGGCCCACTAACAGGCTGGTTTGCAACATAACTGAAATACATCCCAGGTGATATCATTTTCTGCTCAGTGATTGCAGTATGCTAGTCTGCATCTCCCCAAGTTAATACATAAAACCTGGCCTGTTAGTGGGCCCTGAGGACAGGATTGATGACGACTAGAAGGACACAAGGTGTGCACATTGGCTTGGCGCAGGACTGCAGAGCATAGATGTGGACTGGAGAAAACTGCTTTCACAGCTTTCTTTGGTTTTGATATTCATGCATGGGGCTCTGTAGTTTGGAGATTCCATAGTGTCTTGGGTGGGATGAAATCTCCAACCCGAGGTTTTTTGGAGGACCAGCAGGGTATGTGCTCAGGTGAGCACAGTCCTTATAATGATGGATGGGAATAACTTAAGGTTTCCAGTTGGAGACTGCACTACACCAAGAGAGACAGGAGGTCTCTAGGAATCAGAGGCTGGATATGGCAAATATTAAAGTATAGTATAAAGAGCATTGGCTGTATTCGTTTGTATTGTTTTTTTTTTTCTGTACAAGATCTTGTTCCTTTATGGCATTTGCGTTTTTTGTTCTCTTTTGATTAGTGATGACTTTTTGAATCAATCTCTGGAGGAAGCCCCTTTGGGCGAAACATGTCAGGATAATAACATCACATCATCATCTACCTTGAATATGCCATCAATGGCGTGATACAATGATAATTTCCTAACATTTTTAATATCATGCAAAACAAATCTTTTTAACTATGTATTAATATAATTTGTTGCATTTTAAATGTTTTTTTCCTATATTATAATTGTGTCTAAGCACCGCGAAAAATCCCATCAAAAACCTTTCTATACATATACTTTATTTAGGGATTTTGGTGCCTTTGCAGACTATGTCACCAGCCCACACTACCTATGTTACCGTATATATACACATATGGTCTGGTCCCAGATCTGGGTGTAGCTAGATATATCTGTTCATATCCCAGCTGCTGATTTCTGAGACTCTGGCATGTTTATTGTGAAATGAGAAAGTCATGCTTTGTGTTTTGGTAGTTCCAAGATGGGGCCTGGAGTTCTAAGGTTATAAAGCACCTTGGGTGGGAAAGAACCTTCAATCTTGAGTCCAGTTTCTTGCCCAAAATATTGGGAAGGTTGGGACAGCTAGGAGGGCCTGGGAGACCAAGAAAGCTAAGGTGGCTAGCGGGTACGGGGGGGGGGGGGGGGGCTTGAGGAAGTCGGAAGTCCCTGAAAGTGTGACCAAACACAGAGGGTGTTGCATAACCCTGTTTGGAGGCCAGGGGTGGGCCCGGGCAGCAAGATACTGCAACCAAGGCTGAGTGAGCCTTAAGAGCCAAAGGGCTTGCTATTTTTTGTATTTACATTTTGTTTTTTGCTGAGAAGATCCCCTACGTGGGCAATCTGTTTTTGTTGGATTGGAACTTTATTTTTCTGTTCAATAAAAATGGGCTACCAGGTCCTTAAAGCGGTAGTAAAAATCCCCATGCAAGACAATGGCATAATGTGTTAGTATGCATCGTGTACTAGCACATTATGAAATACTTACCTTAGAATGAAGCTCTCCAGGGGTGCATTGTCACCACTGACAGGGCTTCCATTTTCACAGAGTCTTCCTTCAGGGTTCGCGGACTGCGGCTGTATGAATGGCTGAGCTATGATGACGTCACTCATACACCTACGACACGGGTATACTTCCTTTCAGAGTGCACTATGTGTATGTACGGGATGCTGTCACTGAAAAATTGATAATTTGAAGCAGTGGTCATCAACCCTGTCCTCAGGGCCCACTAACAGGCTGGTTTGCAACATAACTGAAATACATCCCAGGTGATATCATTTTCTGCTCAGTGATTGCAGTATGCTAGTCTGCATCTCCCCAAGTTAATACATAAAACCTGGCCTGTTAGTGGGCCCTGAGGACAGGATTGATGACGACTAGAAGGACACAAGGTGTGCACATTGGCTTGGCGCAGGACTGCAGAGCATAGATGTGGACTGGAGAAAACTGCTTTCACAGCTTTCTTTGGTTTTGATATTCATGCATGGGGCTCTGTAGTTTGGAGATTCCATAGTGTCTTGGGTGGGATGAAATCTCCAACCCGAGGTTTTTTGGAGGACCAGCAGGGTATGTGCTCAGGTGAGCACAGTCCTTATAATGATGGATGGGAATAACTTAAGGTTTCCAGTTGGAGACTGCACTACACCAAGAGAGACAGGAGGTCTCTAGGAATCAGAGGCTGCAGGTGGCAGCCAGAGATTGTGTCAGTCTGGAAGAGGCAGCAAACGGCCTGAGGAATAAAGCCTCGTACACACGTTATGATGGTTGGCCAACCAAGCGTCTGATTTTTGTCAAAAAGGCATGTGCTAGGATCTTTTCTTGCATACTAAAGGTACACAATTGTCGTGCCACAAACACGAACGTAGTGACATACTACAAGGAATTTCAGCTCTTTCAGACCCTTTGGGCCACTTCTGTTAGTTTTGTGTTTAGTGAGCATTGATTACGAGCATGCGTGTTTGTACTTTCAACTGTTGTGTGATGGATTTGTGCACTGACTATACAAAACTGTTGTCTGACGAAAATTTCCTAGCCTGTCATCCAATATTTGTTGGCCGAAAGTTGGACAACAATTGTCAAAAGGCACATACTAACAGTAAGATTTTAGGACAACAGTCTGTCAACAGACAATCCCCTGCCAACAATCAAACCATGTGTATGAGGCTGCAGGCCAGAGCGGAGCTGTGGGCACTAAAGTAAAGCCGTCCACACTGAAGAACCCTGTGGCCAGCACAAAGAACAGAGGTATTACTAAAGAGAGAGCCAGGTGGGCTAGCATTTTCTGTTTATGTGTATTTACTGGAGAAAAACCCCTGTATGGGAAACCCTATATGTTTTGGACTTTTCATTTACCTCTTAAATAAAAATGGGCTACCAGGACCTTAAACTATAGTTCCTGACTGACTTGAATCGCTGGAAAAAAACACATCTACCACTAGAAGTAGAGATCTCCTGTGTTACTATATATATATATATATATATATATATATATATATATATATATATATTTCGAATTTCTGGTATTTTCGTTATCGTATTAACAAACGATAACGAACGCGCAGAATCCAAAAGCCGAAAGATCCAACGTAAAAAAAATGCTTTATTTTCATTTTCGTTGTGACAACAGTTCGATATAGATAGGAGAATCGACATGACGCTGACAATAGCAATCTGTGTCCATCGAACCTGTGGTCGAATGTGCCTAACCTTAGCTCTATTATTCCAAGATTATTCTACATAGAGAGAAAAGATTTGACATAGAGAGAAAAGATTCAACAGAGAGAAAAGATTCGACATTATAGAGACAATAGCAAAAAAGGTTGACTGTGCCTAACCTAACTCTATTAGTCCAAGATTATTATACATAGAGAGAAAAGATTTGGCATGGAGATTCGACAAAACAGTTGCTGCGAGTAGACATTTATAGTCAAATGCTCAGCCCATAGGCTATAAAAGAATTCTAATGTTGGTTGACTAGTAATAATAAATCCCTTTCATGACTAAGCCTATTTTTTGGCATTTGGTGTTTTACAAGTTAAAATCCATATTTTTTGCTAGAAAATTACTTGGCAGGCATCATCCCGGTATAACCCCCGGAAGCCGAGTACGCACATCTGCGTATGCTCGGCGGGAAGGGGTTAATAAATATAATTATCACTAGTATCATACAACATTAGAACTGTGTGTTTCCCAGAACACAACGGGGGGCGGGGCGTCTGCGGGGGTCTGCAGCGGTCTGGCCGGAAGTGGGTGCAGATACCTGGATTATCCAGGTAACTGCACCCCCCTCCCCCCTGAAAGGTGCCGATCGTGGCATCGGAGGGGGGGAGGGATCAGATTAGCAGAACTTCCCCTTTAGGGTGAAGAACTGCTTTAATTATTTTGGATTTTTAGACTTATGCATTTTTTAACGAAACAAAATAAATAAAAACGAATTTCGGGAGTAACTAAATAAATGTATTTTTTGAATGAAAACTAAATTCTGAAATTAAATATTGTGTCATATATCAGTGTGCACATGTCTAATACACACACACACACACACACACACACACACACACACACACACACACACACACACACACACACACACACACACACACACACTCACTTTGTGATTTTTGGTTTTTGGTCAAATCCATAAGTTTACATTAAATAGGTTCCTAATCGGATAATCAATCCTTTCTATAATCTGTATTCTGAGAGACTCTAAACTAGATTTGTGTTGTTCAACAAAATGTATCACTACATTTGTATTCTTTTGTGTCCTCATAATAGAAATGTGATCGGTCACACGATCATCACCATGCCATTGTCCTGTCAATGTATTCTTTCTTGTATATTTCACAAGAAATTAAATATAACATATCAAATCACTAGTTGTTTAATTTCAAACAAATTGCCTTTGATGTACAACTGGATTGTGTGTGAGTCATCCAAAAGACTACAACTAAAACATTATGAAAGACCACACAAAACGTGTCTAATTAACCATGTTTTCTTTTTTTTGAGTGGCATAAACTTAGGGAAAAGATATTACATATTGTTGGTGTGCTCTGCATTATAAAATGTACCTTTAAAAATAGAATATCTATCGGATCCAAATCCGCTTGTAAAATGTAAATTGCTTAATTTCTTCAAATTTCAAATTAAAGCAAATGGCAAAAGTAATTGGTTTGGGGATCATGCTTAGTCTGTTTTTTGTGTTTCCCAAATGTCTTTTTAAGAGATTTTCACTCAGGATCTTCCTTTCACATACACAGGCTCTGGTGATAATGGACCAGCCATAATAATATATGAGAAATATCTCATCCGTCGTGGATGCCGTCATATCAAAACCTTCTATTGTAGAACAGTTTTACCTGGCCCAGATGAACTAAGCTTTGGATATGGTCTTTTTCACATGTGCAGGAAGACAGCTATTAGCACACAGATGAGAATTCCTAAAGGTGGGTTTATGTAAAGAAAATCAAATCAATATGCCAAAGAGAGAAACTGATATGACCATAAAAGAATTTGTATCCTCAAAGGTGAGCCACTTCTCCCACCAACCCATATATAGGTTGGCATACAATGGCCAGATTGGGGGTATCTTGGACATTTAAATTGGATACTTGCATCCCTAAAAGGGGATGTGTTACATTATTAAGAGTAAAGCTGGTGCATTTGCAGAAACATTAGGTGTGGCACCCTGGCAGTGCCAATGAAATGTGAAAGCAGAGATGTTAATGCTGGCAGGTCTACAGCAATAGCAGCCCATAGTAATGGTTATAGGAGATAGTAACATTTGGCGGGCCAGCAGCAGTGACAGGAGATGGCAATGGTGGCTGGAGATGGTAATGGCTACATATCAGCAGCAGTGGTAAGAGATGGTAACAGTGACATGTCAGCAGTAGATGCAAGAGATGGCAATGGTGGCTAGAGATGGTAATAGTTACATACCAGGAGCAGTGGTAAGAGATTGCAATGGTGACAGGTCAGTCGTGATTGCAGGAGATGGTAATGTGGCAGGACAGCAGCAATGATATGAGAAAATATTTGTATATGGTATAAGCATGTTTTGGGAGCCATACTCAAAGAAAAAACTGAATTGTTAACATCAGCTGCAGGGGTTTGGTACTAATCACTGATCCAGGAGTAGTTCATTTCTATAAAGGTCAGTTAGTCAATTGTGTCTGCAGACAGGTGGATTCTACTTTCTATCACAAAATCTCCCACTGTATTTAATGATGAAAGGAAACTGGCCTTAGAAAAGTCCAGCAGCTTTTTGAATACTGGGCAAGCTTCTGCCACTGGTCTAGCCACAACATCTAGTAGTCATTTTCCATTGTCAGCATGTACATCTGTGCTGTTGACCCCATGTAATTATTAATCATATGAGTTATGGCTGCCTGTTACTGCTGACAATATATATAGATATACACATACACACACACACACACACACACACACACACACACACACACACAGTCTCGCATATATAGACACTGTGTATATAATGGAAAATTGTCAACCTCGGGTCAACCCCGCCCCTTGACCCCGTATAGGAAACCCCTGTATAGTCAGATGAAAGGCAGGCAGTACCTGGTGCAGGTGTTCTTATGAATAGCTTGCGACAGTCCAGGGAGGGTGTGTGCTGTCCTGAGGCAGAGCCAGGAAAGGAAAATTACGGTAAGTATGGATAACAATTTTCCATTTTCCTGGTTCAGCCTCATGTCAGCACAACCTCGGGACCTAACTAGCACACACCAAGGGAGGGAAATAAAACGAAAAAACTCAGACACCAGGTGCTGCCAAAATAAATTTTATTAACATGTAGACAGAGCAGAAGACAATACAGACGTTCCCAAGAGATTTGACTGGGAAGCTGCCACATCTAGCTTGTAATGTTTAATGAAGGTATTAGGTATTATTAACACAGCTCGCCGGCTTACAGACTATGTCCGCTGGTACCTTACATCAGGCTGCTCAAGAGGATGAGACCACCCTGGCCGAGTGTGCCTGAATCTTCTGGGGAAGGGGAGGCCTTCCAGTGAATATGCTGTGCGGATTATCTTTACTACCCATGATGAGACTACCCTTGGGGAGGCCGACATGCCCCTTCTGGGGCTACTTGGATATATAAAAAGAGCTTCAGACTTCTGAAAATTCCTCTGTTCTCTCCAAATATACCTGCAACATGGTCTTCAGGTCCAATTTGTGTAAATCCGATTCTTCCGGATCCCTAGATGGCGACGGAAAGGCTGGAAGTACCGATTGCCAATTAAAGTGGAACTCCAAAGAGACTTTTGGCAGAAATTCTGGGGAAGGACATAGCACAACTCTATCTGGAAAAAATGTGCAATAGGGCTCCCTACAAGAGAATCCGGCAATATCGGAAACCCGTCTGGCCGAAACCACCACTGTCAGGAATACCATCTTCAAGGTCAGATGATATATTGAGCTGGTTGGATCTGGAAAAAAGGGTGACCTTAGCAACCTCCTTAGTACTAATGGTAGGTCCCAGCTTGGGAGCATAGATCGAATTGGAGGCCACATCTTGATGGCCACCCTGAGGAACCTGACCACAAGTTGGTTCCTGGCCCAAGGAATGTCAGTCAATGCTGCCAGAGCTGAAACTTGCACCTTAATGGTATTATAACTGAGGCCCACATCCAGACCAGACTGAAGGAATGACAACACATTAGCCACAGATGGGTTCTGAAACTAAAATCCCTGTTGAGTGGAAAACGTCTCAAATTTCCTCTAAACCCAGTGGTAGGTGGTCTTAGTAGAAGGTTTTCTCGCTGTAAGTAGGGTTGACACTACTGATTCTGACAGATTCATGCTGTTCAGCCTGTCCCTCTCAAAAGCCATGCAGTCAAGGCTAGGCGGGCTGGATTGAGGTGAAATTGGTTGTGCTGAAGTAGCAGGTCCTGATTCTGAGGCAACTTGACTGGAGGGCATATTGCCAAGTGACAAAGGAGGGAGAACCATGTCCTTCTCTGCCAGAATGGAGCAATCATTATTGCCAGAATCTTCTCCTCCGTGATCTTCAGTAATGACCAAAGGATTAGAGCCATCGGGGGAAAATGTACACCCATTTGAAATTCCAGTTCTGGGAAAGGGCATCTTGTGCCAGAGTCTGCGGACAGAAGAACCGAGAGAAGAACTGGGGTATTCCCAATTGGTTGAAGATTTCTCTGAGATATTTCGGGGGTTCAAACTCCACTCTGTATAGTTGATGAAGTTGTGACTCAGGTGATCTGCCAAGGTGTTTTGTATCCCTGGGAGATAAGCCGCTGCAAGGTCTAGTAGGTTATTCTCGAAAACTCGAAGATATCTGATGTTATCTGTAGCAAGCGTAGGCTTCTTGTTCGCCCTTGCTTCGTGATATAGGAAACAGCTGTTCTGTTGTCCATTAACAGTCTGACCCTCTTTCCTTGAATGATGGGAAGAAAAACCTTCAGGGCTTCCCTGGCAGCTGCGAGTTCCAGCAGGTTTGAGGAACAATGAACTTGAGAGTGACATCTGCCTTGAGCACACCGTCCCATGCAATGAGCACCTCAACCCTGAAGACTCACATCCGATGTGACTGTGACCCAGCCCCAAGGGGTTTATGGGTCTGCCCCAGGCCAGGATGTCCTTCTGATCCACCACTGCAGATCGTTGCGAATAAAGACTGGCATGTGAATCTTCTGATGTAGTGAGCCACGGCTCCATTGGCTGAGAAGGGCAAATTGGAACCACCTCGTGTGCCACTGTGCCCATGGCACTGCTGGAATACAGCTCCCTAAAAAACTCATCCTCCCACATACCGTAATGGTAGGGGAGGCTTCCATCCTCAAGGCTTCTGCTGACAAATGATCTATCTTGTCCCGTGGAAGGAACATCCTGTATTGGAGTGTATCGAAAGACATGCCCAGATAAACTAAGGTCTGGCACAGAGTGAGCTGGCTCTTTGCCGTATTTATCATCCAACCGAACTGCATTAAAATGGGGAGAACCTCATCTCGGTGCCGCCTGAAAAGATCTTTGGACTGGGCAAGGATCAGGACATCGTCCAAGTAATGTAATATTCTTATTCCTCTCTGTCGAATATAGGCAATTACCATTACTAGAACCTTTGTAAAAGTTCTTGGAGCCGAGCTGACGTAGAATAACCTTAGGAAGCTTTGATGAACCCTGGCCACTGGGATATGGAAGTACGCATTGTTGAGGTCCACCGAGACCATTCAGTCGCCCTGACGGATCACGGCTGCGATAGTTTTGAGAGACTCCATCCGAAATGCCTGTGGCTTTAAAAAGGCCCTTAGGCTTCTCAGGTCCAGGACAGGACGTAATTTCCCTAATGGTTTTCAGATGAGAAAAAGGGGGGAGTATACCCCGCAACCCTGCTCCTCATTTGGTACTGGTACAAAAGCGTGAAGAGCGAGCAACTCCTTGACGTATGCTTCCAGTGATGTCCATTTCTTTACTGAAGTAGGAATTCTTGTTGCAACAAAGCATCTCTTAGGAGGAGCACCTCGAAATGGAAGACGAAGGCCTATCCGAACTACTTCCAGGATCCAAGAATCCATTATTCTCTCCGCCCAGGTATCTCTGTATGCGGCCAGCCTTGCCCCTACTGGCGATACCTGGGCGAGCCGCCCTTCAAAAGGACTTGGCCGTGGGTTTTGGAGCTTGAGGAGCTTTTGATTTGGAATTATCGGCAAAGGTACCAAGAGATCGCCATGGAAAACATGAAAACTCTCTGCCTGGCCGATAGGACCTGGCCTCCTTGAACTGGTGCCAGGGTCTTCTATTCCCTCCGTAATGACTGCGGAAGTTGCTTCCGATCCTGAGGGAGAAGCCCAGATTTACCTCCCATCACCTGGCGAATCGCCTCCTCCAGTGTCTTACCAAAGAGTGTAGTCCCTAAAAAAGGAATTGAGCATAAAGCTTGCTTTGAGGCAGAATCCACGGACCAATGTTTGAGCCAAAGTGCCCGCCTAGCCATAACCGAGTGGGCCATGATGCAAGAGGTGAATCTGACCAAGTCCATCTCTGCCTCTGCTATGAATTCAGCTGCCAACTTCAAGCCTTGCAGATTTGCTGAGAATACCTCCTCTTGGGCCTGGGAACCCAATGCGGACTCCACATCTGAAGCCCAGACCCTTACGGCTTTTGAAATTGAGGTTAGGGCTACCGCCGGCCTGCAGGCAGCCCCAGCAGTGGTAAAGGTCCTCTTCAGTTCCCAGTTGGCCCTGCGTTCCATTGAATCCTTAAAAGACACTGGCTCTTCCAATGGTAGGGTGATATGCCTTGCCAGACGCTGTAAGAATGCGTCAACCTTAGGAGGGTATCTCACGGCTCCACGTCCGAGGGTCAGGTATAACTTATTGATTCTATTCCGCAGTGCCGGTCTTTTATCTGGCTTGGACCACTCCTCCTCCATTAACTCCTTGATCTCCACTATAAAAGGAAGTTTGGGGAATTCTCTTTTCAAATTCGGATGACTGACATTCAAAGACAATGCAACCTGCCCACCAACCACCTCATTTGTGACATGCCTACAAGGTGGAATTCAACATTGGCAATGCTGTAGCCCCTGCACATGCAGCAGAGGGCCATCAATGAGCAACGTTGTGAGAATGGCACCAGGACAGGGCATCTTTTCGCCCCGCTAGTGGCTACTGATCAAGGATGCATGCACTGTCCTGTCACCATTTGTGGAAGCCACAAGGATGGTGAGCAGCGACAATGCATACATCAATGACACTCTCCCTCTAGTCTTGCTGTTGGAGCACACACTTGTGGAATAATGGACAGGGCACATGAGGCAGAGAAATAGGAGGAAGAGGAGGACTTCCTTACCTCTCAAGACCCCCTTTATCCAGATAGCATTCCTGCTAGGAGGATTGCATCAGCATGGATGTAGAGGATAACACTCAGCATCAGTCTTCAAGGGGTAGTTTTCAGTCCCCAGAAAGCCAAGGAGTTGGCTGTGAGGAGGTAGTTACAGATCATGTGATCCTTAGTGACCCAGAGGAGTCATAAACAAATGCCTCTGCTAACTTACGCTGCATGGCCTCCCTGATTCTGATTCTGCAAAGCCTGTGAAAGGACCCTAGGATTCGTGGTATCAAGGAGAAGGATCATTACTGGATAGCAACCCTTCTTGATCCATGTTACAAGTAAGGTTGCAGAACTCATCCTGCCCTTGCAGAGGGAGCAGAGGATGAAACATCTTCAGGAGGCCTTGAAGAAAGATTTGTGCAATGTATTTCCAGACCCTGGGAGGTTACAATTTTCTTGTGCTGGACAACATGTTGCTGAGGCTTCGTTCAGTAAGAGGAAGAGTGGTGGAGAAGTTGGCCAACTTAAAAAAAAATTCAGTCCTCAGCGCCAAGGCCTGATCGGTTCAAGCAACCGGGGCAAGAACAGACATGGACACCTTTCCAACAGTGCATCCACTGGGTTACTGAGTCTTGAGTATGGACCACTGTCCAGAACTTGCTCAATATGCAGTTGAGCTACTGGCCTGTCCTGCATCCAGCGTTCTTTCTGAAAGCACATTCGGTGCTGCTGGAGGGTTTGTAATGGATCAAAGAGTGCGCCTGTCCACAGACTCCGTTGATAGGCTCACATTCATAAAAATGAATCAGTCTTGGATCAGCAGCTATCAAGCACCCTTAAGGCCTTAACCTAGGAATTCCAATGGTCCACACATATGGAGCAGTGCCATCTGCTAGAATATAGCACCTGCTCCATCCACATAGCTGCAAGCTGCTCCTGGATGACATTCTGCCTCACTGATGTTGTGCCTCTCCCTCACTTACTTATTCTGCATTCTCTGGCACCCAGGTATGGTCTACCACCTCATCAACTCTTCCTTCCTCATCGCTGGAGCTCACTTGGCAATAAGCTGCAGCTGCAGGAACATCACTGGTAATTGATTCTCTCTGCCTGTTGACCCATCCTTCTATGATAAGTGTTTTCTCATCATCAACAACTGATAAATTAAAATCCTCCAACAGCAAGTGACTGATGATGTACTCAAATAATTCAACCAGCTCCTCAATGCCAGCTTGCAGGGCACTAGTGGTATTAGATGTTGAAGAGGAAGGGAAGGGCGCAATATCTACTGATGATACTATGCTAGTCTGCACTGGGAGAAGGAGTAGGATGTAGCCTTAGTTATCCACTCATGTTCTGGCTTTATAGCAGGCCCACTTATAAAAAATAAAGTCTCTCAAAGGTGCAACCCGACCATCATTTTGGTCTGTGGATGCACATCTACTTGCCTCCTACTTTGTGCACTTGAATAACTTCTGCCTCTGCTTACTTCAGCCCTCTCGTGAACAGGGATTGCCTAATATTATTAGCAGTGATGGCAATTTTATAAATGAAAATAATATAAAAATCTAAAAATTAAATACTGTGTAAAAGTTTTGGGCAGGTGCGAAAAAATGCTGTAAATTAAGATGCTTTCAGAAATAGAAGTGTTAATAGTTTATTTTTATCAATTGAGCAGAAGATAAATCCAAATTAAATCAATATTTGGTGTGACCACCCTTTGCCTTTAAAACAGCATCAATTCTTCATTTATTTTATACACACAGTTTTTGAAGGAACTGGGCAAGTAGATTGTTCCAAACATCTTGGAGAGCTAAACACAGATCTTCTGTGGATGTTGTCTGCTGTAAAATCCTTCTGTCTATTCATACAATCCCAGAAAGAGTCAATAATGTTGAGATCAGGACTCTGTGGGGCCAAACCATTACTTCCAGAACTCCTTGTTCTTCTTTACAGTCAAGATAGTTCTTATTGACATTGGCTGCATGTTTGGGGTCGTTGTCCTACTATAGAATATATTTGGAGCAATCACACGCCTCCCTGATGGTATGGCATGATGGACAAGTATCTGTCTGGATTTCTCAACATTGAGGACAACATTGATCTTGACCAAATCTCCAACTCCATTTGCAGAAATGCAGCCCCAAACTTGCAAGGAACTGCCACCATGCTGCACACTTGCCTGCAGACACTCATTATTGTACTGCTCTCCAGCCTTTTAAAAACACATTTACATGCACTGTGTTCTGACACCTTTCTATTGGAACCAGCATCACTGTCAACTGTCCCTCATTACTCCAACTGCAAAACATACACTTACAAAAAAATCTGAGAGAGCTGACAGACAGAAACATTTTCAAAACTCCATTACTGGTCATACTCTGCCACTTGACCACAGTGTACAGTTAATGCAATGAACTGTGGAAGATTTGCTTTTGTCGCTCAAGGGAATAATCCATAAATTCATCATTCGGACAAATTATGAACAAACAAATTTCATGACAAACCCAATGCAGCAGAGAATTTGCAATTTTAATATATCCAGAAACACTAAGCAACAGTTTGTACAATACACTGCAGAAAGCAAAATACATGCAGACCATGACTGAGAATGCAAAGGTATTGCTCCACATACCTTTATGATTTATTACCTTGGCTATACATTTTGTTTATATTCTGCAGTGCACCCATATAATCAAACATATAACAAGCTAGGAGAACCCTGACATACATTTTGCTAGGCTAATCCCATATGTTTTGTCAGCAGAATGACAAATAAATGGATCCAGTATGCTTTTCTTATGCTTAGGCCTGGTCTAAAGGCATGTATTTACTAGGCAGTGCACAACATTTGAAATAAAGAAAACAGTGTTTATACTGATCTGGCTCTTTGACGGTAGCTCTCAAAGCATATGTAGAGAAAAATATTCTATATGCAAAAATGATTGGTGTCCCTGGAGGTACAGTAAGGCCGCGTACACACGCGGGGACTGTTCGCCCAACTTTGTCCGCTGAACAGTGTTTCGGCAGACAGTCCGCTCGTGTGTGGGCTTTCAGCGGACAGTTTCAGCGAACAGTCCGCTGAACAAGGTTTTTCGGAAATTCCGAAAAACTGTCCGCTGAAACTTTGTTTCAGCGAACAGTCCCCTCGTGTGTAGGCTTGTTCGTCAAACTAAGTTCCGCGCATGCTCAGAAAGGATTTACACGCCGAAAGTTATAATGCAGTGTATAGGACGTCGTATTTTTCGTCCCGTCGTACGTGCCGTTCACGTCATCGCGCACGGTTTCAGCAAACTGTTCGTTCGTCGTGTGTGGCCATGTCCGTCCATGCTAATTTTGAGCGGACTGTTTGCTGAAACTGTTTGACGGACAAAGTTGGGCGAACAGTCCCCGCGTGTGTACGCGGCCTAATAAAGAGCTGTTTTGGCAAACCTTGGAACCCCAGATGTTTTCCCATGATGCTCATGCACTCTGCAGTGTAGTTGAGCATCATGGGAAATATAGTTCCAAAACATCTGGGGTGCCAAGGTTCACCATCACTGACCTAGAACATGAATACAGCCAGTTATGTTTTAAAACTCTGAAAGCCCTGCAGTACTTTTTGCAAGTTTGTGACTCATCAAATAGTTTTTGAGATCAAGACTAAAAAGCCCTAAACCATGTGCCTTTATAAACTAGT
Source organism: Lithobates pipiens (assembly GCF_037356315.1). Lineage (NCBI taxonomy): Eukaryota > Metazoa > Chordata > Amphibia > Anura > Ranidae > Lithobates > Lithobates pipiens. Next base: position 19,715,531 of record NW_027507787.1, read on the forward strand.
CAGCAATGGAAGCTCCCATATTCCCATTCTCATAAGCTGCAGGTATAGAACCTCAGTTCTTGGATTTCGCATGTAGTATAGATGCAAATTGATCCCTTACTGCCACAACTGCTATAGTCATAAAATAACTTCTGGAAAGCTAAAGCTTGTTCAGTGGGGAGCAATCAGATGTATTACAAAAAACATTCACAATTGTTATTGCTCTCCCCCTCTTCTGTAATAAACTGAAGCCCTCCAATCTATATACAGCCCTCAAAACGAAAGTACCCTACTCGTAAAGCCTCTAATGTCTACCCTAACCCTCCATAATTCATAGCTCAATAAGCTGAAGCCCTGGAATATTTAAGACCTGTAAATTAAAGCCACCTAAACTAAGGTCCCAACCTGAAAAAGGGCCTAAATTAAACTTTAAGGCTCCTAAATTAAATCTTACCACCTTAATGTAACCCCTAACCTCACCTCCTAAACTTAACCCTCTACCCTTTACCCTTAGCCCTAATAATTTCTGTCCAAAAAGTTTCAATTCACCAAAGAACTGTTCCTTATTATTTCTTTCTCATGCTTGGAAAAATATCTGATGACACTTCTACTTTAATATTTTATGCATTTAATGATTGTGTTTCATTTCAGTTTTCATAATTTTCATAAAATCAATACATCATTCTTGTTTTTTTATTCATAATAAATGCACCACATTATTTATAAATAAGCTGATGTTACTCCATGTGCCCTCAGAGTCCACTAACTCTATAAGGCAGTGTTTCTATCTAGTGAGCCAATGACCTAGAACATGAATACATTAAAACTCTGAAAGTCCTGCAGTACTTTTCCAAGTTTGTAACTCCTCTATAAAAAAATGTAACGTGTGGGAAAGCACAAAGTAGTGTGTGCACTCTGATGCACCTCCTGATGTGAACAAGCCCTCAGGCTGGTGTGTCCCAGGATTGCGTGCGATTCTAAAAGGCGCCTTGATTGAAAAAGGGCTGAAAAACTGCTATAAGGAATTGATTTACTAAAGGCAAAAACTGGAAAATTGGTGAATATGGTGAAAATTCACTTTACAAAGAATACCCAATGATATGCAAGGAAAATAAGAAAACAACTTTATTTTTGCTTGCATATGATTGGATACTCAATGTAGAAGTTTGGTGTCATTATGTTAAGCACATGGACTATAGATAGGAGAAAGCAAATCACAGAGTTTTCTGAGGAGGAAGAGAAGTTAATAGAAAAGCAAGGTAAAGGCTCACAAAGTTTAATAATAATGGGTTTGTATCCAACCAAGTGTCAGAAAGAGGAAAATAAATTCAAATTGAAAAGAAGGATAAGTGAAATTAAAAGTAAGATTAGCGCAGGTCCGCAATACTCTACATGGAATGTAGTCCTCAATGCAATAATGTGTATCATCTGTGCAAATATGCAAAATAAACTAACATGTGTAATTATATATTTTGTGCAAACATGCAAAATAAACAAATACATATGAAATCAATCAACAATATATATGAAAACGTGTTCATGAATAATTATATGAGTGACGTTTTTTCATATACAATTAACAATTAAAGTGCAACGTGTATGTGTGCAAATATGCATAAGCAAATTGTGACACTAAATATCATAAATAAGTCTCAAAATTAATGAGTTGAACCTCCTAATATAAAAAGTGCATGTAATAGCCTCAAAAACAATTCTGCAATGTTCTTTGTATATATAATGGCTCTTCAAGCCAATTAACCCCTTGCTTACTGGGCACTGAAACCCCCCTCCTGCTCAGACCAATTTCTAGCTTTCAGCACTGTCACAATTTGAATGACAATTGTGTGGTCATACAATACTGTAGCCAAATGAATTTTTTTATCATTTTTTTCACACAAATGGAGCTTTCTTTTGGTGGTAATTAATCACCACTTGGGTTGCTAAACAAACAAAAAAAGACAGACATTAAAAAAAAAATCATAGTTTGCTGTAAAATTTGGCAAACACGTAATTTTTCTCCTTCATTGATATTAGCTGATGAGGCTGCACTGATGGACACTGATGGGCTGCACTGATGGGCACTGATGGGCTGCACTGACATGCACAGATAAGGCGACACTGATAGGCACATATAAGGTGACACTGATGCGCACAGATAAGGCGACACTGATAGGCACTGATAAGATGGTACTGATGGGCACTGATAAGACGGCACTGATGGGTCCTGATGGGTGGCACTGGTGGGTGGCACTGATGGATGTCCCTGATAGATGTCACTGATGGGCACTGATAGGTGGCACTGATGGGCACTGGTAGGTGGTATTGATAGGCAGCACTGGTGATGAGGCACTGATTGGTGACATTTATAGGTGACACTGATGCATGACACTGTGGGCACTGATAGGTGACACTGTGGGCATTGATAGGTGGTGCTGGTGGGCACTGGTAGGTGACACTGTGGATACTGATGGGTGGTACTGTGGGCACTGGTAGGTGGTGCTAGTGGGCACTGGTAGGTGGCACAGAAGCCTCTGCAGAGGTTCTTCAGATCAGGACTGATCACAGCCGCCGGTGATCTGCCTTTTTTTTCCTCACGCTACTAGCGTGAGGAAAAAAATAGCCAATTACTGGCTATGTTTACATCACATGATCATCTGATCACGTAGTAAGGGGTCAGGATCAACCCCTTACTTCGTTCTGTGATCAGCTGAGTTTTATAGACTCGCTGATCACAGAGCGCACCACATGCACCCTGCAGGGGGCGCGCAGGCCACTCAAGCACGGGAGGACGTCTATGGACGCCCTTCCGGCAAATTAGGTCTGTGCTGTAGCCATCTTTCCCCTATAGCAGGGACGGGAGATGGTGACCCAGTGTTCAAAGAAAAACATGAGTCCTTGACCAATCTCACCGATATAGATTTTCTGTTTGAGATTGTGGACCTTTTCAGTGAGCTCCAATCACTACTCTGCTTAATCACAGACACATCTTGCCATGGAGTGTGTAATGAGTGAGGGGAAAGAAAAATGCTTCTCATAGCGTAATATAGTTCAGACAGGCATTTAATAAAAGCAACTCTAATATCCACTCACATATTCCAAGTGCCTGTCTGGCACTAGGGATAACATGCTCAGCTCAGATGTTCGTTGTGTGCTCCGGTCATATCATATAACAAGGGCTCTGAACATTCTCCATGTGATATCGTCAGCGTTCCTGCCTCACTCGATGTACATTTCGTCTGATTGACGTCTTCACGTAGTGCCAGGAAGTACACTGCCACGGATCACAGGAAATGCTCAGTAAGTTCTGACTACAGTGGATTTCACAGAACTTTTTGATTTTAGCACAGCTGCAATGTTTCTAGATAACACTTACTGATTAGTTCTACTTGTTGCCAGGGGTTGCTCTTTAACCACCTCAATACAGGGCACTTACACCCCCTTCCTGCACAGGACATTTTTCAGCTTTCAGCGCAGCACTTTGCTTACGCCCAGAGTCTCAGTAATGTAAAAGATATATATGCCAAATTTCAAGATTGGATAATATTTAGGGGTTGCACACATTGATCACATTTATCAAAGCAAAGTCTGTGGGGCTTCACTTGATAAGAAGTCTTATACAACAATGCTGGATGAAGAAAGTCCCGTTCAAGGCTTTCTAGAAGAATGAGTGAAAATGGTTAACTACAGCCAAAATGGCCTAAAAGACGGAAGTTATCCAAGAGACGACTACAAAGAGTTATTACAACTCTCACTCCTGTACCTAGGAGGTATCTATCCCTAAAAATGACTTCAGATTCAGGAACCCAGGGGCACTGCATCAAGCAAGGTGGACGGCAAAGGCAATATATGCACTTAAAATTGTCCTCTTCACTAAACAGTTGAATATTCTTCAACGACAATTGGAAGGAATTTAACGGGTTGCACATTTTGTCAGCCTCATATGTTTGCTTTTGGCATGAGGCAATTGTAAGTCAATGGGCTCCAAAGAATGATTTGGATATGCTACAGCTTTTGCGCACTTACCCAAATGCAGACGTCAAAAAATGTGCTCTCACAGTTGCTAAGAGACACCTTTGTTATCTGTCAGAAACAAATGTAGGATTGGCTTTTTTGGACAAACGTATTACTCAGTTAAGGAAAATATGACTGAGGCCGCGTACACACGCGCGGACTGTTGGCCCAACCTTGTCCGCTGAACAGTGTTTGGGCGGACAGTCCGCTCGTGTGTGGGCTTTCAGCGGACAGTTTCAGCGGACAGTTGGACGGACAAGGTTTTACGGAAATTCCGAAAAACTGTCCGCTGAAACCTTGTTTCAACGAACAGTCCGCCCGTGTGTAGGCTTGTTCGTCAAACTAAGTTCCGCGCATGCTCAGAAAGGATTTTCAAGCCGAAAGTTATAATGCAGTGTATAGGACGTCGTATTTTGCGTCCCGTCGTACGTGCCGTTCACGTCATCGCGCACGGTTTCAGCAAACTGTTCGTTCGTCGTGTGTGGCCATGTCCGTCCATGCTAAGTTTGAGCGGACTGTTCGCTCAAACTGTTGGACGGACAAAGTTGGGCCAACAGTCCGCGCGTGTGTACGCGGCCTAAAAGTTTAGAAACCAAACCTGCAAAGAAAAAGGAAGTAAAACAATTAGAGGGTAAAAACATGGTTTTTGAAGGAAAATACCTGAGCCATTTTGTTACTAATAAAACAAAGCCGTCCTTTGAATTGTTTGGGATCCACGACGTGACAGAATACAAGGGATTGCATCGTTCAAATTTGATTAATATAACACATGTTTTGCCTATCATATTACCTATTAATCTCAGTGTATATTTTTAATAGTATTTTAAGTCATTCAAAGTGTGACAGCGCTTTTTTCAGCGATTTTTTTTTCAATATTTTTCAATGTTAATTATTTTATTGGGAAAACTAGAAATCACATTGATTCACAATCACAATGATTTCTAGTTTTCCCAATAAAATAATTAACATTGAAAAATCTTATTTTTTGCCTACTTTTACAAAACAGATCAAAGTGTACAACCTCTAAATATTATCTAATCTTCTTGAAATTTAGCAAATATATCTTTTACATCACTCGGGGCGTAAGCAAAGTCTGCAAAAATTTTACAGTTTATTTTTTTCCATTAGAAAATGAAACGCCCTAGCGGTCATGCTACACTGTAACCATATGATTTTTTTTTATCATTTTCATTATCAAATAGAGCCTTCTTTTGGTGGTATTTAATCCCTTCTGGGTTTTTTTTTCTTAAAAAAAAAAAAAAAGACTGAAAATGTATAAAAAATTTCTTCTTGGTTTCTGTCAGTAAATTTTGTAAATAAGTAATTTTTCTCCTTCACTGATGGTCGCTGATAGGCTCTGATAGGCTGCACCGATGGGCACTGATGAGGTGGCACTTATGGGCACTGATGAGTCGACAATTATGGGCACTGATTAGGTAGCGCTAATGAGGAGGCACGAATATGCTACACTTATGGGCACTGATATGTGGCACTGATGAGCACTGATAGGCAGTACTGGGTGGCACTGGTGGGCACTGGTAGGTGGCACTAGTGGGTACTGATAGGCAGCACTGGTGGGCACAGATAGGTGGCATGGACAAGCACTGATGGGCACTGATGGGCATTGATGGGTGGCATTGATGGGCAGCAGCAATGGGCATTGATAGGCAGCACTGATAGCACTGATAGCCAGTACAACTATTAGTGACTGGCATCACTAATGGCCGCTGATTGCTGGCACTCATGGGCACTGATTGCTGGCACTGGTGGGCACTGATTGCTGGCAGTGGTGGGCACTCATTGCTGGCACTGTTGGGCACTTTTTGCTGTCATTGTGGGTGTATTATTGTAATCAGCGCACTGATGATCAGTGCCCTGATTACAGTCCTAGATGTCCTCTGGGAGGAGATACCACTGATCATCTCTCCTCTCCTCACACTCTGTCAGTGTGAGGCGAGGAGCACCAATTACCGGCATGGACACAGCTGATCACAGAGATCGGAGCGTCCAAGAGCGGCCGTCCTGGGAAGCCGTCATATGAGAAAAAAATATATATAACAGAAAATTAAATAATAGAATATAATAGGGTAAAACAGAACAAAATAGAATAGAAAATAAAAGAAAGAATAGAATGGAATAGAAATGCATATAATTGAATAAATAATTGAATAAACAAATAATAGAATAAAATATAAAAAATATAACCTTCTGAAATTCAAAGAAAAGAATAGAATAAAATAAAATAAAAACAATAGAATAGAATAGAAATTTGAATATATAGTATAGAAAAAAAAGAAAATAATAGAAAGTATATAACGATCTTCCTATTCTAATCTTGTTTTTTTTTTATTCTATGCTTTTCTAGTCTATTATAGTCTACTCTATTCTTTTTTTCTTTTATTTTCTATTTTCTGTTTTACTCTATTATATTCTTTTAATTTCTGTCATATCCTTTTCTATTACATTCTATTTTTTTCTATTATATTCCTTTATTTTCTATTCTAATTTATTCTCTTTGAAAATTGAAAAACTATTTGTTTTCGAAACTGTTCAAATTTGATTTGAAAACGATTCAAATCGATTCAAATTCGAATTCCATCTGAAAATTGTTTACGTTATTTCAGATTTGTTGAAATTCGGTACTATTGTAATAAGGCAATTCAAATACATCCAAATTTCCGAAAAATTCAAATTCATCCGAACTTCAATTCAGAACTAAACGAACTGCACATGTCTAGAGCTGGAACAATTATGCATATCAGCATTTGCTCTGAGTTAATATTATATAGTTGCTTATGTAATAAGGTTGAAAAACGACTGCTGTATATCATGTTTATCCTCTCGCAATTCATTTTAGCCAGGAAAAGGCAAAATTAAACCCCTAAGGCACCTGCTGCTAATTTTGCCATGCACGAATCCATAAATTACCTACAAACTTGGAAGGGAACATTGGAATAATCCCCTTGATCAAAATATTGCTCTATTTGCCTTTTCAATAATACATTTGAATATTTTTAGTTACTTCATAGAAATAATTAATTCCTTTTTTTCTATTGTCATCATTATAACTTTTTCATTGACATTACAACCTAATTCAGTAAATTATTCAATAGTATGTTTTCATAAAGGACATTTTTTTGAACTAACATCTTCTCCAAAACTGATATGTCCGCATATTGGATCCACATGCACAGCTCCACAGCTCCAACTTTCCTTGTCTCTGGCGCTGTTTCCTGCCAAACAGAATTCAGCATAAACAGTACTGTATAGCTCACCAATCCAGCAATGCAGTGCAGATCTTCTTTTAATTTGAATAACACCTAGCATCATTTAACCCATGTCCTGTGAGCCCAGGTTGTGAAGGCTCCACCCTTCTTGAACTTACCAGATAATGATACAGTGATACTCTCTGCAATATTTAAGATTTACCCATCACCAATAGAAAAAGTAACAAAATGGACCCATAACATCATCACACTCATGTAAAAGAGGTAAGTTTATATTTTTTTCTGTCCTGGGTATGGAGGTACTTAACTGGAGGGGGACCCAAGCCCAGGGTTGGGCTTTAAAAATAGGCAATAAAATATTAGCATGATGTGCTTTATCTGTCTTTCTGCAACAATATTTAACCTCCTTGATGGTATTCCCAAGTGCCACGCTCGGGATCACATCGCAGGATCCAGGTACAGTTACTTACCTTGTCCCCAGGATACTGTGATGTCCCCCCGCTCTGTGTGCCGTTCTTTGCTTGATCTATCACAGAGCCAAGCTCCATTCTCTGCCAGCGTTGCGATGCACGAGGATGGAGAACAGCGTCAAATTCAAAAAGTAAAAAACACAATACATATACAGTACACTGTAATCTTACAGATTACATTACTTTATCAATTTATTTCACATCCCTTTTGTCCCTAGTGGTTTGTCCCGTGCCCTGCATGCAGTTTTATATGTTCTTCCTGCCTGGAAACTGGAGATTGTCCATAGCAACCAAAACTGTCCCTTTACATTAAAAGTGGTTTTAGACCAGCTAGAAAACAGCAATAATAAATTAGGATTACTTGCAGAATTGAGCGATAGCGATTTGTGGGGAGATCTGTCATCAAACACTGAAAGTAATGACAGAGACAATTCTGCAACTGAGCAAATTTCAGTGTTTTTGATTTGATTACATTATTGAATATGTTTTATTATTATTATATTATTATTTGTTATAATTATTTATAGTTATTTATTATATTAGAATTCATGATTTTTTGTTTCAAACTTTATCATACCCGGGATGTCTACTAGACTCTTGTTTGGACATATTTAAGTGCGTTATGCCTAATTACAGGCCTACAATATAAAACACCAAATTTCCATGCAAAATAATTGTACCGTTTTCAGCATCAGAAATCTGACATAGTCATACGGTAGGGAGGTTAATGTATATTGGGAAAAAATGTTTATACTGTGCATTAAAGTGGTTGTAAACCCTTACAACACACTTTGACCTACAGGTAAGCCTAGATTAAATAGGTGAACAAAATGAGCTGCGCTAAAAACAAAAAATTATATACCTAAAACCTAATCCAAAACTATACCGATAGATATAGAAAAGAACAATATTAAGTGACGAAAATATAATTAGTAAATAGTATACATAAATGTTATCATATCATCATATAAGTGAATAAAGTGTATACTAGATCTAAAATAAAGTTAACATAAATCATATAGAAAACCCCCCCCCCCCACAAAAATTAATGTATATTAAAACAAAAATTGTGTGTGCTAAATCTAAACCAATAAAATTAGCAAAAATAGTATTCAAAAGCAATAAAGAGTTCATATATACTGAAGAAAAAATTGTCCAAAAAGTATTGTTGATTCCTCAAAATTGATATTAAGGTGCAAAAATATCCACTAATGCGTGTATATAGAAAATAATCAAAACAATCCTCCACCAGTGAGAAGAGGGGCCGCTTACCAGAGTTTTAGATCCCAGTTTTAGTGAGATCAGTAAGGCAACAGCACAGAGGTTTCTGGATAAACCGTCACAGGCACCACACCATTTGCATCTCCAATACGAAGGCTCCAATCGGGAAACAAAGGTATCGTAGATTGCTGACACCACGCTGCTTCTATCTCCAATACGAAGCCTCCAGTCAGGAAACGAGGGTATCGTGGATCATGTATAAAAAATCAAAGGCACTCGCATAGCGTAAAACCACTTGGTTTAATGAAATAGAATAAAAAAAATTTACACTCACATATGTATAGAAAAAACGATCACATAAAAAACGAACCGGCCGGACTCGTGTGCCGCCCGCACTTCCTGGTTGGGCGTAGAACGCGGAGACGTCAGAACGCTAGGCGTGTAAATGTTTTTTATTCTATTTCATTAAACCAAGTGGTTTTTTGTAATTGTTTATTTTAAATTTTCAACATCATACAGAAGAAAATATACATGAAATATTAATATTAACATAACGAGATTGCAGGTATACTTTGATTACAAGGCATACAAACTCTAAACATATAGAGGCATAGCGATGTGATTAAAGTAGTGATCTTCTACCGTATCTTTAAGGGGGGTTATAGACAGAAACTGTAAACAGACTATGTAACTTCAAAGAGAGCTGTAAGGAGAAAAAAAAAAATAGATTTCAGACCTTCTCTCGGGGACATGTATGTATCCAGGTTTAACTAAATAGGAGCAATCCCATCAGAGCCATATGTAGACTCATCCCATGTTGACCAAATTTTAGAAAATTTCTGCATCTTACCCTCCACTACGGCCGTCAAGTGTTCCATTCTGCGTATGTCAGCTACAGTGGTGATCAATTGCGGAAGTGTAGGTGGAGAGGTGGACAACCATAACCTGGGTATGACCCTTTTAGCAGCCAATAAGATGAAGGACAACAATCTGCGCAAGGCCTTAGAAATACCAGAGAAAGGGAGGCCTAGCAGATAATGCATGGGCGTCAGGGGAATAGGAGTGCCAGCCAGTGTTTCTAACAGATTTTGGACTTGGAACCAGAACTGGTGGACTAGGGGGCAGTCCCAAAAAATATGGTAGTGAGAGCCAACTTCCCCACCACATCGCCAGCATTGCTTCGAAATTAACCTGTTACGGGCATGTAGAATATCTGGAGTCCTATACCAGTGCATTAGAACGTTCCTGTTTCCTTGTGGGTCACACATCGAGATATTCTGGAAGTGTGCTCCCATATGTTCCCCCAGTCCACCAGGGAAATATCGTGTTGTAGAATCTGAGACCATTTCCTCATGTAGTGGTGGGTGTTCACCGTCATAGGTATGGCGTCATGTAATATCGTGTAAATAGTAGAGATCAGTCTGGGTTCGTAAGGACCCTTAGCACATAGGCTCTCAAAGTCTGTGGGTTTGTCCAGAGTCAGAGAAGGGGACCTGATAGAGAAAAAGTGTCTGATCTGCAAGTATGAATGTAGAAGCCTTTGGGGGATCTGGTGTTGCTTTTGCAAGGTGGGAAAAGTCAATAAATGGCGTGTCGCCGGGTTAACAAAGTGTCGGAGTTGAAAGAGTCCCGCTTGGGTCCATGGTAGCATACGATCATAGGACAGGCTATCTGGGATGTCTGGGTTAAATAGGATATTTAGAAGCGGTGGAAACGGTGAGGATAGGGAAAAGTGGTCATTGCACCTTTTCCAGATATTCAACGTGAACAACATGGGAGCTAGGCATATGCGCCGTAATTGGGGCATATGAAGGGCAATAGAAGGCCAAAGCATATAGCAAGGATGTACCGGGGCTGTAACACTCATTTCTATTTCTGACCATCTATTTGGGGCCTTCCGGGAGGTCCAGGAGGTAAGAACTCTCAGGTGTGTGGCATAATAGTATTTAATGAAATCTGGGCCTCCGAGCCCCCCCCTATTCCTCCGAGCCAGGACCACTGTCCCCGCTAACCTGTGGGAAGCGTTATTCCAAACCAAACGGAGGCTTCTCCTTTGAAGGGATTTCAACTGTGACATAGGGATAGCCACAGGTAAAGTTTCAAACAAATATAATAACTTAGGGAGGATAGACATTTTAAGGACATTGATTCGGCCCAACAGGGATAGGGGGAGAGATGTCCAGTATGTCAGCAAGCGATTAATTTCCGAGAACATGGGGGGGAAATTGGCCTTATATAAAGTATCATAGGAAGCAGTAATGCGAACCCCCAGGTATTTAAGTGAGTGAGGACACCAGTGGTAATTATACTTACTTTGGAGCGAAGATAAGAGGGACGGGGTTATGTTTACAGGTAATGCTTCGGTTTTAGTATCATTAATTTTGAAACCCGAGAGGCTACCAAAAGTGGATAGTAGGTGGTGAAGGTGTGGTAGGGATGTGTGCGGGTGGGTGAGAGTTAGGAGGACATCATCCGCGAATAAGGATATTTTATATTCTGCGTTGCGGAGGCAAACTCCTTTAATATCTGAACATTCCCGTATAGCCGCAGCTAGGGGTTCCAGACTGAGGATAAAGAGCAATGGCGATAGAGGGCAACCCTGTCTCGTACCATTGCTAAGGGAAAACGGACGGGACAGATGGGAGGAGAGTTGTACCTGGGAGGTGGGCTTTGAGTATAGGGCTTGGAGGGCGTGAATAAAGGGGCCTGAAAATCCAAATTGATTTAGTATCGCAAACATAAATGGCCAGCTAAGGCGGTCAAATGCCTTTTGGGCATCTAAACTGAGTATCAAAGCGGGGTTTTTAGTTTTAGTAAGCAGGTCTATAAGGTCAATTGTGCGGCGAGTATTGTCCCCCGCATGTCTTGTGGGAACGAAACCCACCTGGTCTCTATGGATCAACGCTGGCAGCAGTAGAGAGAGCCTGTTCGCTAGAATCTTGGTAAAGATTTTGTAATCAGAGTTCAATAGGGCTATGGGACGATAATTGTCAGGGAGGGAAGGATCCTTATCTGGTTTAGGGATAGTGGTTATGACTGCATGTAGGAACGAGGGGTGTGGTATTGTGCCCTGGAGCAGTGAGGAGAATAGGGTCAGCAGGTGTGGGGACAGGGACTCTAGGAACGTCTTATAATAGGAGTATGGAAGGCCATCTGGTCCTGGGGCTTTATGTGTGGGGAGATGTTTAATTACGTCAACTAGTTCGTCAGTGGAGATAGGTTGGTTTAAGGAGGAGCGTTGCTCTGGTGAGAGTTTTGGGAGGTGAATAGATGATAGGAAGGAGTCCAACCTGTCTTGTGGGAACTGATCCTGTGTGCCCGTGTTCAGGCAGTTGTAAAGTTTGTTATAATATTCTCTGAATACTCCGGACATGGTCTGAGGGCAGTGCGTTGGTGTACCGTCTGATTGCAGTATATAATCAGGAATGGATAAAAAGGGCCGGGGCTTAAGTTTGTGGACAAGCATCCTATGTGGTTTGTCTGCAAACTCATAGAACTTTCGCTTAGACCATAACATTGATTTTGAAATGTCCTTTGCGTCTATAGCCTTAATGTGGTTGCGAATAGTAGTTACTGCGCGCAAGCGATCCACCGTAGGGGAGCGGAGTAACCGTGCCTCCGCCACCTGCAGCTGGGCCACAAGCTCCACCCTCAGCCTAACAGAGTCCCGCTTCAGACGTGAGCCGGCTGAGATGCACTCCCCCCTAAAAACTGCCTTGTGGGCCTCCCACACAGTAGATATGTCTGAAATGGAGCCTACATTGAGATGAAAAAACTCCTCCAATCTCTTGAGCAGTCTATCTTTGGTTTCAGCATGTCGCAATAGAGACTCATTCAGTCTCCAGTGGCAAGTTTTAGGTGATGCGTTATGGAGCGTCACATTGAGAGTGATGGGGGCGTGATCAGACCACGTGATAGGCTCTATGTCAGAGGATACCACATTGGGTAGCAAGGGTGCAGTTATTAGAAAGTGGTCCAATCGGGAATACAATTTATGTGGGGGGGGAGAAAAAGGTGTATTGGCGATGGGTGGGATGTTTCACTCTCCATGCATCAAAGAGATTGTGGGAGCGGATTAGTTTGCGAAAGGAGGTGGACAGTTTAAGAGTTTGGAGGGACGGGGTTTGTTGAGAGAGTGCTAATCTATCCCTACCAGGGGACATACACATGTTGAAATCCCCGCCTATGACTGCGAAAGGCTGAGAGAAGGAGCGCAGCCGATCCAATACTCTAGTGAGGAAGCCAATTTGTCCCGTATTAGGGGCATAAATATTAGTTAAGGTAAAGGAGGTGTTCAGGTGAGAACAGTTCAGGAGTATAAACCGACCTTGGGGATCTAGGATCGAGGCAAGGATCCGTATAGGGCATGACCGTTTAATCAAAATGGCCACTCCAGCCTTCCCAGAGGGGCTGGAGGCCATAAAAACAGTAGGGTACAGCTTGGAGGCAAATTTAAATGAGCCCTCCGGGCGGAAGTGCGTCTCCTGAACCATTATCACATCAGCCCCTGAGGATTTGAATTCCCGCAAGGCTAGCCAGCGTTTTCTTAAGGAATTCAAGCCCTTAACATTACAGGAAAATATTTTTAGAGCCATAATACATTCATGGAATAATTAGCAGATGATATTGGAATCTGGTACATGTGGGTGGAGTGCTCTGATCTAAGGAGGTCTGGAAGAGGCATATACACATCAGCATTTTCTAGTAACATAATATTGTATGTCAAGTTTACAACCTGCAGCGACATGTAAGAATCAGGACAGGTCAAAAAAGGACCTGGTAAAAACTTTTAAAAATTGTAAAAAATAACCTGAGTAAAATATAGAGAGACAAAAATGAAGAGACAAAAAACAAAAAACATAAAACATGTATCTTGAAAGCCTGAAGGATATAAAATCTTCAGGAAGCCAAGGCAGAATACCTTGGACCTATAAAGGAACATAACAAACATTTGGAGTGGTAAACTATGTACCGCTCCCGCAAAGAATGATTAACCTCGGATTCTTAACATTTGAACAGTGGGCAGACATACCACCATCGACTGGGAGTACAATACCAGCTGGAGGGGCCCTGCAGGGGGGGGGGGAGGAGGCTCGTTGAGCACTACAGAAATGGGAGAGATGTAAAGTTAGGGGGATGTTCCCCGAAGAGTTCCTGAAGAGGTCCGATAGGTTCCTGGAAACCAAGGGTAAGGAGGTGCAATTCGGACAGGCTCTGGAACTTCAGGTGGGTTGTTTAGGCACATTGGGGCGTTGCGGTGTGGAGAAGCCTCTCTGATGTCTCCGACGAACCGGGGTCCAAATTGCCGTAGGGGCTTGGAGAGGTTTGGGGGCCAGAGCGGGCGGGGGGAGTTGGAGGTCCTCTTCCGGGACAGGTGGGAGGCCCAAATTTCGAATGAAGGCCTCACATTCATGCAATTCTCTGATAGAGTATTGTGTGCCATCTTTGGATGCTGACAGCCGAAAAGGGAAACCCCATCTGTAGGGGATTTGGTGTAGTTGGAGGTGTGCAGTGATTGGTCGGAGGTTGCGCCTTTTGGCCAGGGTGATGGGAGAAAGGTCGCTGAAGATCTGGATCTTAGAGCCTTTGAAATCGATGCGATTTTTATTGCGTGTGGCTGCAGTTAAAGCTTCCTTGCTGTCATAATAGTGGAAACGGACTATAATGTCCCTTGGATTGGATCCAGGAGGAGGTTTAGGGGCCAAAGATCTATGGGCTCTGTCTAGACGCCAATCGATATCTGGTATGTGCGGAGCCAGAGTGACAAACAGATCAAGCAAGTATACCCGCAACTCCTTATCACTGACTGTTTCAGGGACTCCACGAATCCTCACATTTGAGCGACGTTCTCTATTCTCCAAATCTTCTTGTTGTAGTTGTATTTGGGAGACTGTGTGTTTAAGAAATGCGTTTTCGTCCTCCAATACGTGCATGTATTGCACATTCTCATCAAATTTAGATTTCAAAGTGGCAGTACGCTCTCCAAGCTGGTCGATCTCTCCCCTAAGCTCCTGAGCAAGCTTTCCAACCTCTTTAGCTATATTGCGTGTCAAATCCTGTAGGAGTGTCTGTAGCTTCAGGTCCAGGACCGTTACCGTAATTGCTTCGGCAGGATTTGTTTGCTGGGTAGAGCCACCTTTGTGAAGAGAGCTAGGTGTGGAGGGCAGGGGGTCAGTGGCCTCTAGTGGTTCTGCCAACGTGTGTAAGGCTGGAGATTGCGATCTGTGTAGGTATCGCTCCATGACGTGTGCAGGACGGGAGGTCGATGGCGGGATAAAGCCTTGATATATATTCTTTTGAAAACCAACTTTGCCCATGTAGTATCCGGAGGGGTCCGGGGGGCAGCTGATAATGACCCTGTGTATGTGAGAGCTTATGAAGCGGTGCAGGGTCCCTTAGGAAAGGAGCGGTATATTAAGCCATACTAAGACATGGTGTCAGCGTTGTTAGTCGCCCATGAGTTCTGCTAGTTTGCGCTGATTCCAACAACTGAAATTATGAAAGTCTCAGGAGAAGGGGGTATGTCTCTTTAGGGGCTTGTTGAAGAGGCTGTGTAGGGAGAGCCGACTGGTGAGTAGACGACTCCCGTGGACTCACCGTAGCTGTCCGCCTTGATGGTCAAACAATTTCACCCAGATCAGGGGGGGGGGCCTCCTGGAATGGTCCACGGAGACTCCGAGCGGAGATGGCGGAGGCCAAGCCAGGTGGAGCCTGGAGAAGGGGCCTTAGCCGGAGCTCTAACCCACTAGGGCGGTAGTCAGGCTGTGGAGAGCCTGAACCCAGGAGGAGGCCGGGTCGGGGAGAGGGCCGTGGAGCCGTGGGGATGGGGAGAGTGTCCAGAACTCAGCAGGGTGAGGCCTGGGGAAAGCAAGGGCCCCCTGGGCTAAGACAGTGCCTCACCTGCAGTCCGTGGAGCTCACAATCACCGCCTCTACTTCAGCTGTCTAGGGATCTTGGAGTGTGGGGGGATGAGATGGCAGCTGTAGTGTCCAGGTTCCAGTGAGTAGGCCCCCTGCCAGGCGCTGGTGCAGGAAGGTGTGGTAACTGGCAGGCTTCACTGGGCCTCGTTAGGCCTCACTAGGCCGCATCCGCGGCAGACAGTCCGGTGATGGAGTCCAGGAAACACTGCACTAGTGGGTTACAGGGAGAGTCCAGGCACAAATCAGGGTGCAGATTGGAGAGATGTGGGCCTCAGGAGGGTGGAAGGAGGAACTGGGTGCACCAAGATGGCCGCTGGTGGGGCCTAGAGCTTGTGCAGGACTTAGAGAGGCGTTCGGTCCGAGTGGACAGCTATCCAGTGGGGGGCAGGCTGTACTGAGATTGGGGACAGTGTCCTCCCTAAAAGGATTTGCGAGACAGCTGCCAGAGGGGGTTTGCAAGAGAGCTGCTGTAGGCCTCAGGTGTACCAAGATGGCCGCCGGGTCTCACCTCTCAGGATGTAGTGCTGGATCCTCTCCTGACCTCCGACGAGCGATCATCAGTCCCCTGTCCCAGGCGGGGGAGTCCTGTGGGCCCAGTGGTGAGTGGCGCCGTGGGATCCGGCTCGGGATGCGTCCCGAAAGCTGCCGTCCGGAGGTCTCGAGGTGCGGAGTAGGCCGCAAGATGGCGGCGGAGACCGGCCTGTCTCGCCGCCCGCAGCCCCGGGATCAATTTCGGCGTCGGAGCGGCCGAAAATAACGGCTCCGTCCGGAGCTCAGATGTTCCCCCGGCTGGATGTAGGGTCTGGCGGGGCGAAAAAACGCCCGGTGGACAAGGATGGACGAAGATGCTGAGAGGCCTCGGCGGAGCTCAGCAAAGGCACGTCCGTCCACCTCAACTTCCGGTCACGCCCCCTCAAAACCAAGTGGTTTTACGCTATGCGAGTGCCTTTGATTTTTTATACATGATCCACGATACCCTCGTTTCCTGACTGGAGGCTTCGTATTGGAGATAGAAGCAGCGTGGTGTCAGCAATCTACGATACCTTTGTTTCCCGATTGGAGCCTTCGTATTGGAGATGCAAATGGTGTGGTGCCTGTGACGGTTTATCCAGAAACCTCTGTGCTGTTGCCTTACTGATCTCACTAAAACTGGGATCTAAAACTCTGGTAAGCGGCCCCTCTTCTCACTGGTGGAGGATTGTTTTGATTATTTTCTATATACATGCATTAGTGGATATTTTTGCACCTTAATATCAATTTTGAGGAATCAACAATACTTTTTGGACAATTTTTTCTTCAGTATATATGAACTCTTTATTGCTTTTGAATACTATTTTTGCTAATTTTATTGGTTTAGATTTAGCACACACAATTTTTGTTTTAATATACATTAATTTTTGTGGGGGGGGGGGGTTTTCTATATGATTTATGTTAACTTTATTTTAGATCTAGTATACACTTTATTCACTTATATGATGATATGATAACATTTATGTATACTATTTACTAATTATATTTTCGTCACTTAATATTGTTCTTTTCTATATCTATCGGTATAGTTTTGGATTAGGTTTTAGGTATATAATTTTTTGTTTTTAGCGCAGCTCATTTTGTTCACCTATTTAGTTTGATATCGGAGTATTACGATTAGGGTTGCTGCTTATAGGTTACTTTCTTTTGCTGTTTGAGTAGCGCGGTTTACCCTTTGTACCGTGTTTGTGAAGCCTAGATTAAGGCTTACCTGTAGGTCCAAGAAATATCTCCTAAACCTACACAGTTTAGGAGATATTTGCCGAAAGGCAGGCACTGCTGTCTACGGCGCATGCGCCGTAGACAGCGGCGTGCAGGCGCCCTGAGCACGGTACCGTCAACAGCGAATATGCGGCGTGTGGCGGCTCCCGTGCGCATGTGCAGGAGTGACGTCATCGCAGCTTCACCGAATGACAGCGACGGAGCAGCGAGACCCACCAAGAAGATGATTACCCCGGACTACAGGGGACAGCGGTGACATCGCTGGCTCCTGTGTCACATAAGTGACACATAATGGGCTACTATGCGATGCATAGTCCATTATGCTTTACCTTTGCAGGGAATGAAAGAGGAAGGAAACTCATCAGGGTTTACTTCCTCTTTAACATTCATCATTACATTTCATTTTTCATTTACTGTCTATGCTGCCATTTTTTCCAATTCTTTCCAATATTCTGCTGCTTTAAAAATATTAAAGCCAGACCACAAGTATTTTAGCAACTGCAGCGCTCAGTGCATTGCGGGGTGTTTCGGCGGGGTGAACACCCGGTAAACACCCAGCAAATTTGAGTGTTCAGTGAACAGGCAAATGTTCGGCCCGAATACTAATGTTACACTCTTTACATTAGTATTGTATATATAGTATGCAGTTTATCACAGTCATTACATGGCATAAAGCTGCTCCATTTGGTTCTGTGACTTTATCTGATTCTAAATGGATGTACAGGTACATTCACCCTCTCTAGTAAGGGTGCTGTGGAGCTACTTAGTTATAGCCAGATGTAAGATGGTTAAAGGAGGAAATCATCAAAAGAAGTGTTTATATTGCCCAAACAAGTGTTTATATTTCCCAGTACAATTCCCAGTACAAGTTTCCGTTAATGGATACATATTTCTTACTTTTAACAATACTGTATGACTGTATAGATATAGAAATTGTTTATTCAAGTGGCATTAGCTAGCTCCAGTTCTTGGAAGAAACAAATGAAAAAATCTGCCTTAAAATGTTAACATAAACTAATAGCTTTAGCACAGATAATAAAACATGACATTGGGGATAAGAAAAAATATTAGCCCCCGTACACACGGTCAGAGATTCCGGCAACCAAATCCGTCTGAGTAATTCCGGAAGAGGTCCGGAAGTGATGTTGCATACACACGGTCGGACTCAGTTGTCAGAAAATCCGATTGTACATAACGTGATGATGTTATTTCGTTAGGATGGGACTACGTTCAGGCTAGTAGCCAATAGCTTTGGTCTAGGAATTTGATCTGAGCATGAATGGCACTTTGTCCGTCGGAGTAGGCTACACATGATCGGAGTATGTCCAATCGGAGCATTTAGTCGGAAAATTTTACCGGCAAGTTGGAAAAGTTGATCCGTCGGATATTCCGACGGAAACAGTCCGATGCAGAGCACACACAGTCGGAATATCCGACAAGACGGTCCGATAGGAAACATTCTGTCGGAATCTCCGACCTTGTATACAAGGGCTTAGAATGCCAATTGACAGGAGACAGCGAAACCTGCAGCTTGATCTTTAAAGACATTACAGTAATAACTCTATTCTTTATTACAAAATAGAAATAACACAGGTACTTAGCACTTCAGCACCATTGTTAACTTAGGTACGTTTTAGACATGATCAAATTTTCTTAAGGAACTGAAAATTAAATGTTAATACACTGTAAATCTTTGTTTTGGATTATTGGAGGGTAACAATCCCTTCCAGGTTATTTAATTGCTGTCTTTGTAACATCAGGGAAAATTTGCCTTTACTACCTTTTACAGAAAATCATCCAAAGTACTCATAATTCTCTCAAGGCCCATAAACACTATCAGATTTTCTGCTGATTTTTGTCTTCAGATTTACCAAAACCATGTAGTGCAAGGGCCTGTCTGATTGCATACAAACTGAAACTCCTAAGGTTTGACCTCATATTATATGGTTTTGGTAAATCTGAAGGAAAAAAATCTGTAGAAAATCTGATAGTGTGTATGGGGCTTCAGACTGTTTTCTTTAGCACAGATGTCCCTATTGAAAGATTTTCCATTACCTCATGTTCTGGGGGCAACTCCCTTCACTTTCTTACACACCTAACACTGGTCACCAGTAAAAATAAAGGGGTACATCTCCCCAGGGGGAGAACCTAGAAAAAAGCTTGAAAGCAATAGTACAGTACAGTACAGAAACTAAGTGCAGAGACATTATTAAAAAAAGCTGTTAAAGGAAAGAGTCTTGTGCTGTGTATGTTAGGCAAAGGGAATATTCCAAAAATTCATAAATGTTATTATGAAATTTCCTTTTTTGTATTTGTTTAACATTTTCTGATCTTATTTTCTTTTCATATAATAAATAAAATTAAATTAAACTAGAAATAAAAAAATGAAATACAAGAAGAAGAGGAGTCTGATAGTATTTATTGCTAAATTAAAGTGTGTTACATAGTTACATAGTTAGTAAGGTTGAATAAAGACACCAGTCCATCCAGTTCAACCTGAGTGAGTGTCTACAATTGTCCCTATACCTGTACATTGTAACATTGCACACTCACATTGGTACCTACATCCTCAAGGAGCCCACAATCCAAGGTCCCCATTCATATACTAGGGCCAATTTTTGGACAGAAGCCAATTAACCTACCAGCATGTCTTTAGAGTGCTGTTATTAGAGTTCATTATCTAGCGCCCCCTGCCAATTTTTCTTTACAAATCCAGTAGACTGTCTACACTTTTTGGGGAACAGATATTTAGTTATTTATTATATATTTAGCAGGAGATTTGTGTTTTAAAGGTGGACATGGTTTGTCCTCAGGCAGGGCAGCATCATGCATGGAGGAGTCAGCTAATCTTTTTAAACACAGCTTCAGCCACTTGCTTCTTGAGGATGCACAGACATTACTTTATTCTGATGTTGGTTCTGATGTAGAGGAAGGGAGTAACATGAGCGTGCAGAGAGGGGAGAACACTGATAAACAACAAATTAGCAGTCATGTTTCCCAGAAGTGTGATTTGTTGGTTGTTGCATGTACCGAATTGTTGTAGGCAAACTCGGCACATGGGAGCAGGGAGAGCCAATCCTGGGAGAAGGAATAAAAGCATCTCAAGTATTGATCTAGGGCTTTATTTGTCCTCTCTGTTTGCCCATTACTCTGCGGGTTGTAAGCAGAAGATAACCGTACCTCGATGGCCAGGCTATTGCAAAGGCCCTTCCAGAATTTAGATGGAAACTGCACTCCCCTGTCTGAGACAATACTCTCGGGGAGGCTGCGAAATCTGAAAATCTCCTTGATAAAGGTGTCCACAGTGTCCTTAGTGGTAAGTGTGCCTCTCATGGGCAGGAAGTGTGCCATCTTGAACAGGTGGTCTACTATCACGAAGATGGTTGTATGTTCCTTTGATGGGGCAAATGCACTATAAAATCCATGGAGATCTCTTTCCAAGGTTGCTCTGGCACTGGTAAAGGTTTCAACAGACCCTAGTCTTTGTCGTTTGATCCCGTGTTGCTTTGGCAGACAATACAGGAGCGCATGTATTGTTTACAGTCTGGTTTGAGAGTGGGCCACCAGAAGGACCGTGAGATGAGTTTGATAGTCTTTTTAACTCCAAAGGGACCAGCTAGCTGGTGGTTGTGAAAGGTTCTTAGGATCTGTGCCTGTTGTGGAACAAAGACCTTGTCTTGGTGTCATACAATCCCCTCTTGGCTTCTTAGTACAGAGGTCTCTAGCTCCGGGCATTGGGCTGCGGCCTGCTCCATAGTAGACTGGAGATCCCATTGAAGCAATAAGAAGTTCTTTTTGGTTAGGATAGTATCGGGTATAGCCTCCTCTGGGGTATCAGGGAACATGTGTGATAAGCCAGTAGGTGATATGGAATTGGAAGCGAGAAAAGAGCACAATGAGCACAATGAGCCTGGTAAAGTCTCAACCATTTGGCGGTCCATTCTTCCAGGGCTGTTTTTATAGCGAGAAGCTCTCGATCCCCCACACATAATTTTTTTTTCTTTTGCTCATCTTGCAGGATGAGAAAGCTATGGGATGGAGTAGTGGAGCAGTGCCTTGGGCCCCTGGCCTTATGAAAGAATGGCTCTTGTAGCTATTTCTGAGGCATCCATTTCTAGAACATAAGGTAGTGCAGGGCCAGAAAGTCTGAAGTATTGGAGCGGAAGTGAACAGGGACTTCAGGGTGTCGAAGGCAACCTGAGCCTCAGAAGGCCATTGGAAACATACATGCTGGCGGGTTGCTTGGGTAATTGGTGAAATAATGGTGGAGAAATCATTTAGGAATTTCCTATAGAAGTTGGTGAAGCCAAAAAATGTCTGCACACCCTTGTTATCCATTGGGGCTGACCAGTCCACGATGGCTTTTGCCTTTGGAGGGTCCATAGTGATCCATTTGTTAGAAATAATGAGGCCTTAAAAGAGGAAGGTGGCGCTGCCCCTTAACTGAAAAATGACCTTCAGAAGTGTATCACACTTTACATCAGTGAATGCAAGTGTTAAACTGATCCGCAATAGTATAGTGTATTAAACCACTATAAATACTTATGATGTCAAATAAACTATGAAGTGAAATGTGCTAATATATAACCAAGTATGTGACACAGCTTTACCTTGAATGTGAAATATTTATATATACTCCTCTAAACATAATCCTCAAAGAAAATATAATAAACCAAAACAAAGTGTCCTCATGTGAAAAAAAATGTATATCTGTAATAAATGATTCAGTCTTTGCAGATCAATTGTGGATCCGTTGGCCGCGCCACCTTCCTTTTTCCCATACCTCTGTATTTTAGTCGCTTCAATTTTTGGAGTTTTTCAGAGGAGGCAGCAGCCTAACATAATCCTAAGTGCAGGATCTTATTAACTATATAAAGGTATTCAAAGTGTCTGAACCGAGTTCGGAATGCTGTTTTCCACTCATCACACATGTTGTCAGGTTGTAGGCCCAGCGTAGGTCCAGTTTGGTATATGGAAGCGCTCGCAGGCGAGGAAGAAGGACAGATGAACCCTTTTTTTAGATTGCCATCAAGATACAGACACAGGGCCTCAAGCTCCTTTTCTGAGAGGGGGGATATTTGACTAAAAGATATCTCAGAGCCAGGCAAAATCTCAATGGGGAAGTTGTATGCTCCACTCAGGGGAAGAGCATCTGCACTCTTGGGGTCAAAGATGTCCAGGAACTCCCAGTAGACTGCAGGCACCTCCTGGTGGGCGTTGGGCTGAAACATTAGGCAACAGGTGGGGTCCCGATGTGTGGGGTGAAGGCAATGCTGCTGGCAGTGCTGGGAGGAGAAGCGGATCTCCCTGCTGGACCAGTTGATGTATGGATTGTGTACCTGCAGCCATGGGATACCCAGAATAACTGGGAACATGGGTGAACTTAAAATATCAAATCTGAGGAACTTGTGGTGGCTAGACTTAGTGGACAAGAGGAGAGGAGTGATGACTTGGGTGACAGGTCCAGAAAAGGGCTTGGAGCCATCAGCCAGGTGGACGGTCAGGTGCTGTTCCTTAAGATGAAGGGGGATGTTGTATTTTGTTGCCTGGTCCAGGAAACAACCACAGTCCCCCGAATCAACTATTGCCGAAAGTGGCCCATGCTCCCACAGTATTGAAACAGAGCTATCTGAAATAAATCTGCTATAAAAGGTGTACCACATCCCCAGAAGGATAGAAAAATGGAGAAACCCCCTAGAAGTGGGACTTTATAGGTACTACCATATTCACATACGTAGGGAAAAAAAAAAAAAAAAATATATATATATATATATATATATATATATATATATATATATATATAAAATGTTTTATTATACAACAAATACATAATTACAATATCACAGAAACATATACATAATCAAGGATGCATAACAATACACAAAAAATCATGGATAGGTGTAATGAAGTAACCCAAACCCAACAACGTTTCAGAGATGAGTCGTATTCTCCTTCTTCAGGGATTTTTTTCTGGGTAACACCATATATCCTAATCACTAGATAGGTACATTCTAGCATCCAAAACTATTTTAAAATAAGTGCAGAAGAGACATCCTGACACAGGGCCAATCTGAATCCTGTCCAACCAGATATTCTTTAAAGAGTATATAGAAGGTAAACAAGAAAAAGGAAAATTGGAAAAACAAGGGAATAATATTGCATTCCTCTACTTAATCACCTATCCTATCAGCCACACTGCAGTCCAAAATATCGGACCAACAGGGAGCCTACATGTGCACTGGGGCCCAGAAGAGGCTGGAGAATCTTAGTCAAACAGTGATGTCACTTACAGGCCACTAATAAACAGGGCAGGGATGCATCAAGGGCCCCGGGGTCCCATGAAGTTGCACCCACTGCACAGACTGGGTTCAAGTCATGGCCCCACCAAGTATGCCAAAACCAGTGTCCGTCTCCAAGCCCTTGATTTTTTGTGTATTGTTATGCATCCTTGATTATTTATATGTTTCTGTGATATTGTAATTATGTATTTTTTGTATAATAAAACATTTTTTATATATATATATATATATATATTTTTTTTTTTCCCTACGTATGTGAATATGGTAGTACCTATAAAGTCCCACTTCTAGGGGGTTTCTCCATTTTTCTATGCTCCCACAGTATAGGCAGAGATTGGCTCTACTCTCGCTAGTTCATACTTGAGTAGCTCCGTCAGGCCCTGAAGGCACTGGTACCTCAATGCCGCCTCATTCCAGCCCGTGTCAATGGACCATTTGCAGAAGTCCACCGTATAATTTTCCATGACCGTTGCCCTTGTTGCAGGGTATGCAGGGCGGATTAAGCCGTGGCCACCTGCTGTGGGTTGTCATACAGTTGAGCCATGGCCTCAAAGAATGCATCCAGGGAATTGACGACGGCCGTGGGCCCAAGCATGGGGTTCATTGGCTAACAGCAACACCACAAAGCCCACCTTAACAGTTTCAATGGAGAAGGTGTGCAGATACAGGGCCAGGTACAGTAGACAGGCATTTTTAAAGGAGCGGAACCTCTTTCGGTCCCCAGTAAAATGCCCAGGGGTTTGGTGGTGGGACCAATACAATATGGGTAGAGGTGGTGCGTTCTGGAGCAGAAGCAGCTGACGCAGCACAGACAGAGGGTTATCCTTGATCCGACGGAGCAGGTGGTCCTGACATATGCTGCAAATGATCTTCCAACTGAAAGTAGCCCTCCTGCAATCGTTGCACTGCTTGTGTAAGGGGAATAAACTTTTGACATAGTGCCTCCAAAGGGGATGCGCCTCCACTGGACACAGACATTATGGCTGGATTATACTGTTAGGTACGGAGGAAGAGGCCAATTGTCAAGAGGGCGCCCCTTGTGGATATGTGCAGTGCTCCCCAACGAGTGATACAGAGGGAGCACGGTTTGCCAGGTTTTGTTGGTGATGAGTCGGTCATTTGGAGTTAACTGGTATTTGCTGGGATGACCCACAGAGCCACTGAGTGAGGGGTGCCAGGCAGAAGACGCCAGTAGAGGCAAACCAGCAGCAGGAACTGAAGACAAGCCAGAGTCATACACAAGAGATCAGTCCAGAAATGGCAGAGACGAAGTACGGATAAGGGAGCAGACAGGGGCATGCAAGCCAAAGGTCAATCAGGAGCAGAAGTCGAAGAAGCTGGGTCGGTAATGGGGAACAGAATCACGGAAACACATAAGCACACGAAACACTGGAAAGCTGAAAATTATCCAGCAAGGGGCGGCTCCAACAACAGGCTTAAATACACCAGGAAGTACTGCCTACTGCCATCAGTCACACTGTGTACCGAGTATGTTTGGAAGCTGTCAGGACCTGAAGGGAAAATTACAGTTGAGCTCTCGAAAAAAGATCAAGGGAGCAATGTTTAAGTAATGCAAATGCTGGGTCTGGTGCTAGAGTGACATGAGGGTAGAAATAATACAAAAAAAATTCTTACCAAAAACCTTGCACTATTGGGAAAAACCACCACATATGGGCATGGGTACCCAGTCGGCTGCAGTCCCAAAAACACTAGTTGGTTAGAGATTTTTGCCAGGACCAGGTACCAGCGCATTAAAAATTGTATAATTAGTTTCCAGTGATATAATGTTCTGGCAGGATGATTGAGTCAAAGCCTATATATTGTCCCAATTCTTATGCTCCAATTTCAAACCAAAGTCTGAGGCCCATGCTCAAGCAGAAGAGGGCAGGGAGGAAGATACAGAGGTAAGGTGTAAATACAGTTTAGAAATATTACTGGTGGCATGCGGATCCAAGGAGAAAATGCCCTCAAAGAGGGTCATATGGGTAAGAGAGGAGTGTGTGCACATAAAAAGAGTTATGAAGTGGGATACCTGGAGGTAATGAAACAGTTCAGACTCTGGGACTCTAGTTTATGTTCCCATAGATCAGAAAAGGGGGTTAATTCTGCTATCTGTAACTATACTGAATAGAAGAAAGTTGCGCTACTAATAAAATATCCAACAAAATAGCAACAGCAGCTAGCATCAACAATCTTAGTGAAATTGTGTAACAAACAATGAAAAAAAATACAATACAGTGCTTATAACAAATATTGTGACAATTATATCAAAGTGATAAGTGTAGACAACAAAAAAACTATTTGTTGAAACAGACAATGCTGTGAAAAAATGTGACTGGTTTTACAGAGAGGAAGGAGGTTGAATTCAAAAACAACCTCTGAGAACCCTTGTAATGCAAAAGAAAACTATTAAATAGTGCCTAAAGACCCTATTAAAAATATATTTTGCCCAAATGATAATAATATATCCAAGTAGTGGTTGGAAAGTGTATCTTCAGATATTTATATAAACAATCCGTGAATGCATATGAAAAATAACTTATTCCCTTATGAAGGGTGTGGTCTTTTACAAAAAGCAAGGAGTACTGCCTCTCCAACAAGCCGTTACACCAGAAAGCTGGTATTCATCCATATGTCACCACTGGTAACCCATAAGCAGGTAGTAAACAAATAAGGTACACTTACCCCACATGGTGGACACACAAACTATACAGCGGTGAGTCAAATAAGCATATGGATCGTCTCGTCCCATGGATCCTTTCTTGGAGACGCTGACACCCTGGAGGCACGCTTAAATCGCATTCCAAGCAAACTGGCAATAGCTGGCTGGTATCACTAGTACTCCAAGGGGTAACCCAATCCGGGAAAAAAAAATGGTCTCAGGATCACTCAATGTATGGAACTCTCAATCGTGTATAGTGGCAGGTTTTCAATCATAAAATGGAGAGAAAAGGGGGAAAAAAAAGGCTTCCACATAAGTGCCTGAATCAGATAATAAAAAAAGGGTCATTTATTAAAAAAATGAAATAAAAAATGAACAAAACCCATCCGGTAAGTCCATATACAGATCACAAGAAAAGCAAAGCATGGTAAAAAGAAATAGCTACACAAAAACCCAACATGTTTCTGACCAAAGTCCTTCTACTGGGGCACTGTAACTATATGGTGCAGTTGTTTTATGCCAAGGTGTGTCCAATGGTTGAATGAAGATTCATCAGAGTAGGCCGGGTAGAAGGAGGGATGCTTAATAAAGAATAACAAGGGGCAGTGAGGAGACATTAATTGAAAAGGACCCTTGAGTTTATCTCATAATGCGAGTTAGTGTGATGTAACAGGACTCTCTATAAACCTCTGTTCTGACCTAAGGAGAAAGAGCAAGTTATCCATAGTCACAGTGTCTGTCTCTATTGCCTTGACCCCCACCCATAGCAGAACTTCCCATGTTGCATGGTATATGTAGGTATATGTAGGTTGAGACAACTGGGCTGCTTGGTAATACCTAGAGAAATTAGGCACCCCAAGCCACCGGAGAGCTTTCCACCCATCAGTTAGGATCTGGGAATCTTTGGCCTAATTGAGCCCCAAATTTACTTATGAATACGGCCTTGGAGGGCACGTAAAAAATGAGAGGGTACCGCTGCAGGAAGGACTCTTAAAGGTACTAAAATAAATTTGACAGCAGCAAAACTAGCTATGAGACATAAATGAGCTGCCACACTGCAGTATGTAGTTAGATGGGTTAGCATTGGTGGGGTAGTGTGAATCATCTTCTGAAATTCTATCAACTGGGAAAGTCTATTTCAAACTTTATTTACAGTGCCTAAAGCACAGGTTCAGTAGCAGATCACTGGGCCTCAATAACAGTGCATGCTTTATGAATTTAAAATAGAGGTGAATTATGTATTGTCTGTACAGTTTTTCTGAACTTTTTTGATCAAAAACGAAAAAAAAAAAAATACACTGTTAAGGCCTGAGGACAGGCCTAAGAACTTCTGACCTAGAGTATGTAGCGTCAATAATCCTTTCCACAATATTTATGTTCATTTAATCATAAAGGTGACAACTTTACATACACTCATGGGAAAAAGCTCTGGTGGCTTTCCTGTCGGAATTCCGATATAATTCCGCTCAAACTGTCTTGCCTACATACGGTCACACCAAATTTCAACCACCAAGAATGCAGTGACATACAACACGTACAACGGGACTAGAAAAAGGAAGTTCAATACCTAGTAGCCAATAGCTTCCATCACGTAGTTGAATCTGAGCATGCGTGAGTTTTTGCGCGTCTGAATTGCATACACACGAACGGAATTTCCGAGTTTTCCATCGGGAAAATTGAGAACATGCTATCAAATTTTTGCTGGCATTTTCTGCTGAAAAGCTCTCATCGGTCTTTTGCTGGCCGAATTTCCGATCGTGTGTACGCGGCATTAGTGTAACAAGTTCGATTACCTCTGTACTTCCCGCACTGACAACTTGCTTACTTAACCAGTACACAATAGTGCCTTCTTCCTTGCTCTAATAGTAGCCATACTTCTAAACAATATGTCTACACCACCTGCTGGACTTAATTGCTTAATTGGTACTGCAGCATGGCCACACTCACATTTGTCTTTGATATTAACAGAAAGTAAATAAATTAGGGTCAATCCAATGGAACAGTGTCTCATCAAAAAGAGCTTAGTTGTTGCTTAATTTGGTATGCTGACTGTTGGTGTCACTATATTAGCTGTCTTCTGTGAGGAGGACCTGGGAACTGTGACATGTGTCTTTGGAACAGTCTGTATCCTAGTAAGGAGAACCTAGTAAAGACTTAACACGTTAATATGAAACCAAATTGATTCACATGCTTTTTCTGTTGATGCATACTGCATTCTGTGTACCCCTTACTCATTCATGTGGGTGGGGTGGAAGAGGGCTTCAAGATTATGACACATTCCCCCATCAGGAGTCCCACAACTACAGAGCCAGGTTTGTAGGGAAGAGGCCCTTGACCTTGGGGGACAACATGCTTTTCCAGGGGGCCCCTCAGTAAGGTATCCTCCCCATATTTAGGGTACATGCCCATTGTCTGCTTTCCTGGCCAGCCAGGCTGCATGCTCAGATGAAGGTCTGATATGTTATTTGTTGGGGGAACCACATGCCTTTTTTTTTTTTTTTTTCTTGGAGTACACCTTAAAATTCATACTCACCAAGGATATGTAACTGGTATGAATATTTAGGGGGGTAAAGGGGGTATTTAGGGGGTACATTTCCCTTTGTGTATATCCTACAGATGCACCACTCCATAGATAGGTTTACCCTTTTATCACCACTGCCATAGATACTCCAGCAGTAACTGTGTACAGTGTGTATAAATCTGAGAAACCAATTGTCAGCTATCAGATGGAAGTGATCTGGTGGCTGTACAGACACCGGATCACTTCCACACATCCCAGTAACCTATGGTCTCCCATATGCTCCTGCCATGTTTTCTAGGCATCCATCAGCGAGTAAGATTAGTGAGCATCCATTCGCTGATCTCCCCTTCCTGCTAATGACCCATAAGCAATGTGTAAAATATCACTTCTGGGTCCTGGTGTCACTTACTGTATCACATTTAGAAAAAAAGTTTAATAAAAATAATTATAATAAAAGGTAAAAAACTAAAGTTTCACCCAAGCACTTAAAATCTACCCCAAAATGTTTGAGCCCCAACCCCTATATATAAAAATGTAGAATGCAAATGCACACCAGTGTGAGATCAATAATTCTAGGCCCATTATTTGTTTTACAATCCCTTGTCTATAAGCATTGAAAATTTTCAAGATTCCCCTCCCATTGACTTAACCACTACAATACAGGGCACTTCCCCCCCCCCCCCCCCCTTCCCAGCCAAATTTTCAGCTTTCAGAGCACTCGCAATTTCAGTGACAATTGTGTGGTCATGCTATACTGTACCCACATGAAATTTTAATCATTTTGTTTGCGCAAATAGAGCTTTATTTTGGTGGTATTTATTCACGACTCCATGTTTTATTTTTTGCGATATAAGCAAAAAAAGAGCAGAAATTTGGAAAAAATTAATATTTTCTTCTTTCTGTTTTAAAAGGAATCCAATAAAGTCTAATTTTGTCATAAATTTAAGCCAAAATGTATTCTGCTACATGTTTTTGGTAAAAAAAAATCTGTTAAGTGTATAATAATTGGTTTGTGTGATCAGGGACATATGTACGCAAATGATCATGAACAGATGTGTGCAGGTGATCACGGACATATGTGTGCAGATAATCATTGGGACATGGGATTTTAGTGGGACATATGTGGGGGACATGTGTTTTTATTATTTGGAGACATGTGTTTTTATTATTTGGGAACATTAGACCTACACTAGACTTGTGATCAGTGAGTAAAAAGCTGTAAAAAACAGCTCATACTCACTGATCACCAGCCGGCTGCAGCGATCTGCTCTCCTGTTCTCAGTGACGATTTCCGTGTGAGGAGAGGAGAGCTGATTGCCTAGCAACCGGCTGTTTGTTTACATCACATGATGGCTGTGATTGGACACGGCCGTCATTTGTGATCAGGAGGGCCAATCACAGAGCCCTCCTGCCGATCTGAGATGTGCCGTGTCCGGGTGACACGAGCGCATCGGGAGCACGCCGCTGCGTGGGCATGTGTGCGCACGATCCCCCTCCTTCTGAAGGATGTTCCTGAACATCCAGTCAGAAGGAGAGAGCTCCCACCCGGCCGTATATATACATTGGCAGGGTGGGAAGTAGTTAAACATTAACATTATAACTTGCAAGTTGCAGATTTTTTGGATGTGTTTGCTGAACCTGCTTTGAATCAAACCCAAGCACATTCACTCATCACCAGTACTAATATAGCATCTTCACCCACAGAAACATCCCAGAAAATACTTTTGGTATATTTGTTACAATAAAAGATTGAATTAAAGAAAAAGTTTGTTAAAAAATTGCATTTTACAGTTAATCACAATATTATATTGTATCCTGGGTCAAAATTCAGCACTCATGCTGAATTGACACTTTCAAAGTATGAGGATAAACTTAAATGGGGCCTTCTTTATTTGTTAAGGGTACCTTTAGTCCCACTTCATTACTACAGAGGTTATTGTTTTAAAGAAAAAAATAATAAATAGAACTGCATGCTATTACCTAGCCTCTTGTTAAACATTAAAACAAGACACAGGTTAAATGTATTTTTGATTTCAGAGTGGCACACAATCCAGTAAAATCTTCAGAACCCAGTAGACTTTGACTCAGTTTTAATAAATAACTGCTCTCTCATGATTTCCAGTATATGCTTGAGGTTTGGGCAAAGACTATACATTGCTGAATATGTGGAAAACAACAGCTGGAACTCATATGAGAACTTGCATAAATGTATTTTTTTTCTACAACAGTAGATCTTTTATCACAGATCATACACCCAAAAGCTGACAATGTATTTTTATTACCCAGAAGTGGGACAAACTTTGCCAGTCCACATTGAGAGCCGATATTGAGCAATCTAAAATCAAACACACGTTATACAGTACAGAATTCAACATTTTGCTAATGAAAAGAAAGCATATTCTAGAAATCTGCAGTGCAATCACCTAAAAGGATAAAAAGTCTGGACATGCAGGTGTTAACTAGAGAGGGGAAGTGTTGGTGTTTGGTGAAAACATTAGGAGGCCATTCAACACTGTTTCATGGCCCTACTTGAATTACTCATTACAAAAATGGGGATTTGGCCTGCATTTCATAAAATGGATAATGGCATTATATAATAAGCCTATGGCACACATAAAAATATGCAGGATACAAATCCGAATCATTCAAAATCGAAAGAGGTACAAGGCAGGGATGCCCACTATCCCCTCTCTTATTCGCTCTTATTTTAGAACCCTTAGCTCAATTTATTAGGACCAACCCTACCATTACTGGCATTGAAGCAAGAGGTCTGCAGCATAAACTTTGCATATTTGCGGATGATATCCTTCTTTTCCTGTCATCCCTCAAATTTCAGGCCCTAATCTTTTGCCCATTCTAAGTAAATTTGCGTCAATATCGGGCCTAGTCATTAACACTAAGAAATGCCTGGTTCTTGATATCTCCCTAACTGATGCAGAATTGATTCCAGCTAAAGCCGCACTCCCCTTTATATGGGCAGATAAGTCTATCCCATATTTGGGAATCCACAGCCTCTTATACAGATCTATTCACAGCCAATTACCCACTTATTAAAACAAATAACAGCATTATTAAAACAATGGTCACAACTCCCATTATCCTGGATAAGAAGAATAAATGCAACTAAAATGACCATCTTGCCCAAGTTATTATATCTGTTTTGAGTACTACCAATTTCTATCCCATCTTATTATCTAAGACTGGTGCAACAAAGGGTATCAAAATTTGTTTGGGGCCCTATCAAACCTTGCATATCGGCATGTACATTATTTGCTCCTAGAACTAATGGAGGGCTTGATCTCCCCAATTTTGCCAGCTACTACAAAGCCGCCCACCTAGCCAGTATCACCAAGTACCATACAATAAAGGAAATTCCATTATGGGTACTAATAAAAGCCTCAGAATGTGATCCGCTTTCAATCTCTAATTTATTATGGCTCCAACCTAAAGACCGTCGTACACTCAGTTACCCTATAACTAAATACTTTGTATCTCTCTGGGACAACCTGAAAACTAAAAATCAACTACAATCAAAACATAACCCCCTATTATCCTTTTTCAAAAATCCTGCCTTCTACCCAGCATGGATATATCCAAAATCATTTAAAGCTGTCAGAAACCATGAAACAGACTGAGACAGAAGTACAATCAAATCACACTTGTTTATTAATAAAAATAAAAATGTAAATAGAAAAAAGCGTAGTCAAGCATAGCCAGAGTCCTGTAGCCAGATCGGGTAGTCAGCCAGTCCAAAGTTCATTAACCAGATTGGGTAATCAGCCAGGCCGGAAGTCAGGGATCCAAGGAGAGCAACCGCAAGCAGGATGAGAAGCCAGGTGGGATGTCAGCAAGCCAGTCTTGAAAAAAACAGCAGGAGATGGTTCCCTGTGATGTGACCACGCGAAGGCAAATGAAAAAGTGAGCAGGAAGGCTTTAAATAGGCAGGTCAGATGAGCATCATCGGGAACAGCTGGTAACTGTGGAAAGAGAAGAGAGCTGTCAATTAGCTGACAGCTGAGCAGCCAACCCAGAGGAGGAAGGGCTAAGCCAGCCCTGACAAAAGCCTGGTCAAATGCCAACCTGTTAATGCACCATGAATTCATTACTCCTAAATCCTTCCAATCATTCCCGGAACTTAGGGAAAGCTATGGTTTACCGCTGTCTGAACTATTCAGGTATCTACAAATCAAAAAAAATTTGCACCCCTCACAAATGCTGAATCACCCTTACCTCGCCTTTCCACTTTTGAATCAATGTGCAAAAATGACCCACTTGCTAAAGAAATGATATCATGTCTTTACACACAACTTTTGACTAAATCTAAATCTGATAAATTAACCAATGTCCAAAAGTGGGAGGAAGATTTGGGACAAAAATTGGACGAAGCAGAATGGTTTGAAATATGGTTAACGACTAAATCTTCCTCGCCCAATGTTACTATGATGGAAGCAAATTATAAAGTTATAACCCGCTGGTACCTAGTATCTGCCAGAATGGCTAAATATACTCCCAACCAGTCAGCCCTCTGTTTCAGGGGTTGTACAGAGCCAGGTACACACCTACATATATGGGGGACATGTCCAATAGCGAAATTTTATTGGGGGAAAATATTTGAACTAGCCTCCAAAATGTTCCAAATGCCGCTAACACCAGACCCTTTCATTGCATTACTTAATCTAAATCCAAATTCGGACATTTGGATGCATCCGAATTACCGAATTACAATGCTAACGAATTCAACCGAATTCGGAAGAAATTTGAATCAAATTTGAAAAATTACATTTTGTGACCTGAATTTGGGGCCACGTATCTCGAGGCCACTTGTAGCTAGAAACCCCACATTTGGTATGAAAACACAGTAGAACTAGCACTACAACATCTCAAAATTTGGAGTTTCTATCTCCAAGTGACCCCGAGTTACGGGGCCCCAAATTCGGGTCGCAAAATGTCAAGCACTTTTCTGCAGCAGAGAATGACATTTTGCGACCCGACTTTGCCACGTATCTCAGGGTCACTTGGTGCTAAACCTGGTGATTTGGTGATTTTGTAGTTCTAGTTCTACTGTGTTTGCATATCAAATTTGGGGTTTCTAGCTACAAGTGGCCCCAAAATACATGGCCCCAAAGTCGGGTCGCAAAATGTCATTCTCTTCTGCAGAAAAGTACTTGACATATTGTCCATATCTCGAGTCACTTGGTGCTAGGAAACCCATAACTTGTGGCAGGTGACGTGGCAAGTGGACGATCCACAACTTGGTCATGTGGCACTCGTGGCAGGTCACATGGGACTTGTGGGCGGTCAAATAGAAATAGAGAATAGACTAGAAAAACAATAGAACTGAATATTCTATTTTTTATTATTCTATTCTATTCTCTATTTCTATTCTAATCTTTTCTATTCAAATTCGAATTCATTCTATACGAAATTTGAATGTCGGAAAGAAATATATATATATATATATATATATATATATATATATATATATATATATATATATATAAGCATAATAGAATATAAAAGAATAGACTAGAAAAACAATAGAACAGAATAAAATATAATATATTCTATTTTGTTCTGTTCTATTGTTTTTGTAGTCTATTTTCTATTTTATTATAATCTTTTCTATCCAAATTTAAAATGAATTAATTTAAAAATTTGAATTCATACTATTTGAAATTCTAATTTATTCTATTCAAATTCGAATTTCAGAAGATGGTTGTATATTCTTTCTATTTTATTCTTTTTAATTATATTTTTTTTCTATTCTGTTCTAATCTTTTCTATTTGAATTAGAAATTTTGGAAGATGGTTAGTTACTTATACTTATATATATCTGTCACATCAACTTTTCATACTTGCAGTGCAAAAAAACACACACACATCGTATTTCATTTATATTTATGGTATCAATGAAGTTGTCAGCATGCCTGATTGAAGAAGTCACGGATGTCGATCGCAAGGCAAGTGCATATGCTGTATGTCATTGTCCACTTGCCACAAGTTGCGTATTGTATTTGTCCACTTGCCACGTCACCTGCCACAAGTTGTGTATTGTCCACTTGCCACGTCACCTGCCACAAGTTGTGTATTGTCCACTTGCCACGACACCTGCAACGAGTGCAACGTGACCTGACACGAGTGCCATGTGACCGGCCACAAGTGCCACGTTACCAAGTTGTGGATTGTCCACTTGCCACATCACCTGCCACCAAGTGACCCCAGATATGGGCAATATGCCAAGTACTTTTCTGCAGCAGAGAATGACATTTTGCGACCCGACTTGGGGTTTCTAGCACCAAGTGACCCCGAGATACGTGGCCCCAAAGTCGGGTCACAAAATGTCAAGCACTTTTCTGCAGCAGAGAATTACATTTTGTGACCCGACTTTGGGGTCACATATATTAGGGTCACTTATAGCTAGAAACACCAAATTTGGTATGCAACCACAATAGAACTATCACTACAAAATCTCCAAATTTGGTGTTTCTAACTCCAAGTGACCCCGAGATACATGGCCCTAAAGTTGGGTCACAAAATATTTTCGAATCCGGTTGAAGTAGTTTTGAATGCGGTTGAAATAATTTCGAATTATGTTGAAATCATTTCGAATCCGGTAGAAATATTTTCGAATTTGGTTGAAATATTTTCGAATGAGACCGATTTTTCAGATTCGGTAGAAAACTAAAAAATCCGAAAACGAATTTAATGAATTTAACGAATATAACTAAACGAAATTAATTAACAAATTAAAACGAAACGAAACTAAACAAATTTTTTCCTTTTGCACATGTCTAGAAATCACCAACTGTCATTGGCTGAAACCAAGAACAGAATTAATTCTGCAATGTCTCACGCTAAAATGTCTGCTATTGAAGGCAACCAATTTCCAAAATTCAAGAAAATATGGAATCCATGGGTAAAGACTCATTTACCCCCAAATTTCTTTTTTAATACGAACTTTTATTGAGACATAAAGAGAAAAAATAGGCACATACATTGAGCGACTGAGTGCTCCAGAATACTAGCATCAAAGTACAGTACACAGAGTAACAACAATACATTGCTTGTGGTAATGGAATAGCAGGCA
Source organism: Lithobates pipiens (assembly GCF_037356315.1). NCBI lineage: Eukaryota > Metazoa > Chordata > Amphibia > Anura > Ranidae > Lithobates > Lithobates pipiens. The sequence goes on from NW_027507787.1 coordinate 19,751,680, forward strand.
TTCAAGTACAAAACAGAAAAATGGTTGATAAGTACCTGCCACCCAACACAATAGTCATTGTTCATGGGGGTACAGAGAGCAAGGCATCAAACAGAGATAAAGTATCCCCCACTATACCAAGCACTGGAGTAGTGACTGTAACATCGAATAACAACAAATATAGAAATGCCAAAGAAAACCAAAGAAAAACAGGAATCATAGCACAAAACAATAACTAAAACTGAAATAATGAAATAAGTGCTCAAAAAGGGTACGGAACTACAAGATCCTCAACCTAGGTCAGAACCCCGTTTGGGGGCGAGCAGACTCCCAGACAGTCCCAGCCCGAAGGCATAGGGTCTCAGGGGGACCAAGACTTCCATTTAAGGTCGTATACCGGCATGGTGTCCAAAATTGTATGGGAAATCCTCTCCATTAACTGTATTGCAGCCATCCTCTTGAGCACCCGTTCCCATGCAACCGTAGGCGAACGCCAGAATAAGGCAATCGACCAGTGTACTGCACTAAAGAGAGTATGGGAGAGCTTTTGCTCCGGGGGGGTAGAACCGGGGATATCAGCAAAAAAGAGGCACATTTGGAAGGTAAGCGTGACAGGGGTGCCAATGATACCCGACACTCTGTCCTGCACTTTCTGCCAGAGGGTTCTGAGAGCTGGGCAGCTCCAAAAAATATGGAGATGAGTGCCTGAATCAGGGCAACCCCGAAAACAAGATCCAGAAACGGTGGGGAAGAAGGTATGCAGCTTCGCAGGGGTGTAATACCACCTGGTATGGAGCTTCAACACCGTTTCCTTCACCGCCTCGGACCTGGTACACTTATGCATGTTAGAAATTCTGCGAGACCACTCCTCCGAGGAGACTACCTCTCCCGTCTCCAGTTCCCATTTAAGTATGGCCGCAGATTTCTCCGAAAGGCCCACATCCGTAAGGGATAAGTATATGATGGAAATACCGCCCCTATCTCTAGATTCCGGGCCACATAGTCTCTCAAATAAGGTGTCCGCCCCCCAGGTGGCCCTCGGGAAATAAGTGTTATAAAAATGTCTAATTTGCAAGTAGCGAAAAAATTCCGTGTTAGGTAGGGCATGAGAGGACCGGAGGGATCCGAAAGACCGAAAGATCCCCCTGACATGCAGGGAACCATAGGTGATCAGATCCCCCCTAGTCCATAATGCAAAACCAGTATGATCCTGGAGGGCCGCAGGGAACTCAGGGTTCCCGATAAATGAGGCCAGTTTTGGGTTAGGGGGACGAAGTGAGAATTTCCCACTGTACAGGGACCATAGGCGAAGTGACTGACTCACAACTGTATTCAGGGCTGAGAGCTCTTTAATGTGTAAGGGTTTATTCCAGAGAAGACCGGGGAGGTAATAGGGGATTACCGAGGCGCGCTCAAAGCGCAACCAGGGCACTGGTCTCGGGGAATAGTGCCATTGGGCAAGCTGGAGAAATCTGGCTGAAAGGTAGTACAACCAGATGTTCGGCAAACCCAGGCCTCCCCTGTCTCTACTCCTGTATAACATATGCTTGCCCAAACGAGGCTTTTTGTTGTGCCATACGAACTTATTCATATCACTTTGTAAAGATTCCAGGGTGAGACGGGAAATATAGTTGGGTAGGGATCTAAATAAAAATAACAGTTTAGGGAGGATCGACATCTTAACCGCCTGAACCCTGCCTAAAAATGAAATATGGTAAGAGTCCCAGGTGTGTAACAGTTGTCTAACTCGGGAAAACATAGCCGGGTAATTAGCAAGGTATATTTTATGGCTAGAAGCCGCTAGCTTAATCCCCAGATAGGAGAAGGTCTGGCAATCCATAGGAAAGCCAAAGTTCGCTTGAATCTGAGCTGCTATCTGTTGGGGAAAATTAATTGGCAGAGCTGAACATTTCGTGAGGTTAACACCCAGACCAGACAGACCCCGGAAATCATGCAGGACTGAAACCAAGTTAGGTATGGAGACCATGGGGTCCGTCAAAAACAGGAGCACATCGTCCGCATACATGCTCAGCTTAAATTCCTGATCGCCCTTAACATAGCCCCTAATATCAGGGTTAAGGTTGATCGCCCGAGCCAGAGGTTCTATGGCGAGGGCGAACAACAAGGGCGATAACGGGCACCCCTGCCTGGTTCCACGACCCAGTGTAAAATAGTCTGAGTTGCAGCCTGGCAGCTTGATTCGGGTGCGGGGGTGGTGGTAAAGTGCCCTAAAGCCATGAACAAAGGCTCCGGAAAAGCCAAACCTCCCCAAAGCCAGTTCTAGATAGGACCACAACACACTATCGAACGCCTTGTGGATATCAAGGCCCAACAGTAAAACTCTACGGGAAAATAGATCAGCATCCTGAATGACATTAGAGGCAAGCCTGATATTATCCGTGATCTGTCTGGTCGGTATAAAACCCGTTTGGTCAGGGGAGACTAGAGAGGTGATTATCTTAGAGAGCCTGTCGGCCAAAATGCGCCCAAAAATCTTGAGGTCGGTGTTGATAACCGAAATCGGCCTATAATTCTGTGGAAGAGTGTGGTCCCTGTTCGGCTTGGGGATCAGAGACATATTCGCTAAGAGCATGTCATCCGGGAAGGTATTACCCTCAAGGATATGATCAAACATGGCCCTGAGGTACGGTGTCAGGGAGTCCTGAAATTTTTTATAGTACTGGGCCGAGAATCCATCCGGCCCGGGGGTTTTGGAGGGTTTAAGGGATTTGATAACTTTTTTTTTTTGAACAATATAGTTTATTGAACAATTGACAGCTTGATACATTGTAAAAAAAAAAGAACAAGTATATCCATCAACATTCAGCCCACATGGCAATGAAAAAGGAAAAAACATGTTGTTCTATTACATAAGTTCGCTATAGAGCACCGTACAATCCAGTGTTATAAGTTGGTACATAAGAAAAACAAACCATAGGAGGGTCTCCATAGAAACGTGAATCTCAACATAAAACATCAGTGTCAAAGTCAAAAACCCCCTGAGACTCGTACAGAATAATGTTTTCATTTGTGGGGGTGGGAATTTTGAAGTGTCTGAAAAAGGGTTAGAAGAGGGAAGTAAAGGATCAAGGCAGGAGAATAGGTGATAGAGGGGAGGGAGGGTAGTTTGAGGGGTACCAATTCCATTGGCCCCGAACCCGAGGGGTGGACAGAGATACCATTTTGCATATTCGAACATCATAATAGCCAGCTTCGGCAGAATCACATTTACAATTAGTCAGAGAAATAGGTAGACGAGCTGATTGTCACAAATCAACCAGTACAGAGTTTTGCATAACCATCTGTGAGTTTAAAAATAAACCAGGGTCTCCATAGTTTGTGAAATTTATCGGTTTTTTCCGAGGCCATCGCCACGGTTTCTTCTAGCTTATATAGAAAGTCTACTTCTAAGAGCCATTCCCGCAGTGAAGGGGGGTGAGGCGATTTCCAGTGCCGAGGAATGATTGTCTTAGCCGCATTCAGCATATGGCGTACCACTGATCTTTTGTACCTGCCCAAAGAGTAGTTGGAGATGTGGAGCAAGCAGCACTCAGGTGTGAGAGTAATTTTGGTTTCGGTGATGGCCCTGATCTGTGCACCGATCTCAATCCAGAAATTCCGCAACTGTGGACAATCCCACCAAATATGTATCATATCACCCCCTGCCCCTCCACATCTCCAGCAGAGTTCTGACGTGCCTGGATACCATTTGCTAAGTCTGACTGGTGTAAAATACCAGTTTGACAAGACTTTGTATGCTGTTTCTTGGGAACTGGTGCTTATGGAGCACTTATGCGCCAATATGCAGGCATGTTTCCACTGCTCATCAGTAAAGGTTGTGGAGAGGAACCTCTCCCAGTCTCGTTTATGTTTGGTCGAGTGGTCTGTCCTGGTCGCCTGTAGCCAACTGTAAATCAGAGAGGTCGCCTTCCGGACTGGTTCTCCCGTGATGCACAGCTGCTCAAACCATGTCTGTTCCCTCAAAACATGCGGTCTGTTGGTCGGGCAGTGTACAAAGTCGTGCAGTTGTCGGTATTGCCAGTGTGTGAAATGTTTTGCTCTTAAGTCTCCAGAGAGGTCCTGAAAAGACTTAAGCTTGCCTGCCTCTACGCAGTGTGCTATTGTCACAGGCGTCCCATCATTTCTGTGTGGGAACGAAACCGTAGTGTGTCCTGATGCAAAGCTAGGGTTGTGGGCTAAGGGTGTCAAAGGGCCCGGGTCGGAGGCCAGTCCACATTGGCGTGAAGCCTCTCCAAAGACCTCCAGGGTGGGCCCTATCAGGGGGTGTGAGGACAGTGAGGTCGAACGGGCCTCCCTGGTGACCCAAGGCAGAAACCGCAAGGGAGTCTCTGTCAGTCGTCCCTCCAGTCCCACCCAGTCTTTGGATGCTGCATGGCAATTCCAGTCTAGAATACGAACCAGGTGTGCCGCATAGTAGTAATATTTGAAGTTCGGTAGATTAATCCCCCCCTTAACTTTTGGCAAGGTCAAGGTCGATAAGCTAATTCGGGGTTTTTTCCCGGCCCAAATGAAGTCCCTTATTAACGCTGTCAGCTGTGCGAAAAACCGCCTAGGTAGTTTGATGGGCAGAGTGTGAAAAAGGTACAGTACCCGTGGCAAAACCGTCATCTTGACCGCCGCCGCCCTTCCGAACCATGACAGTGGTTGACGGTGCCAGTCCTGAAGATCTGTGCGGAGTTCATTTAGGAGGGGTTGGAAATTTTGTATATATAGGTTGTCCAGGTCGGGTGTTAGCCAGATCCCCAGATATTTAAGTCTGTGGTCCACCCACTTGAAGGGGCAGTTAGCTTTGGCAGACAGCAGGCGTGTAGGGTTTAGGGAGATGTTCAGAGCCTCTGATTTTTCGTAATTAATTTTAAAGTTGGAGATGTATCCAAATAGCTCAAATTCCTTCAAGAGGTTAGGGATTGAAATGTGGGGTTGGGTTATGACAAATAGGAGATCATCCGCGTAAGCGGCTATTTTGAATTGCGTTTGTCCTAACGTAAGGCCCTTGATCGACAGATTGGCATTGATTGTGCGGATGTAGGGTTCTAATGCTAGGATAAATAATATAGGGGATAGAGGGCACCCTTGACGCGTGCCGTTTCGTATAAGTACTGGTTCCGAAAGGGTTCCATTGATTTTGAGCCGGGCCGTCGGGCTGCGATAGAGTGCGGAGATCCAGGCCATCAATTTTGGTTGGAAACCCACCCACCTGCATACTGCAAACATGAAGTCCCATGCCACTCTGTCGAAGGCCTTCTCCGCGTCCGTGGACAGGAGAAGGCCCTCGACAGCATCTCCCTTCATACAATGGAGAAGGTTTATCGCCTTAACCACATTATCCCGCGCCTCCCTCCCTGGCATAAAACCCGCCTGTGTCGGCCCGATTAGATCGGGTAGCAGAGTGTTCAACCTGGTAGCAATAATTTTCGATAGGAGCTTTATGTCTAAATTGAGCAACGAAATCGGTCGGTAACTGGAGCAGGAGTTGGGGTCTTTCCCAGGTTTAGGGAGCACTGTGATGTGCGCTAAATTAAAGGAAGGTGAGGGTTCCTGGGGTGCTGAGAGGGAATTTAAAGCGCGGAGCAATGGTTTCGTCAATAAGGGTATAAAGGTCTTATAGTAGATAGCGGAAAAGCCATCTGGGCCCGGACTCTTGCCCGTTTTCAAGGATTTGATAGCCCGGATTAGTTCCGGTTCCTCAATGGGTTTATCTAGTTCTGTGGCGTCACCCACTGATAGGCCTGGCATGCCGCTGTTACGTAGATATTGGTCTATGATCGCACATCTCGGCCCATCCACCGTCGCCGGTTTGTGTGAGGATGGGATGTTGTAAAGCTTAGAGTAAAACCTATGGAATTCCGCCGCAATGCCTTCCGTATCGTGTATGAGCCTGTTTTCCTTGTTTCTAATCTGGATAATGGTGTTAGAAGACCGTACGCCCCTCAAAGCTCGTGCCAAAAACTTGCCATTTTTGTTCCCGTGTTCATAAAAGAATCCTCGTCGAAAAAATAATATCCGTTTAGCTTGTAAGTCCAGTGTATCCTGGAGCGCTTTGCGCGCAAGAAGCAGGTCATCAGCCCGAGCAATCGCCATCGATCGTTTGTGTTGAGCTTCTAAATCCCTCACTTTTATAAAAGCCTCTTTCAAGTCCTGTTCCGTCGCTCTTTTCTTTTGTGCTGCCAAGCCTATCAGCCTGCCCCTGAGCACGCACTTGTGTGCCTCCCATACAGTTAAATGGGAAACATCCTCAGTGGTGTTCTCACTAAAGTAGTGTTGTATAGTTTCTCTGATCTGGTCTAGGATTGTAGGATCCGTCAGTAGTGTTGGGTTAAGTCTCCAACCGCTCGACTGTGGGCGTGAAGGTTGTAATGCGAGGTTCAAAGATATCGGTGCGTGATCCGAGATCGATCTCGTCCCGATATGCGCCTCTTTAAGGTTGTTCAAGTCCCTTTGTGTCACAAATAGAAAGTCGATACGAGTATACTTGTCGTGTACAGTGGAAAAGTAGGTGTAATCTCTGTCCAGTGGGTGCAAAACTCGCCATGAGTCCGCCAATGTTAGAGAGTTCAAGATAGTTCTAATCTTTTTGAGCTTACGATAAGTGATAGCGGACTTGCCGTCCGAGGTATCCTGGAGGGGATCCAACGGAGCATTGAAATCCCCACCCAGGATTATGCACCCGGCGGCAAACCCAGCAAGTTCATCAATCATAGTTTGGCAGAAACTCACATGTGCTGTATTTGGAAAATAAACGCATGCTAACGTAACAGGGAGCTTCCCGACTGTGCCCTTGAGGAATAGGTACCGTCCCCCCGGATCCGCCAGCTGCCGTGTGAGCTCGAATCCAGAGTCTCTCCCTAACAATATCGAGACCCCTTTAGTCTTCGAGTCAGGGTTAGCCGCATGAAAGGCTTTAGGGAAGAATTTGTCAGTCATTTTAGGAATGGAATCAGCCCTAAAATGAGTTTCTTGCAGAAACACGAAGGACGGCCTCCCCTTCCTCAAGTGGCGGAGCAGTTGCGTTCTTTTATGCGGTATATTGAGACCGCGCACATTGTGTGAGACCACAGTCGGGTTCTGGCCTAGAGCAGAATAAATCATTATGTAATAAATAGAGGAGGGAGGGGAAAGAAGAGGAAATAGATCAGAATAGGAACAAGAAAGGGAGTAGGTTTAGGGGAGGCCCAGAGAGGCACGAGGGATTGGGGGGGAGAGAGGGGGGGGGGGGGAGGGAGAGGGAAGGGAAAAGGGGAGGAAGTGGGGGAGAAGGGGAATAGAGAAGCCCACTAACTGACACCAAGAGAGTGGGTCAAGAAAATTCAGTTAACAACCTCCAGGGGGGTGTCCCCCAGAGGCAATATCCAAAAGTGGGGCCGTGGATTGGTCCCCCCAGCGACAATCCCCAGGGCAAAAGAGAGCCCCAGTGAAGCCGCCCAGGGCACCAAGCCACGGAACCCCTTGCGGGGGAAGTGGGAGAGCACTCAAAGCAATGCCAACAGACAGAAACCCAGTCAACCCGGGGTGATTAATCCGTCTGCAATTGCCAATCATTCTCCGCATCCCCCCAGCCCCTTAATATGAAGCCTAATTATATTCGTGCATAATAAAATTAACAACCGTAACCAACCCATTCCTTGGGTGTAAAAAAGAGAAACCTTATATCACAGTGTTAGTACTTATCTAGAATAAAGCAGTTCAGTCACAGCTACATGCCAGCTATTGTCCTCCTGCGATGAGTAAAAAAGGTAAGAGGGAACATAACCACCGGTCGGACGGTCCGCCCGGTCTGTAACAGGAGCGCGTCCGTGTGAGTTCCGAAAAAGCCTGTAGACACCTTAACAAAGAAGGAGGCGTAGAAATCGATCGGCTGATCCGTCCAATCCATCGCAGGGGTGCGTCCGTGTAAGGTCCGCAAAAACATGCAGGTACCGCAACAACGTAAAGGTATAAACTGGGTACAAAGCGAACCAACGAACGGTGTACAAAAGAAGAGAGGAGGAGGGCCGTTCGGACCACTACTCTATTCCAAGCATAACCGCCTGTAAGATCCTAAGGGTGATATAAGAGGTCATCTTACCGACCGTTCAACCTTCCTGAGGTGGATTCATCTGTAATGCCCTCGGAGCGGAGGAGTGCCTGGGTGTGGTGCTCCGGCCCGGTGTCGGTAGCCTCTGGAACTTCCCCTTCTTGTGTGGGGGCTTAGAGGGCGTGGAATTGGGGGAATCCGGTGAGGGCTGAGTTGCTGGGACATAGTGAAAGTCCTTGTACCAATCCGGGAGATCGATCGGTGGAATTTGAACTGCCTGGCAAAAATCCGGTAAGTCATCCGGCGTGTGTAAGAACAGCTGCCTGCCCATGAAAGTGACATGTAGGGCAAAGGGAAACTTCCATTTGTATGGGATATTTTGCCTGCGTAGGGCTTCCAGCAGGGGACGCAGCGCACGCCTGTTACTCAGAGTTATGGGCGAGAGGTCTTGAAAAATGGAAAGTTCAGTTTCATTAAACGAAATATGTGCAGCATTCCTTGCTTTGGCCATAATGTCCTCCTTCAACTTGAAGTCAGAGAGACAGCATATTACGTCCCTCGGTGGTGCTGTATTTGCGGGTCGTGCCCTCAGTGCACGGTGTGCCCGGACAAAGTCTATTGGCGTGTCGGTTTGTCTCTCTAGTAGGTCGTTGAATACATATTGAAGGGCGGAGGGGATGTTATCGGGCTCCACCGATTCTGGTATGCCTCTCACCCTAACGTTGTTCCTCCTCCCCCTGTTATCCAAGTCCTCTAATTGCCTGTTCATCGCAATGAGATGGGCTGTGTGGGAATCCGATATTCTTTCCAGGCGCGTGATGGCTTTGTCCCGTTTGGAGCCTGCCCTCTCCACCCCCTCCAGCTTCTCTGATATGGAGAGAATGTCTGCCTTCAGCTCGGTAATGGCGGATGAAAATGTGCCCTTTATGTCCGTCGCTATTTTCATCATGTCAGTCAGTGTAAGGGGGTGCTCGGCTTGCGCTTCCCTTACCTCCTCCTCATAAGCGGATTGCGAATCATCACTGAGCTCGTCCTCTCCACGAGGCAGCGCCATCTTGGGCAAGGCCTTAGTGCGGCGAGGCTGTGATTTAAAAATGTCCGGGATGTTCCTGGCTCCGGAGGTCGGTGTGTGACGGTTCGGGCGGCTGCCTGAGTTGTGGCGGGTGAGCCTGCTCATGTTTGCCGGTGGTTACGGTGGTAAACGTGCTATCGGGGCTGAGGGTTTAGCGGAGCTCACCTAGTCTGCTGCCATCCGCTCCGAGCTCCAGGCCACGCCCGGGATTTGATAACTTTAGAAATTTCCTGATCAGAGCACGGGGCATTCAATGTTTGAATCTGGTCCGTAGTCAATCTTGGGAGCGGTATCCCCTCCAGCCAAGCCTCGAGGGCCTGGTCCGGGGGGGAGGCCGGGGGGGAGAGAAGGTCCGCGTAAAACTTGGAAAAAATTTTAAGGATCTCAGCGGGGTGGGAAACTGCAGTGCCTTGAGCGTTTCTTAACCTGTATGTATGCGGTGCTTGAATAGATTGGTTCAACTTTCTAGCAAACATAGCTGAGGCCGAGCTGCTGTGTAACAGAAACTTGGCCTTAGACCAGCGTAAAGATTTCTCAGTTCTGTCAGACAAGATTCTGTCAAGTTCTAGTCTGTGCGAGTTGATTTGTAATAGGATGTTAGGGTCGTGATCTTGAGAATGTAAGTGATAAAGTCTGTCCAGTTCGATCGTGAGTCTGCGAATGTCTGCCAATCTTTGCCTATTCCTTTCTGCCGCTAACTGAATCAGGTGCCCCCTGACCACTACCTTATGTGCGGCCCACAGTATGGGGGGGGACACCTCATTCGTATCATTATGAGCAAAATACTCTGTAATATGGGAGGAAATCTGCGTTAACACGATTGGGTCGGAAAGAAGTGCCTCATTTAGTCTCCAACCCGCCACTGAGGGCTTAAGGCCCATGTGGGACAGGTCCAGGGAAACCATCTGATGGTCTGACCATGGGCAAGGGTGGATGGATGCAGCAGTGGAGTTTGCCAGGAGAATTGCAGAACAGAATAAATAATCCAGCCTGGAATAACTGTCATGAGGGTGAGAATAAAATGTATACTCCCTGGCCCCCGTGTTATGGGCCCTCCAAGAGTCTGTCAAATTATGGGAGAGAAGCAATGCTTTTAAAGACTTCGAAAAGGCGTTAGCGGAGCCTCTGTCCCTACTACGGTCAAGCACTGAGTGAGCTACCAGGTTGAAATCACCCCCCACTATCATGAGGGGAGAAATAAAACCATCCAGGACCCGGAAGAACGCTTTAAAAAAAGCTAGTTGTGAGTCATTGGGTGCATAAACATTTGCTAGGGTGACCTGTTTACCTTGCAAGGAACCCTGAAGGATGATAAATCGGCTCTCAGGGTCCTTATACACTCTATCCATGTTAAACAGAACCCCATTGCGTAAAAAAATAGCCACCCCTCGGGATCGGGATGCATAAGTGGAGTGATAACCACGAGAATAAGCCTTATCGAAAAATGAGGGGTGATTACCCGTAGAGAAATGTGTCTCCTGGAGGAGCAACACATCTGCCCGCAACTGTTTGTAGGCACTAAATGCTTTTTTACGTTTTTGAGGGGAGTTAAACCCCTTAACATTATGTGAGACTATCTTAATCCCCATTGATCATATTGAGGGAAAAGCAAAACCCAATAGAGGCTTTTAACTCCGATCCCGAGGGGGGGGGGTGAAAGATAAACATAAACACATTGGACAGCCCAATAGGCCGCACTGCAGCGGAAGACAACTAGCGTATATAAATAAGTGTCTCCAGAGGATCTTAACCTTAGGTATTCTAATGATATAACAAAAAAGTGTCCCGTACCTGAAAATAAAAACAACCAAAAAAAACATAGTGAACATATAAACCATTGGGGTCGGGAGGGGATAGACCATCCCGACATAAAGATAAACCATATCTGCCAGGTGAGTGACCTTCCTGAACAGTAGGACCTCCTGGTCCAACACTCTCGGCCATCCGAGAGGAGACAGATGGCGGGAGGAGCAGGGACTAACTTGCCTCCACTCACCCCAACCCTCAACTCTCCCGCGGGGACGCAAGAGCGGGGGGACAAACAAGCGCGGGACCAATATCCCAGCACAGCGGGGACTAGGTAGAGCCAAAGGTGCATCAAGAAAAGCGCAGTGGGCCAGAGGGGGGAAGGGTGTCAAAAGCACTGTGTTCTAAGAAGAAAAACCCCCCCAGCTGGCCTCTACACCAGTCCACCAGTCCCATCACATCCCAGGCCGGGGGAAAAAAAAGGAAAAGAAAAGCAACCGGGCCAACGGGTTAAATATCAAAATGCAAAAAAAAAACAAGACATGTCCTCACATGAGGTGGGCTCTGAGGTTTTGCCTTTGCCGCCTGCGGTCTCTGTTCGGGGAAGGAGTGGCCCATATGGCCGAAGGGCGAGGTGTAGAGGGCATCCTGGGCAGGTCCTCCTTCGCCATGAGTCCCAGCTTGACCAGGAGCTCCTTGCCCTCCTGAATGGTGGTAACAGAGTACGTGGTGCCGTTTTGGATAACCTGAAGTTTGAATGGAAATCCCCATCTGTACCGGATTCGTGCTTCCTGCAGGGAAGTCGTGATTTCTTTAAATTTACGCCTCTTGTCCAGGGTCGCCAGGGAAATGTCCGGGTAGATTTGGATCTTGACCCCCTCCAGGGTAATGTTGGGGGTGGCTCGAGAAGCCCTTAGGATCTCCTCCTTCACCAAATAATCCTTGAGACACAGGATAATGTCCCTTGGAGGTTTGTCTTCCGGGGGCTTGGGCCGCAAAGCTCTATGCAGTCTGTCACAGGTAAATGCAGAGATAGGAGAAGCAGGCAGTAGGGATTGAAACAGCTTCAGCACGGCAGGGGCTATGTCAGTTATGGCCTCCGGGACCCCCCTGAGCCTCAGGTTGTTACGTCTGTTTCTATTGTCAAGGTCCTCCAAGTGGCCCTGGAGCTGGGAGACAGACTCAGAGAGGGTTTCATGATCCCTGCGGAGGTCAGAGTATGCAAGCTGCAGCTCATCATGCTTTGTTTCCAGTAAGTCAGTTCTGCCTCCTAAAACAGCAAGCTCCTGTTGCAAAGTGCTGGTGGACTTATGGAGTTCGGTTTGAAACTTCTCCGCCAGTTTTGTATACATAGCTGTGAGGCTGTCATCCAAGTCCGCTTTGGTGAGTTGTAAAGAGTACTCACCATCCCTGATCGAATGTGCAGGGGAGGCTGCAGGGCTGCCTCTGAGCTCAGGCGTGCGTCCCAGGTCAGCGCCATCTTGAGAATTCCCCGCCATCTCCCGGGCCCTGAGGAGATAATTTGTGAGGGACCGCTGTGCTGGTTTCCCGCGACGGGACTTGGCGGACGGCATGCACCGATCTTTCCTCCGGGGGTGCAGGTACTTCAGGTGCTCGAACAGCGCGTTAAACGGCCCCGGGGAGTGAGATAGCGTCCCCGCTGTGACGGAGCTCCGCTCAAGTGCGACCTTCCAGGTTCGCGCCGCCTTACCCCCAAATTTCAATGATTCAGTCCCTCTGCCATGGAAACTGATTATTTAACTTATTACCTGATTACTTAACAAAACCATCTAACCACATTTCTATTCATACATGGAATAAATACGTAGAACCATGCTCTGGTACCTGGACCAACCTTGTGAACTTACTCTTTATCTATTCTTTTTTATCCTTCCTTTTCTCTTACCTTTCTTTTTTATCTCATTTTATGTTATGGTTCAACATTTAATCATCCATATCTGCTGTATGTTTTTACATACTAGACTGATATATGTATGTATATGTATCTGTAGGTTTTTTATAAAGATATCTTCTGTTAGATATTTATAGTTACAACTTTCATACTTATTAGATAAAGTAACATAGAGCAGTTTATTAATGAATTAATTACATGCATGTGATGACGTTTAATGCAAACAATAACATACTATGCTACCTATATATATAATTTGTTTTATTGTTTAACAAAGAGCATATGTTTATACATCCTCGTACATGTAACTAATGTACTTTCATTTTATTGTGCAATCAATAAACCCCTTTGACAAGGAAAAAATAAACATAAAATAGATATTTTCCAAAACACATTTTAGATTTTCTTTGGATCTGGTGAACCTGAAAAATATACCAGTAGTTATGTAGTGTGAGGGCCCAAATAAATAATTAATTACATTTATATCCAATTAGGTGAGCAGCCTCACAAAACATAGTTCATGGTATATTTTTCTGATTTAATAGATCAAAAATAAAGGCAAATTAAGGGCCTATGTCAGTTGACTTTTGTTTGTTCAAGGGCTTTGCATTCCCATAAAATTCTACAGAAATCTAAAATATCTGTTTGAAGCAGATAAATGTAGGTCAAGAGGAGGCCAGTTGCAGGTACCAATGAATTCTGAATAATCTCAAACTGATGCCCTTCACACAAGTCAGAACTGATGTGCAGCCAACTTGAGTATAAAACAAGAATTCACAAGCCTGTCTAGCTGCTCATAGGTCAATTAGTAGGTTCGTAATGTTTGTTCGTCTATTCGTCTGTTTTGTGCCTAATAAAAGGCTTATCATGAGCAGCTAGGTGACACCTCTTTTTATTATCTGGATGTCCACACTACGGTACCATGCATTGCTTTGTCACTACAGCACCCTCTTGTATCATAAGGCCAACTGGATTATGCCTGAATATACAGTTATATTGCCAGCTTAAGTAGATGCAGCTTCCTTACCTTCATGTGCCTTTCTAGATTTCAGGTATTACACCTGCTTCCAACTTAATATTGGGATAAATAAATTTACTGTACATTTCGGCAGACCATCCAAAATAACAATGGCACACATAATTAAGTAAAAATCCATAAGGTCAAACAAGAGTTCAATAATCACTAAAGGAGAAGAACTGGAGGTGGTTACTGACCATACTGTGGTACAAAATTTGACCAACTGTAAATAGCGGCTGACCACGCTTTATTAGTTCTGGTTTGGCACAAACACATAGTGAAATGTTCTCTCATATTTCAACTCTATTTTAACATTCAGCGGTTTAAATGTTTATGTAAACTACCACATTTCACCTCAAACTTGAGTTAATAGAAAATAAATTTAGTAGCAAATATGAGTTAAGTATTCTGAATACACAGAAAGGTTTACAATCTACAAATATTATATGGTAAACAAGCATACCAAAAAAACAGAACAAAAGCACTCAATTGTCAAAGATAGATACAATTTATTAGACAATTTTACCATTATTTGCTCCTAATGTACTGACTAAACTAGGAAAAAACACAGAGGTCTTCTAAGGACTTTACAGGTATTTCTCCTATTATGAAAGAAACACAATCTCTGTAAAGATTTATATATCTTATTATTACTTTAAAAACTATTTTGGACAACTTTAACATATCACTACTGAATATGATAATACATTTATTACTATGAAATACTTTATTATAACATTTGTCAATCGTTTGCAGTGTTTTCCTGAGAGATAACATGGTTTAGGCTAGTTGGTTTCAATATTAAGTGAGTAAAACAAAATTTAGCCTAGTGCTTAAACAGATCACAAGCTATCAATCCCTACATTAGGGAAGTTACATTTTTTCTTCTAAAGAATGATTGTGTAGTGAGGCAGACAGTTTGATAATTGCTCCATGATCACTAAAAGCAAGTGAGCCATACATTCTACTATCAACAATCTGCATTATACCAGAGATGTACTGTAATTCTATCCACTAATTACCCTACAGCCTTCCGGTTGGAAACACTTAACATGAATCTTTTCACAGCATCTAAGGCCCCATTTAAAACAACAATAACGCATTCAAAGAGACCTTTTTTTTTTCATCCCCCAAGGTGATTCATGCTGGGAAGCGACATGTTACATGGTGTAAGGCATATTGTATTTCCTAAAAACTCTGACCTAGCTGAGGAAGGTAATGATACAAAGACAAAAGACAATAATAACAACAAAAACATTTTACAGACCACTACCTTGTTTAGAATTGCTTTCTACCTACATAAAATAGCTATTACTAACTGTGAAAATGGTTATGCATTCTATTTACTGAAGGCACATGCATAAAATGTATAACTGAAGAAAATACATACGTAAGAAAGTTCAGTAAAGAAACACTATGCATGCAGTAGATTTCCTGTCACTACTGATATCCATAATAACATATTCTGTTTTTATGTAAAAGCAACTGCTTTATGTGGGTCTTAATTATTCAGCATTTTATGAAACCATTTTCAGTTTTTGAACATGTTTTACAACATAGTGTTTAAATTAAAAAACATTTATGGTTTATTCATATGGTATCAACAAAATACACAATAACCGAAAAAAGCATAAAACTGAGAAATTAGTTACACCTGTTTGTTTATAAACTTTTCCAGTTTTCGAAAAAAAAAAGAAATAAAGGATACTAAAATTAAAATATTTTAAGTGACATAAACAGTAAAGTCCAAAATGCTAAGTCCAGTACAAAAAAAAGTTTGACCGTTTAATAAAATTCACATTTCAAACATCTATTTATGAGTTTATTTTTATTTAATGTAACATATGATTTCTGTATAATCCCTTACAAAATGATGTGTTCATCATTTTAGTTCCACTGCACTTACTATGATCTGGTTGCTGTAGTTGTTGACAAAATGCACATTACTTGTGCAGAATATGTTATTTAGAAATGATGCATAACTAAGGTTTTAGTACGTTAAGATGTTTTCTATGAAGTACCTGATAGCATGGTGAATTTGACTTGTGTTTAAATCTAAGGCCTGCATTAATCCAAAGCAACTAAAGTAGTAGCAGACATGAACTGCCCCCTTACACATATCCCTATTAGTCAGATGGTGGGCTGTACTTCAGGAGATAGAAGCTGATATTTGCATAATAGAGCATCTTGGTTCTTCCAAACTCCTGAGGCACTCTGTAAGTACATAACATGAGCATGTTCTAGGTGCCAGCTTTCCATATTTGGTGCCAGTTAATTTTATATTTAATCATGAATAAACCATAGGATTTGACATTTAAGGTAATAAAACCTAAACTTAAACTTAAAATGGTAGTAAGCTGCTGAAAAAAAAAAAACTGCAAGACAATAGCATAATGTACTAGTATGCATTGCATATTATGAAATACTTACCTTAGAACAAAGTCCCCACAGTTGTGCACCGGCCACTGCTGAGGGGGCTGACATGTTCCTCTGACGTCTCTTGCAGTTTTGTTAGCTCCAGCACTGTGAGTGGCCGGAGCCGTGATGACATCACTCCAGCGCTTGCGTGCGGGAGCCCTCCATTCTGGCAAGGAGCTCTGAAGTTCGGCAAAAAAAGTTCAGAAAAAAAGTTCTGGTATGATACGCCAGACATTCAAAGCTCATGCACCACTGATGTCAGTGGCTGCATGCAGGGTGAATATCTCCTAAACCGTTATATAACCGCTTTAATCACTGACCTAAAGTTTGCACTTGTTCAGTGTTTTCTTTGATGCTATGAACTCCACTGATCTTTCTGATGATAGAAGCACTACTGACAACACTGAATTTTTAAACAGCAATATCAATGCCTCAGTGATCACATACATCAAGTTCACAAATACCCTTTTTTCATTTTCTAGTAAGAAAGTATCTCTTTTGTAGCAAAATAATTCAAACTTTAGTGATAAAAAAGTATTTCATTTGTTTCAAAAACTAACCACATGTACAATCTTCCCTGAGCCACACATGTATTAAAATCTGTAGCAAACAATCTTAGAGTATATAAATGATAGATTTACATCAGAAATAGTAAAGCCCAATGACATTTCTTGAGTATAATTAATCTAATTAATGAGAATATATTTTTTTAATCCAGTATATCTAAACTGATTTTTGCAGTGGTAGACACAATTTAATCAAACACTTGATTAGTAGCAAGCTTATTGCTAAAACACAAGATGAAGGATATGCACTGTGCATCTTTTTTACAAAAGCTGTAATGTATAGATCCAGTTTACCATTAAAAATATAGTGATAATACCGCACCTACCTTTACCATTATACTACCTTCTTTGGAACCTAAAACTAAACTAAGGGCCATGTAATAGCACCCCAACATCAGGTCATATCCCTAGCTGATGATATTTCAACCCAACATCAGTGTTTTTCAATGCCTTGCTAGGGCACATGTTATTCAAATAGAAAATGCTTTAAAAAATATAGACAACTGATTTATTGCACACAAATTGCCAAATTATAAAACAATTTCATAATTTAATTTCCAAATTATAAAATAGTTTCAATATTTAATTTCCAAATTATAAAATAGTTTCTATATGATATATATATATATATATATATATATATATATATATATATATATATATATATATACAGTGGTGTGAAAAAGTGTTTGCCCCCTTCCTCATTTCCTGTTCCTTTGCATGTTTGTCACACTTAAGTATTTCGGAACATCAAACCAATTTAAACAATAGTCAAGGACAAC
Source organism: Lithobates pipiens (assembly GCF_037356315.1). Classification (NCBI taxonomy): domain Eukaryota; kingdom Metazoa; phylum Chordata; class Amphibia; order Anura; family Ranidae; genus Lithobates; species Lithobates pipiens. Next base: position 19,769,208 of record NW_027507787.1, read on the forward strand.
ACAAGTAAACACAAAATGCAATTTGTAAATGAAGGTGTTTATTATTAAAGGTGAAAAAAAATCCAAACCATCATGGCCCTGTGTGAAAAAGTGATTGCCCCCCTTGTTAAAACATACTATAACTGTGGTTGTCCACACCTGAGTTCAATTTCTCTAGCCACACCCAGGCCTGATTATTGCCACACCTGTTCACAATCAAGGCATCACTTAAATAGGAGCTGCTTGACACAGTAAGGTCCACCAGAAGATCCTTAAAAGCTACACATCATGCCGAGACCCAAAGAAATTCAGGAACAATTGAGAAAGAAAGTAATTGAGATCTATCAGTCTGGAAAGGGTTATAAAGCCATTTCCAAAGCTTTGGGATTCCAGCAAACCACAGTGAAAGCCATTATCCACAAATAGCGAAGACATGGAACAGTGGTGAACCTTCCCAGGAGTGGCCGGCCGCCCAAAATTACCCCAAGAGCGCAGCGACGACTCATCCAAGAGGTCACAAAAGACCCCACAACAACGTCCAAGGAACTGCAGGCCTCACTTGCCTCAGTTAAGGTCAGCGTTCATGCCTCCACCATCAGGAAAAGACTGGGCAAAAATGGCCTGCATGGCAGAGTTCCAAGGAGAAAACCACTGCTGAGCAAAAAGAACATCAAAGCTCGTCTCAATTTCTCCACAACACATCTTGATGATCCCCAAGACTTTTGGGACAACATTCTGTGGACCGATGAGACAAAAGTGGAACTCTTTGGAAGGTGTGTGTCCAAGTATATCTGGCGTAGAAGGAACACTGCATTTCATAAAAAGAACATTATACCAACAGTAAAATATGGTGGTGGTAGTGTGATGGTCTAGGGCTGTTTTGCTGCTTCAGGACCTGGAAGACTTGCCGTGATAAAAGGAACTATGAATTCTGCTGTCTACCAAGAGATCCTGAAGGAGAATGTCCGACCATCTGTTCGTGTACTCAAGCTGAAACGAACTTGGGTTCTGCAGCAGGACAATGATCCTAAACACACCAGCAAGTCCACCACCGAATGGCTGAAGAAAAACAAAATGAAGACTTTGGAGTGGCCTAGCCAAAGTCCTGACCTGAATCCTATTGAGATGTTGTGGTATGACCTTAAAAAGGCCGTTCATGCTCGAAAACCCTCTAATGTAACTGAATTAGGACAATTCTGCAAAGATGAGTGGGCCAAAATTCCTCCAGGACGCTGTAAAAGCCTCATTGCACGTTATCGCAAACGCTTGGTTGCAGTTGTTGCTGCTAAGGGTGGCCCAACCAGTTATTAGGTTTAGGGGGCAATCACTTTTTCACACAGGGCCATGATGGTTTGGATTTTTTTTCACCTTTAATAATAAACACCTTCATTTACAAATTGCATTTTGTGTTTACTTGTGTTGTCCTTGACTATTGTTTAAATTGGTTTGATGTTCCGAAACACTTAAGTGTGACAAACATGCAAAGGAACAGGAAATGAGGAAGGGGGCAAACACTTTTTCACACCACTGTATATATATATATATATATATATATATATATATATATATATATATATATATATATATATGTGTGTGTGTGTGTGTGTGTGTGTGTTTTAAAGGTTCAGAGGACCTAAAACGAATGTACTGTCATCCTAAATTAAAACCAGATATGCATTTTGACTAGTGTGATTGTTTAATGTATAAATAAGCATTTGCTATTTTGAGTTCCCATGACTACAAAAACTACTATGTGTTGTTAAATAAAACTACATATTTCAGACATCATCAACACAGTATTCTACATCAAGTCTCACTGGGAACAGATGTAAATTGCATTCAAAATATTTAGTGACCCAATGCTATTAACATGATCATTCCAACTGCTGCTAGACATAGTTCCTACTCATAAAAACATTAGGAAGGTGCGGGAAAGTCAATTCACACTCACACTTCAAAAGACAGTTTTAAGTGGTGTGAACTACTAAATAAAATAAAACAAGAATCTGTTTTGATTCCACTTTTACTTTGTATTAGGCCAGGCTTTCATTTGTTACTGACACTGGTGTGGTCTAATGCTTGTGACAAAGATGGGACATTTGTGTCTACATGTTAAACACAAACTGCTGAAAAAGTCAGGGTTGATGGAAACCTAATGACCAATGGTCCACCTTCGACTTACTTATATTATTTACAAATCCAAACACACTTTGGTAACTTACTGTCATTTCACTTCTTTCAAACGAAAAATAAACAAACAAAAAAAAGCACCGTGCCAATGCTTCATTTTTTTGAACAACAAAAATACATTTTACTGGATAAAGGACATGGGCTAAAATAAAATGGAAGACATAATAAAGTAATAACTAACTTTTACACTTTATATTTGTATACATTTGGCTTTCTCCTAATTGTTCCTAAAATAAATAAGGTTTAATTATTGTTGACTAATACTGGAAATTACTGGAAACTATTCCAGCATGCTGAAAACTTTTTATATTTTAATATTGAAGCGTTGCAAAAAAAAAAAGCATTCAAAAGGAGTATACTATACTATATATAACTATAGAGGTGATTGTCAAATACAGGTGTTTTATGATCCCTAGAAGTTCCTAGATTGTATCATTATAAGCACTAAACAGATTTGATGAGCATTTCAGATTAACCACTTGTCTACTGGGCACTTTTACCCCCTTCCTGCCCAGGCCATTTTTCAACTTTCAGTGCTGTCACATTTTGAATGACCATTGCATGATCATGCAACACTGTGCTCATGACATTTTTATCATTTTTTTTCATACAAATAGAACCTTCTCTTGGTGGTATTTAATCACCATTTTTTTGCTAAATAGATAAAAACATTTTTGTAAAAACATATTTCATGTTTTGTTATAACATTTTGCAAACAGGTAATTTATCTCCTATACATGTGCCCTGATGAGGTGGCACTGATGGGCACTGATAGGCTGCACTGATGGACACTGATGAGGCTTCACTGATGGGCACTGATAGGTGGCACTGATGGGCACTGATTGATGACACTGAAGGGCACTGATAGGCAGCACTAATAATTGGAACTGATAGGTGGCACTGGTGGGCAATGATAGGTGGAACTAGTGGGCATTGATTGGCAGAACTGGTGGACACTGATTGACGGTACTTGTGGGCACTGATTGGCAGCATTGGAGGGAACTGTTGGGACTACTCTGATAATCAGGACACGGATAATCATTGCTCTGATTATCAGTGTACATTTCCCTTTAACACAAGCCGGTTATCAGCTCTCCTTGCAGGACGTCATATGACACCCTCTTGGCAATGTGCAACCACGCTGTAGCCATCATTCGGCTATAGGGCGGTCAGGAACTGATTAAAGTAAAACCTATAATGATCAAACATGCAGGCTACCATTGTTGACTTCTCCTTACAAAAAAGCTATTTGTAGAGCTGGTCTTCCTACTCTTGAACTTGAAGGGGCATTCTGAGGTCAGTGAGGTGCATAGTTTGGAAAAAGAGCATAACCAATTTACAATAGCAGTCAAAGATTATAACTCCATCAGACTGGAACAACTATTCCTAAACCGGGGTGGGGGCCTTCAACACCATCTGACACCCAAATATAATTACAATTTAACATCTTTACTCCCATAATTTGACAACAAATCACACATTCAGCCATGTAACTCATACAATTAATATCCGTTTAAGACTACATTTACATCTGCCTTGACACAACACATGACATCATGATGATTGGATTAAGGTGACTACAAGTGCTGAGGTGTGTTCCTGACACTCATTGGAATTAAGAATGCGGATGATTTGCAAAACATATGCAACATTACAGAACAAGTGAAGCTGAGTATGACTAACTACTATTAGGTATACTATAACCTGAATAAATAAATCCTTAATGGATGTATCATACGTGAAATTAAAAGAATTCATGCTAAAATTACTAAAATGTAGGTAATAAAACTTCTGGTAACAATTACACACACAACATTTTTAAGATTCTGATTCTGAAAGATAACACACCAGACTAGGAAAGCAGTAGAAAATGGCATGAAGAGCAGCAAAGTCACTTGAAATTAATGTATGGGAGCCTTGGAAATAAGACTAGAGGCAGGGACCAGTGAAGCAGGTTAGATGTTGTCAGATATGACTTTCACATCTTTTCCCCTCTACCGCCAAAAAAGCCTGCTTTACAGCCAATATATTCAGAGGAACTCTCTCTTGGGGACCAACAATCTTTAAGGTACAGGCTGATGGTCTGAACATAGGCTTGCAACCGAAGTACCCTTTGAAAACCCAAACAACCTCACAATAAGATTCTTTAATTGGATGCAAGCTAAAGCAGTGAAGTACATAAAACACGTTTATTTGACATAGCAACAAACCCTTAGCCAAGAGTGAAGCCCGAGGCTTGGCTTGGCAACATCATTAGTGCTCTCTGAGGTTTGATTGTCTTAACAGGGAAAAGCAACAAACCTCTGCTCATGATGAATGATTTTGAAAGTTTATTTAGAAGAAAAGTATTACAGAATAAAATTATACAAATTTGAGAGATTTGCACAGCCATGGATATCCTGGAAAGTCAAGTATTGAGCAAGGATATAATATCTTCATCAAGGGGAGTTTTCTTAACCCCAGTCTTGGAAATTTGGCATGTAGGAGACGAACTGCCAGTACAACAAGACCTTCCAAGGACATTGTAACAACACATCTTCTACAGAGTCATTGTAGCAAGCAGACCTCTTATTATACTAACATTATTACTGTTACATAGTAACATAGTAGGTGAGGTTGAAAAAAGACCATCAAGTCCAACCTATGTGTGTGAGTATATGTCAGTATTACATTGTATTTCCCTTTATGTTGCGGTTGTTCAAGTGCTTATCTAATAGTTTTTGAAACTATCAATGCTCAGGACCAGATTATCATAGGGGCTATCGGAGCTCCAGCTCCAGGCCCCTTACCTTAAGATAGGCCCATTTAAAAAAAACAAAAAAATCACAACAAAAAAGATTGACTTTGAGGGTTGTGGCTCGGCGACCAGGGGTCACATAGAGCCCAAATTTAGCGGGTGGATAGCTGAAGGTCTACCCCACTACTGGTCAACATTTGGGGCTCCTATCACCTATAGTCCTAGACAGGACCGGATTAAGAACATCATGGGCCTGGTGCTGAGGATTATGGTGGGGCTTTTTATAAAATAAATAAATAAAAAATGAAAATTGCAAACTTTTTTTTGTTATAACAAATTAAATTGACTAGAGAGAGGAAGGATGAGAGAGAGAGAGAAAGGGGATAAGAGGGGTGAGGAATAAGGGAGGGAGGATTAGAGAGAGAGCAAGGATGCGAATGATCATGCGTGGAAATGACAGCAACACAGCCCGGCCAAAGCAAGTGACCGAAGACACAGAAGGAAGACAGAGTGAAGATGGAACAAAAGTGTGCCCATTCTAGAGCTGGTAACAATCAATATAATTTAAGAAAAAACTGTTTTTTGTGTGTAAGAGGCATAGGGGAGGAGTAGGGATGGTATGAAAGTGGGAAGTATGTGCAGGTGAGGGAGAGGAATGTGGAGGGTATAACAGGGGGTACTATGTACAGGAGAGCAGTGTGGAGGGTAAGCCAGTGGGAAGTATGTACAGGAGAGAAGTGTGGAGGGTATGATGGGATGATGGGACAGTATGTACAGGATAGGCATGTGGAAGGTATTATGAGGGCCGTATGTACAGGCGAGGAGTGTGGAAAAAAGATAGTTGGTAGTAGAGCTAATAGCCAGGTTTCTCCTTGCAATTGTAGCTTTAGAGGCTCCTTTTCCTTTGTTTGCCCCACTTAATAAGGTAAAGAGTGCATTTAATATTATGAAAAATTCACATTCTTATGTCCATGAAAGGGAACTTGAGTGCTTTGTTGCCGTTTGCATCCCGACTAAAGGAAAATAGAGAACAACCTCTTGATGTTGAAGCAACTTTATTCAGTAAAGCTAGATATTCATGCCCACCTTTGCCTCGTTTCAGTACTGACTCTTTCCTTCTGTTTGTGGCCACTGCCAAACACAGGCTACCTGCACCATAGGCAATCCATTACCAGATGATTTCTTACTGTAAAGGGTCGGTGAACCTGTTGCTCCTCTTTCAAGCAATGCATCAATATGCTAGCTTTGTGTTTATCTATTGTTCCTGCAAATTCTTGTATTCCCCTTAAGTTTCAGCATACCTGAGCCAGTGTGCCCTGTGTATTCCAAAAGAGCTTCTAGAATTCCTGTAGCAGTATGTCTGAGAGTTTGTGACATTGTTGTACTTGTGAGTCTTGTGCATTTCAAGATAGCTTCCAACATTTGTATGCCCAGTGTACTCCTGAGATCCCAACAGTGTTACACTCTGTGACCCATTAGTGCAAAAGAATGATATCCCTGTATTCCAGTGTTTCTTGCACCCTGGGGCTGCAAGAGACTTGTGTCTTTATTCTGTGTTCTAAGCAACCTAGTTCTGCAACAGAATCTTGCATGTGTCCTGTGTTGAATCTCCCACACATGTGATCACAGCACTTCAGTGCTCCTAGATTCTCTCACTCGTGCGTTCTCATACAACCTGCTTAGCAGCTTTCAGTTTGTGAGTTAGAGAGCTGAATCCTAGGAGCCATCTGAAGCAAAGTCCATCATTCCTTGCAGGTCACTCTGAATACCAGGCCTCTGGCCCCTCTTAGGACAATGAATATGCAAGTACTTCCTACTGTGAAGTGTCTTGTATCCAGTGTCATTTATTTCTGCTGCCACTTGGTGACCCTTGGGGAATCAATACCTTTTGAATGGTTTTCCTGTAGCCTGCACCACCACATGTGCCCCCAATTGCTACTACATGCAAGTTCTCTGACCTCCTTCAGTCTAATGAGGACCTCCAGGGCTAGAGATAGCTGAAATCCTTCTCTAGTTGGTGGGTTGTGAGGCATAGTGGGTACAAGGTGGAAGTTATTAGGCGACAGACACTTCTTGAATGCAAAAGAGATATTTATTTCTCTTACAATCTTTTATGGGGGAAAGAGGGTTAGGGCCAGGATACCCTTAAGTAGTTGCAAGTTCATTTGACAGACTCCAAAACTTCAATAGGAGAACAACTGTGCAGGGAAAGGCTTCCAGCAAGAAGCCACATCTGCACGTGCAAGAATGCTGTGTACTATGGCAAAAGTTCCTAACACAAAGCACAACAGTTCTTTCACCTTCACTACAACGTCTCTGTGTAGTTCTTCTGCACACTGAGCTCCCAGTCTCTCACTAGACCGTCTGATTCACTGGCTCTAAATCCCTTGAGCTCCTATAAGCTTCACGGTGGTATCTTCCTCAAGCATCACCTCCGCTTCCCTGCTGGGTCCCTAGATTGGCACTCCAGATACTTTTCAAGCTTCACCCCACTGGCCTGCTCTGTCTCTGGCTTGACACATAAGGCTGCTCTGCAAGCATCACCTCCGCTGGCTGGGTCCCTGACTTGATCACCGCCTGAAGTTTCCTGATTCTTCACCTTACCCGTTCGGTGAGAATACTGCTCCGGTACTTGCTTCAGTTACTCACTGCGATCCCTGTTAATAAGATGATTAGTCCCTTAGTGGCAACAGCTTCCCATCTACATCCGACCACTGACAGGTTCTCTGGCCGGCAGAACCATCACTTTTGATTGGACTGCAAGCCGCAACCCCAACCCTGCACTGCTCTCTTGCTTCAGCCAGACGCCCCTGGGATAGGCCCAATATCCAGCCTAACAGCCCGGATAATGCGACACGTCCACCCAGACAGCCATCTAGGGCACTGAACCTAGATCATCTCACGCCACCCAAATATATAGGTGCTCCCAGCAGGCCATGGGTTTCATAAAAACCCTTACTGATTGGCTTTGATACACCAGATACCCATAACCTGTACCACCTAGTGGTAGAAGAGAAAAGGGCAATAAGGCTAAACTTAGGGAGAAGTCAATGGATCCCTAACAATCAACCAGGGTAACTACTTCTGGCAAGTAAATTTGTGAGGAGCATCCCTGCCTAAACTCCAGGGGGCTACATCCAAATCCCTGGTCAGCCATTTTCTAACGGCTATGGACTGCAGTCCACTGCACAGCTCTATCTTGAATAGGACTCTATCCACCAGTAATGTAGGAAACAGCTCTTTAATAGACAATACTTGTACCTTGCTGACTTTGCAATTTCATGGTGATTTGTCCTAATAAACCTTTGGGCAAAGTTTCAAAGGGTGGAGCAGTTAGCGTTATACTTCAGTGGTCAAGTCCCAAGGAGGGACCGACATAGTTTGTCAGGGCAAAAGTCTGCTTTAAAGAAATTATTTACTAGATGGTTGAATACCAAGGCTTTGTTCAGGAACAATGATAGGGCTGCAATCTGGACTTTGGAAGTGCTAATAGCAAGTCCCTTCTTTACCCTCCTTGAATCAAGCCCAGAACAGTGGAGATTTTGCATGGTGTAGTTTTTGCCAAGCAGGACCACGAAGTATAAACTTTTCAAACTCTGTTATAAATGGCCAATTTGATTCAAGTTTCCTGCTCTGCATTAAAATATAAACCACCTTATCCAATAGGACTTTTATTTGTATTAAATCTTCTACACAGAATCCATGCAGAGATCTTTGGTGTGTGGAGATGTGTGTGTGTGCGTGTGTGTGCGTGTGTGTGCGTGTGTGTGTGTGTGTGTGTGTGTGTGTGTGTGTGTGTGTGTGGGGGGGGGGATATGTGTCTATATCAGGTAATTCCAGGAGTGTCGTTTCCTAAAATGCTCTCTCATTGAGCAGCACCTCATTGAGCAGCACAGCAGAAATTTTTTCACTCAAGATAATATGTAGATTGTTCTTTCTAAATCTTTTCTTAAGTCACTCCATTTCATGAAAATTTTAATTTTGTAGGGTTCTTGTGATTGGGCCCAGTTCAAAGCTGGTATTTTACACTCAGTGCCCAACTTTGTTGTAATAACTTGTGCATTTTTCTTCAGCAAGGCTATTTTTACACTGTTCCATTGCAAAAACAATGTTCAATTAATCTTTGACAAAAAATCTGGAAGCTGGTTGGTTTCTATTAGGAATGGGCTCCTGCATGTTCAGGTTCCTAGTCCCAACCCACCTACTCGATCCCACCAGGAAGCTGACACTGCACACCACTAATCACAGGCAGTGAGGCATGTCCCGGTCCACAGCTGCACAGATCAGTAAATATCTTACTGCCTGTAATTGGCTGTGTGCAGTGTCGGCTTCCTGGCGAGATCGGGCTGGTGGGTTGGGACTAGGATCCTGAACACACTGAAGGCCATCTGATGATCTTTATGAATAGACATGTGCAAAAGGAAAAAATTCATTTAGTTTCGTTTCATTTTAATTCGTTAATTCATTAATTTCGTTTACTTATATTCGTTAACTTCCTTAAATTCGTTTTCGGATTTCGTTTAGTTTTCTACCGAATTCGAAAAATCGGCCACATTCGAAAATATTTCAACGAAATTCGAAAATAATTCTACCGGATTTGAAATGATTTCAACATGATTCGACATTATTTCAACCACATTCGAAAATATTTTGTGACCCGACTTTAGGGCCATGCATCTCGGGGTCACTTGGTGCTAGAAACTCCAAATGGAATTGGATATGTTGTAGTGCTAGTACTATTGTGTTTGCATACCAAATTTGGGGTTTCTAGCTATAAGTGACCCCGAGATATGTGGTTCCAAAATCGGGTCGCAAAATGTTATTAGTTAATAGAGCAGAGAATGACATTTTGCTACCCGATTTTGGGGCCACATATCTCGGGATCACTTATAGCTATAAACCCCAAATGGTATGCAAACACAATAATACTAGCTCTACAACATATCCAAATTTGAAGTGTCTAGCACCAAGTGACCCCGAGATACATGGCCCTAAAGTCGGGTCACAAAATATTTTCAAATGCGGTTGAAATAATGTTGAATCATGTTGAAATCATTTCGAATGCAGTTGAAATAATGTCGAATCATGTTGAAATAATTTAGAATGTGGTTGAAATAATTTCGAATCATGTCGAATTCATTCAAATTCATTCGTTATATTTCTTTCGTATTCGTTGTAATTTGTTATTTTTTTATTCGGACATTGATGCATCCAAATGTCCGAAAGATGCAAAATTCAGCCGAATTTTGATTCGTTACAAAACGAATTGCACAAGCCTATTTATGAATAGAAATGGGGACAGTAGGTAGACACTAGATGGGTAGGCAATTTTTCAGGTTAGCAATGATATGGTATTATTTGCACAGTTTGTTCTTCATTAAAGAATGAATTAGAATCCCTTTCCTATTTGATTCAGTGGGGCTTTGGTGATTGCATCTGATAACAGAAGATCTCCCAGCGTTTGGCTCATGGCCGCAGCCTTTCCTGGATTTTAAGATAAGCTTCATGAAAAATGAGAGACAAGGAAATTCATTTCATTTACAAAAGAGTAGGGATGAGCTGGACACCCCCCGGTTCAATTCGCACAAGAACTTTCGAACAGACCGAAAATTTGTGTGAACTTTAGAACCCCATTCAAGTCTATGGGACTCAAACTTTCAAAATAAAAAGTGCTAATTTTAATGACTAATATGCAAGATATTGTCCTAAAAAGGGTTTGGGGACCTGGCTCCTGCCCCAGGGGACATAGGTCAATGCCTAAAATGTTTTTAAAAACTGAAGTTTTTTCAGGAGCACTGATTTTAATGACGATTAAAGTAAAAAAGTAAATATTCCTTTAAAAATCATGCCTGGGGGGTGTCTATAGTATGCCTGTGAAGTGGCACGTGTTTCCCGTGTTTAGAACAGTCCCTGCACAAAATGTCATTTAACTGAAAAAAAGTCATTTAAAACTGCTTGCGGTTTTAATGTAATATCTGGTTTCCGGCAATACGGTTGAAAATCATTGAGAAAAATGGCATAGGTAGCCCCCCCCCCCCCCGCCCCCTGCCCATTACCAGCCCCTTTGGGTCTTGTACGGATATTAAGGGGAACACCGTAACCATATTAAAAAAAGGAAAGACGTGGGGCCCCCAGGCCCTATATACTCAGAACAGGAGTATACAGGCGGTGCAAACAAGACAGGGACCATGTAGGTTTGTTGTGTTAAGTAGAATCTGTTTGCAATTTTTACTGGTACATTTTTAAAGTGTAGCTCCAGTCAAAAAGTCTATTTTTAAGCTTTTAGGAAAACATAGGGAAGGGTTATCACCCCTGTATAATTTGTTTTGCCGTCTGTCTTTTTTCCTCTCACTTCCTGTGGTCTCCTTCCGTTTGCAAGTAGGAGACATTTGTAAGTTAGATGTTTGAAAGTAGGGGCCTGCCCTATATGCTCTGCAGAAATGGGGGTCTAAGGTGTTGGTGTTGCCACAACACTATAAGCCCTCAAAGTGACTCTTGCTGGAGCGCCCTGCTGTGAACGATTATATCAAGAATTGTAATTACATGCCATTGTTGAACAGTGGTAGAAAAATTGGGCCTTTGGTGGTTGTGGTGCTGGTGCTGGTGCCACAACACTATAAGTCCTCACAGTTACTCTCGGTGGGATCGGGCCCTGCTGTGAAATATTATATTAAGAATTGTAATTACATGCCCCTGTTAAACAGGGGCTGACAAATTGGGCCTTAGGCACTGCTTACTGCTGCCACAACACTGCAACCTCTCCCAGATACTCTAGTTGGAGTGCAGGAATGAGCCCTGCTGCAAAGCATTGTATCAAAAATTTTAATTACATGCCCCTGTTAAACAGGGGCTGAAAAATTGGGCCTTAGGCACTGGTGCTTGGGCCACGACACTGCAACCTCTCCCATATACTGTATTTGTAGTGCAGAAATGAGCCCTGCTGCAAAGCATTGAATCAAAAATTGTAATTACACGCCCCTGTTAAACAAGGGCTGAAAAATTGGTCTGGTGGCATCACCCAGAACCAAAAATCTTATTACAAGATTTCAGCGGAGGAGGAAGAGGATAGACAGTCAACATAACAGGACAGTCACTCAGCATCAGCATAGGCAGTCTTGAAGGGATATTTAAAAAAAAAATATTTGGTTACATCAGCTTCAGGTGCTTGGTAGCAGGTGGTGATTCAAGACTTCATCTTTATGAAGGTCAGTCAATCAACTGAGTCGGTGGACAGGAACACACTGTGATCGGTTACAAAGCCACCAGCAGCACTGAAGGTGCATTCTGAAAGAAAGCTGGATGCAGTACAGGCCAGTAGCTCAATTGCATACTGTGCAAGCTCTGGCCAGTGATTCATCCTCAAGACCCAGTAAGCCAGAGGATTTTTGGTGGGAAAGGTGTCCAAGTCTGACCTTGCCCCTAGGTATTCCTGCACCATGTAAATCAGACGCTGGAGATGGTTGCTGGAACCAATCATACCTTGGGGCTGCGGACTAAAAAATTGTCTGAACGCATCGGTCGGACGGCCACCTTCTTCACTGCTCCTTCTGACCGAAGCCTCAGCAACACGCTGTCCAGGTCCAGGAGTTTGTAACCTCCCAGTCTCTGGGAATGCGTTGCACAGACCTTTCTGCAAGGCCTCCCGGAGATGTCTCCTCCTCTGCTCCCTCTGCAATGGCAAGATAAGGTCAGCAACCTTACCCTTGTACCGTGGATCAAGGAGAGCGGCCAACCAGTAATGGTCCCTCTCCTTGATCCGAAGAATACGAGGATCCTTCCGCAGGCTTTGCAGGATCAGGGAGGCCATGCAGCATAGGTTAGCTGAGGCATTCGGTCCGGAGTCCTCTGGGTCACTAAGGATGACATGATCCACATCCACCTCCTCCCAGCCACGTACAAGTCCACGTTCTTGGGACTGTAATTATCCCTAAAAGTCTGCTGCTGATGCTGAGTGCCAGGCTCCACCACAAAAGAGGGGAAGGCGCACTGACCTAGTGCATTACCATAAAAAAGAGCTTTATTTAAAAACAAAACAAATAGCAAAATGGCTACTCACAAACGAGTATTGATCAAAGGCAAAATCCAACCACATGTGTTTAGAAACTTCCATATATATATACCAGTAGCCTCCAGCGAGAAACCATTGCCCATTTTGGCTCTGAAGAAAGGGGGTCACCCCCGAAACGCGTTAGCCGTTTTCGTTGAAGTACTTACCAATTCCTCTGACATCTGATCTGGATTCGCCAATGTTCAGTGCGATGGATCCATTTGTATTGATTTTGCCTTTGATCAATACTCATTAAGTGAGTAGCCATTTTGCTATTTGTTTTGTTTTTAAATAAAGCTCTTTTTTATGGTAATGCACTAGGTCAGTGCGCCTTCCGCTCTTTTGTATTGTTTTACTCTAGTGTCTGAACACCCAATGTTCTAAAGGAGGGCTGCAAGACCTTTTGACAATACCATCTTAAAATGTCTATATCACACTTCAAAGACCAAGACACCAGAGCACAGGAGAATTTGTTGTTTTTGCCAGGCTCCACCTCCATGCTGACACAATCCTTCTCCTCTTCTTCCTGTGTGATCGGTGGGCCAGCAGGAACACTGTCTGGATAAAGGTGGCGTTGAGAGGCAAGGAAGTCCTCCTCTTTCTGCCTCTGTTCTGCCTCAAGTGCCCTGTCCATTATTCCATGCAGCGTATGCTCCAATAGGTGGACAAGAGGTACAGTGTCACTGATGCATGCATTGTCACTGCTCACCATCCTTGTGGCCTCCTCAAAAGGTGACAGGACAGTGCATGCATCCCTGATCATGCCCCACTGGCGTGGTGAAAAAAAAGCGAGCTCCCCTGACCCTGTCCTGGTGCCGTAGTTGCACAGGTACTCATTGATGGCCCTCTGCTGCATGTGCAGCCGCTGCAGCATGGCCAACATTGAGTTTCACCTGGGGGGCATGTCACATATAAGGTGGTTCTTGGGCAGCTTCAACTTCTTTTGGAGCTCAGCCAGCCAAGCACTGGCATTAAATGATTGGCGGAAATGCACACAGACTTTCCTGGCCTGCTTCAGGACATCCTGTAAGCCTGGGTACCTGCCCAAGAACCGCTGCACTACCAGGTTAAGTACGTGAGCCACACAGGGCACATGGGTCAGTTGTCCCTGTCAGAGGGCGGAGAGGAGGTTGGTGCCATTGTCGCAAACCACCATTCCTGGCTTAAGCTGGCGTGGCATCAACTGCCTCTCGGCCTGCCCCTGCAGAGCTGACAAAATATGACAAAAGGGTAGATACAGGTGTATACTGTGCTGTGCTGGAGGCACACAACACCCACTAACTCCTGCAGATGGCTCTATATGAGAACAGCAATAAAGGGTACATACAGGTGTATACTACGCTGGAGGCACAAAACACCAACAATCTCCCACAGATGGCTGTATTAGAGAACACCAGCAATAAAGGGTAGATACAGGTGTATATTGTGCTGTACTGGAGGCACACAATACCCACTAATTCCTGCAGATAGCTGTATTAGAGAACACCAGTAATTAAGGGTAGATACAGGTGTATATTGTGCTTTTCTGGAGGCACACAACACCCACTAACTCCTGTAGATGCCTTTATTATAGAAAACCAGCAATTAAAGGGTAGATACAGGTGTATACCGTGCTGTGCTGGAGGCACCAAACACCCACTAACTCCTGCAGATGGCTGTATTAGAGAACACCAGCAATAAAGGGTAGATACAGGTGTATACTGTGCTGGAAGCACACAACACCCACTAACTCCTGCAGATGGCTGTATTAGATAATACCAACAATAAAGGGTAGATACAGTTGTATACTGCGCTGGAGGCACACAACACCCACTAACTCCTGCAAATGGTTGTATTAGAGAACACCAGCAATAAAGGGTAGATACAGGTGTATATTGTGCTGTGCTGGAGGCACACAACACCCACTAACTCCTGCAGATGCCTTTATTATAGAACACCAGCAATAAAGGGTAGATACAGGTGTATACTGTGCTGTGCTGGAGGCACACAACACCCACTAACTCCTGCAGATGGCTCTATTAGAGAACAGCAATAATGGTAGATACAGGTGTATACTGCACTGGAAGCACACAACACCCACTAACTCCTTCAGATGACTCCATTAGAGAACAGCAATAAAGGTAGATACAGGTGTATACTGCGCTGGAAGCACACAATACCCACTAACTCCTGCAGATGGCTCTATTAGAGAACAGCAATAAAGGTAGATACATGTGTATACTGTGCTGGAAGCACACAACACCCACTAACTCCTGCAGATGGCTCTATTAGAGAACAGCAATAAACATAGATACAGGTGTATACTGCGCTGGAAGCACACAACACCCACTAACTCCTGCAAATGGCTCTTTTAGAGAACAGCAATAAACGTAGATACAGGTGTATACTGCGTTAGAAGCACACAACATCCACTAACTCCTGCAGATGGCTCTATTAGAGAACAGCAATAAACATAGATACAGGTGTATACTGTGCTTGAGGCACACAACACCCACTAACTCCTGCAGATGCATCTTGCCTGTGGTCAATTATGGCTCTCCTCGCTGGCGGCGCTGTGATTGGCCAAGCATGCAGGGTCAGAGAGCATGCTTGGCTAATCATGAGCCAGCAATGCACTGTGATGGCACAGTGCATTGAGGGCCGTGAGTGCTACGCAAATTTGGTGCAAACAGCCCACAGAGTTCTGGCTTCGCCGAACGGGTGAACAGACGGTGTTCGAGTCGAACATGCGTACACCCTGGAAACAGGAACATTCCAACCTTAGAAAAGACCAGGCTTCTTTTTTATATATATTATTTATTTTGTTTCAATGATAATACAATAGAAAAAAGACATATTCAATAGAATGGAAGCAATTATGCCATACATATAATCACTAAAAGCAGCGCTTCAAATCATGAATGATCCCCATCTGATATAAAACAATAACGGTAAAACAATCTCATGTAAATTGCGAAAGTCCGATAATCACATTCTCTCATTGAAAAACACCAAAGTGAGTCTTTAGAGATCCAGAATGCATTCAACTCCAAACGATGAAGAAAAGCTGTCACCAACACCTCCACGAGTGGATACCGCTCCCTCTAGAGTGAACACTTACCAGATCATGATAAGTGTAAAGCATTTAACACTGGATGATAATCATACAGACTCTCCATCCAGAAGGTCGTTACTTGATTCTTAAAGGACACCTACTTGATACCGCTATCACCATTACATCATACTACGCTCCTAACAAAAATCCTATTTCTTTTCTTTCTCATTTATTTCAAACTATAGAACACCACAAAATAGGTACTACAATTCTATGTGGAGAGTCTAATCAGACCATATTTCCATTTTTGGATAAATTACCAATCCCACAGTCATATACAGCAGACAAACAACTTTTATCAAAACTAATTACAAAACATAACCTAGTAGATACTTGGAGAGAATTGAATCCAACCAAGAGACAATACACACATTACTCGTTCCCTCATCGCTCATTCTCTAGGATAGACCATATATTTATGTCCATAGGGCTAATTCCAGAAATAATATCTACAAAAATTATTCCCATCCCATGGTTCGATCATAGTGCAGGCTACATTACTGTTGCCTCTATAATTCCAAAAAAAAAAAGATCCAACATGGATATTAAGAGATTTCCTACTCAAAAATCCAGCTCGTAAAAATAATATTGAAATTGCGCTCAAAGATTATATAAAATATAACTCCACACCTGACGTCTCTCCGACTACATTATGGGAAGCACACAAACCTGTTCTCCGTGGCATATGTCTACAGCAAGCAAACATATTCAACAGAGAGTGGAAAATCCTTTGTCAGACTTTAGAAACAAATTTCAATAAATGTCACACAGCATTCCAAAATAACCCTTCTTCTTTATCTAAAATAAATCTTGACAAAGCTAAATTGGAATTTGATCTATTCCTTACTGAAGCAGTGGATAAAACCATCAAGAGATCACAACACAATTTCTATATCAATGCGAATAAACCTCACACACTATTAGCCAGGGCATTAAAATCCTGCCAGAACCCAACGAAACCGATAAGTCTGAAAATCTCTAGGGGGGGTATACACAAATAATCCTTTAAAAATATTACAAAAATTCAAAACACAATTAAAAAATGTATACTCTTCTAATAATGAGTTGGACCCTTCTAGAGCGAATGATTTTTTCTCTCATATATCTCTATCGACACTATCTAAAACACAAATGGAAATGATGGAGGAACCAGTGTCAATTATAGAGGTATCTGAAGTTATCAAAAATCTGAAACTAAATAAAAGGCCAGGTCCTGATGTTTTTTCTGCGCTGTATTACAAAACGTTTGTAGACACCCTATCTCCAGTCTTGACAAACACTTTTAATTCCCTTTTGCAAGGACATTCTTTTAGAAGAGAAACCCTAACTGCAATTATCTGTATGCTCCCTAAACCTCACACAGACGATTCAATATGGTCTAATTATCGCCTTATTTCGTTATTAAATTTGGACATAAAAATTTTAGCCAAAATTCTAGCTAACAGATTAAATATTATTATAGGCAATCTTATACATCGTGATCAAGTGGGCTTCATTCCATTACGTCAAGCAGGAGATAATATTAGACGTGCAACACTCCTGTCACATGCTGCTAAAAAAAGACGTATTCCCACTTGTTTTCTTTCTTTAGATATTATGAAAGCTTTTGACACAGTATCTTGCTCATATATGAACTATAAAGCAAAAAAACGAAAAAGAGCGCACACCAGCCCTAGTGCATTAACGTTTATTTAACTCAGTAAAAGATTAAAAAAGCCAGGTATATCACTCACAAACATCCGTTGAATGGTTGCATTGCCAATTAAAGCCTCCACTGTTGCCTCCTTCCCCTATTTTAAGCTCCCTGCAGTAGCTGACAATGTGGATGGTTAAGCACTCAGTTCGCTTGCTAGCTGCAGGTACACTATCTCTCTCTCCACGCCTCACACGCACGGACCTGCCGGTTATGGATGACGTCACTCGCAATGGGGGGCGGATCTATCGACGTGTGTGCTGGCTCTGACGCTGGCTCTGACTGACTGTTCCCACGACAACATGTTTCGGAGGCATGGCCTCCTTCTTCAGGTGACGCCCTAGTGTATGTTTACAACATAAATACGCTGACACCCTCCCCGCCCTCCCTGCTAGTGCCAATCACAGGGAGCTTAATATCTAGGGGAGGAGACAAGCCCATCTACCAAACAAAGAGAGCGACATGGAAACAAAGATAAACTCATGATTACAGGTATTCTAGAACTACTATTGTAATCGTTGCTATTAGAAGTGAATCAATATCTTTCAATGTATATCTGTATGTAAACCATAGCAAGGAAATAAAATAAAATTATTTTTACATAAAATTAAGATAATACTGGAGAAGTGAACCAACAAAATTAGTATATATAAAAGATTAAAGAAATGTATATATATATATATATATATATATATATATATATATATATATATATATATATATATATATATAATGAAAATGAAAAATAAAAATGAAAAATTTTCCATGTATATATATATATATATATATATATATATATATATATATATATATATATTTTTTTTTTTTTCTCTTATTATTATTCTTGTGTTTGTTTTTATTTTTATGTTTATTTTTATTTTTATTTATATCATATTTTTATTTTTATATTCCTTTTCATTTTTATTTTTATTTTTATTTTTATTTTTATTATTATTTTTATTATTATTTTTTATTTATTATTTTCTATTTTTCATTTTTATTTTTCATTTTCATTATATATATATATATATATATATATATATATATATATATATATATATATATATATTTTTTTTTTTTCTTTAATCTTTTATATATACTAATTTTGTTGGTTCACTTCTCCAGTATTATCTTAATTTTATGTAAAAATTATTTCATTTTATTTCCTTGCTATGGTTTACATACAGATATACATTGAAAGATATTGATTCACTTCTAATAGCAACGATTACAATAGTAGTTCTAGAATACCTGTAATCATGAGTTTATCTTTGTTTCCATGTCGCTCTCTTTGTTTGGTAGATGGGCTTGTCTCCTCCCCTAGATATTAAGCTCCCTGCGATTGGCACTAGCAGGGAGGGCGGGGAGGGTGTCAGCGTATTTATGTTGTAAACATACACTAGGGCGTCACCTGAAGAAGGAGGCCATGCCTCCGAAACATGTTGTCGTGGGAACAGTCAGTCAGAGCCAGCGTCAGAGCCAGCACACACGTCGATAGATCCGCCCCCCCGTTGCGAGTGACGTCATCCGTAGCCGGCAGGTCCGTGCGTGTGAGGCGTGGAGAGAGAGATAGTGTACCTGCAGCTAGCAAGCGAACTGAGTGCTTAACCATCCACAATGTCACCTACTGCAGGGAGCTTAAAATCGGGGAAGGAGGCAACAGTGGAGGCTTTAATTGTCAATGCAACCATTCAACGGATGTTTGTGAGTGATATACCTGGCTTTTTTAATCTTTTACTGAGTTAAATAAACATTAATGCACTAGGGCTGGTGTGCGCTCTTTTTCGTTTTTTTGCTTTTTAGGTTTGTCTGCCACCCAGTGGACTTTAATAAGAGCAGCAACGCCCAGAGTGGATGTAACAAACAATATATATTGTGTAGAGGTATTCTGGAGGAACTGGATAGGATGTGACAGCGCCGTGCTTGATATATTTGTTTCCTGTTTTATATGAACTATAGCCTTTCTAAATGGGGACTCGACCCTAATTTTTTACGATGGATCTCTAATTTGTATCAAGATCCCAAAGCTTATATCAGATATGCAGGGTACAAATCGGACGAGTTTAATATACTGAGGGGGACTCGTCAAGGATGTCCACTTTCGCCATTATTATTTGCTTTACTCATTGAACCTTTAGCACAAAGAATTAGGATGGAACCCACTATAACAGGTATTGAAATGGGTGGCTTTCATCATAAGCTCTGTTTATTCGCAGACGATATTCTCCTTTTTCTATCTTCTCCACATGTTTCGCCCCCAAATCTTATGGTTATACTACAAGAATTCTCATTTATTTCGGGCCTTAAGGTCAATATTCAAAAAGCTTCAGCATTAAACATTTCACTTGGTGTGCAGTTTACTCCTAACACCCCTGATTTATTTGCAGCTAATTACCCAGCTCTATTAAAAAATATTACAAGGTCGTTATCTAATTGGTCATCTATGCCGATATCATGGTTTGGGAAAATCAATATCATAAAAATGTCTGTTCTTCCGAAATCTTTATATTTATTCAGAACTCTCCCGATTCATATTCCTGCATATTTTCTTAGGCTGATTCAACAAAAAGTATCGAAATTTACTTGGGGGAAAATAAAACCCAGACTTCACAAAAAACACTTGTTCTCCCCTAAGCTTTGGATGGTTTGGGATTTCCAGACTTTAACATATATTATAAGGCAGCTCAATTATCTCAATTAACAAAATATCACTCTTCTACAGAGATTCCTTTATGGGTCCTCATTGAAGCTGTAGACTGTGATCCTCTTCCTATAAACAATATATTATGGTTACAACCTGCGGATCGTAAATCTATAAATAACCCCATTTCTAAGCACTCTCTATCTATATGGGATAAGTATAGAAATTCACATGGTCTGCAATCTCCACAAAATCTGCTATTATCTTTCCATAAGAATCTGACTTTTTACCCAGCCTGGAAATATCCCAAAACCTTTAAAGCTTGGGCTAAGGCTGGTATCACTTGTCTATATAATTTAACTTCAACTACATCAATAAAATCTTTTACAGATCTATGTGAATTATATAAGCTTCCACAATCAGAAATATTCAGATATCTCCAAATCAAAGATTTTTATACTCCTCTTTTCAATTTAAATGTAAACTTACATAATATTTCTCAATTTGAAAGATTTTGTCTCAAGGAACCACATGCTAAAGGTCGTATTACATCATTGTATACACAATTGATATCTAACTCTAATACTGATATACCTAAATATGTGGCCAAGTGGGAAAAAGATTTGGATTGTACGATCGATTCTAGGTCTTGGTCCAACATATGGTCTTTCACAAAATCTTCCTCTATAAATATATTGGCGTCTGAATCATCATATAAAATTCTCACACACTGGTATTTGGTTCCTGCGAGAATTGCCAAATTCTCAACAGACAACACTGGCCTCTGCTTTCGTGGCTGTCCAGAAAAAGGTACTTATATACATACCTGGTGGCATTGCTCAATTGTACAATCATTTTGGAAAAAGATCTTTCTGATAATTACAACATTTTTTGATCGTCCAATTTTTCCAGACCCAATCATAGCTCTCCTTAATTTAAAACCAGCCTTTCTGAATCAGAAACAATTCAAATTAGTTCTTACACTCCTGATAGCCGCAAAGCAGACTATAGCCAATGCGTGGAAAACAGATGTGGTGAATATTGCAGAAACCAAATGTAGAATGAATCAATCTTTCATCCATGCTAAAATGGACGCTATAGATAAAAACCAGATGACAAAGTTTGCTATCATATGGAAACCCTGGATTAAATATTATACGTCAGATAATATTGATAACCGAGTTTTATTGTTATGGTGATTAAGATTTTTTATAGAATTACAACATTAGATGATATATAAAACCTCCTCCCGAGAATTATTCCCTCCCCTTCCCCTCCTATATACCTTTTATGTTCTTCCCTTACTATATAATACTTACTATAAACATACTTTAGAAGTTATGGTCAAAACTTTAAAATCATATATTTTCTTTTAGACATATTTATATTTTCTTGGGATTAAAATGTTTAAAAAACAGCTATAAGAATGTTTTCAAATTCTAAAATATATAAGGCCATTTATTGTCATTCCCACGAGAATATCTTGAAATTCTTCTTTGCTTTGTATCATCCGTACTTCAATATGTCTACTTTTTATTTCTGGTATCACATAATTTGTCTTATATTCTGTACATGTTATTTATTTTAACATAAAATAAAAACTTTTGAACGAGAAAAAAAAAAAAAATCATACAGACTCTCCAAAAACCAAGATGTTCTGATATCCGGGTAAGCAAGATACATAAACTCTCGATATAGGAGTTAAGGGCAGAGTCAATTGTGTTTAAAATTATTCCATACAAACATATACAGTTTGATCCATATATATTTGGAGACACAATTTTCATACTTTTGGCTATGCCTCCAGATAAAAATGAAAATGAAACAATCCAAATTAATTTGAATTGCAAACTTTCAGGTTTAATTCAAAGGGGTTGAACATAAATATCAAGTAAAAATTTTAGGACCTGCAATCATTTTTATACACAGCCCCCTCATTTTCAGGGGCTCAAATGTAATTGGGCAAATCAATATAATCTTAAATGTTAATTTTTAATATTTTGTTGAGAATCTTTTACTGGCAATGACTGCCTGAAGTCTGGAACCCAAAGACTGTATTTCCTCCTTTCTGATGCTTTGCCAGGCTCTAACTACAGCTGTCTTAAAATTGTTCTTTCTTTGTGGGTCTTTCTGCCTTTAGTTTTGTCTTCAGCAAGTGAAATGCATGCTCAATTGGGTTGAGATCAGGTGATTGACTCGGCCATTGCAGAATATTTCACTTTTTTCCTTCAAAAGCTTCTGGGTTGATTTTGCAGTGTGTTTTGGATCATTGTCCATCTATACTGTGAAGTGCTGTCCAATCAACTTTGCTGCATTTGGCTTAATCTGGGCTGACAGCATATCTCTAAATATTGTAGAATTCATCTGGCTGCTTCTGTCTTCTGTCACATCATCAATAAACACCAATGACCCAGTGCCACTGAAAGCCATGCATGCTCATGCCATCAAAAAACACACAAATCATTCTCCTGCGCTGTGTAGTGTGCCTCTAATGTATAAGAATACTAAACATTGTAAGAATGGATGGAAGAATAAGAGAATGAGAGAATAAAATAAAAGAGACAGTGTGAGGCATCATTGTGCGAATATACTATTGTAAACTGTCATGATGTTTTACCCAATATGTAATGATTTTTATTGGTCTCCACTTGCCTTCCTTGATGGATAAATAGATACAGGGGTGCCTTCCACCAGTGTGGTGATGTCTTCATCGAACACAGCCTGTATTCAAATAACCCCCTCTTCTTCCCTAGGTTCCAGTGCGCAGTCCTCTTCTGTGATGCACAACACTCCTCGAGCTGTGCAGGCCAGGTACTAACCCATGCCGTCACATTGCCTCCACCAAGTTTTACAGATGACATTGTGTGCATTGGATCATGAGCTGTTCCAATCCTTCTCCACACTTTTTTCTTCCCGTCATTCTGGTACAGATTAATCTTAGTTTCATCCATCCAAAGAATGCTTTTCCAGAAATGGCCTGGCTTTTTTTAAATGTTTTTTTGCAAAGTCTAATCTGGCTTTTCTTTTCTTCAGGCTTATGAATGGTTTTCACCTTGTGGAGAACCCTCTGTATTTGCTCTTGTGAAGTCTTCTCTTGAATGTAGACTTTGACAATGATACGCCCACCTCCTGGAGAGTTTCCATCACTTGTCTAGATGTTGTGAATGGGTTTTTCTTTACCATAGAGAAGATCCTGCGATCATCCACCACTGTTGTCTTCCGTGGACATCCAGGCCTTTTTATGTTACTAAGCTCACCAGTGGGTTCTTCTTTCCTCATATTGTACCAATGTTGATTTGATCACTCCTAATGTTACTGCTATCTCTCTGATGGAATTGTTTTTTTTTTTTTTTGAAGCCTTACAATGGCCTGTTTCACGTGCATAGACAGCTCCTTTGAATGCATGATGTAGGTTCACAGCAACAGATTCCAAATGCAAATAGCACACTTAGAATCAACTCCTTTTACCTGCTTAATTAACGAAGAAATAACAAAGGAGTAGCACACACATAACCATGAAACAGCTTTTGATTCTCTTAAGAGCTGTAATTCCTAAACCCTTCCTCCAATTTGGATGTGCATACCCTCAAATTAAACCTGAGATTGTGCACTGTCAGCCCATATCCATTATATAACTGTAGCTTGAATATGTTTTGGTAAATACCTGAAAAAAACAAAAATTGTGCCTGTGTCCAAATATATATGGACCTAACTGTATATGTTATCAGAGTAAGGAATATACCACAGTGGATAAACAGAAATATAAAAATGTAAAAATATATTACAGTGACCAGTGACATCGTTTTGAAGAACTCAACAAAGAAGAGGAGGAAAAAGCCTTCCAGCACAAGTAAACAATGTGTGCATCTTGGGTTGATACCCTAAAGGGAAGTACTGTATGGATGGAGAAACTCCATATAAATTGCTCCAACCTCCACCCAGAGAAGAGAAGCAGAACCCCAAAGCATCCCTAGGTTTTAAAACGGTGACAAGGCACAGCCGTTAATATGCACACAACATTCCTGGAGGTAGGATAAACATAATTAAAGAGAATTGGATGGGGGGCAGAACCAAAAGCGTTGGAAAAGTGACGTCTGCCACACATTTCACAGTGGACATGAGGCCATCTACAGTAAGTCCTTATGCCGCGTACACACGATCGGAATTCTGGCCAGAAAAAGACCGATGAGAGCTTTTCATTGGAAAATGCTACCGCGTGTATGCTCCATCAGAATTTAGCTGTCCGAATTTCCACCAGCCCAAAATGTATAGCATGTTCTCAATTTTCCAGACGGAAAAACTTTCTATCGGTAATTCCGATCGCGTGTATGCAATTCCGAAACGTCAAAAATCACGCATGCTCAGATTCAACTACAAGATAGAAGCTATTGGCTACTGGCTATTGAACTTCCTTTTTCTAGTCACGTCATACGTGTTGTACGTCACTGCGTTATAAACAACCATCAGAGTTTATAAAAAAGAGATGCAGGCCCCATGAATAAGCTTAAATTGGGACTCCTGAAGCCCCGTACACACGAGAGGACTTATGTCCGACAGACTTCCGAAGGAGTTCTGCCGGAGTTTTGCCGGAGTTCCGACAGAGTTCTGACGGACTTTTCGACTGAGCGGACTTGGCCACACACAATCACACTAAACTCAGACGGATTCGAACGTGATGACGTACGACTGGACTCGAATAAGGAAGTTCATAGCCAGTAGCCAATAGCTGCCCTAGCGTCGGTTTTAGTCCGTCGGAATAGCATACACACGAGCGAATTTTTCGAAGGGACCGGGTCCGGCGGAGTTCCGTCGGAAAAATTTGAAGCATGTTCCATATTCTAAAGTCCGTCAGACTTTGGCGAATCAAAAGTCCGTTGCAGCCCACACACGATCGAATAGTCTGACGGAATCAGTCCGTCGGACTTTGGATGTTGAAAAGTCCGCTCGTGTGTATGCGGCATTACAGGATTTATTAACCAACAATTTCTGTACCTTGCTGTACCCCTTCAGTTAATGAATATCATATAAGTAGAATTTTTTCGCTCTCAGAGAAAATGATCCAGCACAGAGACTTTAAAACTTTGCTGTTTGTCTGGACAGCACTTAAAGTGGTGGCTAGGTAGGTCAGGGTCAAGAAATCCCAGAGTGCATTAGAATCCCAGAGTATACTGTATATCATAAAGGGAGGCAGCAAAGATAAGCCCCTTAGAATTCCACATATTAGAGGCCTTATATTTAACCACTTCAGCCCCAGAAGGATTTACCCCCTTCCTGACCAGAGCACATTTTGCAATTTGGCACTGCATCGCTTTAACTGGCAATTGCGCGGTCATGTGATGTTGTACCCAAACAAAATTGAAGTCCTTTTTTTCACAGAAATAGAGCTTTCTTTTGGTAGTATTTGATCACCCCTGCGTTTTTTTTTGTGCTATAAACAAAGAAAGAGCGACAATTTTGAAAAAACACATTATTTTTAACTTTTTGCTATAATAAATATCCCCCAAAAATATATAAAAAAACATTTGTTTTCCTCAGTTCAGGCCGATACGTATTCTTCGACATATTTTTGTTAAAAAAAAAAAACACAATAAGCATTTATTGATTGATTTGCGCAAAAGTTATAGGGGATAGATTTATGGCATTTTTATGAATAGTTTTTTTTTATACTAGTAATGACGGCGATCAGCGACTTTTCTTGTGACTGTGACATTATGGCGGACACATTGGACAATTTTGACACATTTTTGGGACCTTTGGCATTAATACAGCAATCAATGCTATTAAATTGTATTGATCACTATAAAAATGTCACTGGGAGTGAAGGGGTTAGCCACTACGGGGCTAGGGGGGGTTAAGTGTGTCCTGGGGCGTTTTTCTAACTGTCTGGGGGATGGGCTAGCAGTGACATGACACTGATAGTTGCTCCGATGACAGGGAATAGACCATAAGTGTCCTGTCACTAGGCAGAACGAGAAGATGATGTGTTTACATCGGCATCTCCCCGTTCTTAAGCTCCGTGACATGATCACTGGTATCCCCCGCCGACATCGAGTCCGCGGGTCCCGCGACCACGGTTATGGAGCTCACGCGCGCACGGCAAGGAAATTCAAAGTAACATACAGGTACGTTACTTTGCCCAGCCGTGCCATTCTGCCAATGTATATACACAGGTGGCGGTCGGCAAGCAGTTAAGAGCTTGTCTAAACATTGGATTGCCTTGTATGGGCAAATACTGGGAGATATGAGGTGACAGGCCCAATTTATGTTCATTTTCTCTCCAGGAAATTACGGTGTCCTAGATCAAGAGGTTGTGTTGAAGACTCGCAGCCAGATTATATGGCTTCACCATTGTCATTTCCAATGCATAATTTGTGTACATGGTTGCTTGCAGTACCCACTCTATCCCTAGACAAGCAAAATTATATAGTCTAATATTGAGCAGATTATCTCCCCCTTCGCTCCTTGGGAGATATCAATTTGCCAATGCTATTCAGGTTTTTTTTCTTACACCAAATAAAAAAGAGGACAGCTTTGTTTAAAATTTTAATATCTTAATGTTTAAGTAGCAATGGTATTGTTTGAAGCGGGTATAAAAGGTACATTGCTTTGTGCACTGGTGCGCAGTTGTGTTGGAACAGAAAGGGGCCATCCCCAAACTGTTCTCACAAAAATGTCTTAGTAAGCTGACACCTTAAGAGTTTTCTTCACTGGAACTAAGGGGCCGAGCCCAACCCCTGAAAAACAGTCCCACACCATAATCCCCCCTCAATAAATGATTTGGACAAGTGCACAAAGCAAGGTCCATAATGACATTGATGAGCGAGTTTGGGGTGGAGGAACTTGACTGTCCTGCACAGAGTCCCGACCTCAAAACGATAGAACACCTTTGGGTGAATTAGAGTGGAGACTGCAAGCCAGAACTTCTCTCCCAACATCAGTGCCTGACATCACAAATGCGCTTCTGGAAAAATGGTCAAACATTCCCATAGACACACTCCTAAACCTTGAGGATGGGCTTCCCAGAAGAGTTGAAGCTGTTATAGCTGCAAAGGGTGGGCCAACACAATATTGAACCCTATGGACTAAGATCCGGGTGCCATTATATATATATATATATAGCAAACAGGTGGTGAACAGCATATCAGCAGTCCCCCAGTACAATGCAATCAGACCATGCGGTCATTTATAGAAAAAAAGTTCAGAGGATTGCTGCACAAAAATGTATTGAAATGAAAAACATACAAAGAACATACGAAAAATTTATCAAAAACATTGCATAGTATAGTTTCGGGCTATATTGCTAGCACCCTTCCTCAGACTAGAATATATCACAATTGAGTATTCTTTTCACATCATTTATAAGGAAGAATAATTGGAATCAGTTGCATTTCCAGGATCGTTATCCATCACATGTGTCAGAGATGCATTTTTATCTTCATAGTCAGTAAATGCAATGTAATTTAAAACTGGTCATATGCCAAGCAACCCATACTTCATGAGTTACTCATACGAACAAATACAAATCGATTTCTGAGTTTAACCCTTTGGGGAACATAGTAGCTAAAGAATGAATAAACTGTACTTCTTTCCTTCTCAAAATGAACTCACAATCACCACCTCTCCTACTGCCACTTACTCCATCTATAACCATTAATTTCAGTTGAGAAATTGCATGGCCCTTTTCAACAAAACGCCTAGTTTGTGAAAGTTGAGTACGTTTGTCTCTTATAGAATATTTATGCCGGGCAATGTGGTCCTTTACTTTTTGAGTTGTCTCACCAACATAGAGGAGCCCACAAGGACATTTAATCACATTGATCACATATGAAGACTGACAGGTGTAATATCCTTTCATTTCAATTCTATGACCTCTATGTGGGTGAGACAAAAATGTACCCCTAGTCATTGCTTTGCTTTGAATACAGCTCAGACAGGGGAAGGAACCAATGTTTTTAGGTCCCAAAAATGTTAAAGGAGGGGTTGGGATATAGTACTGATTAGTCCTAACTAGTCTGTTGTGCAGCAGTGTTATACCCCGTCTTTGATGGAAGAGGAGGTTTACCGTATATACTCGAGTATAAGCCGAGATTTTCAGCCTCTTTTTTGAGGCTGAAAGTGCCCCCCTCGGCTTATACTCGAGTCACCGCTGTCTGACTGCCCGAACAGCGTGTCGAGCAGACAGACAGCGGCCATTCTACCTTTCAAAAGCCGCGCCTCCGCCTCCGCCTCCGCCTGTGATAGGCGGAACACTCAATTTCCCAGCAGTCAGTGTTCCGCCTATCACGGACATCGGCTCATCCTCGGATGAGCCGATGTCCGTGATAGGCGGAACACTGACTGCTGGGAAATTGAGTGTTCCGCCTATCACAGGCGGAGGCGGAGGCGCGGCTTTTGAACAGGGGAATGGCCGCCAGGGCGCCGACGAAGAGCGGTGATCCTGGCATGGGACGACACGGAGGCTCGGGACGGGACGACACGGAGGCTCGGGACGGGACGACACGGAGGCTCGGGACGGGACGACACGGAGGCTCGGGACGGGACGACACGGAGGCTCGGGACGGGACCGGACGGAGGCTCGGGACACAGGTAGGCTGGACACACAAGGCTGCACGGACACACACACACACACACACACACACACACACACACAGGGATGGATGGATGGACACACACACACACACACAGGGATGGATGGATGGATGGACACACACACACACACAGGGATGGATGGATGGATGGACACACACACACACACACACACACACACACAGGGATGGATGGATGGATGGATGGATGGACACACACACAGGGATGGATGGATGGACACACACACAGGGATGGATGGATGGACACACACACAGGGATGGATGGATGGACACACACACAGGGATGGACGGACACACAGGGATGGACGGACACAGAGGGATGGACGGACACACACAGGGATGGACAGGCATATCTCACCCTCGGCTTATACACGAGTCAATAGGTTTCCCAGTTTTTTGGGGGTAAATTGGGGGCCTCGGCTTATACTCGGGTCGGCCTATACTCGAGTATATACGGTACTAAATTCAGAAATATTAGGATAACGTTCACCCAATATAGACCAGTGTTTCCTTATAATACTATATATCCTGAAGGAAAAGGGATGGAATTGAGCCACAAATGGAATCCTACTTAGTCTAATAATATTGGGTTTGATATCTGATAATCATCTCCCGTTCTTTAGTTCTTTATGTACCACCTCTGAAGGGTAACCCCTCCTTGTGAGTATCTTTTCCTTTTTATTAAGTCACTGATAGCGTCTTTCTGGATCATTTACAATCCTATTTACCCAAGTCAATTGGCTTTTGAGAATAGATTTAAATATACCTGGAGGGTGAAAGCTGGTATAATGTGATAACTGATTACGATCTATAGCTTTTATATACAGATCACTTATAATTTTGGATCCCTGTATGGTCAGAATGGTGTCTAAAAAAGACACCTGTATTGTACCAGGTAATGTTAAATTGCCGACCTGGCACAAGATAATTCAAATAATCATGAAATAATAAAAGTGATTCTATGTCGTCTGTCTATATAGCGAACACGTCATCAATGAATCTGGACCAACCCTTACAGTGGTCCAGAAACTATTTTTATTAAAAATAAACGAGTTCTCAATCATGTCCATAAAAGTGTTTGCATATGGAGGTGCAACATTAGAACTCATTGCTGCTCCTTTCAGTTGAAGAAACTGAGCCTCTTTAACTGCTTCCCAACTACCACCTGCCGATGTACATTGGCAGAATGGCAAAATGGCATGGGTGCGCAAAAGGTCGTGCCCGTACATCCCTTCGTAATCCCGGGCTAGCGTCCGCACGACTCGATGTCCGCTGGTGACCCGGGATCATAAAGAGGAGAGGCAGAACGGGGAAATGTAAACAAGGCATTTCCTTGTTCTGCCTAGTGACATGACAGGGAGCTACTGCTGATGACATGCTAATGCGTGCAGTATAATCGTATATATATACTGGATATATCACATGTGACTAGGATGGAATCAGAAGCTACTTGTATTTTTTCTATTTTTTCTTTTTTCTATTTTATATTATAGGTTGATATCAGGGATGCGTGTTAGAGTGAATAGGAATTTGCATCCAGCCTCTAGCCTTTTCATCTTGCTATTTTGATTAAAGAGATCTCTGACACATGTGATGGATAACGATCTTGTTAATACAACTGATTCCAATTATGCTTCCTTATAAATGATGTGAAAAGAATACTCAATTGTGATATATTCCAGCCTGAGGAAGGGGGGGGCAAGATAGCCCAAAACCGTAACTATACCATGGAACGTTTTTGATACATTGTTTGCATGTTCTTTGTATATTTTTCATTTCATTGCAATTTTTGTGCAGCAATCCTCTGAACTTTATACATATATGATATATATAGAATGCTTATGCTGACTCTGACATGGACACCGAGAAATGCATAACTTGGAGGGATTATGCATGCTACATGCCAACCAAAAAGGACTTCTGTCTACTAATCTAAGAAATCCTAAAATCCATGTTCTAAGATCTGACTTCCATCAACTCTCTAATAAAGTTACCACCCTAAAGCAGGACATTCAAGACACTAAGCAGGAGGTCTCACAAATTCTTGAACACCTACTCTATGAGGTCTCAATGATGCATGAGTACCAATGCCACTTATTCCGCGTACACATGACCGGACTTTTCAACGGATTAGGTTCGACGGTCTTCCTGACGTACTTTCGGCGGAGGTCCGACGGACTTTCTGAATGAATTTGGCCACAAACGACCAGACTAAGTCCGTTCAAAAGTCCATTCATTTTTAACATGATGACGTAAACGGGACTAAACAAGGAAGTTCAATATCCAGTAGCCAATAGCAGCCCTTGTGTCTTATTTGGTCCGTCGGACTAGCACACAGACAAACGGTTTTCCTGATTTTTAGTCACTTGGACTTGAGTCCATCGGATAGATTTGAAACATGTTTTATTTCTAGGTCCGTGTGACTTTTGTGTACGTGGCATTAGTTCTTGACTACAAGGGGAAGGGCAACAACAAAGGACCTCACAAATCACCTCAAAATCACTCTGCAGGCCACCTTCAATAACATCATGAGCCACCTGACTCATTGAGAAATAAAACTGGACCACAAGCACAGAGCTGTTCACCCCCAAGGCCCTCCCTCTAGGCCCTGGGACATCATCTGTAAGGAACATGATTTCACTCTCAAGGAAGATTTTATGCAGGAATCATGCAATATGCGCACTATTAATTTAGGAGGGGGGGGGGGGAGCATTCAACTCTACCCAGATCTTTTCTGGATAACCCTTAGGAACTGCAGACTTTTGCAACCCCTGCTAACCATACTCAGGGATAATACCATTCAATACAGATGGGGATTCTCTTTCAGCCTGACAGCCCAAAGGGATGGCAAATCAACCACATTGAAATATCCTGAGGACTTTGCATCCTTTTGTAAAGTTCTAGGTATCCTGACCCCTCCCATCCCTGGATAGGAATTCCTGCCAATTCTGGACCACTTTTACCATGAAGAAACACTGACCAACACTGACCTTGAACACCTAATATATCCAGGCATCCAGCCACACTCTCCTTTACCACTTAAGGGCTACATTGGCTGTTCTGCCTGGCAAGGGCACAAGCTCAGGGACTACCAAGTAAGTGCTCTTGAATGCTACATCTTTCGCACCACTGTTTATTTTTATATGTTTCTCTCTTCCTGTTTGTTGGAGTCATACACACAGGGTATTGTTTTACAAGTTCTTTCTGTTTTTTTGATACATTGTGTTTGTGGTTTGCCCATTGCCCTATTTCACCCCATGTCTTGTCTCCTTCACCTAAATACCAAGATGATTTTATCCATCTAACTGTTCACTCTAACTGACCAGAAATGAGACCTTCCCCTTAGACCTTATTATCTTAATTAACATACTATCATTGTGGAGGCAGACAGCCGAGGAGAAGAACCATAGTCCTGTAACTGTATTACTCCGCCCATTTAATAACATACTATGTACTGCAACTGTGCCACTTTTACTATTATATTGATCCCCTCCTCCTGTTTTGAGACTCTGCCAGCAGTAGATCAATTTAACTAAATGTATAGGCAGGTATTGTGATGCCTGTTTCATAGTTTTTTCCCCCTCCTGGAACATCACAATCACTTGTGTATTCTTCCCTTTCTGTCACCTCTGTTGTGTCAAGTGCTTTTACTCTTATACTTTTAGTATCTTGTTTGTCTTGGGTAGGGATGAGCTTCGTGTTCGAGTCGAACGTATGTTCGACTCGAACATTGGCTGTTCGTGCGTTCGGCGAATTCCGAACGTTTTGGCCGTTCGCGTCAAAATTCGAGTGACGCGCGCGCGGACCACAATGCACTGCGTTGGCGCAGTGCATTGCTGCCCGATGATTGGCCAAGCATGCACTGTGACCCCGCATGCTTGGCCAATCGCAGCGCCGGCAGCGAGGAGAGCCATGATTGGCCACAGGCATCCTGCCT
Source organism: Lithobates pipiens (assembly GCF_037356315.1). Lineage (NCBI taxonomy): Eukaryota > Metazoa > Chordata > Amphibia > Anura > Ranidae > Lithobates > Lithobates pipiens. The sequence continues at coordinate 19,802,132 of NW_027507787.1, forward strand.
GTGGCCAATCATAGCTCAGGCTGTGTAGTGCACGCCCCACACTATATAAGGCCGCCTTTAAGGCGGCCTCCTGTAGTGTGTTACTTTGCATCTGAAGCAGTGGGTGTTCTGTGTACCTTCAACACAGTACACACCAATCGTTTTTGGCTGATTTCCTATCTTGCTGCTGTGTAGTGGTTGTTGTCTGTGCCCTGACTGCAGTATACACCACTATATTCACCTCACCTATATAGCTAGTGATCTAGCTTTAACCACTTAACAACTGCCCATTGCCGATTAACGGCTTCAGGGCGGTTGTTTAACTCAGAGAGGCCGTTAATTAACGGCCTCCCAGAATTCTGCTCTCGCGTGCCCCGAGGTGTGCGCACTCGAGAGCATCCGTGACCGCCGGGTCCATAGGACCCGGCGCATCGCGGTAAACGGCCGCTCATAGCGGCCGTTTACCACGTGATTGCTCCGTCAAATGACGGAGTGATCACTTGGAAACAAACCGGCGTCATGTTATGACGCCTGTTCCTCCCTCCCCTTTCTGTACCGATCGATACAGCGGAGGGGAAAGAGATCAGTGTCAGCAGCGATGTGGGCTGCATCTGCAGTGCCCACATCGCTGCTCACCGAATTTAACCCCTCAATTCCCTGCCAATACTCTGCAATACTCTGCAGTAACCCCCATTACTCTGCAGTACCCCCCAATACTCTGCAGTACCCGCCATTACTCTGCAGTACCCCCAATACTCTGCAGTACCCTGCTATTACTCTGTAGTACCCCGCCAATACCCCGCCAATACTCTGTAATACCCTGCCATAAATTGCCATACCCAGCCATACTCAGAGATACCCAGCCATACTCGGTGATACCCTGAAATACCCAGCCATAGACGCCCCCCACCCCTCACCGCCCTCCGGTGCTTCTACCAACTCGCCAGTACGATCAAAGCCAGAATCTTTTTTTTATTTTTTATTTCAGGCTTCCCAGCCTAGAGGTGAGATGTGGGGTCATATTGACCCCCCAGATTTCACTGTAAAGAGGACCTGTCACCCCATATTCCTATTACAAGGGATGTTTACATTTCTTGTAATAGGAATAAAAGTGATCAAAAATATATTTTTGGGAAAAAAAATGTCAAACTAAAATAAATAAAGTAAAATGAACAATAAAAAAATAAAATAAAAATTAAAGCGCCCATGTCCCCATGTGCTCGCATGTGCCACACATGTGAGGTATCGCCGAGAATGTTAGAGCGAGAGCAATAATTCTAGTCCTAGACCTCCTCTGCAACTCAAAACATGTAACCAGTAAAAAAATATTTAAAGCGTCGCCTATGGGGATTTTTTAAGTAGCGACGTTTGGCGCCATTCCACGGGCATGTGCAATTTTGAAGAGTGACATGTTTGATATCTATTTACTCAGCATAACTTCATCTTTCACTTTATGCAAACATTGGGCTAACAAGTGGTTAATAATAGAGCTTGCAGTCAGTAGTGTTAGGAGATAGTGCGTGCTGTCTGCGTGCTCTGTACCCAGTACATACCGCTATAATATAGGGCAGGCCCCTACTTTCAAACATCCAACTTACAAACATCTCCTACTTGCAAACGCAAGGAGACAGCAGCAAGTGAGATGAAAAAAGATGGACGACAAAACAAATTATACAGGGGTGATAACCCTTCCCTATGTTTTCCAAAAAGCTTAAAGATAGTTTTTTTGACTGGAGCTACACTTTAAAAATGTACCGGTTGAAAATGACAAACAGATTCAACTTAACACAACAAACCTACACAGTCCCTGTCTTGTTTGCACCGCCTGTATACTGCTGTTCTGAGTATATAGGGCCTGGGGGCCACACGCATTTCCTTTTTTTAATATGGGTACGGGGTTCCCCTTAATATGCGTACAAGACCCAAATAGGCTGGTAATGGGCAGGGAGGGCTACCCATGCCATGTTTCTCAATGATTTTCAACCATATTGCAGGAACCAGATATAACATTAAAACCGCAAGCAGTTTTAAATGGTGTTATTTCCGTTTAATGTCATTTTGTGCAGGGACTGTTCTAAACACGGGAAACACGTGGCACTTCACAGGCATACTACAGACACCCCGCAGGCACCATATTTAAAGGAATATTTCACTTTTTTTTTTCACTTTAATCGTCATTAAAATCAGTGCTCCCGCCAAAACGGTAGTTTTTAAAACTTTTTTTTGCAGTGACCCATGTCCCCTGAGGCAGGAGGCAGGTCGCCAAACCCTTTTTAGGACACTATCTTGCATATTAGCCGTTAAAATTAGCACTTTCCAATTCGAACGTTCGAGTCCCATAGACTTCAATGGGGTTCTAACGTTCGTACCGAACGCGGGGGTCGTTCGCAAGTTCTGGTGCGAACCGAACCGGGGGGTGTTCGGCTCATCCCTAGTCTTGGGTGATTGAGGAGAACCCTCATGCTGATTTCTAGCAGGGTCATCAGCCTATGCAGTGATTAAAATGATGGTTTGTTATCTGTTGAACGTTTGTTTCACTCTATTTTGTTTTCTTTTCTTCTATCTCCTCTACAGAATCCACCTTTTCCTACAGTACCCTTGACTTCTGGATCCTGCTTAGTGACTGCCTTCCTTCTGACACTTGAGAGCCACAAGATGATGTTCCTCAACATTCTTCAGAATCCTCCTCCTAATCTTCATTAGGCAGCTGCGGTAAATACAGCATTCTTTCTTGCATCTGAACAAAACTGGCACAGTTTCCTTTGCACACAAATATTTCCCTCAAATCTGCCCCTCTTCCAACCCAAAGTAAAAAGCTGGCATAGCGATTCTTTTTAAAAAGGACTCCCTTTCCAATTGAGACATCAGCATTCTGACTCCCTAGGACACTACCTTATGCTTACAGGTATGTGTAAGGGCACTGATTTTACTCTCTGCAATTTGTATTCTCCTAATGCAAACCAATTGCTCTTTTTCTCTAAGGTCTACAAGGGACTACTTAGCTTGGGTCAAACTTTGGTAGTCAGGGGAGATTTCAACATACCCTATTTTTCCAGTGTGGATAAAGTAGCTGGCCCAGGAAAAAAAATCCACTTACTATCTTAAGAAACAATCAACTCTCTTTTGCCATTAACAAGAAAATATTCCTTGTTCGATGAATGGCAAACAACCCACCCTTCAGCCAAGCAATTCATTAGCTATATGCTTTCCCATAAATCTCACTCCTGAATAGATTACTTTTTTCTAAATGCCCCTACATTGTGACTTGCTCTTTTTTGGTCCAACTATGCTCTAATTTCTCTCTCACTTGCATTCCCATCTGCTCCATTTAAATCCCGGCACTGGTGGCTCAATTCATTTTTTCTCAAACATGACCCCTCCAAATCTGACTTAAAAACAGCTCTTCAATGTTACTTCATAGAGAATTTATCCCCTGATATCTCTCCTTCCACTCTCTGGGAGGGCCATAAATCCGTCATCCAAGGACACTGTACCGCCCTAGTCACCACTCTTAAATAGAAGACTAAAGCAGCAAGGCAATCCCTTACTGCTTTAGACAAACATATTTGACAATTAGAATCTAGCCTCCCCTTGACTCCCTCACTTTCCCTGTTTAGAGACATTGTTCAGACCAGAGCGTAATTAGGGACCTTGACATAGGTAACAAACCTCACTTCCTCCTGCCATGGAGGTTACAAGAGAAGGTCACTGAATTGGCTCCTCATGCAGTATGGGACCAATGCCATTCCTCTTAAATCTTCCAAATCTTTCACCAATTTTACTCCTATCTATACAATAACCCTGAACTTCTCAATAACCCTGTTTCTCCCGATACAATTCAAAAAATACAACATTACCTCAAGAAGGCCAAACTACCATTTATTCCCATACCTTAACAAATAAGTCCCAGGGCCCAAATAGCTTTCCCTACTCTTATTAGAAAAAATTCATTCCTACACTTCTACCACACATGGTCAAGCTAACAGTTTCCTATCTAACTCCCCTTTACCATGTGACATGTAGTCCTCGTTCATCACCATTTTTCCCAAGCCAGAAAAAGACTACACCCTGTGGTCAAACTATAAACCGATAGCCCTTCTGACATGAAGATATTTACCAAATTGTTAGATCTCAGATTGAATAGGATCCTTCTGGCAGGCAGAGGACAACATCCATCTCATTAATATGGCCAGTAAAAACAAATGCAAAGCCTTCTTACTTACCCTTGATGCAGAAATGGCCTTTGATAGGCTTAGCTGGCCATTTTTGTTCACTACGATCTGTCATCTGGGGATCAAAAGTCCTTTCCTTCGAAACATCACGCACCTTTATACTAAACCCAGTGTTTCTATATGGCCCCCGTATGCAACCTCCCCTCCCCTCTGTCACTAACGGCACGAGACAGGAATGTCTCCTTACTTTTGCTATATGACTAGAATCCTTAGCAGCAAGCATTAGACAGAATCTGGACATTCACGGTATTCCAGTACACAACAGGGAATTTAAGATATCTCTATTCGACGATGAATTCTTATGACACTTACTCAACTGAATGTTACCTTACCCAATCTTCACAAAGAAAAATCTCTACAATTCCTTGTCTGGTTACGAAATAAATAATACAAAAACAGAGACTCTCCCTTCACATCTCAAAACATACCATATATTATCAAACCCAAGCATACCTTTACTCCTAGAAAGAGTCAGTGCTAAAGTACCTAAAGCTAAAGCTGACACCCATCTATGACACCTTGTATAAAGAAAAAAATTCTCTATCTTTATGTCCCAATGTAAATCACCCCTTATCTCTTTCTTGGTTGGACAGCGATTATTAAAATGTTCATTTTGCCAAAATTGCTTTATCTCTATGAAACCTTACCAGTACCGATACCGACCCCTGACTTTAGGACTGTTCAAAACTATTTGCCTAATTTTGTCTGGAATTATTAATATCATAGAATTTCTAGATCTGTTCAGTACGCCACACGGAACCAAGGAGGCCTAACCTTTCTAAACATTTCTAAATGTTATATTGCTGCTCAGTTAAGACCCCTGGCTTCCTGACATATGCTACATTCTTTCAATTGATGGAATGAAATCGAGAGGTTATGGATGGCCCTCATAAACCCAAATGTTATGAATAAATGAATGAATGAAATACTTGTATAGCGTACAATACGAAATTGTACTAAATCGCCTCTATAAGAATTATAATGTGGAGCTCCAACATCTCAGTAAACCAGACTAACTAAATACAACCCATAGTGCTTATATATGTTATCTGGTGATGAACCAGTGTTTTCTAACATCTAACACCCTTACTTAAAGTGGGGTGCCCCTAAAAAAAAAACATTAAAAGTCAGCAGCTACAAATACTGCAGCTGCTGACTTTTAATAATCGGACACTTACCTGTCCCAGGGTCCAGCGATGCGGGGGAACGAAGCCCCCCCTCATTCCCCGCTCCACTCGCGTTGCCGTCAATTGTACTATGGGCACCCGGCTGTGGCTTCACAGCCCGGCACCCACTGCGCATGTGCGAGCGGTGCAGGGCCCGTGATACGCCGCACAGTCACCCGGGACACGTGACAGGTCCCAGATGACTGTGCGGTGCGAGGGGAAGTGATGTCACCAGCCCAGGCAAGGAAGAAGGCAGACTACGAGGGAAGCCCTAGCAACAGATATTTAGAGGTGAGTAAAAAAATTTTTTTTTTGGTGGCAACACCACTTTAAGCATTCATATTATTATTATTATTATTATTATTATTACATAGGATTTGTATAGCACCAACAGTTTGCGCATTATACAACATGAGGGCAGACAGTACAGTTACAATACAATTCAATACAGGAGGAATCAGAGCCCTGCTCATTAGAGCTTACAATCTAGGAGTATATACAGTATCTCACAAAAGTGAGTACACCCCTCACATTTTTGTAAATATTTTATTCTATCTTTTTATGTGACAACACCGAATAAATGACAATTTTCTACAATGTAAAGTATTGAGTGTACAGCTTGTATCAGTGTAAATTTTCTGTCCCCTTAAAATAACTCAACACACAGCCATTAATGTCTAAACCACTGGCAACAAAAGTGAGTACACCCCTAAGTGAAAATGTCAAAATGTTTCCCAATTAGACATTTACAAGGTTTCAGGTGTAAATGGGGAGCAGGTGTGTTAAATTTGGTATTATCACTCTCACTCTCTCATACTGGTCACTGGAAGTTCACATGGCATTTCATGGTAAATAACTCTCTGAGGATCTGAAGAAAATAATTGTTGCTCTACATAAAGATGGCCTAGGCTATAAGAAGAATGCCAAGACCGTGAAACTGAGCTGCAGCATGGTGGTCAAGACCATACAGTGGTTTAACAGGACAGCTTCAACTCAGAACAGGCTTCGCCATGGTCGACCAAATAAGTTGAGTGCACGTGCTCAGCATCATATCCAGAGGTTGTCTTTGGGAAATAGACATATGAGTGCTGCCAGCATTGCTGCAGAGGTTTAAGGGGTGGGGGATCAGCCTGTCGGTACTAAGACCATAAGCCGCACACTGCATCAAAGTGGTCTACATGGCTGTCGTCCCAGAAGGAAGCCTCTATTAAAGATGATGTGCAAGAAAGCCTGCAAACAGTTTGCTGAAGACAAGCAGACTAAGGACATGGATTACTGGAACCATGTCATGTGGTCTAATGAGACCAAGATAAACTTATTTGGCTCAGATGGTGTCAAGCGTGTGTGGCGGCAACCAGGTGAGGAGTACAAAGACATGTGTGTCTTGCCTACAGTCGAGCATGGTGATGGGAGTGTCATTGTTTGCGGCTGCATGAGTGCTGCCAGCGTTGGGGTGCTACAGTTCATTGAGGTAACCATGAATGCCAACATGTACTGTGACTTGAAAAACAAAGACAGAACATACCATAGTTCAACTTACTAACCAGTCTGCTAACTGACCAAATTAACGTGTCCAACAGTCTGCGTTAAAAACAGGGGTTTAGTTAGCACACATTGGCAAACGCATGCATAAGCTGCAAGGCCTCTTCACGGCACCCTGTGTATGCTTGCAGTCCTAACGCTAATGAATTTATGTTTATAAGCGTCTCCACAATGGAAGCACATGCATTAAATGGATAGATGAGGGGCAGGTGGACCATGTACTGTGATTTACTGAAGCAGAGCATGATCCCCTCCCTTCGGAGACTGGGCCACAGGGCAGTATTCCAACATAACGACCCCAAACACACCTCCAAGACAACACTTCCTTGCTAAAGAAGCTAAGGGTAAAGGTGATGGACTGGTCAAGCATGTCTCCAGACCTAAACCCTATTGAGCATCTGTACTGCATCCTCAAATGGAAGATGGAGTAGCGCAAGGTCTCTAACATCCACCAGCTCTGTGATCTCGTCATGGAGGAGTGGAAGAGGAATCCAGTGGCAACCTATGAAGCTGTAGTATACTCCATGCCAGAGAGGGTTAAAGCAGTGCTGAAAAAAATGGTGGCCACACAAACTATTTACTCTTTGGACCCAATTTGGAAATTTTCACTTAGGGGTGTACTAACTTTTGTTGCCAGCGGTTTAGACATTAATGACTGTGTGTTAAGTTATTTTCAGGGGGCAGAAAATTTACACTGTTATACAAGCTGTACACTACTTTACATTGTAGGAAAGTGTCATTTCTTCAGTGTTGTCACATGAAAAGATAAAGTAAAATATTTACAAAAATTTGAGGGGTGTACTCACTTTTGTGAGATACTGTATATAGTAAAGTGGGAACAAATACTAGTGGGGGAATTAGAATTAGAGACCTGGCAAATGATATGGTTGCCAAAAGCTAAATATGTACGTTATTCAATGAGAACCATCACAAAATACTCTTTCATTGATATCACAGTCCAGTCAGATTAAGAGCTCTATACTCCTCTGATGACAGGTGGAATGCAATAGGGCCCTAGGAAAAATACAGCACATATATTAGACTTGCCCCCTTGTCAAACCTTACTGGCAAGCAGTCCATACTCTAATCCACCAGCTCTTTGAAACTCAGATGCCATTTACAATCAAAGCATACCTTTTAGGAATAACCCCTCTTACTTTCTCTAAAACATCTAAAAAATAGTTGAGCCATAGGCCGCGTACACACGTGCGGACTGTTCGCCCAACCTTGTTCGTCAAACAGTTTGACAAACAGTCCGCTCAAAATTAGCATGAACGGACTTGACCACACACGATGAACGAACAGTCCGCTGAAACCGTGCACGATGACGTGAACGGCACGTACGACGGGACTAGAAAACGACGTCCTATACACTGCAATGCAACCTTCGGCGTGTAAATCCTTTCTGAGTATGCGCGGAACTTAGTTTGACGAACAAGCCTACACACGAGCGGACTGTCCGCTCAAACCAAGTTTCAGCGGACAGTTTTACGGAAATTCCGAAAAACTTTGTTCGTCAGACTGTCCGCTGAAACTGTCCGCTGAAGCCCACACACGAGCGGACTGTCCGCTGAAACACTGTTCAGCGGACAAAGTTGGGCGAACAGTCCGCCCGTGTGTACGCGGCCATACCCTTACAGCAGCCACCTCTTGGAGTATCCCTCTTGAATGCCCTTACAACCACCCAGCCACATAAACACATTGGTATGTATAGGCAAGCGGGTGCCCCTCAAGCCTTGGATGAAAATGAAGGACATTAACATTCCATCTCCTCTTTCTCCTCTCCTAGCACCTTCCCTCTACACCTTCTGCATCTATTCTCCTTGCATCTACATGATTGACTTCCTAATACTGTTCACGACTTTTCAACTGACAGAGCTTACTGTGTTATACTCTGACACACTCTTTATTTAAACAATCCATGGATCTTGCATAGTTTGAAAGACTGATGTCATGCATGATTGCTCTGTTTTACTTCAAGGATTTTCGCTTTGTCTTGAAAAATATATTTACAATAAAAAGAAAGTTTTTCAAAAGAATTCTCACAGAGACCTAAATATGACTGAGCAAGTGGTGAGACTCATTTGATAAAGTTCCAGAAATTGTGTTTCCTAATTGGACAGAATAGCTCAGTACTCTCCCACAGCATTGCTATGCATCTTATATGCTACCATCCCCCTGACTTTATGAGCTGCTCCACAATCTTACCAGGTTTATTTTTAGTTTGATACTACAATTTATTTAATCACAGCAGATGGTATTAACCTATTTTTAACATTATGAAACTGTGGAATGTTTATTTAAACCCATGCATAATTTATTTTACCGTCAGGAAATCCTTTCACCCAACAAGGCGGAACCAAGGTTGTCCTGAAAAACCTATAGCTCTGGCATTCTGGGCCTCCTTTAGACATTTTCCCTACAACATTTAAAACAACATTTTGCTTATGTGACTTAGGTATTTACACAAACAAAGGTTACATCATTTTCAGTAGGACAGAAGGAAGTCTTTTTTCCAAATACATAGTTAGCACCTTGGCTGGGATCATTCCTACTTCATGACACTCAGTTTCACTGCCAGCCTCTCCAAGGACTGACATACCATTGTCAATACTCTCCTCATTTACAAAAGTCTAACCAATCACTTCTGGAGGTTTCACTTTCCTTGTTTATAGGGCTGATACTAAAATGTTGATAACTCTCTGTAAACCTGCCATTCCACCAATAAGGCCAGAGGTTCAACAGCAATGATGGCCCTAGTATATGAATATGAGTTTGGGACCTTAGATTGTAAGCTCCTTGAGGGTAGGGACTGATGTGAATGTACGATGTATATGTAAATCTCTGCATAAATTGACGGTGCTATATAAGTACCTTAAATAATAATAATAATAATAACCTGCACCTTGTCACCCCTGCAGACTTGGACTTATACACAGTTGCCAGGGGTGACTGTAAACAAATTATTAACACAAACTTTTCAGGCAAAGACAAACCTCTGCCGGTCCAGGTTACCTTGCACTTTATCCAGTGTCAGGGGACATTTGGTGACTGGTGTTTTTACAGGCAACAGCACTCACCTTCTGTATCTAGAAAGGGACTTGCTCTCGTATGGCACTTAGAACTGACCTACCACTTCCTATAGTTGTCATTTGTTATTTATACCAGTCTGTGGCAGACTCCTAAACTAGCATATTCTGTTTTGGCACATGCTAGTCAATGAAATCTCCTCCAGAATTTTCTCTTTCATTTTAGTAATTTTTGCTTTTGAAAAACCCCATATTATAGACATACAGTACAAAAAGTCCACAGCAACTTGCAAATATTCTGTGAAAATGATACACTGGAGTTGATTTACTAAAACTGGAAAATGCAAAATCTTGTGCAGTTGTGCATGATAGCCAATCAGCTTCTAACTTGTCAACCAGTTCAGTTAAAGTGGAAGTAAACTCCCCTATCGTTTTCAGCCAAGGAAGCTGCCATCTTTGCCTCTGCTTAATCTTCAACTGCTATGGTGCTGCACATGTGAATTCGTTATGACACCAGCCATTGGATGGTTTGATAGTTTGGCTGAGAGCACAGCCAATGTGCAGTTAGCATTCCCGGCATGCCTTTTTTTTAACTGTTTAAATCGATGGGTTTACTTTCACTTTAAACTTTGACAAAAAAAAAACAAAAAAAAAACTGGAATTGGATTTTTTATATGTATACCTGCACCAGAATTTGCACTCTCCAGTTTTAGTAGGTCAACCCCACTATCACCTGTCTCCTCAGGAGGCAGCCTATCTAACTGAAAGGCTGTCTCTTGAGTGACGGTTTCACTGCTGGACCAGGTACTATGTGCATCTTTACACCAGTGTTTCTCAACTCCAGTCCTCAAGGCGCCCCAACAGGTCATGTTTTCAGGATTTCCCACAGATGAAACAGCTGTGGCTATTACTAAGGCAGCGAAACTGATCAAATCACCTGTGCAAAATAATGGACTGCCTGAAAACATGACCTGTTGGGGCGCCTTGAGGACTGGAGTTGAGAAAAACTGCTTTATACAATGAAAAATCCACTACGGAATTTCCATCATTAGAAAAATGTCCCTACTAAAACACCCTTGTTCTAAAGAGGAGCGGGAGGACTGTGTGCTTTATCAAATAATAATCACAGGTAAGAAACTAAGACTATCTATACGCAGATTTAATATTGGTAATTTTTTGTCAATTTGGCCAAAATTCATTCCGTGGGTGGCCCTGATGGTATGACCCAGCTTGACAAAAATTTTATTTTTTAGTAAATTTTTGCTGAAGGAGCCAGTCTCAAAACTTATGATAGAAAAGCTCCTGCATCTAATCACATGCAGGCACTGTTTCAGTATTCTGACAGCCAGGGGTGCCATCTGTCAGAATTCAAACCCAACACTGCAGATTTGTCCACCCACACTGTTTAACATGGGGGGGCAAATCAAGTGATTTCTCTCATTCAGCCCATGGAGGGGATTTTTAACCTGTGTGCTTCCTGTCCACAACAATTGTTAGAAACATGCTTTCTTTTATTGGGCTGTTATAGGGGAAATATAATAGGTACATTATTATAATAATACATTATTCTGTAAATGGGAGTAAAAGAAATACCAACTTTATAGAAGCTAGCATATGTATTATGTCTACCTGAAGAACATAATTAGGGAAACAAACAATTACATTTTTAGTTAGATCGGTTTAGCCTCTAAAATAAAGGCTAGAAATGTACACATTTGCCAACTGATCTACCAAGATTGACAATCAACCCAGATGTGGCCAAATAATAGTCTATATATGCAGCAAAACACACACTGTACAGTATCTCACAAAAGTGAGTACACCCCTCACATTTTTATAAATATTTTTTTTAAACATTTTCATATGACAACACGGAAGAAATGACACTTTGCTACAATGTAAAGTAGCGAATGTACAGCTTCTATAACAGTGCAAATTTGCTGTCCCCTCAAAATAACTCAACACACAGCCATTACTGTCTAAACTGCTGGCAACAAAAATGAGTACACCCCTAAGTGAAAATGTCCAAATTGGGCCCAATTAGCCATTTTCCCACCCCAGTGTCATGTAACTCTTTAGTGTTACTAGGTCTCAGGTGTGAATGGGGAGCAGGTGTTAAATTTGGTGTTATCATTCTCACTCTCTCATACTGGTCACTGGAAGTTCAACATGGCACCTCATGGCAAAGAACTCTCTGAGCATCTGAAAAAAAGAATTGTTGCTCTACATAAATAGGGCCTAGGCTATAAGAAGATTGCCAAGACCCTGAAACTGAGCTGCAGGCCATATAGCATTTTAACAGGACAGGTTCCACTCAGAACAGGCCTCGTCATGGTCGACCAAAGAAGTTGAGAGCATGTGCTCAGTGTCATATCCAGAGGTTGTCTTTGGGAAATAGACATATGAGTGCTGCCAGCATTGCTGTAGAGGTTGAAGGGGTGGGGGGTCAGCCTGTCAATCAGTGCTCAGACCATACGCCGCACACTGCATCAAATTGGTCTGCATGGCTGTCGTCCCAGAAAGGATGCACAAGAAAGTCCGCAAACAGTTTGCTGAAGACAAGTAAACTAAGGACATGGATTACTGGAACCATGTCCTGTGATCTGATAAGACCAAGATACATTTATTTGGTTCAGATGGTGTCAAGTTGGTGACAGCTAGGTGAGAAGTACAAAGACAAGTGTGTCTTGCCTACAGTCAAGCATGGTGGTAGGAGTGTCATGGTCTGGGGATGCATAAGTGCTGCAGCACTGGGGAGCTACAGTTCATTGAGGGAACCATGAATGCCAACATGTACTGTCATACTGAAACAGAGCATGATCCCCTCCCTTTGGAGACTGAGCCATAAGCAGTTTTCCAACATGATAACGACCCCTAACACAGCTCCAAGATGACCACTTCCTTGCTAAAGAAGCTGGGGGTTAGGATGATGGACTGGCCAAGCGTGTCTCCAGAGCATCTGTGGTGCATCCTCAAATGGAAGGTGGAGGAGGTACAAGGTCTCCTTGATGTCATCATGGAGAAATGGAAAAGGACTCCAGTGGCAACCTGTGAAGCTCTGGTGAACTTCATGTCCAAGAGGGTTAAGGCAGTGCTGGAAAATCATGGTGGCCACACAAAATATTGACACTTTGGGCCCAACTTGGACATTTTCACTTGTTTGTACTCACTTTTGTTGCCAGAGGTTTAGACATTAATGGCTGCGTGTTGAGTTATTTTTAGGGAATATCAAATTTACACTGTTATACAAGCTGTGCTGTCAGGAAAGGCTTCACCTGCTGGTGGCACCTTTAAGATCTATGGGCCGCAGCACTGGTGTCAACCAGCGAGTGTCTCCTGGCAGTCTAGAGCCGACATCATCTCCTGCAATCAGGCGTCACCTGAGACTGATTGCTGGAGGTGTACTTATACCCAGGAGATACTTGCAATCGCCTTGGTATTGTTCCTTGAGCCCTGACCTGTGTTGCTATCCTGAAACCTATATCCCGTGATCCTGTACCCTTTATCCGTTCCTGGACTCCTGCCCTGTGGCCTGGTCCCTTCCTCCTTCTCTCCCTGTCTCCTGTTACCTTCACTCTGTCCTGTCTTGCTTCTTGCCCCATCTGCTTGATTTCCTGTGTATGGCCTTGGCTTGTTTACAATTAGTATTGTATCTTTCACTTGTATATACATTTGTTTTGGGTAGTCATTTGTGTGAGTCACTGTGGTTGGTTGCTGGTTTATTTTATTTTTTGTCAGATCAGAGGTGCATTTACTTTGGTGTATTACTTATCCTCATAAAAATTATATTATTATTAATTCTTTACATGCATTTGGTCTTGCCTATCGCAGTCCACACATTTCTGGTCACACCCGTTTATGACATTTACACTCACTACTTTACATTATAGCAAACTGTCATTTCTTCAGTGTTGTCAGATGAAAGAATATAATAAAATATTTACAAAAATGTGAATGGGGTGCACTTACTTTTGTGAGATACTGTACATAGCTTTCAACTGAGATGCAGTATCTTATATTTACTAGCATCTATAGAAACGTGCCGCTACTAGATGCATTAACTAACAACTTCAGTCAGTGTATTGCTATTGCTGGTGCTGTTTTCACTGCCACTCCAACATTTCTGTTGTGGAATAAAGTGAAGTGGCACTAGTAATAGAATGTTGTTTCTGTATTTAACATCCAGTGCCAATTGTCCTAGTTGATTTACTTCTTTTTTTTTGACTACTCAAAAAATAATTTTTTAAAATAATAGAATATACTGATGTGCTAGCATTATTGACTGAGGCACAAAATAAGTTAGTGTCTGATTACTTCAGGAAAAGTGAATAAAATGATATGTTACCAATCTATGCTTTGCACCCAGGCTTATGAGTTTTCAATGAGGAGATAGCTGGTTCTCAAGCCGAGGAAGTCACTTCTTTCTGTTTTGGCTGACATCCATCACTTGAATAGGAGGTCTGGGGAAATCCCGCAACAGAGATGCAATCAAAGTCAGACAAACAATGAAAAAAGCTCTTCCTTCCACACCCCCAAATTATGTCCAATGCACAATCTACCTGCCAATGGTGCTGCTAAAACACAGAAACATAGGTAATTGATTGCTGCTCATGCAAATTAAAACTGCACTTAAATGAGAGACACACCCAAAGAAAAGTAATAGCACAATCTGAACTGACCAGCTAACTGAACAGCTAAATTGGTCAACATTTTCTTGCTCAGAACTTATTTCCTTAACAATCATGTATTCCAAGGCTCTGGAGTTAAAGTGGACCTTCAGTAATTTTTTCAACATTCCATATAATACATCTTCTACCCTTGTTATTTTAACTTTGGAGAGTAAAACATTTTTTTTTTCTGCCAGTAAATACCTTATACATCCCACTTCCCATTTCTTGTCTGTTCATTAGTCTAGGCTTATGACATATTGCACAGCTCTCTCTCTCTCACTATATGAGAGCTGCCATGCTGTAGAGCTGGAGGTGTGCCTCTGTGTGTCTGTGTAAATCCAGGAAGTGAACAGGCAGCAGCTTCAGCTGTCCACAGTTAAAATGGATGCAGCAAGACTTAGTGGAGCAAGATTTCTGCAGCATATTTGGCAAGTACAGAATTACTGTATATATAAAAAAATATGCAAAGTGGCTGGAGGGAAGCTTCACAATGGCAAATATGTTTTTATTACAAATTATGTGAACAGATTCAGATTGCAGTTTCTCTTTAAGAAGTACTTAAACTATCTGCAGCAGGTACTTAGCTTATGAAACTCACTGAAGCTAATATTTTATTATTTTTCTAATCTATGAGCCTATGAATCTTTTAGACTGGTATGTGGTTGAAGGTTAGACAAGCTAAAACTCCTCACATGCCCTATTTTTTTAGTGTAAAATTCTTGGGTAAAAATAAAAAATGCCAAGAAACAAACAAGTAAAAACAAGTTTACTCCAAATTTGAGAGCAAAATTCACTTTTCTGTTTAATTATTTTCTCCAAGGCACTTTTCTAGTTATGTGTTCAGGTCAAAAAAGTTGGGAATAGGTGTTTGAAATCAATGCAATATGATGTCATTTTTTTTTTCTACAAATAAAAAACATTTTTACTCATAGGAACCTATTGTGTTAAAATCAGAAGACGGTGGCAGATTTTTATTTCTAAAAGCATATAAATATAACACTGCTAAAACAAATGTTAACACTCTCCCTAATATGCATAGAATAGTTATTATTTCTTTTATATACAGTGGATACATCAACTAAAGCATCAGTTATGCTTTGCATTTATCATTTTATTATGTAATACTTTGAATTATTTATGTGGTAATTTTAGCTCACATTAGGACAATATTAATTAATAATTGTAGTAAAAAAAGATAAATAAATAAAAATGAAATGGACAATGCATTGCAGTTTGTTTTACACGCACGTTTAAAATTGGTGTCTATATTCAAGCCTGGCCAAATCAAATGGGAAATGAGTGGGAGATACTACAAGTCATGTTCAGGACACCAAGGTCAGAGGTGTCAAGAATTACTTTAAAGGGATGTGTAGGTTCAGATGACCTCTAGAATGAGGGCTGCTTTCTCTCAGAACTACCAAGCTGAAGCCTGTTTGATGGAATGGTTATCTTTTGTAGCCAATGATTAATAGAAATACAACTAAGAATGTGCATCTCTTTACTTTAAAGGGTTCCTAACATGTTTGTGTTTCCATCTAAAGGAAAGAAACTTTATGCAAAACTTATTAGAAACAATCTCAGATACCATGATGAAAATAAACAGATGAAGACAAGAGTTGACTCTAGTGGAAATACTTCAGCAAAATCAGCTATTTGTGGAGGTGAAAGTTTTAACAAGCAAAGTTCAAAGAACAAAAAACACAAGTGAAGTGAGTAACACAAAGTAAATAGACATGTCCAGTGTTGGAAGCAGTTGTATAAACATAGGATTAAAATTGTAAATGGGCTAGAAATTGACATTTTTTACAAACACAAATATATAAAATTATACTTCCTCACAATCATCTATTTAAGCCCTATAATTTTATTTTTACAGATGTGTCTATATATCTAACAATGCATGCACACTTCAATATGTCCATAATTCCAAGCACACAGGGCATTTAAAGAGGAAGTAAACCCTGATGAGTTTACTTCCTCTTTCATTCCCTGTAAAGGTAAAGCATAATGGACTACTATGCATCGCATAGTAGTCCATTATGTGTCACTTACCTGACACAGGAGCCAGCGATGTCACGATGTCCTCTGTAGTTCCGAGCGTCCATCTTCTTGGTGGGTCTCCGTGGGTCTCGCTGCTCCGGCGCTGTGATTCGCCGGAGCAGCGATGACGTCACTCCCGTGCATGCGCACGGGAGCCGAGACTCGCGGCATTGCCATCATCGACGATGCCCCGCTCAGTGCGCCTGCGCGCCGCTGTCTACGGCACATGCGCCGTAGATAGCGGTGCCCGTCTTCGGGCAAATATCTCCTAAACCGTATAGGTTTGGGAGATATTTCTTGGACCTACAGGTAAGCCTTAATCTAGGCTTACCTGTAGGTCAAAGTGGCTTGTAAGGGTTTACAACCACTTTAAATGGCCAGGTTTTGAAATTGAAATGGATATTTTGTAGATAGGCAACTCCTATCCTCATATTGATTAGTGGCTCCAAATTAATAATAACTACTGCAGTAGGGAACAGACACAAAAGATACGCTCAGCATCTTTCCAAATAACCGTTCTCCTTTATTATGATGCATTTGAAGGTTTTTATACACATGATTACGTAGGTATCACATTCATATTACAATTGTACGTTTATGGTAACAAGGGGCGTTACATAGGCAGGCTAATTCTAATCAGGACTTGAAAGAATGTAAAATATGTGATATTTCAGATGAAAAAAAGTCTAAAGTGGAGCTCTTTCCAGTGCAAAGCACATGAATCACAAAACAAAGCAATGGTCATTTTCATATAGGCTATTTTTGTTCATATGCTCTATCAGTATGTCAGTGATCCATAAAGTAACACAGTATTATATATTCTCCATTCTTTTGTTATTTCGATAAAAATAATAATAATAAAAGCATCCAAATAAACAGCTCCTATTGTTTACTGTATGTCTATAAACGACTCTTTCTGCATATATTTAATATTTAAATAGAACTATGAAGCTACCCAAGGCTTTACACACTGCATAGAATTATTCACATCGGGCTCTGTCCCAAAGGTGTTCACCATCTAACATTCCTCCCACGCTTGCACACAATCTAGGGATACTCTGGGAGAAAGCCAATTAACCCAGTCATAGGAGATCAAGGAATCCAGAGAAAATCCATTAAAACAAAAACACAAATACTGAAGACTCTAGTTTAAAATCAATATTGCTAGCCACTTAACCATTAAGCTTATCTCTCCATTCGCAGTATAGAAATAGAAAAATCTACCTATCCTGGTGTCCTGAAGTTATCTGTTTTAACAGTTTATGCTGCATGCCATAATCATTTATTACCATTCATACCTTTACAT
This sequence comes from Lithobates pipiens, assembly GCF_037356315.1. Lineage (NCBI taxonomy): Eukaryota > Metazoa > Chordata > Amphibia > Anura > Ranidae > Lithobates > Lithobates pipiens. The sequence goes on from NW_027507787.1 coordinate 19,820,096, forward strand.
AAGATAACTGCTAAACCCACATACTTGGAAAGAGGATAGCTTTAGTGAATGGAGTAAGTGTAGATCAGTGCTTCTCAAGCTTTTTTAAGTCACTGTACCCTTTACAATTTCGCAAGGCACCCCATTCTTAAATGGAAAAAAAAAAAACAAGACTAATAGTTTTTCATAATGCAGAAACACCCACACACATAGGACACCCAATATTAATGTTAATGGTGATGTATTCTTTCAAAGTAAATACACTTTTGCAATTTGGTACTGACTAGTATTCCAATGTTTCTCCTCTCCCTCAGTTTCTCTCCCTTGCTCAGGTGCATGTCCAGTGCTGACAGAAAAGGGCAGTGGAGGGGCAAACAATGATGCTTTGCTGGGGCTTGTCATCCTCTTTATAAACCAATGACATCACTGGTTGTTTGAACACCGGTGACTAGAAAATGTAGTGCACAAATGAACACCTGTGGCTTTGTGTAATTGAAAGGCAGGCACGAGCCACCTGCTGGCTTGTATAAAAGTTTGGGGACATTTTTAGGCATTTTGCCAAGGCACCCATAAAGAAACCTGAAGGCACCCTGGTTGAAAAAGGTTGGCAAATGCTATATAATCTTTGATTTAAAAAAAAAAATAAAAAAAATAAAAATAAAAACTTTAGTTAAGCCTTCTTTAAAATGCATTTTTTTTAAATGTTTATAAATTTACAGAAAATGTTGCTAATTAATGCAGCTATAGCATTTAATCATAGAACCATTGATTTAAATATGTTTCTGTCGAAAAAACTTTGCTTTAAATATTTGATTTCATATTTTAGCAGCTATTTAATGCTGCAGAAATAGACTATAAAAGTGAACTTATACTGTACTTCAGCTGTCAAGGTCATCAGAGTTGAGCTTCATTAATTTTATCAGAATTTAGCTTTGTCAGAATGCACCTCCAACCACCTGAGTGTTAATTATAGATTGTCAATCTACGTCAATAAATTTAGTCGTTCAGGAGCCTTTTTCTGTGATGTTATGTCTCTTGTCACCAGAGTGTGTCATTGTAAGTCTTGACTAGTGCACATGGGCTGTCTGCTTCCCAACAATAGCAGGAGCTCCCCAGGGAGGCAAATGGCAGACAGCAGCTTTTCTACTCCTTTCAGCAGACACTTAGAGGTCTGTTACTTATTATCTTTTGGAAGAAAGGCCACAGGTTTCATCCAGCAACATGAGCTTATATCAGAATGAAAATCACAGTGGATCATGTCGTTGAGACAGTTTAATGAGACAAACTTTTAAAAAGTGAAACAGAAAACATGTTCAGCTTTCAAGGGGATTATTTTTCTGGTCAATCAACAGAATAATCTTTTCTTTAGTCAATGGTAAAATGCCTAAACAAAAGATACTAGATACACAATAGGAAGGAAATGGATTATAATGAAAAGTGAATGGAGTGATGTGGTTAAACTCTAAATGTTTGCCCTTGTTGACAAGAGTGTTGCCTATTTTTAGAAGTGATCAGCTTCTAAAGTCAGAGTTGACAGCAAGAGGATATGAGCTCAGAACTGAATACAACAGAAACAAACGTAAAACTACAAAGGTCGACAAAGACAATTAAAGAGAGCTACCCAATCAATTTGCCAAAGGGTTTAAAAAAGAATATATCCTTTACATCAAACATTATAGGAATGATCTTCAGTTTATGAATGGTAATATGTGTCGCATTACACTGACTGTACAACACATAGTTGGGCATATACCGCCCTGTCCTTTTGATGACAGGACAAACATCTAAATGTGTTTAATATGACTGCATGCAAGTGAATCTAAGTTTTCTTGGAGCAAGTAAAGGGAAAGGCTCCATAATATGTTTCCTTTCAGCCCCATGTCCAATCACTTTCCAAGGCTCAACCTTCACAACATCTCTAAAATACGTCCCTTCCTAACCAATGAAACCACAAAGCTCCTGATTCACTACCTGGTTATCTCTCACCTTGTCTCCCTCCTGCAACTCCCTCCTCATTGGCTTACCTTTAAATAGGCTATCTCCCCTTCAGTCCATCATGTATGCTGCTTCCAGACTCATCTACCTTACAAACCGTTCAGCGTCTGCTACCCCTCTGTGTCAATTCCTCCATTGGCTTCCACTCACCCAACAAATTAAATTCAAAATACTAACAATAACTTACAAAGCCGTCCATAACTCTGCCCCCAGCTACATCACTAACCTACAGTAGCAGGGCAAAAGATCAGTCCAAGCACCAGACAAAAAACATGGTCGATTAACAGTCCAAGGTCAGTGCAGGTGGAAGGCAGAAACCTGGTTGATAAACAATCCAAATGGCAATAAACAGACAAGGTTCAGTTAAGGTGGAAGGCAGGGGTATGGCCAGTTGAGGCAGCAGGCAAATGATCAGCACAGATATTAGAAATGGGTAAATGGCAGGCTGTTAGAAATATTGGCACTATACTTACACTAATATTTTAGTGACTTGTGGTAACGTCAGATGGATAGGCCCAGCTTGGAGGAACATTGAGGACAATAAAAACTGATATCTCTCCTAACTCCTGCTGTGCTGCATACCCAGCATTTTTTTTTTTTTTTTTTGCATCTACGGCCTGCTTCTGTGGACTGAATCTTCTCTGAAGAATGTCACTCATGAAGTCTGCTCAGAATCAGAACAATTTTTTTCTGGTTGAGATCCTTCCTGGCAGATCAGGGCAGTGCCAATATTTTCTATAAATCTGAGAAAGGTGGGTCTTTCCGCAGACTTGTGATAGGTGACATACGCATTAAAAATGGCCAAATAAAAAAGGTAAATTTAAACTTTTTTATATCAGTAGAGGGACCTTCTTGTTGACAAATAGGGCTCTAGCATCCAATTGTTGAAATCCACCGCCCATGAACCTATTATAATCATGGATGCACTCAGGATTTCAGATGGCACCATTGTCACAGTCCCTTCCGTGCCAAGCAGACAAGGTGGTATTGAACCATGAACCTTTTGTTTGCAGCTCCTGCTGCTGTACCCCTGAGCCACACCTCCGTTCTCTATTCAGCCTGCTTTCCAGCCATGTCTAGTACTGCATGAAGTACTGAGGGCAATACTCTGTACCTGGCATTTCTGGTTCAGCTGAGGCAGTTTATCCAATCAGCTGGGTATAAAACACAGCCTCACTCTAAGGGCTTTGTCAGTTCATTGTCTCTATCATTGCCAAAGGTTCCTGTGTCTCTTGTTTTGCCTAAGTATTCCTGTGTTCCTAGGTTCCTGTGGTCAAGTTACAGTGTTCCAAAACTGATCCAGCTTCTTGACACTGGCTTTGTTTATCGTTTATTCTGACTTCTGGAATCCCTGACTATGGCTTTACCTGGACAATCCTTTGGCAAATTCCTGTCAAGCCCCCGTGCACAGATTCACAGCCCAGGTAGCTTCTTACTTTGTTACCGTGAGCTGTGTGTATTTGCAAGGATGAGCATACATCTTTGCACTACATCTCTGCACCAAGGTAAGCCCTTACAACCATGTCTTCCATGAATTTCCACCGAGGTGCCATTGTGGATGGAGGACAGGACGTATACTTATCTCTCCACTTCATGGCCAACACTTCCATGTTCCACAAGCTTGCTGATTTCCCCTTAGTAGCCTTGTGGTCACCAGACGTTGTGGGAAACCCTTCCTGTTTAATTGTGTTGTACTGCAGATTAAGATTTTCTGGAGGTACAGGTGGCGGAAAAGTGGTCGACTTGTGTAGAAGTTATCCAGGTAGATGAGATAACCCTTTTTTAATAGTGAAAGTGCCAGGTCCCAGACAATATTTTAATTTGTCCAGATTTAGGTTGAGCACTCAGGGGGCTGGAGCTGGGAATCTTTGCCTTTGTACCCCTGGAAGGCATACACATATCCTGTGGCTCTTTCACAAAGCTTATAGAACTTCATCCCATATCTGACCCTTTTACTGGGAATGTACTGCTTGATTACCAGCTGGCCAGTGAAGTGGACAAGGGGCTCATCCACACATATTTCCTTGTCAGGGACATACAATTCAGTGAACCTCTGGTTACATTTTGTAGAGCTTAACATAGCCAGGCTGATTTTGGGGAGGGCACTGTGTATTATCACTGAAACGAGGGAAGCACATGTTCATGTCATAGCGTGACCTGAACATAACAGCTGAATAAATGTGTATGTGATGAATGGGGTTGATGGACCAGTAAGTATGTCCTTCATATTTCTTTGTAAGCTCCATGTTAATTATGAGGCCCAAAAATAATTATAATTCCTCCATTGTGAGACATCTCCATTTAAATGGACAAGCATATGATGAATTGGGGTTATTTACAATGTATTGCTGAAAAAAACATTGGACTGGTCCACAATCAACTGAAATAAATTGTTGGAGAAATATAAATAAAAAACAATCAATCTCTTTAGACATTTTCAGTGTCGACCTAAACACCTGGCTGTGTGGTAAAACGGAGCAGCTGATCCTGGTTTGGAAGGCAGCCATAATGGGTTAACAACTGTGTCTGGGAGATACGTACAGGCCCTAATTCTTGGGGTCAGATGTGATACCCCAAGTGCTAGTATTGGGCCTTTCATCCAGTTTAGGTCTAGTGCCGTTGGTGTTTGCCAATTCACCAATGGGATATATGGCGCTGCTGGTGGTTGCCTGGTCTTCAAAATGTCTTATCCTTTTTGGAGGGACTGTTTCCTCGTCCGATTTGGTCACTGATCCACTACTTTCAGCAGAATGGGAATCAGACAGTGAGAGCTCCCTGCTGCTTTCATCTTTCATACCAAGGATTTAAAATGCCTTCTCACTAGTATAAACATTTTTGGAAATGGCTGGCTCTGTTGTCACTGAGACAGGTACACTGCTGATGGCAGCAGACAGGTACACTACTGATGGGTGGCTGTGTGGGTACACTGCTTATGATGGCTGTGTGACTGGTACACTGCTGATGGGTGGCTGTGTGATGGGTACACTGCTGATGGGTGGCTGTGTGATTGGTTCACTGATGATGGGTGGCTGTGTGACAGGTACACTGCTGATGGGCAGCTGTGTAACTGGTACACTGCTGATGGGGCACTGATGGATGATGAGTGACAGGTACATTGATTGGGCTGCACTGATGACTGCTGTGTGACAGGTACACTGCTTAGGCTGCACTAATGGCTGCTGTGTGACAGGTACACTGCTTAGGCTGCACTAATGGTTGCTGTGTGACAGTTTTACTTTATTCTTGGGCTATCGGGTGTTGTGCACAGTGCTGTCAGGGTTAAATCAGTTACTCACTGTTCCCAGATTCTCATTTTCCTCACACAGGATCTGCATGTGAAGAAGGAGAAGCTGGTAACAGAAGCTACCAGTCCTTGTTTACATTTGTGATCAGCTGTAATTGGACACAGCGATCATGTGCTAAAGAGCTGCTGTCATTTGCTTTTTACCCTGATCGATGATGTGCTGTGTCTGAGGGACACAGCTCACCACCAATCACTGCACTGCATTCCCTGGTGCTGCGCACAAGAGGAAAGTCTAGGAGGACGTCATATGATGTCCACCCAGAATTGTGAATGTCCCGCCCAGCCTATAGTAAAATGACAACTGAGTGGGTTAAAAATGTCCTTAATCATCACTACCATCAATACACAAATACTTTGCTGCATGTAAGCTAGTTGTGAGTGTTCTGGTACTATTAAAACTTTGTCCTTGGTGCGCAAATACCTAGCATGGAGGCTTGGACCCATGGAAGAGAAAATTATCCTCTATGTAACTGAAAGGGGATCAAGATCCAGAAGGCAATGCAAGGTTTGGATAGAGTATCTATAGATGGTTGTATTTGGAATTTAGATGGATGACCTATTAAGATGAACTGAGATTTAAAAGGAGTTAGAAGAGAGGGATACGGACCTGAATTTGAATTCTGTCCCTCTCAATCATTGATTATGATTTCTTGAGAGAATATGCACTTTCTAGTAATTTTCCATTTTCCATTCAATGTGTAATAACCCTTTACAATGTACACCCTGCTGCTTTGCTGTGCAACTCCCATTGTCTGTATACCAACCCTGTGCAGAAAATGTTCTATTTTTTGTACAATGAGAGTTTACTGTGAACTTTCTTTTGACTAAATATGAAACATTTAATGTACACTTTCTATTCACTATACATTAAACCTTCACTCTCTTCTGTGTCCACTTGATGGCCCAATAATCTCACTCCTCAATGTTATTTTTTTACCATTCATAACCTGCAGCAAAACAGCACCCAGTTCTATATCTGAATTTTCTGTCTGGATTACAAACTCTACTTTCTGATGCAAGACACGAATATGGTCTTAAAGAGGAAGTAAACCCTGATGAGTTTACTTCCTCTTTCATTCCCTGCAAAGGTAAAGCATAATGGACTACTATGCATCGCATAGTAGTCCATTATGTGTCACTTACCTGACACAGGAGCCAGCGATGTCACCGCTGTCCCCTGTAGTCCAGCGCATCCATCTTCTCGGTGGGTCTTCGCTGCTCCGCCGCTGGCATATTTGCCGTTGACGGTGCCGTGCTCAGTGCGCCTGCGCGCCGCTGTCTACGGCGCATGAGCCGTAGACAGCGGTGCCTGTCTTTCGGTAAATATCTCCTAAACCGTGTAGGTTTAGAAGATATTTCTTGGACCTACAGCTAAGCCTTAATCTAGGCTTACCTGTAGGTCAAAGTGTGTTGTAAGGGTTTACAACCACTTTAAGAGTTGAAAACACTTATTCTTTTGGCCATGTTATAAATCCAATTGTGTGCCTCTTGAACCCACTGGCATGTGCTTACTGACTATTAGTGATGGGCCAGAGATGCCCAGGTTCGGTACGAACCAGAACACCCAAACATGGAAAACGTTTGGACCCGAGCCACAAACCCTATTAAAGTCTATGGGTCCCAAAAGTGAAAAATCTAAAGTTCCCATTTTGAAGGCTTATATGCAAGTTATTGGTGGACATGTATCAATACAAATATTTTATTTTTAGAAAAGAGAAACAATAAAAACAAAAAAATCCTTTAAATATAGTGCCTGGCGGGGTTCCTTTAGTCTGACTGTAAATTGGCACATCTGTACCATGAATAAAAGCTGCTGCAGCAAAACTGACATATATATAAATAAAATAAAAATTACATTTAAATAGATTTTCCCAGCTGAAAGCTATTGTCATTGCTATTGAGTCTAGTATGGGTTTTAAGGGGAACTCCATGCCAAAAAAAAGAAAACAGCTTAGGAACCAAACATTGATATAATTAAATATACTTATTTCATTGATTTAGACAAATGTCTTACTGTGCTATTTCTGAAACAACAAATTCCCTGAGTCAGGGAACATTATGCCAAATATTTTAATGTAAGGCCTCATTCAAATAGCACAATGTCCCAGCTGCAGCAAGAATCCAGAAGATTCCTGAGGCTGGATTTACAGGTGGATATAGATAATTGTGACCGCTTAACCTGTACAAAGCAATGATAGGCTGACAACAGACAAAAGGATGACAACAGGATGACAACATTGACAACAGGATGCCTGTGGCCAATTATAGCTCAGGGGTTTAGTACACGCCCCACACTATATAAGGCTGCCAGCGCGGTGGCCTTGTGTAGTGTGTTCCGGCGGCGTGCAGGGAAAGAGCAAGATAGGCAGGGACAGTGTTCTTTTCTCAGGCATCTGCAGGAGTTAAAGTGGGTGTTGTGTGCCTCCAGCACAGTATACACTTGTATCTACCCTTTTTTGCTGGTGTTCTCTAATACAGGCATCTGCAGGAGTTAGTGGGTGTTGTGTGCCTCCAGCACAGCACAGTATACACCTGTATCTACCCTTTATTGCTGGTGTTCTCTAATACAGGCATCTGCAGGAGTTAAAGTGGATGTTGTGTGCCTCCAGCACAGTATACACCTGAAGATACCCCTTATTGCTGGTGTTGTCTGTTGCATATCTTGCATATTAGCCTTTGAAATTAGCATTTTTGATTTTGAACGTTTGAGTCCCATAGACTTAAATAGGGTTCTAAAGTTCGTACAAATTTTTGGTCCGTTCGAAGGTTCTGGTGCGAACCGAACCGGGGGGGTGTTTGGCTCATCCCTAATCTGCAGTTGAAGTAACTAGTGAGTTAAAAACAGAACCATTTTGATATTAGACCCTGTGTTTTCTGGCTGCTCAGGTCACATCCATAATACATTGCTAGGCAGCAGATGTTTCATAAGTCAACACATATGTAATTAGCGTTAATATGGGAATATTTGAAGACTGAAACAAATGTATGTTTCTAGAAATAAATCAAAGAGCATCATAGCAAAATTTATGAGTCTAGACTAGACTACTAAATAAAATGTTTAATTTAGAGCTAGAATAACAAGTTGCAAAAACATGGTACCAGTTAATGGGAATGTATTTACTTAGAGGTAAAATAACTATTATATCATATGTTTGGCTGCAGCAGAATAAAGGAAAAAAATGTTTGCAGAACATTCAGTATAAGGATCATGCACAGAAAATTTAAGAGCAATGAGAAACCCACAGAAGACTCACATCAACAGAAGGCCATGAAAGTTATGCATAGCTACAGATTTTAATCACCAGAAATTCATTCTTGGAGCATGTGTTGGTCTATTGAATAAAGTTCAATTAAGAGGAGACATTAAACCTAATTTATTAAACACAGTCTCATCAAATCTGTATGACAGAATAAGGGACAGGGGAAGTGGTTCTAAAAACTTGGGCATGTCTGTGCATTACTATTCCCATGTACTGTGTGTCATAGGGAAAAAAAATATATATTTTTTGCGTTTTCGGGAGGGTGAAATAATAATTTACTGTATCTGCATAACCCAATGATTTCTCAACTAACATATATATATAAAATGTTTAAAATTGAATTAATTTGTTATGAAGGTCATGGCAGAATGCAAAATGGTGTGGTGGTACCTTGATATATGACCTTTTATGAAGGGACCCTGTCATGCACCCATCGTCATGCACAATGCACAGGCATGTGAGCATGCTCATTGCCTAAATTGGTGCCTTTTAAGCCATCAGTCTGCACAGACTCGGAGTGATTTGTATTCAGCATTAGCTCCTGTTCTGTGACCTGCTATCCTGATTGTCTTCCCATTACTGACTCAGCTTTCATCTTGATTTACTCTGCTTTCATGCATATTCCCGACTTTGGCTTGTACCTTGAGTACACAGATGAGGTGCAGTTTCTGCAGGCATTGCTTGTTGTAGACTTTAGCCTGTACCCTGACCATGCATATGTCTGATGAATCTGTACCTTATCCATCTGCTTGTTGCTGACTGGGACCTGTAAAGCAGACTTGTTATCTGATTAGGCATCAGCCTGCGGATTTTGATACATGGCTGTTCGTATGCCTCTTACCTGGTGAGGTTTAACCTTGTGAAGACCTGGTGCACCCATGCTGTCAATCTATTATTTCAACACTTTCTAACCAGGTGGGCCTTCAAGACACTGCAGTAAGTTCTATTAGCGATTTTGGTCTGGAGGTGTAAGAAAGGTCATCCTGATCTCTTCAAGTTCCGTAAAAGGTATGTGAATTATCTTCAGTAGTACATCACAGTCTCTGACCAGTTATCCTGATTGTTTTCCCATTACGGACCCAAGTTCTGTCTCATTGTGCTCTGCTTACCTACTTGTTGGTGACTCCACATTGTACTCTAACTCTGTCTAGGGAATCTGTGAGATTGTTTTTCTGGACTTTTAGTTCTACTTTCAATACTATCATTGCACAAACTCTGATAAAAAATGAACACTACTTGGTCAGGGTTAAATCGTGTGCAACTTGGTATTGGACTTAACAACTCATGATATTCCATCTCCTTTCATCATTTTCAATACTGGTTACTCCCAAGAATATGTTTTGAGTCCCCTACTGTACACACTAGTGAACTATAATTGCTCATCCAATTATCCAACCAATCATATTATGAAGTTAGTAGATGATAGAGCAGTATTGAGATTCACAGTAATGAGACTAAGTACATGTAGGGCGTTGAGAAACTGCACTTTTAGTGCAAGGTAATAAAATGTAACATCAAAGTAAAGAAAACAAAGAAGATGCTAGATTTTAGAAATAATGACATTACCCTCCACCCCCTCTATATTGGTTGTGCAGTTGTTTAGGTGGTTTCATGCTTTAAATACTTGGGATGTACATTTCTGATAACCTCACATGGCGGACCAATATAGCCAGCATAGTGGGGAAAGTCCACCAAAGCCTTTATTTTATTTTTGAGGAGATTGAAATGTGTTGGTCTCCAGCCCATGTTTGTGGTCAAGGGCATCCTCATCTCTTGCATCACCATATGGTATGGTAACTGCTCTTCTGCAGATAGAGAGGCATAGATAGCACCCTACCCACTATCAGTCATCTTTGCAACAGCAGGTGAAGGAAAACAGCCTTTAATATTATGAAGCATACACTCATTCTTTCTACCTTCAGATCAGATGTTATGCAGCAGCAGGGCCAGAATTACATTCTGCATCATATTGAATAACTATAAACATTACTCTAATGCACCACTGCAAGTTGAGACTGACAAATCTCATTGAATTTTCTGCTGCTTATTAGGCCTAATGCACACTGGTCATTTTTACAGCTGCTGTTTTGGGCTTCAAGCATATTTTTCTGCAGTCAGTAAACTCTTCAGCATGTTATCCTATGTGTCCATGCACACATAAGCTGTTATCAGCTTTTTTGCCAGGTGCATTTTCTGACTGGGAAAAAAACCCTTCAAATTCTGAAAAAACATGGCTATTCTGCGTTAATAAGCATTTTTGAGCCATAGCGTTTGTGGAAGTATAGTTCTGTTTAAAAATAATTTAGTTGAAGATTGAAATACTGCATCAAGTGGACTTTATAGGCACCCAAGTAAGAGATCTAGAAAAATATTCCTAATATTTTCTTATTTTATTAAAAAAATTAATATATAAAAAGACTGAGGTACAGTTATTACCCTCATATGTAACATAAAAATACAATTAATTATTAATATACCCTGTACATATAGAGAATGACATCACATAATAACTAATGTAACCACACTCCTGACAATGAACCAAATAGGTTCTTAGATCATTGCCTGATGTAAATATCCAATAAGTTGTGTGTCCAAATCTAGATCCAGGTATATCAATTTTTTCAGAAGCTCGTTCCTCCCGGCTCCCTGCTCGTGACTTTGGATGTGGAAGTTTTGTATTCCAGCATCCCACACGAGCAGGGAGTTGGGACGATTCGCACCTTCCTCCAAGAGGAGGTTCACCATCGTTGGAAGTATAACCAGTTTATACTCAAACTGTTAGATTTTATTCTTACACATAACTGGTTTTGTTTCATGGACTCCCACTACCTCCAGGTGCAGGGAGTGGCTATGGGCACATGTTGTGCCCCAGCCTACTCTAACCTGTACCTGGGGAGATGGGAGAGAAAACTTTTTTTTCAGGGAAACGCTAGTGAAATTCACTGATCAGATCTTAGTTTGGAGACACTACATTGATGATGTCTTCATCGTTTGAACAGGTACTCGTACACTACTAGATGAATTCATATAGGTACTTAATATCAACCAACACAATTTAAGTTTCACTTTCACCTGTGATACCAAACAAACAAATTTTTTGGACCTTGTCATTTATAAAGACCATGACAATATATTTTTCTTGATCTCTTACTTGGGTGCCTATAAAGTCCACTTTATGCAGTATTTCAAATCTTCAACTAAATTATTTTCCGGACGATGGCACTCTATTACTAATACTAGCATAGTGTCACCCTATGTTAAAGTATTTTTTTGCGAAAACACAGAAAAATTATACTGCAAGAAAATGGAAAATTCATTCTATAGCTAGAGCTTTCTACAACTAATGCTACTGCATTTTTCATCATGTCCAGTGTGCATGAGGACTGATAAGCAAATGTAAAAATAATGTTTGATGTGACAAAGCAGTGAAATTAAATTTTAAATCATTGCGCACAACATAATAAAATTGTTTGGAAAAAAATAGCATCTTATTAACATGCAATGAAACTAAATATTGGGTCTATGAGAATCACTGTATTCACAGCCCTATCAAGCCTTTTATCAGTTGTTGACAACATTATTATACTACATTGGATTCATTTCCCTCATATAACTTTTTACAAAGTGTGAAACATGGACTTACTTAACCACTTGCTGACTGCGCACCATAGCTTTACTGCTACAGTGCAGGCTTGCTGTGCAGAATCACGTATTAAATGGCCCGGCTGTGCTGTGATTAGTGGGATGATTGCCAGCACCCACTAATCAGTGAGGAGGAAGACAGGACAGAGCTCTGTCAATGTAAACAATACTTAGCTCTATCCTATCAGCAGGGATGTGTTGGTTTTTGTGTCCCTGAAAAGCAGGGAATAAAAGCTGGCACATCCCTTAGTGAAAGCACCTCACAATACATACATAAACACTGGTTAGGCACACATTTAACCCATTGATTCGATTTTGCCCTAGATGTTTAACCTCTTCCCAGCCAGTTTCATTATATTGTGACAGTGTGTATTTTTAGCACTGATCACTGTATTAGTGTCACAGGTTCCCACAAATTGTAAAAAGCCTCAGTTGTGTCAGATTGTCCACCATACTATCACAGTCCATAGCTAGAAGTTGCTGATCGCTGGCATTACTAGTAGGGATGGCCTCGCGGTTTGCCTGGTCGTCGGTTTGTGGTGAATTTTGCGTGTTCGTGATTCACCAAACCAGAGGACTATTGCCCCTGTTCGCCCGGCGGACATATGCGTTTACAGTGTGAAAGAACTTTGACCCATGATGACACATCCATCATGGGGTACAGGACAACCAATTGAGACATTTCATCACATGGACAATTGGACATTCCCCCTACCTTATAAATAGACCTGATCTGGTGGCCATTTTGCATCCTGTCTTATTTCAGTGTAGGGACAGGATGCTGTGTGGAGCAGGGAGAGATTGTAGTGACAGAAATCACTAGCTATTAGGTCCACAAAAGTCCTTTTAAGGACTGGTATAGGTGTAGTACAGTATATAGGGTTCAGTGCACTGCTGTGCTGGTGATTGCAGCTGTCTTTTGTCAGTGTAGGGACAGGACGCTGTGTGGAGCAGGGAGAGTCAGTTTAACCACTAGCTAGCTATTACTACTAGGTCCACAAAGGTCCTTTTAAGGACTGGTATAGGTTTACAGTATATAGGGTGCTGGTGCACTGCTGCTGACTGCTGCCCGATTCTGCAGCTGTCTTTTGTCAGTGTAGGGACTGAGGGACAGTCTGAAAATCACTAGCTACTAGGTCCACAAAGGTCCTTTTAAGGACTGGTATAGGTGTACAATATATAGGGTTGTGGTGCACTGCTGTGCTGCAGATTACTGCTCGTTTCTGCAGCTGTCTTTAAACAGTGTAGGGACTGAGGGACAGTCTGCAAATCACTAGTGTTAGGTGTGACCTCAACAAGTCACCTATTTGTCAGGTTATGTTACCGTTTCCCAATTGTTAGTTAGAGTTCTTATCTAAGCAAAGAGAGACGGAGGTACTCAGTATTTCTGCTCAGAAGTCCGTACTTAACTCTGACTCTGAGGCTCTTTATTACATCTCTTTTATAGACAGAAAAAGGCAAGCATCAGCAATGTAAAAAAACAACAATTTGCAAAGAAAAGGCAATTCTCCGGGTGTTATCAGCTGATAAGACAATCTTCTGGGCGTAGACTGCTTTTTAGGGCTGATGTGGCCTCTTCTTATGCGTACGTGACTAAAGATGATGAGTCCTTATTTTACTGAGAAGGATAAAGACAGACAAGTATTTAGTAAAACATACTGTCAACCATTTTGTTTTCACATACCTTGATCCTTACATTTCCCCCTTTGACATCACCCCTCCCTCTTGCCCTGGGTCCACCTGAACAAGTTCTAGTCAGCCTATATCCAGAGTACTCTCCCTGACCGCGAGTTGTCAGAGGGGTATACACCCATCCCCCTGGACAGTACCAACATCTAAAATTCAGGAAGAGTGGCTTTTCTGCAAGATGGGTGATGTCAAGGATCTAAATCCACCTATCTTCACAAAAGTTCCATCTTTTCCGCAGCATTTACCTTGGCTTTCTTGCAAAAGCACATGAGCAGTTTAAAGCATGCATAAAAGAAAAATACGAATAAGAGCACCACTATAATTGTCATTGCTGCCTTCTTAACCCAAGAGAATAACCCTGAGAAACTAAAAGTTCCACCAAACGGATCCCAGTCGCGACCAAAATTTCGGGCCTTCTCTTGTAAATTCTTTACTTCCGTACGGTGTTGTGCAATGATGTCATAATAGTCAGGTACCTCAATGCTGGTGTTATGTATCCAAGTACAGCACTCATAGTCCTCAGTAGTTTCACAGAGTCCTGTCAGTGCTGCACTCATACTTTCAATTGCTAATTCATGTAATTCTAATTGTTGTCTGATGGCTCTGGTCTCCAGATTTAACTTAGTAATGTCATCAGAGTTTTTCTCCAAAACATCATTAATAATTCCTGTATAGTTATTTAGTCGTTTCATTAAGTCTATACCCCATCCTGTCCAGGACGGGAACCAAGCCCATGCCATGTCCTTCTTCAGGAATATTTCTCTTTTACTACGATACCTGAGGGGATACCTAGGGTGCATGCTAGCTTCTAATAGGTGATCACCTCGTTCATCACCTACTACTCCCATTACTGGTACTAAACTTGCGAGGTAGCACCATCCCTGAGCTCTTCTAGGTATCCAAGTATAACATTTATCCTCACAACAGATATATATATTATTTCCCAGTGCTACTGATCTACTACCGATATTATTTCTATAAAGGGAGGTGTATCCATAAAGAGATAGGTTACTCACTAACCACCTGGTGTTGTTGTCTGAAATATTACCGAGGAACTCAGCTAACGATTGGTGTGTGTGGGTTATACTAGGGTAGAAGACTGTGTTTTTCCCAGGAGTAGCTTCTGGTATGAAAATGGACAAGTTAAATTTGCTGTCTTGGCATTCTCCATTTCCTCCCGTTGTGTTCCCTAGGTTGAAACACCAATCAGGGGAAAAGGCGAGGCCATTTGACTTAAACATTACTGTCTCGCTGGTATTTGTTCTAATTATGTTAATGCTACTGTTAGCAAGATCAGTATAGTTTATAGGAACTGCCATCAGTGGTATACTTGCTGTGCTGGGGTGTAATTTGCTACAAATCCAACATTTCTCATATCCTGACTTCTGGGCATAAGCATATTTAAACTTCAGTAATAACATTTTTTTAGAAAATCCTTCATCCTTGTGTATTTTATTCTGTGAGGTAACCAAACTATTAGCCAGGATTACTGAAACAAAAAGAATAAAAAGATACATGTTGTCATTTGCCAACTGGCTCCTTTTTACAGTGAGAAGCGTGGATCCAGGTAGGTTTCCCTTCCAATTTCACTGAGGTTGCTGTAATCAATAGCACCTGGAAAGGACCTTCAAACCTTGGTTCCAGTGTCTTCCTGGTATGTTTCTTTACATACACATAGTCTCCCGGTTGTAAGTCGTGAGTACCTGTGACAGAATTAGGGTCTGGAAGAGAAGAATACACACTCTTGTGGATTTTAGTCAGACGCTGTTGTAACTGTATTACATACGTAGTTAAACTATCACATTGCAATTGCATACTTTGAGGAAAATATAAACCTAATCTAGGTGCACTTCCAAACAGTATTTCATATGGGGATAACCCGGTTTTTCCTGTTGGGGTTTACCTAATAGAGAACAAAGCTAAGGGTAGGCACTCAGGCCATGGTTTGTTCAACTCCTGCATGGCCTTTTGTATTTTCAGCTTGATTGTACCATTTACTCTTTCTACTGATCCTGAACTCTGTGGGCGGTAAGGAGTATGAAAACTTTGTTGAACCCCTAACATTGCCATCACATTTTGCATTATTTCTCCCGTGAAATGTGTCCCCCTATCTGATTCTATTGTTTCTGGGAGACCAAACCTAGGTATCAGCTCAGTAATCAGTTTCTTGGCGGTGGCTTTTGCCGTAGCTGATTTTACAGGATAACTTTCGGGCCAGCCTGAAAATAGGCAGATGCACACGAGAACAAATTCAAAGGGGCCGCTCTTAGGCATTTGTATGTAGTCAATCTGCAGTCTCTGAAAGGGATATTGGGCCCGGACCTGATGTTTACGTGGGGTTTTCACTCTCTGTCCTGGGTTATTAATCAGACAGATTTGGCATGCAGCACAGTAGTTCCTTGCAGTACTACTGAATCCAGGGGCTAGCCATCCTTGGCTTACAATCCTATACATAGAATTGGAGCTGACATGAGTGGGTAAGTGGACAGCCGCTGCCATTGCGGGGTATAGAGAAGCGGGTAGACATATTTTGTCTCCTTCTCTCCATACATTGTCAAGGCCTGGTGCAGCTCCCTCCTTAACCCAACGGTCCTTCTCAATAGCCCCTGCTTGTTCCTGTAGTTCGATTAGCTGCTGCCATGTGGTTTCGGGCATACTCACCTGTACCGTGGCTAAGGTCTCAGGGCTTACTTCCCCTAGAGCTGCCTTCTTTGCAGTTAAATCTGCAAATGCGTTTCCTTTTGCCTCAGTTGTTTTTGCGCTCGTGTGTGCCGCTATCTTCATGATGGCTACTCTTTTAACCTTTTGAAGATTGTTCAGGACTCTTTTGATTCCTTCACCATGTTTAACAGGTGTGCCTGCTGCTGTAAGGTAACCTCTAGCTTTCCATATTTGGCCATAATCATGTGCAACTCCGTAGGCGTATGCGGAATCAGTGTAAACGTTCCCTTCTTGTCCCTCCAAGTGTTCTAAGGCTTTCTCCAGAGCGGTTAGTTCCGCTTCTTGTGCCGACATGTGTGCTGGTAGTGACTTTGCCTCAATTACCTGTGTGTCCGTTACCACAGCATAACCTGTGTGATATTTACCTTTGTCATCGGCAAATCTACTACCATCTATGTACAGTGTGTGTTCTGCATTTGCAATGGGTATGTCTGTGACATGTGGGAACCCCGTGGTTTCTTGTTCCATAAGTTGAAAACAATCGTGTTCATCAGATGTCATGTCCTGAAACGAAAGTGTGTCAGAATCCTGAGTATCTTGTGCTGTGTCTACACCATTATCATCATTACTCCCCCCTGTCAAATCTGTCTGTAATGGTAAAAGCTGTGCTAAGTTAAAAGAAGTGCATCGCTGAAAGGTAACATTGGGGGGTAGGAGCAAGGTGCATTGTAGACGCAGCTGCCTTGCCATTGATATGTGTTTTGGCTGGACCTGTGACAAGATGGCGTATATGTCATGTGTGGTATGTACCACTACAGGATTGTCTAAGACAATTTCTGAGGATTTGTCAATGATAATTGACACTGCTGCAACTGCTCGTACACAGGACGGTGATCCTCTAGAGACAGGATCGAGAGCCGCCGAGAAGTATGCTACCGGCCTTTGTTTGATGTGTTGTTGTGTCAACACCCCTGTTGCGTGTCCCGTGATTTCAGCAATGTACAAATGAAATGTTTTGGTATAATCAGGGATCCCGATCGCAGGTGCCGAAATTAGTAACCTTTTTAAGGTGCTAAAAGATTCATGACCTGCTTCTGTGAGTACATAGGGTACTATTTTCAAGCAATCATATAATGGCTGCATCAGAGAACTGGCATGTGGTATCCATTGTCTACAATATGACACCATTCCCAGAAACATACGAAGTTGCTTAAAGTTGCGTGGGACATTCATTTGTCTTATGGCCTGGACTCGGTCTTCAGTGAGGTGTCGAGTACCCTGGGATATACAGTGGCCCAAAAAGACAACCTTTTTCTGACATACCTGTAACTTAGTTCTATTCACCTTGCACCCTTTTTCAGCCAGGAATTGTAACAATGAGAGAGTGGCTTTTAAACAAGTATCGTTATCCGGACAACATAACAATAGGTCATCTACATATTGTAACAATACACAAGTGTCAGGCGGTAGCCATTCTCCTAACACTGTCTGCAGGGCTTGTGAGTAAAGAGTTGGCGAATGCGCCATCCCTTTTCCTGACAATACTCCCATCCCTCCTCTTTAGCCCTGTTGGATACCTTAATTAGACATTGTATTTGTGATACCCATCCGTTTTTCAATATCTCTCCCTGTCTGTCTTTCTTTATTTCTTCCCAACCTTCTACACTTAATCCATTTTCTCCATCCATCCCCAATTTCTTGAGAATCCTATTTGTGCCTTGTGCCTTATCCTTCCCATACAACATTGTAATTATGTCTTTAACACTATAACATTTCTGAGATTCCTCCTGGGGTTTACCCTGTGTCTGGCCCATTTTGACAGTCTTGCCTAGGTGGCGTTTGGATCACTTATTAAGTGTCTCGTTGCCTTCTCCTCCTAGGGTGCCAAAATATTAAAACTTTGTCCGGGGTATTTACTTTGAAACCGAACTACTTTATACCCCAACCAGACAATGAATGCGACTACTAATACAGCAGACACGACAATCACAATCATCACTTATAGGTGGCCAAACACATATGACTAGATCTCCGGGACTTTGTGGAGACCTTATTCCCTTCCCATTACCATGGAATCTCTCAGCATTCGTTTCTTATTCCTGCTTTATCGAGGCAGTCAGGACTTATACTTTCAACCCGTTTTTAGGCTCATGAATCAAAAAGCGTATATCAAACTTAAGTGTCGGACCCCCAAAGTACTCTTACGAGTTAAGGGCGCATTCCGTTACCCATTGGGATGATATATGTTTCAATTCACACCATACAAACAGGGCTTATCTCATTCACAACAGACAGATGACAAGTAGACAGACAAGAAACAACGGTAACATAAGCCAAAATATTAAGTTCAAGACCCGCTTACTACAGAGGTTGGTGTTTACCTGAAGAACAATATAGACAGACCAGGTGGGCACAAATCTAAGAAGCACGGAGTTTATAAGAAAATAAAGCTTTTCTTACCTGCGCAGGTTTTTGTCTGTGGTTCCTGATGTGCCCGACCACTTCGTTCCGTCCTTATGTTCGTTCGCCTCTTTGTAGTTTCTTTCTGCAGGTCCCTGTTCGGGCGCCAGAATGTTAGGTGTGACCTCAACAAGTCACCTATTTGTCAGGTTATGTTACCGTTTCCCAATTGTTAGTTAGAGTTCTTATCTAAGCAAAGAGACACGGAGGTACTCAGTATTTCTGCTCAGAAGTCCGTACTTAACTCTGACTCTGAGGCTCTTTATTACATCTCTTTTATAGACAGAAAAAGGCAAGCATCAGCAATGTAAAAAAACAACAATTTGCAAAGAAAAGGCAATTCTCCGGGTGTTATCAGCTGATAAGACAATCTTCTGGGCGTAGACTGCTTTTTAGGGCTGATGTGGCCTCTTCTTATGCGTACGTGACTAAAGATGATGAGTCCTTATTTTACTGAGAAGGATAAAGACAGACAAGTATTTAGTAAAACATACTGTCAACCATTTTGTTTCCACATACCTTGATCCTTACACTAGCTACAGTACTAGGTCCACAAAGATCCTTTTAAGGACTGGTATAGGTGTACAATATATAGGGTTGCGGTGCACTGCTGTGCTACAGATTACTGCTCGTTTCTGCAGCTGTCTTTTATCAGTGTAGGGACTGAGGGGCAGTCTGCAAATCACTAGCTACTAGGTCCACAAAGGTCCTTTTAAGGACTGGTATAGGTGTACAATATATAGGGTTGTGGTGCACTGCTGTGCTGCAGATAACTGCTCATTTCTGCAGCTGTCTTTTATCAGTGTAGGGACTGAGGGACAGTCTGCAAATCACTAGCTACTAGCTCCACAAAGGTCCTTTTAAAGACTGGTATAGGTGTACTATTTGGTGTGCAGTATATATGTGTGTAATACACGTATAAAATACTTGCACATATAGAAAGCATAGTACAGTGCATTTCCACTGTGCAGCATTGTGACTGCTGAGTGGTTCTGCAGCGATACTACAAAGAGTGACAAACGCAATAAAAAAAAGTATTATAACTGGTGTGATACAGTGGCCCCCAAAAACGACAGATTGAAGCGGGGTGTTATATACCTTCTTCCACATACATACTGCACTTCTCTAGAGACTTTTGTCACAGGGTCATTTAAAAAATAACAGGCAGAGGAAGAGGCAAGCCCTTCCGCAGGGGTGGTAGGGATAGGGCAGGAGCAACAGGCTTGAGCCAAAATGGCAAATTGCAGAAGGTGCGTGCGATTACATCAAAGGACGCACCAGACTTGGTTGAGTGGTTCACTCTTCTGCACCCTCCTCATCCTCTCGATCTGCACCCTCTTCTTCACTCTCTGCTGTGTGCACCCCCAAAGACATTACCACCAACACCACCACCATATACCTTCCGCTTGAGTCACAGGAATTATTTTCCGATCCATATCAAGACATTTCCGATGCGCAGCCACTCTTGGCATTGGAACAGGAAGAGGAGGTAGCAACAACCACTACTCAGCAGTCTGACGACAGTACCCAGATCTGCCCAAGGAGGAGGTTGGTCCCCGCTGTTGCTGCCTACTCCGAGATCTCTAATTATAGCATTGGAGAAGGTGACGGCGATGATGACGTGTCTTGTGATGTCACGTGGGTGCCCACAAGAGAGGAAGAGGAGGGGAGTTCAGAGGGCGATATGGACCAGCAGATAGGGAAGAGAAGCAGGAAGAACTTACATTGCACAGGAGGGATAAAGCAGACTGCTAATGTATCAGGAGCGAGGCATCAGCTATGTATGGTCATATCTGGCGCTCCCAGGACGCCGGCACATGGCTCCGCAGTGTGAGCTTTTTTTAACGTGTCCGTTGCTGACAGTAGTGTTGCCATCTGCAATCTTTTCAGTCAACGCATAAGTCGCGGTAAGCCCAACACTCACCTAGGGATGACCGCCTTAAGAAGGCACATGAGCTGCCATCACCGAGCCCAGTGGGAACAATGGAACACACAAAGCCACACTCCAGGCTCTCACCGTCCAGCCTCGTCTTCTACTTCTCCTTCTCCTCTCTCCTCACAATTGTCCTTCACTCCACCTTCCATCATGCCATCCTCACGTTTTTCTGGAAAAAGGCAGACTTCCGTGGGCCAAATGTTTGAGCGTAAAAAAATGATGACACCGGATAACCCTCTTGCCCAACAGTTGATGGCTGGCTTGTCAGAACTGATAGCCCGCCAACTACTGCCATATAAACTGGTGGACTCGGAGGCCTTTCGAAAATTTGTGGCCATTGGAACACCACAATGGAAGGTCCCAGGAAGGAAGTATTTCTCACAGAAGGGCATCCCAGAGCTATGTGGCCATGTTCAGCGGCAAGTGAATGTATCTCTGGCACATAGTGTTGGTGCCAAGATACATCTGACCACAGACACGTGGTCTAGCAAACACGGGCAGGGAAGGTATATCACTTTTACTGCCCACTGGGTGAACCTTCTGACGGGCGTCAAGCATGTAACTCATGGCACCCGTGTAGATTTGGTTTTACCGCCATGGATTGCATGCAGGCCTGGCCCCCAAAAACGACAAATTGAAGCGGGGTGTTATATACCTTCTTCCACATACATACTGCACTTCTCTAGAGACTTTTGTCACAGGGTCATTTAAAAAATAACAGGCAGAGGAAGAGGCAAGCCCTTCCGCAGGGGTGGTAGGGATAGGGCAGGAGCAACAGGCTTGAGCCAAAATGGCAAATTGCAGAAGGTGCGTGCGATTACATCAAAGGACGCACCAGACTTGGTTGAGTGGCTCACTCTTCTGCACCCTCCTCATCCTCTCGATCTGCACCCTCTTCTTCACTCTCTGCTGTGTGCACCCCCAAAGACATTACCACCAACACCACCACCATATACCTTCCGCTTGAGTCACAGGAATTATTTTCCGATCCATATCAAGACATTTCCGATGCGCAGCCACTCTTGGCATTGGAACAGGAAGAGGAGGTAGCAACAACCACTACTCAGCAGTCTGACGACAGTACCCAGATCTGCCCAAGGAGGAGGTTGGTCCCCGCTGTTGCTGCCTACTCCGAGATCTCTAATTATAGCATTGGAGAAGGTGACGGCGATGATGACGTGTCTTGTGATGTCACGTGGGTGCCCACAAGAGAGAAAGAGGAGGGGAGTTCAGAGGGCGATATGGACCAGCAGATAGGGAAGAGAAGCAGGAAGAACTTACATTGCACAGGAGGGATAAAGCAGACTGCTAATGTATCAGGAGCGAGGCATCAGCTATGTATGGTCATATCTGGCGCTCCCAGGACGCCGGCACATGGCTCCGCAGTGTGAGCTTTTTTTAACGTGTCCGTTGCTGACAGTAGTGTTGCCATCTGCAATCTTTTCAGTCAACGCATAAGTCGCGGTAAGCCCAACACTCACCTAGGGATGACCGCCTTAAGAAGGCACATGAGCTGCCATCACCGAGCCCAGTGGGAGCAATGGAACACACAAAGCCACACTCCAGGCTCTCACCGTCCAGCCTCGTCTTCTACTTCTCCTTCTCCTCTCTCCTCACAATTGTCCTTCACTCCACCTTCCATCATGCCACCCTCACGTTTTTCTGGAAAAAGGCAGACTTCCGTGGGCCAAATGTTTGAGCGTAAAAAAATGATGACACCGGATAACCCTCTTGCCCAACAGTTGATGACTGGCTTGTCAGAACTGATAGCCCGCCAACTACTGCCATATAAACTGGTGGACTCGGAGGCCTTTCGAAAATTTGTGGCCATTGGAACACCACAATGGAAGGTCCCAGGAAGGAAGTATTTCTCACAGAAGGGCATCCCAGAGCTATGTGGCCATGTTCAGCGGCAAGTGAATGTATCTCTGGCACATAGTGTTGGTGCCAAGATACATCTGACCACAGACACGTGGTCTAGCAAACACGGGCAGGGAAGGTATATCACTTTTACTGCCCACTGGGTGAACCTTCTGACGGGCGTCAAGCATGTAACTCATGGCACCCGTGTAGATTTGGTTTTACCGCCATGGATTGCATGCAGGCCTGGCTCTTCTCCTCCTCCTACTCCATCCTCCTCCCTCTCCTCCTTGGCTGACTCCTCCTTTTCTGCTGCTAGTGTCTCTTCTGCTGCGCCGCCCAAGCTCCCCAGAACCTATTCGATATGCCAAGTGAGGCGTTGCCATGCTGTGCTGCGTCTGTTGTGCCTGGAAGCCAAGAGCCACACTGGCCCGGCACTCCTTTCAGCTTTGCGTTCACAGGCAGATCAGTGGCTAACACCACTCAATTTGACAGTTGGTAAAGTGGTGTGTGACAACGGTGCCAATCTGCTTAGCGCATTGAAACAGGGCAAAATTATGCACGTGCCATGCATGGCACACATGTTAAACTTGGTTGTGCAGCGATTCGTTGTCAAATACCCTGGGGTCCAGGACATCTTGCGGAAGGCAAGGAAAATCTCGGGCCATTTCAGAAGATCTTACACGGCCATGCCTTGCCTTGCTGACATTCAGCGGTGACACAATCTGCCGGTCAGACGTCTTATTTGTGATTGCCCGACGCGATGGAACTCAACCTTCTATATGCTTGATAGGCTGCTCCAGCGAAAATGTGCAGTTAACGTCTACCTGTACGAACTCTGTGGCAGAACAGGTTCTGGGGAGCTTGGTTTTTTTCCCCGCGCCAGTGGCTGCTCATGCACGACACATGCAGACTTCTGCGACCATTTTATGAGTTCACCAAACTGGTCAGTCGCAGCCATGGCGCCATCAGTGACATGGTACCTTATGCCTTCTTTATGGAGCGTGCATTGATTTGTGTCATTGATCAAGCCTTGGAGGAGCAGGAGCAAGAAGATGAGGAAGTCGCAATGCTGGATGAATTCCCAAGGAGGGCTACTCTATCTGAGACAAGTCAACAACAGGAGTCTGAAGAGGAGTCAGAGGAGGATGGTGCCGGGCGGATGAGGAGGAGCCAGAAGAGCATGCTTTAAACTTTTCTGGGATCCCTGTTGTTGTGCGTGGATAGGGAGAGGAGAACGAAATTATCCTGGATGATGAGCAGGAGCCAGGCCACCACACCGCTTCCAGTTTAGTGCAAATGGGGGCATCCATGCTCCAGTGTTTTAACAGGGACCCCCGTATAAAAAGCATAAGGGTCAAGGACCAGTACTGGGTGGCAACGTACTTAGACCCCCGGTACAAACACAAAATGGCGGAAATGTTACCACCGTCACAGATGGCTGTCAGAATGGAGCACTTCCAGGCCTTGCTTCGAGAAATGCTGCATTCTGCTTTTGCGTGCGCTGGCAGAGGAGGAATTCCCACTCCCAGAGAAAGAGTTGCGGATACCAATCCAACAGCGCCTGCAAGAAGAGGGCGGTTTGAAGATGTGTTGGTGACTTCTGATATGAGGTCATTCTTTCAGCCGACCCATCGACAGGTCTCATCCTGATCCAGCATCAGGGAATGCCTAGACCGACAGGTGTCCGACTACATTGGGTTAACGCCCGATGTGGACGCTCTGAGGAGTGATGAACCCCTGGACTACTGGGTGGGCAGGCTTGACCTCTGGCCAGAGCTTGCCCAATTTGCAATGGAACTGTTGGCTTGCCCCTCGTCCAGCGTCCTGTCCGAAAGGACGTTCAGCGCAGCAGGGGGGATCGTGACCGATAAGCGCACTCGTCTAGCTCACGACAGTGTTGACTACCTCACATTTATAAAAATGAATGAGGCATGGATCTTGGAGGAATTCAACACGTGACCAGTAGACCATGTATATGCATAGCTCTATAAACAATTTATTTAATCGAGCACACAGACCTTTTTTCTACCTTTGGCTCACTTCCTTGTACAAAAATAACACACCATACTAAATGCCCTCCTGTTTGAAGAGGTTGAGCGGTGTCATATTTTTGGGTCTAGCAGCAAGTTGCTGGTATAGTGCTGCTGTCAGTTCTCTCTATCTCGGTGCTGGTGTCAGTGCTCTCTATCTCGGTGCTGGTGTCAGTGCTCTCTCTCTATCTCGGTGCTGGTGTGGTCTCAGTGCTCTCTATCTCGGTGCTGGTGTGGTGTCAGTGATCTCTATTTTGGTGCTGGTGTCAGTGCTCTCTCTCTATCTCAGTGCTGGTGTCAGTGCTCTCTATCATGGTGCTGGTGTCAGTGCTCTCTATCACGGTGCTATTGTCAGTGCTCTCTCTCTATCTCGGTGCTGGTTTCAGTGCTCTCTATCACGGTGCCGGTGTCAGTGCTCTCTATCACGGTGCTGGTGCTCATCTCCTGCACCCTCTTCCTAGCCTACCCTGACCTTTCCTCTCCTCCATTGCCTTCATGCGCTTCTGAGTCCTGAATTGTCAAAATTATATAAAAAAAGAATGCCTGTCATTGTCGATCCCAGATTCACTTCATACTTTTGTTATGTCAGTGACCATGTGGTGGGACTATGCATGCACAGCTAGTAAGTATTTTGTGGCTGAAAATATGATCTGTAGTTTTTTTAAGGTTTGTCTGCCATTGAAGTCAATGGGGCCCGCCACAAACTTTGCGGTTCGCGAACTTTTGGCCTCATTCGCAGTTCGCATTCGCAAAACGTCCCATCGGAAGTTCGTCCATCTCTAATGAAGATACGTTGAGTAAATAGGTACCCTTTTATGTCACGCTTCAAAATTGCACTCGCTCGTGGAATGGCACCAAACTTTGGTATTTAAAAATCCCCATAGGCGACGCTTTAAAATTTTTTTACTGGTTACATGTTTTGCGTTACAGAGGAGGTCTAGGGCTTATTTTTTTAGTGTGACACTTTAAAAAAAAAAATGATTACTTTTACTCCTATTACAAGGAATGTAAACATCCCTTGTAATAGGAATATGGCATGATCGGACCTATTTACAGTCAATAAGACCCCACATCTCACCTCTAGGCTGGGAAGCCTAAAATAAAAATAAATAAAAAAATGATTCCCAGCCGAGGAGGCGCCGTTATTTGAATGCAGAGGCTGGGCGTGACGTCATAACATCACGCCCGGCCTCCGAACGATCATAGAGACTCTGACGACCATCTGGCGACCAATCTCTATGATCATTATCCGGGGGCCGGCGGATCTTGTGAGTCGGTAGAAGCACCGGAGGGCGGCAGGAGGGGGGATGTCCCCTTCCGCTGCCCGTAAGAACGATCAAGCAGTAGAACAGCCGCTATGATCATTCTTATGGTGCAGGGAATCGCGGCTGAAAATGCCGATATCTGAATGATGTCTGTAGCCTCAGGCATCATTCAGATATAACCCCGGAAAGTCAAGGCCGTCCCAGGACGTCCACCTGGCGCAAATTGTTTAAAATGAAATTCAGACACTGTCTCTCCATCTATCTCTCTCTCTCTCTCTTAGCGACGCAACGCACTACGCAAGGCCGCCGCGCAGGCGGCCTTATATAGTGTGGGGCATGTATTAAACCCCCTGAACCTGTGGCCAATTATGGCTCTCTTCGCTTACGGTGCTGTGATTGGCCAAGCATGCGGATCATAGTGCATGCTTGGCCAATCATCAGCCAGCAATGCACTGCGATGCCACAGTGAATTATGGGCCATGAGCGCCACTCAAATTTGTCACGAACGCCCCATAATGTTTGGATTTCACTGAATAGGCGAACAGCCGGCGTTCGAGTCAAACATGGGTTTGACTCAAACACTCAGCTCATCCCTACTCACCTTTGATGTATTTTTTTTTTCTTCTCAAGCCTTGCATCAGTTACCATAGTTATACTGAATGATTTTAGTGCTACTTTCAATTTTTATTAATATAATATAGCTGTATATTTTTTTGCCACCATCAGGCCTGAAGCAAGTACTACCACCTGCTGACTATAGAGATGACCGAGGACCAGAACATCCCTGATCATCTCTATGGTCTAAGAAATCGAAAACGACAAGTATTTTTTGTTCCTTCCTTTTTTGGTCAAATGTAAACAGGCTATTACTGGCCTGTGAAAGCATTGGATCAAAACAATCTTGGTTTGATCCAATGCTTTTAAGGGCAGAGGAGAGATCTGGTTTCTATTAGACCCCAGATCTCTCATTAAAAAATACCCACCACTGCCCATGCTATCATAAGGGATGTTGTTCATCTCTTGTGATAGCAATAAAGTTGATAAAAATAAATAAAGAGACAGTGTAAAAAATGAAATAAACAAAATACAAAAAAATAAAAATATAAAGTACTCTTGCCCACCCGTGCTTGAGCCCTAAGGTGTGCATTCAGCAGCAACCCCCGCAGGTAATGGCTGGCTATGAGGACTGCACTGAATACCTCTGCCCGCCAATGACCAATGTCTGGTTAGATGTACATATTAAATTACATAAATTTAGCACTACCCTTGCAGCAGCTGCTTGGTAATTTGGGTTCTCTGTTCTGTGCCTCAATTCCAAGAACACCCTCACCCCCTCTGACACATCTGGTTGAATGAAAGCTATTGCAAGCACTTATAAGAACATGACTATAGACAGGGCTGCAGTGGTTAAAGGTCTATTGGCCAATAGAAGGAGCAGTCAGCCCTGACTGTAGCCCTGACTGACAAGATTCCAGCCCTGCCTAGGTCCAATCAGACACCGGTGGCATCACTTCCTGTTCCACAGTCCATGCTGGTCTGTGTGGAGCTGCTTGGTTTCTTTGCTCCTGGAAAAAAGTGTTTTTAACATTATCCTATTAAAGTCATCATTTTAATATTAGGCCGCGCACACACGCGGGGACTGTTCGCCCAACTTTGTCCGTCAAACAGTTTCGGCAAACAGTCCGCTCAAAATTAGCATGGACGGACATGGCAACACACGACGAACGAACAGTTTGCTGAAACCGTGCGCGATGACGTGAACGGCACGTACGACGGGACGAAAAATACGACGTCCTATACACTGCATTATAACTTTCGGTGTGTTAAGCCTTTCTGAGCATGCGCGGAACTTAGTTTGTCGAACAAGCCTACACACGGGCGGACTGTTCGCTCAAACAAGGTTTCAGCGGACAGTTTTACGGAATTTCCGAAAAACCTTGTTCGTCAAACTGTCCGCTGAAACTGTCCGCTTAAAGCCCACACACGAGCGGACTGTCCGCCCAAACACTGTTCAGCGGACAAAGTTGGGCGAACAGTCCGCCCGTGTGTACGCGGCCTTACACTCAGGTTGGTGCCTCCCCTCCCTGGTTTTTCCTTTGTTCAATGCATTAGTGCACGTTTAGCTCAGTATATTTCTGTGTGTTGCATGCAATTTTAACGCTGTATATATCAGTGCATTGTGTACCATTTAACGCAGTATATTTCTGTGCATTAGAGTATGTTTAACACAGTATATTACAGTGCGTTACGTGCCATTAATGCAGTATATTTCTGTGCATTAATGCACATTTAACACAGTATATTCCAGTGTGTTACGTGCCGTTTAACGCAACATATTTCAGTGCATTACTGCAAGTTTAACGCCGTATGTTTCAGTGTGTTACGTGCCATTTAACGCAGTATATTTCTGTGCGTTAGTGTAAATTGAATGCAGTAAATTTCAGTGCATTACTGCAAATTTAATGCAGTATATTTCTGTGCATTAGTGACGTTTAACGCAGTATAATTCTGTGCGTTACTGCAAGTTTAACGCTGTATATTTCAGTGTGTTAGTGCACATTTAACACAGTATATTTGTGTGTTACTGCACGTTTGACATAGTATATTGCAGTGGCTCAGTGTAGTTTTACTGCAATATATTATAATGTTTCAGTGGAGTGTGTCTGTGTAGTGAGTACTCAAGTTAAAGTGCACCAAACACCACTTTATATTGATTAAAATGCATCCATGTACACATTTCCACATCCTTAATACATTTTGGTAATAAACACCCCCCATCATGTCTGGGAGAATAACATGGAGAGGCAAATGTTCCCATGGCACTGTGAGGGGGCCAGCAGCATATGTGTCCACAGGCAAAGGTGGATGTTGTCAGTCCTCAGGCAGGGCATAATTTCCTCTGTTTAGTGATGTTGCCCATGCTATCCAGCCACAGCATGCAGAGGAGGTGGTGGATTAGCTTACTAAACAATCCTCATTCTCTGTCACCCAAGCAGAGACTAGTGCGCAGTCCACTGAAGCTGCCAGAGTGGCTAAACCTGTCTCCTTGTCCAAAGCTATTCCTGCCATAGCCCTAGCATCAGGCATGGAGGAGTCAGCTGAGTTATTTGAACATAGCATCAGCCACTTGCTTCCTGCCAATGCATAGCCATTACTTGATCCAGATGTTGGTTCTGAGGTTGAGGAAGGCAGGAACATGAGCCTACAGAGAGGGGAGAACACTGGTACACAAATTGGCAGTCATGTTCCCCCAGCCTTTTCTTTTCAGTCTATATGAGTTTTTGTCACATTCGTATGTAGCTGCTGCATGCATTGTTTAACTGCAATCTTAGCACAGTAATTACCAAGTTTTTCTATGCACCCCCAGCCGCAGCGAATTGCCAAGTTGTCTCCAGTGGTAATGAAGATGGAGGAGATGATGATGATGAGGTCACTGCAGCCACCCTATTCCATCACATTGTGAAGCTGTTATCTCTCACAGCTCAGCTGTCTAGGCCTTTTTAGCACTTGTGCAGTCAATCGCACTGTGGCAATTTGCAAATTTTGTCCCAAGCACATCAAGCGTGGCAAAAACACCATTTGGGTACCACATGCTTGACAAGACATTTAACCTCCCATCATTTAGCCCATTGGTAAGAGCACCTGAAAGCCATGCAAAAGGTGTGCAATTCTGTTCCTCCTCCTTGTTCACCTCAGTCTACCCCCACTATACCTCATGACCTCTCAACAGCCTCCACTGACAGGGATAATGGTATAGTGCAGGTTGTCCCATGTCCTTGCAGCACATCTGCCAGTAGCACACCATCAGCTGTAGACTCTAGCTGGCTAATTTCTCTGCCCCATCTGCTGCAGTAAAAAAATATATACAGTCACTGCCACCCACATGCCCCGCATCTAAATGCCAGCTTGTTAAAGCTGCTGGCTCTACACCTTCTGCCTTTCCATCTGATGGATTCTACCCCTTCTGTGAATTTGCAGAATGTGCTGTACAGCAATGGCAGTTTCCCAGTCACAATTTCTTTTCACGCAAGGCCATTTCAGCTCTGTACCATCATGTGGAAGGCAATTTTGTGGCATCATTGGGGAAGGCAGTCAGCCGCAAAGTCCACATTAATGCGGTCCAGTAAGCATGGTCAGGGACAATATATTTCATTCACTGGATGCTGGGTAACTCTGCCTGCAACTCAGAAGGATGCAGGACAGGGCTCAGTGCTGCAGCTTATTGTGCCTCCACATCTCCATACAGCTAGTGGTGATATGAGATTTATCAGCTCTACCGCCTCCTTCTCCTCTGTGCCCTCCTCTGCTGAATTGTCCTATGAACCACAAGTACCCCCTAAGCGTTCAAAGGGCTCTTCAATAAGTCAGACTAAAAGATGCCATGCAGTGCTTCAGCTGGTGTGTCTAGGAGACAGGAACCACACCAGAGCAGAGATATTTGCAGCTCTGCAGGAACAGGCCCAGAGGTGGTTCACACCACGCCAGCCGGAGCCAGGAATGGTGGTTTGGGATAATAGCACAAATCTCCTGTCCACCCTTAGACAGGGAAAGTTGACACATGTGCCATGCCTGGCCTGTCCTCAATTCAGCGGTGCAGCATTTCTTAAATAGGTACCCAGAGTTGGAAGATCTGCTAAAGCAAGTCAGAAGAGTCTGTAGCCATTTCAGGAGGTCATACACAGCCAGTGCTCGGTTGGCTGAAATTCAGCAGGAATTCAGCAGTAATTCCACCTGCCCATAAAGCGCCTGACATTTCTGACATGCCCATCAGGTGGAACTCGACTTTGGCAATGCTGCACATGCAGGGCTGTCAACGAGTACCTGTGTGTCATGGTTATGCAATAGAGTCTGCTTACCTGTCTCCATGTGTTAATCTCTAGAGACCAGCCGACTCTCACTTGACTGATTTTGTAATCCCTCCTCTGGCATGGCTCCACCCTAGCTCCTATCAGAGAACGCCATATTAACCTGTGCACTGCAGGCCTACTCTGCTGATCAACCTTTGTGTGTTTGGCTTCCTGTTACCTGCCGTGCGCTCTTCTGTTACCGACTTTGGCGTGTCCCTGACTATCCCTGTTTGCCTGTGATCCTGACCTTTTGGCATGTCCCTGACTATCCCTGTTTGCTTGTGATCATGAACCTTTGGCGTGAACTCTGCTGTCTTTGTCTGCTTGTGGCCCCGACCTTGGCTTTATCCCTCACTATCCCTATCCTCCTGTTGCCTACTTTGGGTGTGAGCTGGGGGACCCTGGGGGTTGCGACCTGGAGCCAGTTGCAGCCCAGTCCATCCTCACCACTAGAGGCTCTGGTGAGCACCTGCTGGCTCTTAGACTCCGCGCCTCAGGGAATCCTACTCTCTAACCTGGTGGGATCCATCTTGGTGTTCCGGCAGCCCTGCCTTCCTTATCACCTTGACTCCCATGCGCAGCAGTCAGCCGTAGGATCCACAACCTTGCAGTGCACTCCTGATCCCTACGGTGTGCATCTGTCACCTGGCCTCTAGGTGACCTGACACTATGTGAGTATGGAACAACGACATGCTCAAGCTGGCTCTGCTTTTTTCCCCATGCCAATGGCTGCTCATAAAGAATGCATGCACTGTACTGTCACCATTTGAGGCCACAAGGATGGTGAGCCATGACAATGCAGTAACATAATCCCTGTTGTGTTCCAGCTGGAGCAGACTCTGTGTGGCATTATGGACAGGGTACTCAAGGCAGAGCAGCAGGAGGGAGGCAGAGCAGAGGGAAGAAGAGGAGCACTTCCTTTACTCTTAAAGCTCACTTTATGCAGACACAATTGTGCCTACGCCACAGAACACACAAGATGAGAGGGAGGAGGAGGAGGATTCTGACAGTTTTGGAGGCATTGAAGCAGAGGAAGACATATGTCAAACAGTAAGAGGCTTTCCATCAACAGAACCCTTGGGAGTAGTACATGGCTGGGAGGAGGCAGTTGCGGATACTATAATCCTCAGTTACCCTGAGGAGTCTGCTGCTCATGTCTCTGCAAATTTGCAGTGCCTGAGTTCCCTCATGCTTCAAAGCCTGCAAAATTACCCAAGAATATGTGGCGTAAAGGAGAAGGATCACTATTGGTTGGCAACCCTCCTTGACCTTAGTTACAAGGGGAAAGTCTCATAACTCATCCCATCCCCACAAAGAGTGTAGAAGATGAAATCTCTTGAGAGATAACTTCAAAGATCAGTTTATCTGACGCTTTTTCAGACTCTAGGTTACAGTGTTGTGGAAAATGTAGTTTTGAGGCTTCTGCTTTACAGTCGACGATTCGCAGACTTACTGGGTCATGAGAATAGACCACTGGCCAGAACTTTCCCAATATTCAATTGAGCTGCTGGGCTGCCCTGCATCCAAACGGCCATTCGGTGCTGCTGGAGGTTTTGTTACTGATAATAGAATGCCTCTGTCCACAGACTCTGTGGACCGTATGCCATTTATCAAAATGAATCAGCCCTAGATTACCAGCAGCTATGAAGCCCTTGACGCCGATGTCATGGATTAAGTCTTTTGAGATGTGGAATCTCTGCAAGACTTCTAGGCTGTCTAGTGTTGTGGGTGTTGATTTCATCTAGAAGAATTTTTAAAGTGTAGGTTTCATGGGCACAATTAACACCCAAATACCAATTTTTCCACACCTGTTTGACAAGTGAATATCATTTACATTTTTGACAGCAAGGCCAATTCTTGCTTTCATCAAGGGTATCTCTATAGGGTTATGGTGTGAAGGTGTCATAGCCACCCAAAGACCAATTTTTCGGAAACTCTTTAACAGGGGTATATCATTGCAATTTTTGACAGAAAGGCCAATTCTTGCTTTCATCAAGAGTACCTCTATAGGGTTACAGTGTGAAGGGTGCCACCGACACCAAAAAAACAATTATTCCACACCTGTTACTTCTATCCAAAGTCTGTGGAAGAGACCCTAGAATTTATCCAAAAAATCTCTAATCTTGTTCCCAGTGCACTACATTGTGGCCTCATCACATAGACTGGCCCTGCAAGCTATTGCTTACAAAATAAAAAAAGCTTGCAGGGAAAATTAATTTTTTTTGGCTTTATAAATGCAATTATTGCTGCAGTAGCTTCTATACACAGTGCAGATGTGCCACTTTACAGGTAGACTAATGGGACCCCCAGGCACTATATTGAAAGGAATTTTTCAGTTGTATGCTTTCACTTTAAGCATCAATAAATTACTGCTCATTTAAAAATGATGTTTTTTACAAATATGTCCCCCAGGGCAATACCCAGACCCCCATAACCATTGTATGCCCAATTACTTGCATATAAGCCTTCAAAATTGGCACAGTTTGGAGCCCAGCAACTCCAATGAGGTTCGATATTCAGGTCAGAACTCTTGCAATGTTCAAAGGTTCTGGTGAAAACTGAACAGGGAGTCATTGGCCCATCTGTAATAAATAGCAATGCAAACACCGTCTGTTTCAATTTTTTTTGATGTGGTCATGTGGCTGCAAAGCTCCAGTAGCTCTGGGCTCCATATCCTCTGGTGTGGCTGGAAGGAGAAAACCCCTGCCCTTTGACAATAGCTAAAGAACTGGAAAATGGCAGGTGACATTACTGAAATTCAGCCCCATTGACGGACTGCACCTTCACATTAAAGAGGAAGTAAACTTCCTCTGCCAACATTTACCTATAGGTAAGCAGTATTATAGGCTAGTGCAAATATCTCCTAAACATGTACCGTTTAGGAGAAATTTACATTACATGCAGCCAGTGACATCACTGGTGCATGTGCTCTTAAGGAACGCCACGGATGCTGTTTCTTTCTAACCCTGTGCCATGAACGGCAACTCCCATGCGCATGTGCGGGAGTGACATCATCATGGCTCCGGCTAATCACAGACCTGGAGCCTCCGAACCCGGAAGCAAAATGCGTGTAAATGGAAGCAGCTACTGTACTGACATTGTGGTGCTGGTACAGCTTAGTTTAAAGATAAGTTTCACATAATGTGCTAGTATGCGATGCATATAATCACATAGAACAACTTACAAAAAATATATTCACATTGAGATTTGTGGTACATTGTGTGCAAGGAAATAATGAAGAATGGGGAGGCAGCATTTTAAACTAGGCTTACCTTAGCCTTTCCCGCTACTTTAAAGTGCAACTGAAGGCAAAGGTCTGGAACATCTGTTTGTCCTGTTTATCAAAATCACCAAAAGTGAAAGTGATAGCGA
Source organism: Lithobates pipiens (assembly GCF_037356315.1). Classification (NCBI taxonomy): domain Eukaryota; kingdom Metazoa; phylum Chordata; class Amphibia; order Anura; family Ranidae; genus Lithobates; species Lithobates pipiens. The sequence continues at coordinate 19,854,399 of NW_027507787.1, forward strand.
ATCCGAAATTGTGGGTTGTCCCCAAAAGAGGAATAGAGAGGAAATTTGCATTGGGAACACTAGTTCTGGTGATCCTGATGACAGCCAGGGTTCCCTTACCTTGGTGAGATTTCTTTTTACTTCCTGTCCTGGCTATAGGGCTATAAAGGGACAAAGATAGCAAATAAATTCCGACTGAGATTATAACCCCCCACTCTATCCAAATTTTTATAAAAAAGTTTTCATTTATTTTAAGTGAATTTTCTGATTCTAGCACATTTGGCTGCAGCATTTTTGAATGGCAATATTAGATCATTTATTGGTTTCACTAGTTACTTGAAATTGCTGTTTAACAAAATAAGCTAGTCAATACAGATATGTTTTCCCAGTAGTAATTAAGGGCCGAATCACCTTTGCATCTTTCTACAGCAAAAAGAATGTTAATGTACAAGCAGCCCCCCTATCCTACAGTATATTTGTTACATTTCAATGTATATATTTCCATGGTCTCTTTGCTTCCACTCTTAGATCACGTGTATCTTCTTTAGTGCCTAAGACACCAAATATCAAAGTTCTCCCAAGCCAAAACAATAATGAGGAACAAGTGTTAACAAAAACAGAAACACAGCTGTCACATTAAATGAACACTAAGGCTCTTGAGCTTGCACTTTAAAATAACAGAATTACTAATGACAAGCTGTTTCTATAAGAGAAATCCAAACAACAAGATCACTTTACAAAACATTAGAGAGATGGGATGAGGATTAACTTTCTGTAACATGAACAAAGAAGACACATCTACCCCAGCACGCTTCTGTGTTAGTTTGGTTAGATTGTCTTCAGATGTCTGTCAAATCCCACAGAGTGTCTTGCCATGGTGTTCATGCATTTACTTGCTATCTCACTCTGCTGTAAACTTTAGCCAAGCTGGTAATACTCTAGAGAGTATTTATCCCTAGTAGTCACCATGCTACTAATTACTCTACAACAGTGGTGGCTGGTGCATTGCTGTATCCTGGCCTAGGCCGACGAGGCCCAGGCCTAGGGCAGCACTTTGCAGGGGGGCAGCACGGACAGAGTCCCACCAGCTTGCGCTACACTTTTAATGTAGCATCAGTCTTATGGGGCAGACAGGGCTGAGAGGCAGATTAGATTATCCCTAGTAGTCACCATGCTACTAATTACTCTACACCAGTGGTGGCTGGTGCATTGCTGTTTCCTGGCCTAGGCCGACTAGGCCCAGGCCTAGGGCAGCACTTTGCAGGGGGGCAGCACGGACAGAGTCCCGCCAGCTTGCGCTACACTTTTAATGTAGCGTCAGTCTTATGGGGCAGACTGGGCTGAGAGGCAGATTAGTCTAGCGCCACCATAAAGCAGTTGCACTGCTTCCAGTATGAGGGCGGCCGGCATTTCACAACTGTGGGGGGGGGGGGGGGGGTGCAGCTTCTTTCTAATTTTGACTGTCCTCTCATCCTGGACCAAAAACCTTCCTCACTGTGCTATGTGTTTTCTGCTTGACCATTTGCATGGTTATATCTTCTTAGTGCTCTCCATAAAATTATAAGAAATTTGTGCTTAAAGTAGAATTATAGGCAACACTTTTTTTTCAATTTTAGATAGAATAAGGGAGGGTTATAGCCCCTGTCAGTTGATTTTTTTTTACCATCCCTGTCCCATTGCACAGATTTCCCTTCACTTCCTGCCTCATAGCCAAACAAGAAGTGAGAAGAAATCTATGCAAATTAAGGGAATCCATTGCCCCCCCCCCCCCCCCAGGCCCCCAGAACTAGTGTCCCTACTCAAACATTTCAGGGTAGGTCTTAAACAGCAAGGGGTGTGGCCTTGACAGGAAAGGGTAGGTCATAGTTAAATTAGGGGGTGCACGAGTTTAGTCAGGCCATGGGCAGCACAAAACCTAAATACACTACTGGGCTGGTGGTCATTTCTTTGGGGGGGGGGGGGCAAACAGTGCACCCACAAGCACCCCTCCATCAGTCAGGTCATTTATGGCAGGCAGCTTCCCCTTCCCCCGATTCCTGGTTGGTTAGGATGACAATCACTGTAGAAATAGTGAATATTCATTCTCTATGGTCACACTTTTTATAAAGCCCATTAGAGACTCTGTCTCTAATCATGTGCTTCAAAAAAACACCCCCCCCCCATTGGAATTCATGCATCCAGCTTCCTGCATAGGGGCTGGACGCATAAACAGGGGGGTGGCACCCGTACACCCCTAATGGATGGGCCGCCACTGATCTACACTCAGAACATCTATTCCACCAACTAGCAATGTGGTGAGTGTGTTATTCCATATAACTAATTAGCATTCATCTGGCTTTATAAAAGTGAGGGCCCGTTCATACCAAAGAGTGCGCATTGTTGTGCGCATAAAGTGGTGTGAGGTTTAACATGTGTTGCACAGCAATGCATTGTTAACATTGATTGATTTTTTTTTTAATCTAAACTTTAATAGAATTGCAAGGACTGAAGCACATTGTGATGCACTACATAGCATCAGAATGCACTGAACAAAATGCAACATTGGCTAGTTTTTTAGTGTACAAGAAAATATTGCATTCTTGTGAACTGAAGCCATTGCATTTATCTTGCATTGGGACTGCATTGGGCAACACTGCCAAACACTGCAGGTGTGGCCGCGTCCTGAAATGCCAGCTTTATTTATTAACCACTAGAAGAGCAGGCCTATTCTAAAACTTTTTGTTTACAAGTACAAATCAGCATTTTTTGCTAGAAAATTACTTAGAATCCCAAACTTTACAATAAAATGGTGGTCATTGCAATTTTTTATGTCACACGATATTTGCGCTGTGGTTTTTTAAATGCAATTTTTTTGGAAATTTTTTTTGGGAAAAAACACTTTAACCACTTGCCTACTGGACACTTTTAGCCCCTTCCTGCCCAGTACAATTTTCAGCTTTCAGCACAGTCACTTTGAATGGCAACTGTGCAGTCATGCTACACTGTACCCATATGAAATGCTTATATATCTTTTTCATACAAATAGAGCTTTGTTTTAGTGGTATTTAATCACCACTGGGTTTTTAATTTTTTGCAAAATAAATGAAAAAAGACCAGAAATTTTGAAAAAAAAACAAAAAACTTTTTTCACAGTTTGATATAGAATTTTGCAAACAGACAATTTTTCTCCTTCATTGATGGGCACTGATAGGCTGCACTGATGAGGCACCACGGGTGGGTACTGATGAGGAGGCACTGATGGGCACTGATTGGCAGCACTGATGAGCACTAGTCGGTAGAACTGGTGGACACTGTTGAGACTGCACTGATAATCCGAACACTGATAATTAGTGTCCTGATCGTCAGTGTAAATGTCCGTTCGACACACAGATCCACGTCCTGGCAGGGGAGAGGAGACCAATGGTGTGTTCCCAGTACAGAGGAACACCGATCGGTCTCCTCCCCTTGTGAGTCGCCTCCCCCCACAGTTAGAATCACTCCCAGGGAGAATAATTAACCCCTGCAGCGCCCCCTAGTGTTAACCCCTTCCCTGCCAGTCACATTTACACAGTAATCAGTGCAATTTTATAGCACCGACTATGTAAATGTGACTGGTCCTAAAAATGTTTTAAAATTGTCCGATATGTCCATCACAATGTCTCAGTCATGAAAAAAATCACAGATCGCCGCCATTACTAGTAAAAAAAAAAATCTATCCCCTATTTTGTAGATGCTATAACTTTTTTGCGCAAACCAATCAATATACGCTTATTGCGATTTTTTTTTTTACCAAAACTATGTAGAAGAATATGTATCAACCCAAACTGAGCTATTTTAAATGAGATATTTATTATAGCAAAAAGTTAAAAATATTGTGTTTTTTTCAATTGTCGCTCTTCTTTTGTTTATAGCGCAAAAAATAAACACAGCAGAGGTGATCAAATACCACCAAAAGAAATCTCTATTTGTGGCAAAAAAATTACATCAATTTTGTTTGGGTGCAACGTGGCACGACCGCGCAATTGTCAGTTAAAGCGATGCAGTGTCAAATCGCAAAAAGTGCTCTGATAAGGAAGGGGGTAAAATCTTCCGGGGCTGAAGTGGTTAATGATCTGTATCACCTGTTGCTATATTGGATAGGTTTATATAAGGAGAATAATGCTGACTTATCTTTGTAATGAATAATCGCATCTGTTAGTGTGTGAAATGCGTCTCCATTTGAACTGTTTGTAACACTTTGGATATTCATTTATTAAACAAGAATTTTGATGGATCTTGGAGTGCAGCCATTTCTTCAGTGTTGTTTTTCGCACTGGGCTTTCTAATTGATACGGCAGCGGAGGAAGGAAGAGGGGACCCCCGTCTCTCGGAAGAAAAGAACGGTACCGTTCAAAAACAGTTACCTGTTCCCCCCCTTCCCCCCTGAAAGGTGCTAAATGTGCCACCGGAGAGGGGGAGGAGACAAATAAGTGGAAGTTCCGGGTTGCGAATCCGCGGCGTTTTCCCGCATCGCATTACTCCCGCCGGCAGTTCACACTGCCCTATGCGGACGGCTGGGAGTGTCAATGATATGTTAATGACACCCCCAGATCCGTCCGCATATCGCAGTGCGATCTGCCGACTCGCACAGGAATCGGATCGCATGGTGTGAACCCCCATGCGATCCGATTCTGTTGCGGACCAAAAAAAGGGTCCCGTGCGAGTTTGCTGCGGGAGCAATGCGAATTCAGCCATACTATCTGTATGGCTGAACTCGCATCGCTACGGAGATCGGATGTGATTTGCGGTGCGAATCACATCCGGATCTCCCCCCGCAGCAGTGTGAACCCAGCCTTAAAGTCCACATTCCTCATATCACACCACTTTAGCTACTTTATGTATTCTGCTTATCAAGGGCCTTTTGCTGTTAAATTGTGCCTCTCATAATAATATCAAAGCCAAAATTTAAAATTGAATTCTGGGATAAGCAAATAATGTCTAAATACAAGAGTCATGTGTATTCTTACTAGACTCTCGGTGTGCTTTGTATTTCTTTCAAATCTCTGTAATAATCCAGTGTGAAACTTTGCAGCAGCTTCCTATAATAAAGGCCGGTCACTGCTGCTCTCTCACTCCTAGTGAAGGGTGATTGGACTTGTCTCTGCCTCTGCTGTGGGTTTCTTTAGGCAACTTGTAGTGGGTGGAGCCAGCTGGGCCCCACCCACAGCTTCGCTCTCTGCACATGCTATGTACAGTACACTGATTATGTCATATACTTTTATATGGTAATATCTGGATTTGCAGAGGTGTTTGGTGCACACAGAATGGATTTATATCCTCTGTGGCTATTGAAAAATATATTTAAATTAAGGTTTTTGCACCTGGAGTTAAGCTTTAATATGCTTACATATACTGCAGAGTGATCTGATAGATCACTCTTTACCCGCTCCACAGTCAGGTTAGATCACAGTGGTAAAATAAACCACCTTAACCTTTCCCAGAGGGTAACGGTGGGTATACCATCTACTTATGTGGATAACCTTATCAGCTCAAGACCAAGGGCTCACCCTGCAATGGGGGTTCAGCTCCTACCAACTAAATGAATAGTGTAATAAACCCAAAACTAACAGATATTAAATATAATACAAAATATTGCATATACCCAAGTGAAGTGAACTTCTATAGGTGCATTGTGTTTAAAGTCCAGGCTCTAAAGAGTATATATCTAAGCAAAAAATGTACACAAAATATATATAGTAATGTACCACAGATAGTCAATTAAATGTCCCAAAATTTTATTCAATAAAGTGCAAGCCCAAAAAACAAAAAAATGCAAAAATGGCACCAAAAAACAAAAAAAGGAAAAAACACCAAAAAAATTGCATCAGTTACAGAAGACGCATAAGTGCATCTATTCCAGTAAGAAAAAACAGTTTGTGCTTTAGTAAATTGTTGCAGGTGACTTCAAGTGCTCACAAAAACTTGACTGGTGACTTGCTTGCTCCCCCTCTTAGGTCCCTATTCACCAGCTCCTGTAACCCCTACAGGAGTAATCAGCATGCACATTCACAATGTAGACCGATATTCGCAGGCGTCAGCTTCAGCACCCATGCAAAGGAGACACCTGGTGCTGTCTGGAGATCTCAAAGTCTCTAGAAGGATTGCAGAAGCTGACACCTGCGAATATTGGTCTGACTGTAGAGCTGGTAAAGGGTGATCTATCAGATCACTCTTCAGTATACAGGTGGCACCACCTACCCCCTTTTTTCCTGTTTACTTTTATCTTTAAAAGCTCCCCCATGGGAGGAGGGGGAGGCTGCAACATTTACCTTATTTTTGTCCTAAGCGCAGTACTCTTCTTATTTATTTTTTAATATGCTTATATTTTGCCTTTCCTGGTTCCTCTGTCCCTATTTCATTAACCACTTGCTTACCGGGCCAATTCTGACATTTCTCTCATATATATGTAAAAATCTGTGTTTTGGGAGTGTGACTTGATGCACGGCAGAGATGGCAGCACAGTGAAGGAGCTCAGATGGAACCACAGCCTTCTACCCATCTCTCCGCACATTACATTTGGGATAATGAGCAAGAAGAGCTATCAACACTGCACACTAGATCCCACCGCTCTTCGGCTGCTCACAGTGGGAGAAATATATCAGTTCTCTTTAAGAGCCAGGCGTTTTATCGGAACAGCATGCCTGGAAGCAAGATCGTGCTGCCACAAGTGGAAGAAGATTGCAGCGTGTACTCGCAATCTGCTACGGAGGATAACAGTAGGGGAACAAAAATGAGAAAGATATCCCCTATGGTGGGGTTTTTTGGGCAGCAATACAATATCTGTAATACAATAAAAAACATATATTTGTGCACAGTAGAAATTAACTACTGAAAAAGCTGAAAAATAGAGCGAATTTATTATTTTATAAGTGTTTATTAGTATAAAAAAAGAGAATTGAATAAATGACACAATAGTCAAGAATTGAACTCCACTTGGCAATCAATTTTTTACAACTATTTTGTCATTATTTCAATATATCTATGAACTGATGTGGTTTTCATGTATATTTATAATATCTGTAAGGGTCCGTTCACACAGGGGCAACTCCGATCCGACTTCAGGTCGCCCCTAGTCGCCTCAGGTCGGACAACATTTAAAAAGCAATGTAAGTGAATGAGAGCCGTCTTAATGCACGCTACTGAAGTCGCTCCGACTTCAGAAAAGGTTCCTGTACTACTTGAATCCAACTTGTAGGCGACCGGTACCCATTGATTTCAATGGAGGAGGTCGCCTCCAAGTCGGATCTCCGTCTATACGGAGGCGACTCTGACAGAATTATCAGCTCTCAAGAGGGAACTCCACGCCAAATTTATGAAAAAAAAATTGGCGTGGGTTCCCCCTCAGAGAGCATACCAGGCCCTTAGGTCTGGTATGAATATTGAGGGGAACCCCCTACGCCGAAAAAACGGTGTGGGGGTCCCCCCAGATCCATACCAGATCCTTATCCGAGCACGCTACCCGGCCGGCCAGGAAAGGGGGTGGGGGCGAGCGTGCGGCCCCCCTCCTGAGCCGTACCAGGCCGCGTGCCCTCAACATGGGGGGTGCCTTGGGGAAGGGGGGCCACGTGGCCCCCCCACCCCAAAGCACCTTGTCCCCATGTTGATGAGGACAAGGGCCTCTTCCTGACAACCCTGGCCGTTGGTTGTCGGGGTCTGCGGGCGGGGGGCTTATCGGAATCCAAGAGCCCCCTTTAATAATGGGGCCCCCGGATACCGGCCCCCCACCCTATGTGAATGAGTATGGGGTACAACGTACCCCTACCCATTCACCTGTGAAAAAAATGTAAAAAAAAAACACAACACAGGGTTAAAATAGTTTATTGCACAGCTCCGGGGGTCTTCCGTCTTCAGGGGTCTTCTCGCCGGACTCCTCCGCTATCTTCTGCTAGCTCTTTTGCTAGCGGAGGAGCCCGGCTTTCTTCTTTGTCGCCGCCCCTTCTTCCGATTTCGGGGGTCTTGTCCCCCTCTTCGGTTCTTCTTGCCGGGCCACCGCTTCTTCTTTCAGCTCTTTTACTAGCGGTGGCCCGGTCTTTTGGCCCAGCAGCAAAAATGTTCGCTGGTTCAAATCCCAACCATGACACCACCTGCCTGGAGCTTGCATGCTCTCCCCGTGGGTATCCCAGCCTCCCCCCACACACCAAAGACATGTTTGCAGGTTAATCAGATCTCGTCCAAACTGACCACAGTATGCATAAATGTGAGTTTCAAGACAGACCATGTATTCAGGCTCACTGACTCCTTTTTCACGCTGCTAATGATCTCTCTAAGTCAAAGATGTGACTTAGTCATTCTAGTCAGCAAAGATGCCTCCTTTGAACTCACAGACAGACTTACAGACCCGGGAGGAAGTTACCTGTTCCTCAAGGGGAAATGTTGTGGAATCCCTATTACGCTAGCAAATGTTTACTTCCCAAACACATCCCATCTAGCTTTTTTCCAGTGCATGCTAAAAGATCTTGAGGGCTTTACTTCCAGATGTCTAATTTTTGGAGGGGAGAAAGCCCTCTAATATACCCCCATAACACATGTCTTACACTCAGTGGATGAGTTGTAGAGAGAGCTGATGGGGGCCCCAGACAAGGAGGTAAGGGACCACTCTGTTATATCATTGCACAGAGCAAGTAAGTCAACCATGTGTTTTTTTTGTTTTATTTTAGGTAAAAAAAATGATATCCTTAGAACCACTTTGGGAATCTGATAGTTAATAAAGCCCAATTGCAATGCTCCATTTCTGAATTCATGTACAGTGCCCTTGAAATAGCATTCACCCCTTGAAATGTTCCACTGTTTGTCATGTTACAAACAAAAACGTAAATATTTTATTTGGATTTTATGTGATAGACCAACACAAAGTGGCACATAATTGTGAAGTGGAAGGAAAATGATAAATGGTTTTCAATTTATTTTTACAAATAAATATGTGAAGCGTGTGGTGTGCATTTGTATTCAGCCGCCCTGAGTCAATACTTTGTAGAACCACCTTTTGCTGCAATTATAGCTGCAAGTGTTTTTTGGTATGTCTCTACCAGCTTTGCTTTGTGACATTTTCGCACATTCTTCTTTTCAAAATAGCTCACGCTCTGTCAGTTTGGATGGAGAGTTTCTGTGATCAGCAATTTTTAAGTCTTGCCACAAATTCTCACTTGAATTCTCACTGGGTCATTTTAACACAGGAATATGTTATGATCTAAACCATTCCATTGTAGCTTTGGTTGTATGTTTAGGGTTACTGTCTTGCTGGAAGGGAAACATCTACCTCAGTCTCAAGTCTTTTCCAGACTCTAACAGGTTTTCTTCTAAGATTGTCCTGTAGTTGGCTCCATCCATCTTCTCATCAACTCTGACCAGCGTCCCTGTCCCTGCTGAAGAAAAACATCCCCAGAACATGATGCTGCCACAACCATGTTTCACGGTGGGGATGGTGTGTTCAGGGTGATGTGGAATTTTAGTTATCTGCTACACATAACGTTTTGCTTTTAGGCCGAAAAGTTACATTTTGGTCTCATCTGACTAGAGCACCACATGGCTTCTAGCAAACTGAAAACAGGACTTTTTATGGCTTTCTTTCAACAATGGCTTTCTTTTTGCCACTCTTCCATAAAGGCCAGATTTGGGCAGATTCTCCCACCTAAGCTGTGGATCTCTGCAGCTCCTCCAGAGTTACCATGGGCCTCTTGTCTGCTTCTCTGATTAATTCATTCTTTGCCTGGCCTGTCAGTTTAAGTGGATAGTCATGTCTTGGTAGGTTTGCAGTTGTGCCATACTCTTTCCATTTTCGTATGATGGATTGAACAGTACTCCGTGAGATGTTCAAAGCTTCGAATTTTTTTTATAGACTAACCCTGCTTTAAACTTCTCCAGAACTGTATCCCTGACCTGTCTGGTGTGTTCCTTGGTCTTCATCCTTCTGTTCACTAAGGTTCTCTAACAAACCTCTGAAGGCTTCACAGAACAGCTGTATTTACACTGAGATTAAATTGCACACAGGTGGACTCTATTTACTAATTGGGTGACTTCTGAAGGCAATTGGTTCCACTAGATTTTAGTTAGGGGTATCAGAGTAAAGGGGGGCTGAATACAAATGCAATGTTTTATTCCAGAGTAATCTGCACTTTTAAAAGTACACGTGCAGTACATTTTACAATTATTATTTCATTATCCCCTCATAAAAAAATACATTTGCTGTTTCCTGTCTGAGAATTTCTTTTATACAACTTGTTCAAATTATTTATACTGCAACTTATTTCTTAGGAATGTATTTACTATGTAATATTACTCCAAAAGGGTAAAAAATCATAATGATGCAAGTCGCAAATGAAAACAAATTCCAGAAATGCAGAGTTAGAGCTTATTAAAGATATAAAGCACACTGTATTTATAAGCATGCAACTTATGATATTAAAAGGACATACAGTAATAAATACTCTCCCAATGTTGTAAAAAAAGGTGGATGTACAAGGTTTAACTATGATACAGGAATGCTTTGCTGGGTCAGGAGAGAGCATTAGGAATTAAAGCATAACCAAAGAAAATGTTTTTTAAATAACTATAGACACATTTTGTTTCTCATTTTGGATAGAGTAAAGCCCCGTACACACGATCATACAGTCCGCCCGTGTGTGGGCTCCGGAGGGCTTTTTTTACCCAAATGTCCGGCGGACTAAGAAAGTAGTTTTGCACATCAATCTGTCCGCCGGACTCACATTTCGGTGGACACTATGGCCGTGTGTGTGCTAATCCGCCGTACTTTTGAAATGAACTGACTTTTCCCGCCCGGAGAGAAGAAGAGAAGAACAGAAGGCGGCGGCGGCGACAGAAGACCGGGCCACCTCTTGTAAAAGAGCTAGAAGAAGGCGCGGTGGCCTGGCAAGAAGAACCGAAGAGGGGGACAAGACCCCTGAAGTCGGAAGAAGAGGGCATCGGCGAAGAAGAAAGCCAGGCTCCTCCACTAGTAAAAGAGCTAGCAGAAGATAGCGGAGGAGTCAGGCGAGAAGACCCCTGAAGACGGAAGAAGACCCCCAGAGCTGTGCAATAAACTATTTTAACCCTTGGGTGTTGTGTTTTTTTTACATTTTTTTCACAGGTGAATGGGTAGGGGTACATTGTACCCCATATTCATTCGCATAGGGCATATTAAAGGGGGCTCACGGATTCCGATAAGCCGCCCCCTGCAGACCCCGACAACCAACGGCCAGGGTTGTCGGGAAGTGGCCCTTGTCCTCATCAACATGGGGACAATGTGCTTTGGGGTCGGGGGCCGTGTGGCCCCCCTTCCCCAAAGCACCCCCCATGTTGAGGGCGCGCGGCCTGGTACGGCTCAGGAGGGGGGGCTCTCGCTCGTCCCCACCCCCTTTCCTGGCTGGCCAGGTAGCGTGCTCAGATAAGGTTCTGATATGGACCTGGGGGGGACCCCCATGCAGTTTTTTCAGCGTAGGGATTCCCCTTTAAGTCCATACCAGGTGACGGGGCCAGCGACGCCTCCTTCGCTGGTCCTGGCTACCTGGAGCCGCGCTCAAAATGAACGGACTTTCCTCCGTGTGTGTGGGCGAGTCCGGTCATTTCAAAAGTACAGCGGATAGTCCAGCGGTACGGCAGATAGCCTGCCGCAAAAGTACCGTGTGTGGGCAGGTAGCTCGTTCAGAAAGTCCGGCGGGCAGACCGGCGGTTTGTCCGCCAGACTAAGTCCACCGGATAGTCTGATACGTGTGTACACGGCATAAGGGAGGGTCATAACTCCTGTGAGTTTATTTTTTGCCATCTGTGTCCCACTGGGAGATTTCCCTTAATTTCCCATAGCCAAAACAGGAAGTGAGAGGAAATCCCTGCAAATTAAGGGAATCTCTTGGGGACGCCAAGGTCACCAGAGCTAGTGTCCCCATTGAGAGATTTTCTCTCTATTACTTTCCTGGGGACAACCAAAAATGTGGGCTTTTCTTTTACCTTCAATGATAATGGTAATCAGGACAGATAGAGAAGATGAATCTCCCTAATGGGGGCACAGACATTAAGTTCTAATCCCTCTAAACGCTATCCAAAACTAAAAAAGAAAAAGGTTTTGTCTTAAAAGTGATTGTAAAGTCTTGTTTAAAAAAATAAAATAAAAAAATAAAAAACATGTTATACTTACCTCCTCTGTGCAGTTGGTTTTGCACAGGGCAGGGTATTCCCAGTCCCTCTATGCTGCTCCTGACCCCTTCATTCTATCAAGTGCCTCCACAGTCAGCCGCTTCCTATGGGGGCACTGAAGTCAAGTCACAGCTCCTTGTGTCCATTCAGACATGGAGCCCCAACCTCCCCCCTCTCTCTCCTGACTTTGATTGACAGCGATGGGAGCCAATGGTGCCACTGCTGTGTCTCAGCCAATCAGGAGGCGTGTCCTGAAAGGCTTATGCCCCGTACACACGAGAGGGATTAAGTCTGACAGACCTCCAAAGGAGTTCCGACGGAGTTCCGACGGAGTTCTGGCGGACTTTTCGACCGAACGGACTTGACCACACACCATCACACCAAACTCCGACGGAGTCGAACGTGATGACGTACGACTGGATTCGACGTAGGAAGTTCATAGACAGTAGCCAATAGCTGCCCTAGCGTCGGTTTTAGTCCGTCGGAGTAGCACACACACGAGCAAATTTTTCGAAGGGGACCAGGTCCGGCGGAGTTCCGTCGGGAAAATTTGAAGCATGCTTCATTTCTAAAGTCCGTCAGACTTTTGCGAAGCTAAAGTCCGTTGCAACCCACACACGATCGGATAGTCTGACGGACTCGGTCTGACGGACTTTGGATGTTGAAAAGTCCGCTCGTGTGTACGGGGCTTTAGACATTCGTTGACATCGCTGGAGAAAGATGGAGCTCAGGTAAATAATTGGTGGGTGATGGTGATGCTGCTACACACAAAAGGTTTTATATCTTAATGCATATAATGCATTAAGAAAAAAAAAAATTCTGCCTTTACAAAATCCGTCTGAAAAAATCTGACGGATTTTGTTGTCAGAATGTCCGACCGTGTGTACAGGGCATAAAGGGGAATTGCCCTCTTATTTTGAATATATCTTTTCACTTCCTGTTAAGTCTACAGGATAAGAAGTAAAAGGAAAAAAAAATAGAAAATTGTTTTTAACCCCTTTCTACTTTATCCAATGATCCATAAGTCTTGTGGCCCTTTTTTTTTAGTTTCATGAAAAAAAAGTAAAATTGGACCTCAAAGGTTTGGACAGTTAAAGCGTTTGTTACCCCCAAAACGTCATATTCCTGATATGTGCCTGCTGTACCATGTACTTGTATTAGAAAGTATCCTGTTATCTTTGTATTGCTTCATTTGAGAAATGCCTGGTGTTTCTGTCAGTCCTTCTGCTTACTTATTAAAAACTGACTACACTAAGCAGAAGAACACAGCATAATCAGCTCTTTAGCTACACTGGGAACTCAGTGTGCTATCTTTCAATGATCAGACTTGTCCTGACACACCTCTGCTGCACAGCCATTTACTGGGAAGCTCAGTGTACTGCTGTTTCTCCTCCCTCCAGCTCTTATGCAGCTAAGGACTGAGGGAATGTGATCACTTATAAAAAAGGTATTTATAATGTATTTTGATATCTCTTCAAAAATGTTTTGCCTTCCATTCCTATTTAAAACTGAATGGGTTTTTTACAAGGTGATCATTTACAATCATTTTATGCTGGGCAAGGGGCAATTCTATACTAGCAGGTCCATCAGAATTCAGACATTTAAGTGGGGTACACCCTATAAGAAAATCGGGCAAATGTTAGTCTGTTTTTCCACGTTGTTTCACAGCAAATCGGAACTGATGAACGAACATTCATACGACAAAGGCTTTTTTTTCTTGTTTCTGATCATGCCCAGTCTTTCTTTTCTGATTTTTCTTGTATGAAAATCGTACGAAAACGGTACACATTAAGTGAAAATCCTTTGTTCTGTAACCGTACGAGGAGATGACACAAAAATACAACTGATTGATTTAATGATTGAGATATTGGATGTATTTTCTGAACTGGTCCAGTATTAACAAATGAATGGATCCGCTACAGATTTGTGTCCTATCTTTAAAGCGGAGTTTCACCCAAAAGTGGAAGTTCATCTTTAAGAACTCCTGTCATTTACAACACATGCACCTGGTAGGTTCACCTGCAGTAAATGGTGAATGTCCGATTCCCTGATTTACAAATATGCCCTTATGAGTCTACTTCATGACCTGTGCTGGGTCAACAGAATTAGTGACTGCATACAACATCATGTCAAGATAGTATCAGCCATTCGATCTACTCACACATGCTGGTATTCCGGTCTATTATTATTATCAGGCTATGTCTAAACTGGTTTAAATTCTACATTGTGTCCCCCATATAGGATATTTTTAATTAAATAAGCACAGGTCAGATGACAACTGAGGTAGACAACTACACAGGTCCTTCACGCTAGATGATACTATACTATATCATGGTACATCTTTTTCTACAAGTAAAATTATGAAACAATTGTTTGATTATAGTGTACAACTACTAAACTGAAAACTGTCAAAAATCTGATTTTTTTTTTTTCATAACATATACACTGCAGGCCACATCCCAGTACCATTTTTTTTAGAGCTGATGGTGGGCTCTCTTGTAAAAGCAATGCCCCTGGATAGCTTTTACAAGAAGCAGAATGGGACACCCTCCCGCTGCCTTGTGCTTCTTCATTTGGCTGTCCCGTCCCACTGAGAGACCCATTGACCAGATGGTGCTTCAACCGGCTGATCACATCTCTGTTCATCTCTGTGATATAGGGAACTGGAAGCAGTGACCTTACACCACTTCCGGTTTACCCAGATGTAAACAGCACCATTTTTAAAAATTAAAAGCATTTGATCACACCAAGATTGCTTTTAACCCTTTCACTGCCAAGCCCTGTGCTCCATTTTTACCCTCAGGTGGCCAGACCACTTTTGCAATTTTTCCTTTGCTTTTTTATTTTTCACTTATAGCTTTCAAAGTTTGTAAAAGATTCTCCAAACCATATATTTTCTGAAAGCACTTGACCAGTACAATAAAAATAAGGTGCTACTGATTTCCAAGGTCCCATGATCTTTGCACAAATGTTTATCAAAACAAAAAATCCACTAAAATCATGATTAGCAGATAAATACAGAGCAAATTTTACGTTAATTAATAACAAATATTTGCAATTTTTACATTGCATTTTTTTTGCAAAATGGTGAAAATCGAACATACGCAAAAATGTAAATTTCCAAATTTCTCAAAAAATCTGAACGTTTTCATTTTTCCCTTTCAGAATTTGTGAAAGACTCTGAAAACCATATATTTTCTGAAAGCATATGACCTCTAGAATAAAAAGAATGTGCTACTATAAGCGCATGCGTGGCAGCTCCTAAGATGGACGCTTAGTCAGGGAGCTCCGTCCCACCGCAGCAGCTCCGGCCTCTATACCGGCACCCTCGGCAGCGATTATCACCTGCATCCCCTCCACAAGGCAGGCGGAAGCCTTGGGGACACCCCCAATGTACTCGGGAGCGGTAAGAAGGAGTCTAAAGCCCGCTTTTGAAGCCGCTGTGTCCCTGTCAGAGACGGCCAAGATGGCATCGGCCCAGCGCAGCTCAGGCCCCACTTGCTCTCCCAGCACAAATGCAGCGGCATCCCCTTCCATACTGCCCCGGACCCTTTGGCTGACTTCCCTCCCCTGGTTGCTGCCTCCCCGGCCTCTACTGCATCCCTCTTGGAGCATACCCTGGCGGACTTGGGCCTCTCACCAATGGAGGCTGGCCCACCTCAGTCACATCCCTCACCACAGCCTGAGGCTTCAGGCCTACTGCACAACATGAATGTGTCTGAGCTCTTCGCAAAATTTGCTGATCTCCTGAACATAACAGCGCACAAAATTACAAGCGATATCAAAGCTGACCTACAACACATAGGCACCCGCATTGAAATAGTTGAGACTAATTTGGAAACCACTATTACCAGAACCAATCAAAACACGGCTTGCATACAGAACCTGCAGGAACAATTGGAGACTGCACAAGCTAAAATTGACGACCTCGAAAACAGAAATCGAAGGTACAATTTTAGGGTCAGGGGGCTCCCTGAATCCTACAAAGATGTCCCTGAAACTATCTCTTCTCTCATCAAAGCCCTAATTCCGGACATTCCGCACCACCGACTGGAACTAGACAGGGCTCACAGAGCTCTCAGGCCTCCCAGAGCCGACGGTCTTCCCCGAGACATCGTGGTCAAACCCCACTTCTATTCGGTCAAAGAGGAAATAATGCGCAAATCAAGATCCTTACCCAAGATCATTTTTCAGGGACACCACCTGCAGATCTTTGCTGACTTGTCCCCGTCCACTATCCAAAAAAGGAGAGCCTTGAAACCTCTGCTTCAAGTCCTGCTGGACAAGGAAATCAAGTACTGGTGGCTCTTTCCATTTCAACTCAAGTTTATATTGAGAGGCAAAGCATACACTTTTGGTTCCCTACATGAAGGGGAAAAACTCCTGCTGCAGTTAGGTCTCATCAGCCAGACTCCAAATCCTCCTCAACAAGGATGTACACTACAGTCCGCTAAACGACAACTGCCTACCAGCCCCCTGCCTCCAGTATGGGAGACTGTACGCTCTAAGAAATCTAAGGAAACCGGGCCCCCCTGAGATTACCAATCACAAGAACTCCAAGTGCTTTGTATCTTCTCAGAGGCTCCCTGGGACCAAATGCTACCCCACTTGTGCCTTTGGAACTGACCCTTTTCTTTGACTGCTACCTTCGCTCTCAACCACGGCGGACATATGGCGGGCATTGGATGGGGATTAGGCCGTGAGGCCCCACGCGGGACTTTCCGTTGGAGTTCCCCTTGCCTCCTCTCTCCCTCATTTTTTTTTGGGGGGGGAGGTGGGGGACTGGGGCTTGAACTTTTCCTTTCCCCCTTGCTGACACCTGGGGACGTTTCAGATTCCCCTCTCCTCCCCCCCCCCCCCCCCTCGTTGTTGTTTCTCTCCCTTCCCCCTGCCAAATATCCGGGACTTCCACTCCCATTGAGATTCAGGTGTTATTTATTGCTTTGTGCATATTTTTTCTTTTTATTTTTCATATATTGTTATACCACATTTTTTGCTACACAATGTGCTCTCGGTCCACCCCCTCCATTTTTGCTCATCTCAACTTATTGATAATCATGGAGGGGTAGGGGCCATGACTCTACGGGTGCCCTTTCTATTTTTATATGTTATATGGTTATCCATAATTGATGAGGCCTACCTGCTGGGGCGGTGCTCATGTACCTCCCATTGTCTGGTTCACTGGGTCTTTTTGCCCCTAGTAACTAGACGAGCCTTGTCCCTGCTTTTTGGAGGGATGGGCTGTATGTATGTTTTGTCTTCACTTCTGGAGGACTCTGTCCCCTCCACTTTACGGTTGGCTCTCTTGTCATCCGACTTTCTCTTCTTTCTCTCTTTTCTTCCTTCCAACTGTATTAATCATTCCCTTTTCGTTACAGGAGTCGACAGGGGGACAGTTCAGCAAAACATTCATCTCCTTCCAGGGACCCTTGCATGGTTTGTAAGTCGGGTCGGGCTCAATGGATGTACAGGGGTAAGTGCTTATGATTTCTATGGCGGTCCTCCCTTTCTGCTCAATGGCTGATACGACTTTAAACACACCTCCACCACTTAAAATAATTTCCCACAATTCTCAGGGACTAAACTCTCCACTTAAACGACGCAAAGTGTTCCAGTATCTACATAAACATGGGGTGGATGTGGCTCTACTTCAGGAAACACACTTCCCTAAACGGTTCAACCCCTCCTTTATACACTCCAAATTCCCCCTATTTTACTTAGCCAACGCAGAGGACAAAACTAGGGGCGTGGGCATTTTTATCTCTAAATGCTGCAAATTCACTCTAAAAACTGAATCCAAGGACGAGGAGGGCAGGTTCTTGCTATTAGTGGGTGATCTGGATGGTAAATTGTACTCATTCATATCCTACTATGCACCCAATAAGGGTCAGCTAGCCTTTTTTCAAAGTATGCTTACCACTGTAACCCCGTTACTGGAGGGCACGATACTTTTTGGAGGAGACTCCAACACTGCGTTTGACCAGGGTTTGGACAAATCGCGCCCTCCAGGCAAATGCCTGACCAGACCCACTAAACAAAGCCTTCGTATAGCCAAGTTGCTCTTCCAACGAGGTCTTGTTGACATCTGGAAAGAAGTCAATCCGACTTTAAGGGACTTCACGCACTATTCACACCCCCACGAGTCTTTCTCACGGATCGACCACATACTTGTTGAATCAGCATCCATTCTACTTGCAAAAAGGGCTAGTATTAAAGATGTGGTTTGGTCGGATCACTCGATGGTAGTATTGACTCTCACTCGTCCAGTTTGCCACAAGCCATGCAGACGTTGGAGACTTAATGAGGCTCTCTTAAGTGATCCCGCTAGAGCACAGGAAATCGAAAAAAACATCCTTCAGTATTTTGCTACAAATGATACGCCTGACGTAGACTCTACCTGTCTCAGATTAACAAAACCAACAAAGCAAACATTGATAAATTGGACAAGGAGTACAACAAGTTAGCCAAACGACATAAACTTAGCCCAAGTTCTGTCCCCACTTCCAAACTAGATGCTGCTAGATTGGCTTTGAATCTTGCCCTAACCACCAAAACGGAAAAATGGCTGCGCTGGAATAGAGCTAGATTCTACTACCAGGGTGACAATATTGGTTCTATGCTAGCCAAGAGACTGACACCTAAATTCCGAGCCCCGGCCCTCCCCAAAATTAGAATCCAAGGTGGTACCCTATCCCAGAACCCCCAGCGCATCATGCACAAATTCCATGACTTTTACACATCATTATACAGCGGATCTCATGGTCCGTCCCCTGTGGAGATTAATAAATTCCTTGATACTATCCCGATCCCCTCATTAGAAGATAGACATCGTTTGAGGATGGAATCGCCCATTTCTGCAGACGAAGTGTGCGCAGTGATTAAAAATTTGAAAATGCACTCGGCCTCTGGACCGGATGGATTTTCGATACCCTACTATAAATCATTCGCTCCTACTCTTGCCCCGTACATGGCCCGTTTCTTCAATACTCTCTGAAGGGGGGGGGGGGGGGCGACTGGATTCCTCTCTTAATGAGGCTTATATCACGGTCATTCCTAAGCCAAATAAGGATGCTAGCTCGGTCAGTAATTATAGACCAATCTCTCTCATCAACAACGATTTGAAGATTCTGACTAAAATCCTTGCAGACCGCCTGGCTTCCTTTATTAGCTTATACATTCACAAGGACCAAGTAGGTTTGATTCCGGGAAGACAAGGCCCTGATCAAACTCGCAGAGCCATTGACATCATATCGCTTCTCAATTCTAATTGGGACGGGAGTTCTACCAGACAGGGTTGCCTTTTGTCTTTAGATCTCCAAAAGGCGTTTGACTCCGTTCACTGGCCGTATATTTTCACCACCTTACAGCGTTGGGGATTTAGCGATTCTTTCCTCAATGTCATGCGTGCCCTTTACTCTTCCCCAACAGCCCAGGTGCGTCTGCAGGGATTTTACTCGGAATCTTTCCCCATATCCAGAGGTACCAGACAAGGATGTCCGCTATCCCCACTGATTTTTGCCATAGCAATTTAATCATTGGCCATAGCCATTAGGCATAACCCAAATATTCAGGGTATTCATTGCGGTTCTCATCAGCACAAATGTGCCTTATTTGCGGACGACATCCTGATGTTCATTTCTTCCCCTCTGATCTCGTTGCCCAATATCTGTCATCTCCTTGACGACTTTGGAGAGATTTCGGGTCTCAGGGTTAATTATCACAAATCTCAGGCACTCAATGTTAATATCCATGGCCCTCTCTTGGCCGGTCTCAGGGACAGCTTCAAGTTCACCTGGAGCGACTCTATGATCTCGTACCTGGGGATCAAATTAACCCCCAGGATTGATCTCCTCCATCATCCTGGCTGGGTAGAATCAATACAATAAAGATGACGCTACTCCCTCGCATCCTGTACTATTTCAGAGCTCTTCCCATCCCAGTGGACAGGGTGCGCCTACAACGCTTTCAAGCCAAAGTTGTTAAATTTATATGGGGTAAAGGAGGTCACAGATTCTCTAAATCCATATTATTTAGATCCAAGTCAGAAGGCGGTTTAGGCCTCCCAAACTTACGTCACTACTATCAAGCCGCCCAGCTGGCACAGGTGTCAGCTATTTATTCTAGATGGGAACAGCCTGACTGGATACAGATCGAGAGACAAGCGGTACCTAGGCACATGCTGGATTTCCTTATGTGGAGCCCTAAAAAGACGAGACCCCCGATCCTCTCCCCAACTCTTTCCCACTCCTTTGCAGTCTGGGACGGTTTAAAAAATAATTGTTGTCTAATCTCTCCATTGAAACCTTTGTCCCACATCTTCCACAATCCAGACTTTCCTCCGGAAATGGACATTAAAGCCTTTCAGTGGTGGCTTGACAAGGGTCTCTATAGAATAGGACACTTCCTTAGACCTATAGGCCCAATCTCTAAAACCTACTGTGTCAGCAAACTGGATATGCCCCCCACCAAACTTTTTCGTTTCGCTCAGATCTCGAATTTCCTACACAAAAAATGCAAGACTCTTACTAGTGGTCCCCAGGTGACTTCATATGAAACATGGTGCGGTCAGTCCAATGAGCAGAGGGGGGGGATTTCAGTCATTTATAAAGCACTATCCTCTACACGCTCTAAAACGACTTACATGCAAGCTTGGGAGGAGGATCTCAACCAAACTTGGAGCCTTGACACCTGGCATGGACTTTTTCTTAAGTCCTTCAGAGGCATCCTTAACCCAAGTATGATAGAAGCTGGTGTCAAGGTGCTAACGAGATGGTACCTAGTCCCTTCGAAATTGGCTAAAATGTTCCCATCAACTTCTCCTCTGTGTTTCTGAGGCTGTGGCCTACGGGATGACATTTTACACATTTGGTGGACTTGCCCCAGAATACGTCAGTTCTGGTATAGGATTTTTACCTGGATTTCCAAATTTTCTGCCATCCCTGTTCAGATGTCTCCTCTCGTGGCGCTCCTTAATTTCCCAGTAGAAGGAGCCTCCAGGAGTACACAACGCCTCATCACCTTTATCTTACTGGGAGCAAAGCTTACTCTTGCCAAAGCCTGGAAGCAACCCACTATTTCCACCCTGATGGCCAAAAGGAAAATTTCATGGATCATGCTCCAGGAAAAGATGGCAAGTGTACTCCTGGATCGCTCGGACAAATTCAGGGCCACTTGGGAGCCCTGGGCGTGCTTTGTGGGTATTGCCCTGTCCACGTAATTCCACATGGATTGGGATCCCGACTATAGCTTCATTACCCCTTAGTCGACTCCTGCTAGAAGATTTCATTTACCTTTCTCGTCCTTTTCTTTCCTCTCTCCTTTTTCCTCTCTTCTTCTCCATTTTTGCCTTTTTATGTGACGCTTAGCGACGGACAGTCTGTCGTAGGTGCTCCTTTGTAGAGCAGGGTCAGTAAAGCCTAATTCAGGGTCTGTCCTTGCACTACAATATAGGCTAAAGCCTGTTTTTACCGGCTCCCGGGATACTGGGGTGCATACACTCAACTGGTTACTTTGGGCTCTGACGCCAGTCCTGGATGTTGTTATAATCATCTCTGGTTCTATATTGTTTATTAGCCAAGCAATATGTTTTTGTTACCTGTTTTCGTTTACTTAACTAGATTGTATTCTCTGGTGAGCACAATCCTCGCTCTCACTGACTTCAGTTTTGGTGAGGGGTTGGGGGTCCCCTGTCACAGCAAGAGCCCTTTTGGGGTGATGGAGGATCCTCCCTCTTTCCTTTACATCCCTTTTAGCTGGGATTTTGAACAGATGTACAAGATAGCTCCTGTCTATTGGAGGCTATTGACTCATCCAGGTGCCTCAGTTTGTAATCCCCGTAGTGCTTACTTTATAATGGTTCATTGACTGTATTATGTTGATATGTTCGACTGTCAGCCTGCTTGGCAATTTCAGGACTACAAATATTTGTAATTTCATGTCACCTCCTGATGTACTTCTGTCATATCTGCATTGCTTCTGTTTCTTTTTCTTTATGCAAAATAAAATATATTGAAACGAAAAAAGAATGTGCTACTTATTTTTTAGACCGCGCGGTATTTGCACAAATATTTATCAAACCAAAATATATGTGCAAAAAATACACTAAAACAATTATTAGCAGATAAAAACAAAGCTGATTTTACAAAATTCCTGCTAAAGCCCTACTAGATATAAAAATATTAACCTGTATGGAGTTAATAAATAACAAATATTTGTACATTTTAAATTGCGCCTTTTTGCAAAATGGTGGTTTTCATTGTTCACTTACAGCTTTCAGAATCTGTAAAAGACACCCCCCAAACCATACATTTTCTGAAAGCACATGGCCAGTAGAATAAAAAGAAGGTGCTATTGATTTTTAAGGCAGCGTAATATTTGCACAAATGTTTATCAAATCAATATTTTTGCTAAAAATACACTAAAATCATTAATAGGGTACATAAACACAACATAATAACATTCCTGCTAAGTTGCTATTAAAGCATTGTTCACATATGGCATACTAAAGTGTATGCCCATGGAGGGCCATATTTACCCACACAAGGATGCACAGGTTTTTTGTACATCCCCATAAAGGCAGTCCCATTTATTTCAATTGGGATGCAACAGCTGCACAGGCATAGCTGCTGTTCCCAATCTGACATCCGTGTGGGTGTGTGTACCAAACGCAGACAGTGTGAGCTCAGGGACATGCATGCAGACCTACATGGAAGTAAAATTGTGAGCAACGGCTCTGTTCATGCAGGTGCTACATCCCAAATTACATCGATGGGACTGTCTGCACAGAGATGCGTGGAACACCTGTGCATCCCTGTAAAGGTGGAGTGTGAGAGGAAACTGGAGTACTCGGAGAAAACCCACGCAGGCACAAGGAGAACATGCAAACTCCAGGCAGGTAGTGTCGTGGTTGGGATTCAAACCAGCGACCCTTTTTCCTGCTAGACGAGAGTGCTAACTACTACACACTGTGTTTTTTTGGGGGGAGGGGTTGGTGAGATATCAGAGGTCTAAACAGACCCTCATATCTCTTTTTCTGAGACAGAGAAAGGGACTGAAGATAGTCCCTTTCTCTGTAGTACCTTACATTGAATAAATGGAATAGAGAACACTCGAGGTTACAATGATCAGCTGTCAGTGGATATAGCAGCAATCGCTGTCTATATCCATTGTACAGGGGGGGTTGGTATACACATGTATACCAAGCTCCCCCCAAGCCACAACTTCACCCGTACCGCTCCACCCCTCCCCCTGCTGTGCTCTCCAAGCTGACAGGTCACGGAGATCTGTGCAGGGAGAAGCTGCAGGTGGAGGGAGGGAAGGAGGGATGCCGCTCAGAGCGGACATGGATCAGGGTACAGAGGCATTTGGGGGGGTGATCATAGGTATTGGGGGGACACATCTGGACCCCCCAAGCACCATGCAGCACCTGAAGCCAGCGGGAGAGGCAGAGGAGGGCTGCCGGCTAGGGCGAGGGTGGCTGCGGGGAGTGGGTTTGTTGGGGGGTCGGATCAGGTCGGGGGTAATAAGGGTTGGGGCAGAAGAAGGGGGCTGTGAAGGGGATAAGAGAGGAGAGTTGGGGAGTAGCTATAAGTGGAAGTTAGCAGTGGGAGATGGAGAGGCAGGGGACTGGGAAGCTGCCGCATGGGTGAGGGGCGGTCGCAATAGGGGTTAATAACTCTGATTAGTGGGTTGTAGTAGCATATATGAGGTCCATACAGCATACAGACTTGGCCACCTGTGGGCACTTTTTAGTAGTGTACGGACCTGGCAGTGAAAAGGGTTAAGGGCAGAGGAGGGATCTGGGGATTTATAAACCCCAAATCTCTCCAATAAGAGTACCTGTCACATGCCTATAGCTGTCACAAGGGATGTTTATATTTATTGTAAAAGTGATTCAATTTTTTTTAAAGGGACAGTGTAAAGCAAATATACAAATATATATATATATATATATATATATATATAAAATATATTTTTAACCACTTCCATAACAGGCACTTTCCCCCTTCCTGCCCAGGACAGTTTTTAGCTTTCAGCGCTATTGCACTTTGAATGACAATTGCGCACCCACGCAACACTGTACAGCACTGATGAGGAGCTACTGACAAGCATTACTGAGTGGCACTGATTGGCACTTTGATGGAGCACTGACAGACATTACCGATGGGGCACTGATTGGCACTTTTTTGGGCACTGATTGGCCCATGCAACACTGTACACAAACTAAATTTTTATAATTTTCTTCCCACAAATAGAGCTTTCTTTTGTTGGTATTTGATCACCTCTGCAGTTTTTATATTTTGTGCTATAAATGGGAAAAGACTGAAAAAAAAAAACCCCTGATAGGTGGCACTGATAGGCAGCACTGGCGCCACTGACGACACTGATAAATGGCCCTGATGGGCACTGATAGGTGCCACTGGATAGGCAGCACTGATGAGGAGCTATTGACAGGCATTACTGAGTGGCACTGATTGGCACTTTGATGAGAGACTGACATGCATTTCTGATGGGGCACTGATTGGCACTGTTTTGGGCACTGACAGGCATTTATTATGAGGACAGGCTGGCAGGTGTTGGACACTGGTTGGCAGCTGATGGGCACCTTTTAATGGGGGCTGTGCTACTAATTATCAGCACAGACCCCCCTCTGACATGGAGAGCCACCGATTGGCTCTCCCTGTCAGCATAAACCGAGGAAAGCGGTTTACCGGCACTCCCTAGTTCTCGCAATGTGCTGTGAGTTACTTATTGTGTTTTTTTTGCATTTCAAATTCTAAAAATGTACATTTTTGAAAAAGAATTATGTTTGAAAAACTGCTGCGCAAATACTGTGTGACATAAAAAATTGCAGCACCCACATATTTTTTTCTCTATTTTTAAAAATATATAATGTTTGGGGATTCTTAGAAATTCTTGGCTTTTTACCTATTTTGTTACATTACAACCTTTAGTTCAATGTTTTTAATCTGAATTATAGGTGATAGATCAGAACACAATAGTCTAAGTTGGTGAAGTAAAATTAGAAAAATATATACATAAAACTATTTTTAAGAAATAAAAAAAATATAATTGGCATGTGCTTATGTATTCACCCCCTTTGTTATGAAACTCTGGTGCAACCAATTACCTTCAGACATCAGATAATTAGTGAAATGATGTCCACTTGTGTGCAATCTAAGTGTCACATGATCTGGCATTACATATACACACCTTTTTGAAAGGCCCCAGAGATTGCAACACCTAAGTAAAAGGCACCACTAACCAAACGCTCAAGATCAAGGAACTCTCCAAACAGGTAAGGGACAATGTTGTTGAGAAGTACAAGTCAGGGTTAGGTTATAAAAAAAATCCGTATCTTTGACAATCCTTAGGAGCACCATCAAATCTATCATAACCAAATGGAAAGAACATGGCACAACAGCAAACCTGCCAAGAGACGGCAACACACCAAAACTCACAGACCAGGCAAGGAGGGCATTAATCAGAGAAGCATGCACAGAGACCTAAGGTAACCCTGGAGGAGCCTCAGAGTTCCACAGCAGAGACTGGAGTATCTGTACATAGGAAGACAATAAGCTGTATGCTCCACAGAGTTGGGTTTTATGGCAGAATGGCCAGAAGAAAGCCAAAAACTAATTGATATGTTTTGAGTTTGTGAAAAGGCATGTAGGAGACTTACAAAATGTATGGAGGAAGGTGCTCTGATCTGATGAGACTAAAATGGAACTTTTTGGCCATCAAAGAAAACGCTATGTTTGGCGCAAACCCAACACATCACATCACCCAAAGAACACCATCCCCACAGTGAAACATGGTGGTAGCAGCATCATACTGTGGGGATGTGATTTAGCCATCGGGACTAGGAAACTGATCAGAGTTGAGGGAAAGATGGATGGCGCTAAATACAGGGATATTCTTAAGC
The DNA here is from genome assembly GCF_037356315.1 of Lithobates pipiens. Taxonomy (NCBI): domain Eukaryota; kingdom Metazoa; phylum Chordata; class Amphibia; order Anura; family Ranidae; genus Lithobates; species Lithobates pipiens. The sequence continues at coordinate 19,880,446 of NW_027507787.1, forward strand.
AAAACCTGTACCACTCTGTGTGTAAATTGAGCCTAGGAAGGAGGTTCACCTTCCATTAGGACAATGAAATAAATATACTGCTAAAGCAACACTTGATTGGTTTAAGGGGAAACATGTAAATGTATTGGAATGGCCTAGTCAAAGCCCAGACCTCAATCCAAAAGAAAATCTGTGGTCAGACTTAAAGATTGCTGTTCACAAGCGAAACCATCCAACTTGAAGGAGCTGGAGGAATGGGCAAAAATCCCAGTGGTAAGATGTGGCAAGCTCATAGAGACTTATCCAAAGTGACTTGGAACCATGATAGGTGCAAAAGGTGGCTCTACAAAGTAATGACTTTAGGGGGATAATTAGTTATGCACATTGACTTTGTCTGTTATTTTTTCCTATTTGTTGTTTGCTTCACAATAAAAAAAAAAAACATCTTCAACGTTGTGGGCATGTTCTGTAAATTAAATGATGCAAATCCTCAAACAATCCATGTTAATTCCAGGTTGTGAGGCAACAAAACACGAAAAATGCCAAGGGGGCGAATACTTTTACAAGGCACTGTATATTCTTTAATTACTGCCACTTTACTTAACTGAAAACTGGCAGCAATTTTTTAGAAATCTGTCACAGACGTAGAGACAGATTCTAAAATTGGTGGCAATAAGAGCTACTGGAATCTAGAATATGTGATTGTAATGGTACCCAAACCAAAGCAGACTTTATGACTATGATACAGGCCATGTTAAAAGAGGTCCTACTGCCAGAAAAGTTTCATTATTACTTTACTGAACATGAGGAAAAAATATGAACATGTCTGAAAGGTATACTGTCCCAAACATATGGACAGTATACATGTATAAATATAATATTATGCTTAGTAATTATACCCTATTTAGAAACCATTATTAGAACAATAAATACAGTACATTTTAACAATCTGTGTATAATTTAGAAATTATGAGTTTTCATAGTACTTTAAAACAAAAAAAAAAGAAGAAAAAAGAAAAAAAATCTTAATTTTAATACTATTATTCGGCTGCATAACCAAATACTAGTGTACATACCATGACAGGAAGAGGGAGGAGCATCCAAAAAACTCAGGGGGCCGAATCCATGGGACAGTGCCCCATCATAAAAAATGAAAATAGTGCAAAAAACAAAAATGATGATCTAGATAGATGGAGCAAAAGAAATGAGCTCCAGGTGGTGTTACAGCAGCCTATATTGAGGAGTAGGGATGAGCTTCGAGTTTGAGTCAAACTCATGTTCTACTCGAACATTGTCTGTTCGCCTGTTCAGCGAACAGTGAACAATTTGGGCTGTTCGCAGCAAATTCGAAAAGCCGGAACACCCTATACAAGTCTATGGGAGAAATCTAAAGTGCTCATTTTAAAGGGTAATATGCAGGTTACTGTCCTAAAAAGTGTTTGGGGACCCGGGTCCTGCCCCAGGGGACATGGATCAATGCAAAAAAAAGTTTTAAAAACGGCCGTTTTTTCAGGAGCAGTGATTTTATTAATGATTAAAGTGAAACAATAAAAGTGTAATATTCCTTTAAATTTCGTAGCTGGGGGGTATCTATAGTATGCCTGTGAAGGGGCGCATGTTTCCCGTGCTTAGAACTGTCGCTGCACAAAGTGTCATTTGTGCAGGAAAAAAAGTCTTTTAAAATCACTTGCGGCTAAATTGTCGGGTCTCCGTAATACAGAGAACACTCAATGAGTGTTCTCTGTATTAGCCGACAATTCATTCATTCATTGATTAAAAAAAAAAAAAAAAAAAAGCGTGGGGGTTCCCCTAAATTCAATCAAAAGGCCCTTCAGGTCTGACATGGATATTAAGGGGAACCTCGTGTAAAATTTAAAAAAAAAATTGACGTGGGGGTCCCCCCAAATATCCATACCAGACCCTTCAGGTCTGATATGGATATTAAGGGGAACCCCGCATCAAATTTAAAAAAAAAATTGACGTGGGGGTCCCCCTAAATATCCATACCAGACCCTTTATCCGAGCACGCAACCTGGCAGGCCGCAGGAAAAGAGGGGGGGACGAGAGAGCGGCCCCCCCTCCCTCCTGAACCGTACCAGGCCACATACCCTCAACATTGGGAGGATGCTTTGGGGGTCTGTGACCCCTCAAAGCACCTTGTCCCCATGTTGATAAGGACAAGGGCCTCATCCTCACAACCCTGGCCGTTGGTTGTGAGGGTCTGCGGGCGGGGGGCTTATCAGAATCTGGAAGCCCCCTTTAACAAGGGGACCCCCAGATCCCGGCCCCCCCCCTGTTTGAAATGGTAAGGGGGTACAAAAGTACCCCTACCATTTCACAAAGAAAGTGTCAAAATGGTTAAATAAGACAAACACACTTTTGAAAAATTCCTTTATTAAAAATAAAAAAAAAATTCCAGCGGTGCTAATCCACTCTTGCTATCCAGCGACGGGTCTCCGGGGTCCAGCGATGGATGATCATATCCAGCGACGGGGGATCTCTCAGTCCAGCGCTGTCCATACCTCCTTCTTCTGTCTCCACTGCGGAGACACTGCAGAGAGCCGAGCGCTAACATTTCTTATATTGGGAGGGCGGGGCCACCCGTCACCTGACCCCGCCCCTCTGACGCAGGAGAGGGAAGCCAGGGGTTCCCCAGTGACGTGTGGGTGACCCCGCCCCCTCTGATGTAACGGAAACCTGCGTTACATCAGAGGGGGCGGGGTCACCCACACGTCACTGGGGAACCCCTGGCTTCCCTCTCCTGCGTCAGAGGGGCGGGGTCAGGTAACGGGTGGCCCCGCCCTCCCAATATAAGAAATGTCAGCGCTCGGCTCTCTGCAGTGTCTCCGCAGTGGAGACAGAAGAAGGAGGTATGGACAGCGCTGGACTGAGAGATCCCCCGTCGCTGGATATGATCATCCATCGCTGGACCCCGGAGACCCGTCGCTGGATAGCAAGAGTGGATTAGCACCGCTGGAATTTTTTTTTTATTTTTTTTATTTTTAATAAAGGAATTTTTTAAAAGTGTGTTTGTCTTATTTAACCATTTTGACACTTTCTTTGTGAAATGGTAGGGGTACTTTTGTACCCCCTTACCATTTCAAACAGGGGGGGGGGCGGGATCTGGGGGTCCCCTTGTTAAAGGGGGCTTCCAGATTCTGATAAGCCCCCCGCCCGCAGACCCTCACAACCAACGGCCAGGGTTGTGAGGATGAGGCCCTTGTCCTTATCAACATGGGGACAAGGTGCTTTGAGGGGTCACAGACCCCCAAAGCATCCTCCCAATGTTGAGGGTATGTGGCCTGGTATGGTTCAGGAGGGAGGGGGGGGGGCGCTCTCTCGTCCCCCCCCCTTTTCCTGCGGCCTGCCAGGTTGCGTGCTCGGATAAAGGGTCTGGTATGGATATTTAGGGGGACCCCCACGTCAATTTTTTTTTAAAATTTGATGCAGGGTTCCCCTTAATATCCATATCAGACCTGAAGGGTCTGGTATGGATATTTGGGGGGACCCCCACGTCAATTTTTTTTTAAATTTGACACGGGGTTCCCCTTAATATCCATGTCAGACCTGAAGGGCCTTTTGATTGAATTTAGGGGAACCCCCACGCTTTTTTTTTTTTTTTTTTTTTTTAATCAATGAATGAATGAATTGTCGGCTAATACAGAGAACACTCATTGAGTGTTCTCTGTATTATGGAGACCCGACAATTTAGCCGCAAGTGATTTTAAAAGACTTTTTTTCCTGCACAAATGACACTTTGTGCAGCGACAGTTCTAAGCACCATAAACATGCGCCCCTTCACAGGCAGACTATAGATACCCCCCAGCTACGAAATTTAAAGGAATATTACACTTTTATTGTTTCACTTTAATCATTATTAAAATCACTGCTCCTGAAAAAACGGCCGTTTTTAAAACTTTTTTTTGCATTGATCCATGTCTCCTGGGGCAGGACCCAGGTCCCCAAACACTTTTTAGGACAGTAACTTTCATATTACCCTTTAAAATGAGCACTTTAGATTGTGAACGTTCGAGTCCCATAGACTTTAATAGGGTTCTAAAGTTCACACGAAGTTTAGGTCTGTTCGCAGGTTCTGGTGCGAACCGAACAGGGGGGTGTTCGGCTCATCCCTATTGAGGAGCCTGACTCCAGATAAATGGCAGCCTGCCAAAGAAAATAGATAACAGATAATGATAGAAAATATATACAGTACCTTGACTGCCGATATTATTTACAGAAAACATGTTTGTGGAATTTTAAATTTTAGTTTTGTATAGAATATATTTATATTGACATTCAGATTAGTCAGAGCATGAAATTCAGCAACCTAAATCAAAATCCAATCCCATTTAAATGCAAGTGATATTGGATATACAGTAGTTGAATTCAATTCGAACAAGCTGTATTGAAGATTAATATAAATTCAATCAAATCAATTCAACTAAATTAAATTTACACCTACTTAATTGAATAAGACTTAAAATCCATTAAACTAAACTGAATTACACTCATTTACACCAGATCAGATGTGGATGTGGTGCCACGTTCTGCAGTATATGTCTCAGATCTTTTCTGTGCGTTTGTACTCAGCCCTCCTGAGTAAATACTTTGTAGAACCACCTTTCACTGCAATTACAGCTGCAAGTCTTTTTAGTATGTCTCTACCAGCTTTGCACATCTAGAGAGTGCCATTTTTGCAAAGCAGCTCAAGCTCTGTCAGATTGGATGGAGAGCGTCTGTGATCAGCGATTTGTCAAGTCTTCACACCAATTTTCAATTGTATTTAGGTCTGGACTCTGACTGGGCCTTTCTAACACTGACTTCTGAAGGCAATTGGTTCCACTAGATTTTAGTTAGGGATATCAGAGTAAAGGGGGTTGAATACAAATGCACGCCACACTTTGTGTTGGCCTATCACATAAAATCCCCAAAAAATACATTTAAGTTTTTGGTTGTAACATGAAAAAATGTGGAGAATATCAAGGGGTATGAATACTTTTTTAAGGCACTGTATATATCAATCAGCAGGACATTTCTATATTATTTGCTGAACATTCTACTTACAGAACATAACAGAAATAGAAAAGAGTGTTTTTGTTCACATTTAATCAAATTTAACTACAGAGACAACTGCCTAACACAATGGTACAACTTTCTGAGTGAAAGTGAGGAGACCATGAATGATGGCTACAGTGCAGCCAGCTAGTTCTGGGATGCCATATGATAGCATCCCGTGGTCACGCATGGAGAAATGTCCATGATCTCAGGGTCCTTGGGTCCAAGGGACCCAGCGCATCACAGATCGGGGTAAAGGACCAATCACAGCTGCTCCTTACCACGTTATCGCTCTGTCGAATGATGAAGCGATCACTTTGTCAACAAACTGGGATCATGCCCAGTTCAGCCCACGATGCTGCAGTGTTTCTCTCTCCTCCCCACACATGCTGTATCAGTGTGAGGGAGGAAGAGAGAAACACTGCAGCAGTGTGAGTTAACATGATCCTGAGTACCCTATAGGGCTATCAGTGCCAATACAGTGCCATCAATGCCACCAGTGCCAATACAGTGCCATCAATGCCACCAGTGCCACTACAGTGCTCATCGGTGCCATACAGTGCCCTCCGGTGCCACTACACTGTTCATCAATGCCACTACATTGCTCATCAGTGCCCTGCGGTGCCACAACAGTGCTCATCAGTGCCCTACAGTGCCACTACAGTGCCAGTCAGTACCGCTACAGTGCTCAACAGTGCCATAAGTGAGTGCTTATCAATGTCATCAGTGCACATCAGTGCCCTACAGTGTACATTAGTGCCATCGGTGAGTGCTTATCAGTGCTCATCAGTGACCTAAAGTGCCATCAGTGCCATTACAGTGCTCGTCAGTGCCACTACAGTCCCCTATTAGTGCTCTTTAGTGCCCAATATTGCACATCAGTGCCCATCAGTGAGTGCTCATTAGTGCCACCCTATCAGTGAATCCTCATCATAGAAATGTGTAAAAAATGTGCTTTCATTTTCTTTCCACATTTTTCAAAAATTTGTGGAAAACATGTTCAAAAGACTTATGCCTGATAGAATTTATATAGCTGTGTTTGTTTTCCAAAATAGGATAATTTTGGGGGTGTTTCCTGGTGCTCCAGGGCCTTCAAAAATGTAGTAGGTAGTCAAGAAATTAGATGTGTAATTTATGTCCATAGAACACCTGATATAACTCCCTGCATACCTGGCCTTTGTATGTGGCTAGGCTGCGAAAAGGCTCACACATGTGTTATTTCCATACTCAGGAGATGTAGCAGAATGTGTTTTAGGGTATAATTTTTGCTATGTGCATGCTATGTGTTAGAATATCTTATAAATTAACAACTTTGTGTAAAAAAAAAAAATGCATTTTCATTTTCTTTCTACATTCTCCAAAAAACTTGGGGAAAATAATGAAATGTTCAAAAGACTTATTATGCCTCACAGAATATATGTGCACACTAAAATATTTTGTTTTCGTCTAAAAAATGAATTAATTTAGTTATTCCCGAAATTCATTTTTATTTATTTTGTTTAGTTAAAAAATGCATTCGTCCGAAAATCTGAAATAATTAGGGTCAAATCTGTCATCGAAGGCATATGGTGTCCGTCGAATGTTCTAAGAAGATTCGATGGAGCAGCTAAACTGTACAATGCTGCAATTGTACATTTCTGGTCAAATGTTCCACCTACAGGCTATAGTAGAATTCTAATGTTGTATGACACTAGTAATAATTATATTTATTAATTATTATTAATAGTCAACCAAAATTAGAATTCTTCTATAGCCTATGGGCGGAGCATTTGACCAGAAATGTCCACTCATGGCGACTGCTTCTGTGAATCTTCATGTTGAATCTTTTCTTTCTATGTCGAATAATCTTGGACTAATAGAGTTAGGTTAGGCACATTCGACCTTTTTTGTTATTGTTCCTATAATGTTTCATTTTTTCCTCTCTATGTCAAATCTTTTCTCTCTATGTAGAATAATCTTGGACTAATAGAGCTAAGGTTAGGCACATTTGACCACAGGTTCGATGGACACAGATTGCTATTGTCAGAGTCATGTTGAATTTCTTATCTATATCGAACTGTTGTCACTACGAAAATGAAAATAAAGCATTTGTTTATGTTGGATGTTTCGGTTTTTGGATTCTGCACATTTGCTACTGTTTGTTAAATCGATAACGAAAATACCTGAAATTTGGACGAAAATGCATTCAGACAAAAATGAATGCACATGTCTATGGAATATACATTGGGATATTTGCTTTCAAAAATGTGGTTATTTTGTAGGTGTTTCCATTGTCCTGGTGCTCCAAGGCCTTCATTAGTGTAATAGGTAGTCAGGAAATTAGATATGTAATTTATGTCCCTAGAACACCTGACAGTGCTTCTTGCATGTTGGGCCTCTCTATGTGGCTAGGCTATGAAAAAGTTTCACACATGTGGTATCCCCATACTCAGGAGTAGCAGAATGTGTTTCGGGGCGTAGTTGCAAGTATGCATATGCCACGTGACAACCTGTTAATATAACAATTTTGTGGAAAAAAAAACTTCATTTTACAAAGAAATGTGAGAAAAATTACAACTTCGAAAAACTCACCATGCCTCTTACTAAATGCTTTGGGGCTATGTCTACTTTCCAAAAATGCTTAATTTGGGTATATTTGAACTGTCCTGGCTTGTTGATGTCTGAAGAAATGGCCTTCAGTACTGGCCATCAGGTATGATCGGGTGTGATCGATTTTCAATCATTGGCACCATAGCTTGTAGACTCTACAACCTTCACAAAGACCTAATAAAACACTAATTTGGGTTATTTTTTTTTCCAAAGAAATGTAGCAGTATAAATTTTGGTCAAAATTTATGAAGATAAATGAATAATTTACAAAATTTTCATTTTTTTTTATTTATAGAGCAAAAAATAAATATCAAATAATTATATAATAAATATAAAAATTAAATACCATGAAAAGAAAGCTCTATTTGTGTAAAAAAATGTCGTATGGGTACAGTGTTGCATGAGTAATTGTCATTCACAGTGTAAGAGGGCTGCAAGCTGAAATTTGGCCTGGTTAGGAAGGGGGTATAAGTGCTTATTATGCAAGTGGCTAAGCTGGCCATAGATGAGTAGAATTTTTAACAAAAATTCTTAGGAAAAGAAGGCTCTACGAAATGTGATCATTTCAAATCAATAGTGGGTCAAATTGATGTTCGTTTTTGACTGCAGTGACCAAACAAAAGAATTTCTAACAGTGTTTGTGATTTTCCCTTGGTAAAGTCCATTCATTCCAAAATCAAATGTTAAAAACAATTTAAACCTTTTGAATGAAATACAAATATTCTGAGAAGTTTTGTATAAATTTTCATAAAAATTTTTGTTTCAAATTCTATCCATCTATGACCAGTTAAAGTTCTGGTCCTCATGGTGTGAAGTGACAAACATTAATGTACAGTTTTAGATTTGTCACTAGGTATAGCACATCTTCTCTTTGGAGGGGGCACTGTACAAAAGTATCAATAGGGAGTGTAATGGGTATTTTAATTTTCTTGAAAAAAAATTATATATATGCATGTGTTTATATATCGTTTATAATATGTATGTGTGTATATATATATATATATATATATATATATATATATATATATATATATATATATATATATATATATATATATATATATATATATGCGCACACACACTGACCTTCTTTCTTTCTTCTCTGCAATAGAAATTTGAGACAAATACTTTTCTCTGAATTGGAATTGTGGACATTCCTGTCCATTTCCTGAGGTTTACACAGATAGCAGTCTCTAGATGGGATTTAAAGTAATGTACACATTTATCTGGAAGGAATTCAAGGATTAGTGATTAAGCATATTGCCTAGGGAAAGCTTCCTGTTCTCTTTGAAAACATATGATGATGAATCCAATAGGAATGATCATTGAAAAATGTATTGATAAGAAATAGTTTCACTAGACCGTGTAGCTTAGAAAAAGATTAGACTTATTTTAGATTAAAAGAAGTTGCTTTTAACTGCATTTTTTACCAATACTATATCAATTGCTTTTTCTAAATAATGATGTTGGCGTAACAGAATAATATACCAAACACATTTATTTTAAATTATGAAAGATTCATTTTAATTATTAGAGTCGATTGTTAAAACTAGAACACATACACATAAAACAGCAATGCCCATTTGACATAACATTTTTATTTTTTCAATCAATTTTACATTTAAAGTGTACCTGCACCCTTGGTGTACTGTAGTTTTACTTATATTTTAGCTTGTCCTGTCCCCAGCCACCCTGTCAGTTTTCTATTCACCTGTCCCTAATCCAGCAAAACTGACAGTGAGGATCCATGAGAAAACATTGTACAATGTATGCGTGTGCCCCGCTCAAAAGATATTTAGTGCTTTTAATGCCACTAACCTAGAAACTACATTGGTGGCAGTGGGGTGTTATACACACACTCCTGATGGCTGGCTAGAAGTGTAAGTAAATCTGACAAGCTGAACGTGATCTGTTGATTGTGCAGCCACCAATGTGCTTCGACACATCTCAGTAACAGCTGCCCCCCCCACCATGTTTCCAGGGCTCCATGAGCCCATCAGTGGACTCGGTACTAGCATAGCGTGTGCTGCCGGGTAGAGGGTAGGAAGACCAAGTGAACGTCCATGTGCTGGTCTCCCCTTCCTTTTACTGACCTGGAAACAATGTGCTATTCCACTATGGCTGAGGAAGAAAGAAATACAGTGAAGATTGCAGTGTAACTGGAAGACAGGTGAGATATTATGTCTCCTTTTAAGAGAACTTGTCACCAAAAAGAATCTGAGGATTTTTGATCCCTTTGTAAAGAAAACAAGTTTAGTGATTTTTTTTAAAAAGTGTAAAAAAAAAAAAATGAATGTGCAATTCCAGTCAAAATCTAACTAAGCTTAAATCTATTTCCACTCCCATTCTAAGCCTATTCTATTAGTCTAGGTTCAAGTCTATGTGACTGCACTTGATGCGTGTTTTTCAAGCACGTTTTTCAATGCATTTAGCATTTTTAAACCAGCTTTTTTATGTGTTTTTGCATTCAGTTTTCATCCATTTTTCATTTCACTTTTTTTTCTCTTTAAACTAACTGTAAAACACACTGTATATTGCGGGTTGCTAACAAGGGGGCTGGGAAGCCGGCCACCGCATCCTTGGCAACTGATGAGTCATCAGCTGTCTGTAAATAATAAAATTAAAGATAAAATGAAAATTAGCTAGCAAAACAATTCACAAAAAAAAATGGCGTGGGGTTCCCCCCTAGGTCCATGCCAGGCCCTTCAGGTCTACTATGAATTCAGAGGGGATTCCCCCATGCCAAAATAAAAAAAATGGCATTGGGCCCCCCCCAAGATCCATACCAGAACCTTATCCGACATGCCTCCCGGCAGGTCAGGGAAGGAAGGATAAGTGAGCGCCCCCCCCCCCCCGAACCATACCAGGCCACATGCCCTCAACATGGGAGGGTGGGTGCTTTGGGGCAGAGGGGGATCTGTGCCCCCCACCCCAATACACCAATACACCTTGCCCCCATGTTGATGAGAACAAGGGCCTCTTCACAACAACCCTAGCCAGTGGTTTGCAGGGTCTGCGGGCAGGGGGCTTATCAGAATCTGAAAGCCCCCCTTTAAGAAGGGGGCCCCCAGATCCAGTCCTCCCCATGTGAATAGGTATTGGGTACATCGTACTCCTACCCATTCACCAAAAAAGCAGTGAAATGTAATAAAAACACAACAGCCGGTTTTTGCCAATTCCTTTATTAATAGCCCTGTCTTCTCTAGCCATCTCTTCCCGCCTTCTCTTCCTGCTGTCTTCTCCTCAAGCCACCTTTTCCTGCTGCTTCTTCCTCGCCGCCGGTTACCCGCAAAAAAAATAAACTAAAAAAGCCGCTCTTGTTCTGTTGATGTCTTCATCTGTTTTGTTGTCGCTTGCTCTCTGCCGCCTCTTATATAGCCATGGGGGATGGCCATCCGATGACATCACCCGGAGAGCCAGCCCCTTGTGACAAAGGAACCCTGCTGACAGCTGATGACTCATCGATTGTTAAGGATGCAGTGGCCGACTATTTACAGTGGTAAAATAAAAACCGCAAAACACATCAAAAATTGCATCTAATGGTGCGCATGCGCGCGGCGCCGCGATCGGACATGCTTTGATCGGGCTCCGCACTTCTCCGGCTAAATTCAGCTACTACTAGCGAGGGGGAACGACCGGAACGCCGCCGGACCTCCAGACAGACTCCCGCGAGCGGAGGATGCAGCGGAGAGCGACGGGGAAAGGCTCACACAAACGAAAACATCCCCAGGAGCCTCGTAAGTCCCGCACTTCACAGGCCTCACAGCAGGCCAAAATGGCGCCCGGGAGGAGAGACACACAGAGAGGCAGCCCACAGCCCCCTCTGCAGCGCCCGGCACAGACTGAGCGGCAGCGAGGTGAGGAGATAACAGACAGCAGCAGGCCTAACATCCAGCGACCCCAGGCAGCACTGGATCCCACAGACACAGACAATGTTCCGGCCTATGCCTATTCCCCTCAAGCCATGCAGGAGGGGGAGAGGGGGGGCGCAGCACGAGGAGGGGGACAAGCTCTGCTGACAACACGGCCCCGCTCTAGCCTTATCACCCAGGCTGAAGTCCACAGGGACCCCTTCTCATCCCAGTCCCAGGAAGAGCTTTTTTCCTCACAGAGGGGTCACCCTCAATCGTCTCCCCTGCCAGACTCCCCTGAACTAGCTCTAAGGTTCACAGATTCCCCAGCCTCCTCCACAGACAGGCAGATGGCTGAAATGGCTGAGGCTGTGCTGAGCCAAAATGAAGACGGGCCGGCCCAATACCCCCCCCCTACAGTTGCATACTCGGGGGACACTGTCCTGTTGGCCAGATTTTCTGCCCTGTTGCAACAAGAACTGTCCAAAGCGTGTGATGTAATTACAACAGGCATAAAAAACGACTTTCAAAACATTGGAGAAAGGCTAGACACCATTGAGTCTAAAATGGATGGTACGGTGAAGCGTGTGAACCAGAACTCTAGAATGATCACATCTCTCCAAGATCAACTTGACCAAGCGAACGCAAAGATCGAGGATCTGGAGAACAGATCTCGGAGATACAACTTTCGAGTACGAGGCCTCCCAGAGACAGAGACGAATTTAGAAGAATCGATCCATGCCCTGATGACGGAATTGATACCAGATATCTCCCCCCATCAGCTAGAGCTGGACAGGGTCCACAGGGCCCTGATTGCCCCAAGAGCGGATGGACTACCGCGAGATGTGATAGTCAAACCTCACTTCTACCGGATTAAAGAAAGGCTAATGTTGGAAGCAAGACAGAGGGGAGACATTTCTATGGCGGGACACTCGATCCAGATTTTCGCGGACCTAGCTCCATCGACGATCCAAAAGAGGAGGACACTAAAACCGCTTCTGACTCAACTTATCGATCACCGCATCAAATATAGATGGTCTTTTCCTTTCAGATTGACATTCGCCTACAAGGGTAAAACCCACTACTTCACTGATTTCCAGTCTGGGGAGGAACTGCTCCAGAATCTGGGTTTGCTTTCTATGGAACCTCACGCCCCCAACATCCCTGGGGACGAGAGTCGTCCAGTGTCCCCCTTGTGGTCACGGCAAGGCAAGTCCAGGGCCAAGAAGTCTCAGTCGGTCACCTGACTTGTCGTGGGACCTCCATACCCCAAATCGGCCCTGATGGGCCTTTTCCAAAATTGTACCTGATATGGCTCAGGGATTCGGACGCTGTCCTGTGACTCTTCAGGGGTTTTTTTTTTTCTTGTTTTGTTTTGCTATTTTTTCCTTTTTCCTTTTTTGTGTGTCCCCCCCCCCCCTAGACTGAGAGAAGTTATTGTTCCTCTGATGGTTTTTTTTTTTTTTTTTCTTTGGGGGGGGGGGGGGGAGTGCTGTTTTACGGTTGCCTGGGGAGTTACTTTCCTGGAGTTTATTCGTTTCCTCTTCCAAATAGCTTGAGGATGACTATGTTAAGCTCCCTAATGTTACCTTGCTTTTATTTATCTTAGCATGCTCTGATTCCGATGGCGGCCTGGCCTGACCCCTTCAACGGCCGTGTTCTTAGAGCCGGAGGAGGGCGCACGCCACTCGTGGTGGACTTGTTGCTACACTATTAGTGGGGACAACTCCACAAAAAATAAAGGGGACTTGGTGCCCCAATAGGTGTACTGTCAGACAGTGCACGGGTTACTGCTAGTTGTAACTTTAGTTACCTCTGCCATCCTTGTGGTGGCACTAAATGCGCAGTTCTACTGTTATTGTTATGCTTCTAACCTTATGTCTTTCCTCTTTCCTCTTTTCTTTCCTTTCTCCAACCTCTTCCTCTACGGATGCGCTCTGGTTCCGGGACCGGATCCGGCCGAGAATTCCTGGCGGCCTCGGAGGGTTCCACCTCCAGTGGCAACACAGTGAGTACAACCTGCTAAACCATCATGGCCAATAATCCACAACTGACTTATTCCATAGTGACACATAATGTACAAGGCCTTAACTCTCCTACCAAGCGAGCAAAGGCTTTTCACCAATACCATAAAATGGGGGTAGACGTTTTACTATTACAAGAGACACATTTTTCACGAAACTCAGCCCCTAAATACCTGAATGCCAGATACCCCACAGCTTATCTGTCTAGCGGACCCGATAAGAAAAGGGGGGTGGCCATATGCTTTGCGAAACGCGTCCCTTTCACTCCGACAAATGTTATAAAAGATAGGGAAGGTCGATATATTCTGGTGGTCGGGAAGATAGATGACAGCGTTGTCACCTTTCTCTCCTACTATGCCCCTAATACGGGTCAATTATCCTTCTTCCGGGCAATGTTACAGGTGGTAATGCCCCATGTAACCGGCCATGTAGTGTTAGGGGGCGACAGCAATGCTTCTCTGGATCGGACCTTGGATAGGTCTAACCTGGGGAAGCCTATTCTGAAACACGCCCCAAAACACAGCTGCGAAATAGCTCGTTTATTGCACAGCTATGACCTCATCGACCTTTGGCGCAATGCACACCCCTCTGTTAGAGATTATACGTTCTATTCTCCAGTGCACAAAACATACTCCCGTATAGATCACTTGTTTACTCTGTCCCCTTTGTTCCCATATGTTTTGGAATCCAAAATTATCCCTGTGGCATGGTCTGACCACTCTCTGGTCCAGGTGGTCCTAACGGGCTTATGGACCAGACCGTGTTCGACCGCGTGGAGATTGAACGAATCCTTATTGAATGACCCAGTCATTGCGGATGAGATAGAAAAAACTCTACGTCATTATTTCCAGGACAATCCCTCTAAGGATACCTCTCCCTCCATAGTGTGGGCGGCCCATAAGGCCACTGTTCTGGGCAAATTAATACAGCTATCTGCCAGAATCAAACGGGATAGGGACCGGCTGATTCAGCAGCAAGAGAAGGAGCTGTTAGACATAACTCAGACACAAAAATCCAACCCGCAAACAGATCTTAGGAGCCAGATTGACGCAGCGCGATTGGCCCTAAATCTGAGCCTCACCACAAGAGCGGACAAATACGTCAGATGGAATAGGCACCGGTACTATTCTCTCGGAGACAAGCCTAACACACTACTGGCTAGGAAACTCAATCCAAGACCTTTTAATCCAGCACCCCCCAAATTGAGACTACAAACTGGCCACGCCTCCCAAAATCCTCAGCTCATCATGAAGGAATTCCACACATTCTACTCTAAGTTGTACGATTCTCCCAATGATCTTAATGTACAGGAAGCGGAAGCATTCTTGCGGGATCTACCGCTCCCCACATTATCTAGAGACCATGCGGAAATAATGGAGTCAGAGTTTACAGAGCGGGAAATAGCGGCGGCCATCAAATCCCTGCACCCGTCAAAATCGCCGGGCCCGGATGGTCTTTCGGGCCACTATTACCGCAAATATAGCGAGATTCTGACTCCTCATCTCTGCTCTTTCTACAATGAGCTACGCAGGGGCTGCCCTTTGCCTCCACACGAGAACAGGGCTTACATACACGTAATTCCCAAGCCAAACAAAGACCACGGTGATTGCACAAACTATAGGCCCATTTCTCTAATCAACGTGGACCTTAAATTAATGACCAAGATATTGGCTACGCGTTTGAATGGGTTCCTAGCACACTATATTCATCCGGACCAGTCGGGGTTTGTCCCTGCTAGACAGGCCCCGGATCAGACCAGACGCGTCATTGATCTTATCTCTGCATTAAATTCAGGCTGGGATGGCGGGGGACAGAGAGGAGCACTACTGGTCTCTCTCGACCTACATAAAGCGTTCGATTCTTTGTCCTGGAATTATTTATTCTTTATTTTGGGTAAATATGGATTCGGACCGAGTTTCTTGGCCACGCTTAAAATGATTTATGACACCCCCACGGCGAATTTAATGATCAAAGGTTACCAATCACCGAACATCTACATACGCAGGGGGACCCGTCAAGGGTGCCCCCTGTCCCCCCTATTGTTTATACTAGCTTTGGAGCCATTGGCAATTAAAATTCGTGAACATCCAGATATACTGGGTATTCAAAGCGGCGGACGGGAACATAAATGCGCATTGTTCGCAGACGATATCTTACTGCTCCTCTCCTCCCCAGTCACCTCTTTACCTACTTTGCACGGGGTATTGCAACATTTTACAACATTCTCAGGGTTAAAGGTAAACCATTCCAAATCCCAGGCACTTAATGTATCCCTACAACCACACATAGTCCGAGCATTACGGAGCTCTTTTCCCTTCCAATGGCAAGACAAGGCCTTACAATACTTAGGTATCACACTGACCCCTACTCTTACATCATTGTATAAACATAATTTCCCCCCACTGTTTAAGAAAATCTCTGCAGATCTCAAAAGATGGTCGAATAACCCTCCGTCATGGTTTGGCAGGTTGTGTTCAATCAAGATGACAGTCTTGCCTAAGGTGCTCTACCTATTCAGGTCTCTACCGATCTCTATTGATAGGCGAGAACTCCAGAGGTTCCAGAGTAAACTGTTGGACTATATATGGGAGCACGGAAGACCCAGGGTGAATAGACAGACGATGTTTACTCCAAAGGCGAGGGGTGGCCTGGGCATGCCGGATTTGCTTAAATACCACCAGGCGGCACTAATTTCCCAATTAATTCGGTTCCATACCTATCGCGACAGGCCGCTCTGGATGCTGTTGGAATCCTCTCAATTTCCAGGAAAAGAAATTAGTCACTTAATGTGGTTGAGGGCAAAAGATAGGCCTAAGGTGATGTGCCCGACTTTGTCCCTCTCTCTAAATTTGTGGGATAGGCTAGCTGCTACCCACAACTTCAGATCCGGACATGTTCCACTAGCCCCTTTGCTTAACAATCCCATGTTCGCCCCGGGTCTCCGCCCCCAAGATTTTTCATGGTGGACCAACAAAGGTTTACTACGTATAGCAGACTTATGTGACCATAGGGGGGCTCTGTCGCGAACATCCCTACAAGAAAGGTATCAGCTCCCGAGGTCGGAACTCTACCGCTACACTCAAATAGCGCACTTTTTGGCGACATTAAGTCGCATTTCTGCACTCACTACATACACCCCGATGGAAACTATTTGTAAGACACACGACAACCTCACGGGCCACATATCTCTGCTATACAATATTTTATTCCCTCCTTCTCAGAAATTGCCTTATATGGAGAAATGGGAAGGGGATATGCATACCACTTTGAAGATGGAAGAGTGGAACAAAATAATACAAGGTGCCTCTAAATCTTTTATTAACACTTCCTTGATTGAAGCAAACTATAAGGTACTGATGAGGTGGTATATGGTTCCAGCTCGATTGGCCACCTTCGCCCCTGGGGCGTCCCCGAGGTGTTTTAGGGGCTGTAATGCGGATGGTACCATGTATCATATATGGTGGTCGTGCCCGAAGGTGCGACGGTTTTGGATCCGTACGTACAACTTTATATATTCTTTGACCCGTGTGAACCTCCGCAAATCGCCCCTGCATGCGCTTCTGGGTCGCCCCGTAGAAGGGGCTTCAAAGCCAATGAGCAAGCTTATAGCTTTTATCTTTGTGGCAGCAAGGATTTCCATAGCCAAATCGTGGAGATCACCAATTGTCCCGTTTTATTTACTTAAAACAAAATTGTCCTGGATAATGGTGAATGAACGTTTATCGGCAATACTTGCTGATAGAATGGCTTGGTTCAACAGAGTGTGGGAACCTTGGATTAAAGATCTCGTAACTGGGTAAGAGGGTTTTTCTGGTGAGTGGCTGGGGGGTGGTCCCCGGGATCTGGAGTGCATCCCCCTTTTTCTTCCTCTTCTTCTCCTTCTTCTTCTTTTCCTCTTTCTTTGCTTTTTATCCTCTATTTCTTTATCCCATCTTACTAGAGTTACTTTTCTTCTTTTCCTTCTTTATTGGAGTACACCTGAAAACAAATGCGCCAGTACCTTTTTATTATCATTCATTTAGGATTTATTTTAGTACTGAAGTCAAAAGGGAGGGTTGGATAATCAGCGCTCAGATGTGTGCCTCTTGACCCCTAAATGAAGCAAGATCCAGGGCGATTACCTGGAGGGGGTGGGCCAGTAACTATTTGAAGTGCCCTCGCAACTTTACACATGTAATGCCAGTTTATCCTTTTCCGTCTCTCTACTTGAATTGTTTCGTATTGTTTTCTTGTACTTTTAAGTATCTTTATTGTCAGATACTGAACTTGTCATTTTCTCTTGCCGAAAATTTGAATAAAAATATTGGAAAAAAAAAAAAAAAAAAAAAAATTGCATCTAAAATGCACCATTTGCATTTTTGGTGAAGCTCCATTGAAGTCTATTACATGCAAAACGCAAACTGCAGTGGGAAAAAAGTCCCAGACCCTTTCCAAAAAACACAATGCCGCAAAACGCACAGATGTGAACTAGTACCATAGGAAACAATGTTAAATGGACTGTAGTACGTTTCTGAAAACTGCAAAACTCACTAAAAAAATGCATAGGTGTGAACGTAGGGTAAAAGGAAATTTGCCTATACTTACCAATTCTGAAGTAGCTCTAGTCCGGTCACAATGATCTCTCCATCTGAGGCTACAGTGTAGAGGAGAGATTGCTGACAACGGCTGAAGAGCCTGGACAAAGACATCACCCAAAATCTTACTGAAGCTAGCGCTGGGATCTGATCATAAGTTGCATTTTAAATGTAAAAGTGTTCAAAGAATAAAAATTAGATGGCAAATAGAGTTACTGCATTATTGTGCATGTATTGCAGATGTCTTGACATTGAAAATTGTGGGACCTTTTATGACTGAAAAATCTGTACATAATAATATTCTTACACACCAACATAAAGGTGCAGTTTAATTTCAGCATACATTTTATATCATGTTGAACGATTTCACAGAGTGATGGTACAGATTTTGTCTTTTCAAAACACTTGTTATCATGGAATTCACAGAATTACAAACTTTATATTGATTTGCATGAAAATAAAGTACAACTGTACAGAAGTACCAGTACAGACACAAATCAGTATTCTAAGTAGTACAAAACAAAAATGATTCAGTTCAGAGAACAAAAAAGAAGAAAAATAACATCTAGTGGGCAATATTGAAAGCACTTAATGGCACAACACATATGCCAATATGGAGCATGACAAAATCAAAGAAGTCAGCTAATAAATTATGCAGGGAAAAAATTACCGTAGGAGGTAAGAGAGAGACAGAACAAATCATGGGAAAATGTAGCCATATTTAAACGAAGAATCCCATTTGTTTTCAAAGAATGTCATCAAGTTAAATAATGTTCTTCATAAGGATAATGGATTCTGTTCTTATCTTAACCTGGGAGATGGGTCTGAGTTTTCCAGTGCACTGCAACAACCCATTGAATAGCTACACATATTGTATGGATGGGTCTCATTAGGGGAAAGGCAGCATTCATTTTTAACCCATATACTAGGGTTATTTCTGGAGAATAGTTCTCTACTAAAGAGAACTCTTTTTCTGAATGATTGGTATACTTTTATGCAACCTAATTTTAGCTTAATCTGTTTTTTTCAGCGGTTGCAGTATGTTCTGAATGAAGGATAAACATTGTATTATCAGATTTGGGGTTAGTGTATTGGATAGAATGTCCATTTTTGAATATAACGTTTTTCAACAGCTGACCACATCCTGGCTTAACATAATGTTGTGTTCCTAACATAAATAAGTATATCTGTCTGAATTACAAAAAATAAATATATAGTGTTCTTTCTCTTTCCTCTATTCACAAAACTATATATTTATATTACATATTAACTTTATATAAATAACACTTCACAGCTCTCCCACGCGCTAGGTCCGATCCTGACAAGCAGGGATAACTAATGGGATCCCCAAAACAAACAGGCAGCACATGTACCTTTTAAGGGCTAGTTCACACCTGAATTGCACAGGAATGTGGTCCATGTCACTGTGCAATTCCTTTGCATTTTTTTGTGCAGTGCAGTTTTCATTTGAATGAGCTGCAAATCACACCAGAATGCAGGAAAAAGTGTGCATATTTTTTCAAAAACACGCCATACCAAATCCAATGCTACTGCATTACCATGTGATCTGGTGCACGCAAACACACTGCGTTTGGGCAGCCGTTAACATTACATTGGCACCAGCAGCAGATTGCAAAGGCAGTGCATTATGACCAGTCAGACTTTTCATCCAAAAGCAGGCTCTGCCAGCAGAGTAAAGCCCCATACACATTATTAGATTTTCTGCAGATTTTTATGTTCATATTTACCAAAACATGTAGTGCAAGCACGTGCCTGACTGCATAAAAATGGACATGGAAAAGAAGAAAGGTAACAGCGCTCTCTGCAGGGACAACTCAATCAATACACCAGGTCCACTCACAGGTGCCGAGGCTCAATGTGTCCCAACACACTCCAATGCAACAGTAGTAAGAAGAGCCGGTGTTCTGCCATATAGTGTCTGGCCATCATATAGTGTCCGCGCCGTACTGTGCATGCGCAGTACGGAGCAGACGAAGCTTCGGAAAATCTCCAAAGTTGAACGGCACCTGCGCCGTGAGTGGAGGTGGTAGCCCCACCATCCAAGCGGACATAGGGTTGTGAATATTAGAGGGCCCCTCGTGGGCAAGCTTTGCTCGCCACGCTTCGGGCTCGGCCTCGCTGCGCTCGGCTCTTTTATATTCCTACTCTATGTGCACTTGGATAGTGGGGATAGAACCTGGACTCACGGCGCAGGCGCCGTTCATCCTCTGCAATTTTTGGAATCTGTGTTGCTGTGTACTGCGCATGCGCAGTACGCAGCGGACACTATTGGATAGAGGACCTTATATGATAAGACACCGGCAACACTGTAATCCTTGAAGTGTCATTTATTGCTACATCAGAGTGACAGTAAAAGAGTAAAGCTGATGCGTTTTGGCAATAGCCTTAGTCGTAGCATACAAATGGACACTCCAAGGCCTCGTATACAAAGTTTGATTGTTGGACGACCAAGCGTCTGATTTTTGTCAAAAGCACTTGTGCAGGATTTTGTCTAGCATACTAACTATCCGCAAATTGTCGTTTGACAAACACAAACGTAGTGATGTACTATGAGAGTATAAAGAGGAAGTTCCTTTCTCAAGTGCCACCCTTTGGGCCTCTTCTGCTAATTTTGCTTCAGCTTCATTATTATCCCAATTAAAGAAGATGAGATGAGTTTATAAATGCAGATAAACACCAGAACTCTTTAACAAAAGCATTGCAATACAAATATAATTGGCAAATAACAAACTTATTGTGAATAGGGTTTACAAGGTTCACGCTTATGCGTTTTTAGTGCTTTTCTGCAAACTGCAATAGACTACAGTCCATTTAACATGGTTTCCTATGGTATACATTTAACATCTATTTGTTTTGTGGCCAGTGCATTTTTGAAAAGGATTGGGGACTTTTTTCTGCTTTTTGCGTGTAATAGACTTCAATGGAATTGCATCAGAAACGCAAGTGTTGTGTTTGTGATGTGATTTTTGATATGTTTTGAAACCGCCCCTTACTATAATAGAAGTCAATGCAAGTCACTCTGAAGTCACCCCAAAATGGTACAGGAACCTCGCAAAGTCTGCGCCGATTTGGATGATGCCATTGTCAGCAATAGCTGCCAATTTGGAATGCCATTTGTCATTCCAAATCGCTCCAATGTGAACCTAGGCTTAGTGTCCATCAGCAGGTGTCTCTTAACAGCCAGTAGGTTTCAGCTCCACCTGGCCAACCCACCTGCTGGGGGTGGGGGTGTTTAAGTTCCACCTTTGCTACTGATCCTTGCGCCAGTGTTTTGATTGCCATCCTGGCTGCCAGATCCCTATGACTGCGTACCCTGCTGCTTGCTTACTCCTGCTCCTTGTTCCTGTACCCAGTCTTGATTCCTCCCCTTCCGTGCACCTGGTATTCCCTGTTACCCATGTCCTTCATCTTGTATATATTTTGTATATAGTTAATTGCTAGGTCTCTGCTCATTTTGATACATTGACACTGTGGTTTGTTTATGTTTGCTGGTGTGTGATTGTCTTTTGTTTCACTGTAAATAAATCAAATTTTAAAGATAATATATATATATATATATATATATATATGGTCTTTCCCAATTTCTTGATGTAGCTACATATTTCTGGTCTCCCAGATGCTGATTTATGATACTGGGGCATTAACCAAACTCTGTGAGACATTATAATGGCGCAATTAATTGTCAGAAGTGGTGTGCTCTGCATTTCATAAGCAGACAGACTTGTTTCAGACTATGGCACCTGCACCAGTTTCTATTTCAAAGTAAAAAGAGACTATTGCAGATCTGCACCTAATTAACAGAGGGAAAACTGCTACAGATATCCACCAGGTTTGACCTTGTGGTAGGGGATGTGAGCTGTCAGTGAACAGCTCACATACCTCTCTCTGCCCATGTAATGATTACATTGCACAAGCGGAGCCTGCAGGGTTTACAACCTTCCTCCCGCCTCCCACACTAAGGAGTGTGCTGCATCTGTCACAGTCATAGAACAGCGAACAGATTGCTCCTAATTAACAGAGGGACTTGTGCCCATTTGTTAGCTAGATGCAGCACCCACTTAATTTTTATGTTTAGAAAAGTGGTGCAAGCATTGTGCTTAGGCTTATGTCAATAATCGCCAGAAAAAAAATCAAGATTCAACCATATTTAGGATTTTGGTACAACAGGTAAAATCATACGGTGATGACATAACTGATTTAACAGCCAGCAACTTTAGTAGTAACTCTTCTTCACCTGACCCGATTAAACAGAAAGTGCTGGCCAAAGCTCCACAGTATTCAACCCGGTGATTCTAAGCACATATCGCCACATGCGGCCCCAGCAAGGGTCTGGTGCGTCCTGGTTTAGACCCCTTTCACACCAGGGCGTTTTGCAGGCGCTATAGCGTTAGAAATAGCGCCTGCAATCCGCCCTAAAGAAGCTGCACCATTGTATGTAGTGTGAAAGCCCAAGGGCTTTCACACTACAGCGGTGCGCTGGCAGGACGGCAGAAAAAAGTCCTGCCAGCAGCTTCTTTGGAGCGGTGAAGGAGCGGTGTATTTACCGCTCCTCCACCGCTGCTCCCCATTGAAATCAATGGGGCAGCACTGTAACACCGCCGGCAAAACGCCGCTATTGCGGCGTATTGCCGGCGGTTTTAACCCTTTCGTGGCCGCTAGCGGGGGGTAAAAGCGCCCCGCTAGCGCCCGAAATGCGCCGCAAATCCGGCGGTAAAATGGCGCTAAAAATAGCGGCGTTTTACCGCCGACACGCTATGGGCGGTGTTGTGTGAAAGGGGTCTAAATGTTTCAGGTCTGATTTCAGCCAGAATTTTTGTCTGAATTCGTATCTGAAATGGACCAAAAGATGCACAGGGCTCCTGTGCAAATTCGCACCAGAGCCGTAGCGGAGCTTTGTGAACCGGCTCCATAGAGAGCCAGTCAAAATCTCCTGCTCTTGCTAATTGGATGAGGATTCATAGGTGTGAATCCAGCCTCAAAAGGGCCCTTCTCACCCAATAAACAAACTATGAAAGAAAGAGTAGAAGTGCTCACCAGGAAACTGCCCAGGCTTACGTGTCTTAATTAGGCTTCAGCTTGATCTCCTCCCAAGCCATGCCCCTTTAAAACACCCCTCCTCACATGGGCTTAGTTGTAGAGGTGGCAGAACTGGGTACTTTGGTGGAGAGATCTCAACCACTAAAGCCTGCAAGAGGTATAAGAATCCACAATGTGAACCAAGCCAACGACATTCATATGGTACAGTTTTGTCTAGACTGAATCTTAATGAATGAAAAAGTGAACATGGTCTACAGGTCAGCTCTCTGTAATATTCATCTAACCAGAAATGATCTAGGTCTCTAAAGTTGGAATATAATTGACACATTTAAAAAATCTAGCCCTTTACAATGACAAAGTCAATCCTGCCATGGGAACCCATCAGTGTAACTTTCTGACCACCAGCACTGTATATTCACAATCCGATACAGAAAAATATGATGTGCATTGCGGTGAGCTGCATTTCTAAACAAGAGACATTTTTTCGACTGTTTTGGTGTGATACAAGCCCTTTGGCAATGATTCAATGGAATATTAATGTGTGCCCTAAGTCCCGTGTGTAAATGTATGAAACCCATATACACAACTGAAAAATAGTGAACAGCAACAACTGTATGCTGGAGCCAGAATGAATTATTAATTTAGCTATGTGAGAATCAGAATTGTTTGTGACTGGTTCTCTTTAAATTCTTATTGGCAGTCATATTTTACTATAGATCATTGCTCTTTGCACAAAGTTGTTAAGTAATTTTAAACAGGGTTTTTACAAAGGAAAAAATACATTTACAACTAATGTGACCACTACTGCATAAAGTGGAAGTAAACCCTTCTATTGTTTTCAGTCAAGGAAGCTGCCATCTTGGCCTCTAATGATGCTTCAACTGCCATAATGCTGCACATGTGATCAGTTATGAAACCAGCCATTGGATGGTTTGAAAGTTTGGTTGAGAGCACAACCAATGTGAAAGTTAGCATTTCCGGCATGCCGGGAATGTAAGTGCTTTTTGGGTTTACTACCGCTTTAATCTCCTAGTATGACTGGTGGGAGTAGGGTTGCCATCTGTCTGGATTCACATGGACAGTCTGGGTTTTGACACTTTATTCAGAAAGAAATGTGGATCGGAACAGGGCCTGACAGGAGGGTGATGGGGCACTATGGGTGCCACATTAGTATTCTGTTTAGAGTTCCCAAAGATTTCCCAGGTCTGTTACAATCCTATAGTGTATACAAAAAAAAAAAAAAATTGCTGTATGCTTCTAAAGTATTCCGGTTTGGCTTGGAGAAAAAGTGGCAACCCTAGGTAGGAGTGAGAAAATTCACAGTCTCCCAAATTACTATATTAGATGCATATTCCCTACTGTGTAGTGTAGTGATAAAAATTGTTTTATGAATTTATGGGAGAGTAGTGCATTATTGTTGGTAATAAGTAGTGAATTTCATGCTATTTAATATAATTAATTAGTTTAGAAACAGCTATAATATATTAAAGAAAGTTCTAATTTTTTTGCATGCATTTTAAATGTATTAGTCTTGCTTCTGTGGAAAAAAATACAGTATTTTCCACAGAATAATGAAATAATTGCTTCTGTTTCCTACTAAGCTTCACTTGATAAATTGTCTAATTTTGCAGGTAATGTAATGGAAAACTAATCTTAAATTGCAAAGCTTAATTCCACTACGCTTCAGTAATCAAAATTCAGCTTTACAACTGTAAACATTTTACGTTTTCACTTTGCTTAATGTATTCTAATGTATTCTCACCATGTGCATTTGTATTATGCAAGCATCTGAACATTTATTAAATTCATTCCTGGCAAGGTTATATTTATATTTCTGATGCCTGGTAATAATATGAAATGTATTTATTACTGTGGAAAATCTATTTATTTGAAATCACTTGCAGTTTTCTTTATCGGCAGCCCCTGCAGAACAGCAGGGGTTTCTCGACGAGTGACTGTAAAACCACCTGCATGTTTGCATCTCTCATCAAGAGCAACATGCACATCTATATATCCTGTAAGGACAGGCGATGGCCAGTGGATTTTTTTTTTTTAATGCCAATGCCTGCATTACCACTCTGCAGCTAAACAAAGAGGTGTTGTTACCTGTCACTTAGGAAACATACCTCTGGTTTAGCAATATAAAGTTGAGATGTAGGCACTTATGAGAGGGAGTGATCTCCAACTCATCAGCATCTGCAGGCCCTCAGTTTTGGCAGATCCAATGTTACAAGAAACTTCTCTCTGAGGTAAACAACTACTAATAACACTAATGAGTTTACCACAGATCACCAACCTAAGGGAGGATTTACCACTGACCAACAACATAACAAAATAAGGTGATCACTTACCACCAACTTAAGAGGGCACTACACCACAGACTGCCAATGTAGGAGGACACATCAGCACTGGCCATCATAAGAGTACACTATGCCACTGTCCTCTAGCGTAACATACCACTTACCAACAATGTGTTGGGACACTACTTCACCACTAAGCATCAAAGGAAATGACCACTCTGCACAGTGCATACTCAAGCACAGTGTTTCTCAACCATTTTTCAGTCAAGGCACCCTTTAAAATTATAGACAACCTCAAGGCACCCTGTAAAATATGGACAGCACCGAGGTACCCCATTCTAAAATGTAAAAAGCCATTCTAATAAATTTACATAATGTATCAACATCCACACAAGTAGGATACCTAACGTGAGAGGTCATTTTTTCTTAAAGGATCAAATACCCTTCTGCACATTGGTACCAACTAGTATTCCTGTGTTTCTATTCTTCCTCAGTTTATCTCCATCCATCATCTAATGTGACCCCAGCGCTGATGGAGAGGGGCAGGGGAGAATCAAACAAGATTGCTCTACAGGCAACCAACATCCTCCTTATCAACTGATGATGTCATTGGTTGTTAGGAAGTCGGCGGCTAGCTCTTCAATAAATCTATGATGGTAAATGCACTAGGCCAGCACGCCCTCTGTTTTTATAAATTTTCCATAACTGGTTTTACTTTTTGATAGTTTGTAGCTTGGACTATACAGTACAGGAATCCAGCATTCTTTTTTAACACCAGCCACATTTATTAAAGCTTATGTCCAGCCTTACTTTAACTAGTTGCTGACCGCCGGCCGTCAAATGACGGCCAGGCGGCGCACCTATTGTCGCGGGAGGCCGTCATATGATGGCCTCCCGTTTAAACAGGGAATGCGCGCGGTCGTGCGCGCGCATCCCTGTTTCTTCGGGGGCGGCGTGTCACGGAGACACCGCTCGCCACCGAAGGGGGTGAACAGCCATTCGTTATGGCTGTTTACCACGTGATCGGCCGTGATGAAGTCACGGCCGATCACAGATGGTCACACCCCGAACGTGCACGGCGCATGAGCGCGATCGTGAGCGCGCTGCGCGTGCACGTCGGTGGCGGCGTGTTCCCCGGGAACACTGCTCGTCACCGACGCTGGTAAACAGCCATTGGCCGGCTGTTTACCCACGTGATCGGCTGTGATCCTTTCACAGCCGATCACAAAAATGTAAACAAACTGCGGTAACGGGATGTTACCGGGTTCTCCTCCTCACACACCGATCGTGTGTGAGGAGGAGATTGCGGTAACATCTCGTTACCGCATACAGTGTACACCAATCATACTGATTGCCCCCCCCCCCAATAAAGAGGACCTGTCACCACCCCTCATAGTACCTGTCAATCACAGTCCATCAGAGTACCTGTCACAGTCCATCAGAGTATTTGAGTACCTGTCACAGCACATCAGAGTACCCGAGTACCTGTCACAGCCCATCAGAGTACCTGTCAGCCCATCAGAGTACCCGAGTACCTGTCACAGCCCATCTGAGTACCCGAGTACCTGTCACAGTTCATCTGAGTACCGAGGACCTGTCACAGCCCATCAGAGTACCCGAGTACCTGTCACAGCCCATCAGAGTACCCGAGTACCTGTCACGGCCCATCAGAGTACCCGAGTACCTGTCACGGCACATCAGAGTACCCGCGTACCTGTCACGGCACATCAGAGTACCCGAGTACCTGTCACGGCACATCAGGGTACCCGAGTACCTGTCACGGCACATCAGGGTACCCGAGTACCTGTCACGGCCCATCGGGGTACCCGAGTACCTGTCACGGCCCATCAGGGTACCCGAGTACCTGTCACGGCCCATCAGGGTACCCGAGTACCTGTCACAGTCCATTAGAGTACCGAGTACCTGTCACAGTCCATTAGAGTACCGAGTACCTGTCACAGTCCATCAGGGTACCCGAGTACCTGTCACAGTCCATTAGAGTACCGAGTACCTGTCACAGTCCATCAGGGTACCCGAGTACCTGTCACAGCCCATCTGAGTACCCGAGTACCTGTTCCAGTCCATCTGTGTACCAGAGTACCTGTCACAGTCCATCTGAGTACCCGAGTACCTGTCACAGTCCATATGAGTACCTGTCACCGCCCTTCAGAGTACCCAAATACCAGTCACCAAACCATCAGAGTACCTGTCACCAGGCCATCAGAATACCCGAGTAGCTGTCACCAGGCCATCAGAGTACCCGAGTACCTGTCACCAGGCCATCAGAGTACCCGAGTACCTGTCACCAGGCCATCAGAGTACCCGAGTACCTGTCACCAGGCCATCAGAGTACCCGAGTACCTGTCACCAGGCCATCAGAGTACCCGAGTACCTGCCACCAGGCCATCAGAGTACCCGAGTACCTGCCACCAGGCCATCAGAGTACCCGAGTACCTGTCACCAGACCATCAGAGTACCCGAGTACCTGTCACCAGACCATCAGAGTACCCGAGTACCTGTCACCAGACCATCAGAGTACCCGAGTACCTGTCACCAGACCATCAGAGTACCCGAGTACCTGTCACCAGACCATCAGAGTACCCGAGTACCTGTCACCAGACCATCAGACTACCCGAGTACCTGTCACCAGGCCATCAGAGTACCCGAGTACCTGTCACCAGGCCATCAGAGTACCCAAGTACCTATCTCCAGCCCATGTCTCATGGAATATACGTTGGGGTGTTTGCTTTCCAAAATGGGGTCATTTTGTGGGTAATTTCACTGTCCTGGTGGTCCAGGACCTTCAAAAGTGTGATGGGTAGGAATGAAATGAGATGTGTCATTTATGCTCCTAGAACGCCTGAACGTACTACTTCAATGTTCGGCCTCTCTATGTGGCCAGGCTGTGTAAAAGTCCTACACATGTGGTATCGCCATACTCGGGAGGAGTAGCAGAATGTATTTTGGGGTGTAATTTTTGCTATATACATGCTATGTGTTAGAAATATCTTATAAATTGACAATTTTGTGTAAAAAAAAAAATGCGTTTTAATTTTTTTCCACATATTCCAAAAACTTCTGGAAAAAAATGAACCGTTCAAAAGACTCATTATGCCTCACAGATTATACGTTGGGGTGTTTGCTTTCCAAAATGGGGTAATTTTATGGGAAATTCCATTGTCCTGGTACTCCAGGGCCTTCAAAAGTGTAATAGGTGGTTGAGAAATGAGATGCATAATTTTTGCCCGTAGAACGTCTGAAGGTACTACATCAATGTTAGTGCTCTGTATGTGGCCAGGCTGTGTAAAAGTCATACACATGTGGTATTGCCGTACTCGGGAAGAGTAGCAGAATGTATTTTGGGGTGTAATTTGTTGTATGCATATGCTGTGTGTGAGAAATAACCTGATAATATGACAATTTAGTAAAAAAAAATAAAAAAAATAAAAAATCTTCATTTTGCAAAGAATTGTGGGAAAAAATGACAACTTAAAAAAACTCACCATGCTACTTACTTAATACCTTGGGATGTCTACTTTGTAAAAAGGGGTCATTTGGGGGGTATTTGTACTTTCCTGACTTGTTAGTGTCTCAAGAAATGAGGTACACCTGATGTACTGAAGGCCTGATCAGAAGTGATCAATTTTCAGTGATTGGCACCATAGTTTGTAGACTCTATAACTTTCACAAAGACCAAATAATATATACTAATGTGGGTTATTTTTACCAAAGATATGTAGCAGTATAAATTTTGGCCAAAATTTATGAAGAAAAATTACTAATTAGCACAAATTTATGACAGAAACGAAGAAAAAGGCATTTTTTTCACAAAATTTACGTTTTATTTTATTTATAGCACAAAAAATAAAAAACCCACTAGTGATTAAATACCACTAAAGGAAAGCTCTATTTGTGTGGAAAAAAGGACGCAAGTTTCATATGGATACAGTGTAGGATGACTGAGTAATTGTCATTCAAACTGTGAGAGCGCTGAAAGCTGAAAATTGGTCTGGTCAGGAAGGGGGTGTAACTGCACTGTATTGAGGTGGTTAACTTTAAGGCCCCGTTCACCCCTAAACGATTTTCAGCTTGTAAAATTCTCAGCTCTGAAGCTCCAAAACGCCCTGCATGCAAAATTCCATTTATTTCAATGGCCCCTGTTCACATATGAGCGTTCTGTCACCTGAAGCAAAACACCTGAAGCTCAAAAAAGTACATGAGCATCTTGTGGGCAGATTACAGGCATTTTTGGTCCCATAGATTTCAATAGAAATGCCTGACTGAGCAGAAAAACACTTGTAAAATGCTCAAATAGCAGCTCTCCCCCCCTAATATCCTGCTGTAAAACGCTTGTAATACACTTCTAAAACGCTTTAAAAAAGCTTGTAAAAAGCTGTAAAAAAAGATTTTAAAAAGTCAGAAAAAAGCCAGTAAATCGATATGCTCAGGTGTGAATGGAGCTTGCCCTAACAAACTATTTCCTATACAAATGTGCATCCACTAGGCACGTTGTATACACTGTATATAGCTACATACAGTATACAGCCCTGCGTTCCATGTGTGAGATGGGAAGGTCTCGTGGATCAATGACTTACAAGAATAATCACATGCAAGTATAAATGTAAGTGTTAAAATAATAACCCTTGCAAAATTCTTATGAACAATATCTGTAAATTATTAGCAAAGACATTTCAATTATGTCATATTGTACGAAAAATAATGTTTACTGATCTGTGAATAAAGTTTTTTCCTTTTTTCTTCTTATTATGTTAGCATTTAGACTGCATTCACACTACAGTGTTCAATCTCGGGAAGATTTGCAGCAGATCTGCTTGCAATTTGACAACGCCGATGCGTGAATGACAAATTGTGAGACTCGCATTTGAGATGCCATGTATTTGAATAACACCTCAAATTGCAGTACGAGCCTGCCACAATTGTCTCATGATAAATCACGCTGCAATCGCGGGAAGCAAGTCGCCCAAAACAATTTCAGGAGCTATTTTTGAGCGACATGCTTCCCGCAATGCAGCACAATTTATCGTGCAACAATTGCGACAGACCCGTACAATGATTTGAGGTTTCATTCAAATGAATGGCATCTCAAATGCGAGTCCCGCAATTTGTCATTCACACACCGGTGCTGTCAAATCGCAGGCAGATTCATGAGAAATCTGCCTGTGGTTCAAAAAGCTGTAGTGTCAATGCAACCTTACTGTATATGATCAAACCGTGGATGCATTAGATATAATATCACAGTGTATAACTTCTGAAAAATGTTTTACCTTATGAGCAAGAAAAACTAAAATGGCAACCTTTCTGATCATTTTAAAACTAGCAAAAAAAGGCAAAAAGAGCACATTGGCAGGTAATATACAAAACAATAAAAAATATTTCCAGCATTATATTCAGGACATTATATTGATACTGTAGGACTCTGCTGTCGGAATACACTGATCGACAGCTTGTCCCTCGGACAGTAGATGATCTAACTAACCATTCTATCAGATGTGGACAGCCACACATGGATTGAAATTTAGAACCATCTATGGCCAGGTTGGGGCCGCATGCACAATCCAGGAGTAGGGATGAGCTTCGAGTTTGAGTCAAACTCATGTTCGACTCGAACCGACCAAACAGCGAACAATTTGGGGTGTTTACGGCAAATTCGAAAAGCCGCAGAACACCCTGTACAAGTCTATGGGAGAAATCAAAAGTGCTAATTTTAAAGGCTTATATGCAAGTTATTGTCATAAAAAGTGTTTGGAGACCTGGGTCCTGCTCCAGGGGACATGTATCAATGCAAAAAAAAAGTTTAAAAAACAGATGTTTTTTCGGGAGCAGCGATTTTAATAATGCTTAAAGTGAAACAATAAAAGTGTAATATTCCTTTAAATTTCGTACCTGAGGGGTGTGTATAGTATGCCTGTGCAGGGGCACATGTTTCCCATGCTTAGAACTGTCCCTGCACAAAGTGTCATTTCTACAGGAAAAAAAGTCATTTAAAATCACTTGCGGCTTTAATGAATTGTCGGCTCCCCATAATATAGAGAACAGTCATTGAAAGTAACTGATAAAAAAAATAAAAAAAGCATGGGGTTCCCCCAAATTCAATTACCAGACCCTTCAGGCCCCTTCACAATAACCACTTCAGCCCCCGGACCAATTGTCAGCCTAAGGACCAGAGGTCTTTTTACAATTTTGCACTGCACTGCTTTAACTGGTAATCGCACGGTCATGCAATGTTGTACCCAAACGAAATTTGCGTCCTTTTTTTCCCACAAATAGAGCTTTCTTTTGATGGTATTTGATTGCCTCTGCGATTTTTATTTTTTACGATATAAAAGGAAAAAGACCGAAATTTTTTTTAAAAAAATATATGTTCTACTTTTTGTTATAAGAGAAATCAAATGAACTAAATTTTAGTCATACATTTAGGCCAAAATGTATTCAGCCACATGTCTTTAGTAAAAAATGTCAATAAGCGTATATTTATTGGTTTGCGCAAAAGTTATAGAGACTACAAACTAGAGTACATTTTCTGGAATTTACACAGCTTTTAATTTATGACTGCCTATCTCATTTGTTGAGGTGCTAAAATGGCAGGGCAGTACAATCCCCCCCAAATGACCCCATTTTGGAAAATAGACACCCCAAGGAAATTGCTGAGGGGCATGTTGAGCCCATTGAATATTTTTTTTTTGTCCCAAGTGATTGAATAATGACACACAAAAAAAAAAAGTAAAAAGTTTACAAAAAGTTGTCACTAAATTATATATTGCTCACACATGCCATAGTTATATGTGGAATTGCACCCCAAAATATATTCTGCTGCTTCTCCTGAGTATGGGCATACCACATATGTGGGACTTTTTGGGAGTCTAGCCGCGTACGGCACCCCGAAAACCAATCACTGCCTTCACGATTTCTAAGGGTGCAAATTTTTGATTTCACTCCTCACTACCTAACTACCTATCACAGTTTTGAAGGCCATAAAATGCCAAAATAACAGAACCCCCCCCCCCCCACTCAATGACCCTATTTTGGAAAGTAGACACCCCAAGGAAATTGCTGAGGGGCATGTTGATCCCATTGATTTTTTTTTTTTTGTCCCAAGTGATTGAATAATGACAAAAAAAAAAGTTTACAAAAAGTTGTCAGTAAATGATTATATTATATTGCTCACACATGCCATAGTTATATGTGGAATTGCACCCCAAAAGATGTTCTAGTTTCGAAGGCCATACAATGCCCCCAAATGACCCCATTTTGGAAAGTAGACACCCCGAGCTATTTACTGAGAGGCATGTTGAGTCCATGAAATATTTTATATTTTGCCACAAGTTGCAGGAATATTACAATTTTTTTTTTTTTTTTTGTACAAAGTTGTCACTAAATGATATATTGCTCACACATGCTATGGGCATAAGTGAAATTACACCCCAAAATAAATTCTACTGCTTCTCTCGAGTATGAGGATACCACATGTGGGGGACTTTTTGGGAGCCTAGCTGCGTACGGGACCCCGAAAACCAAGCACCGCCTTCAGGATTTAAATATAAAACTCTACCAAAAAAAACTGTTAGCGATCGCAGGGATCAGGCCTGACTCTGCGAACGCTGCAGTTATGTGTTTAGTGTTTTGTAAGTGACAGTGATCGATCGATACTGCCCTTGGGTGGGCTGGGCGGAGGGGCAAAACGCAGGTGCTAGCAGGTATCTGGGCTGATCCCGCTAACAATGCATTTTTTTGGAACCCTAAACTGCTGGGGACGCTAGTATAGATCTGATCAGATATTGATCTGTTAAGATACTATACCACTACGGGAGGTGTATGCTTTGCGCGTGGGTGTTAGCAGTACTGGCACTAACCTGCCTGGGGCAACGCAGACCCTGACTCCAAAACCTAATTGATATCACCCGCCGGGTGATCAGGGGGTTAAACCTTTATTGGGTAATAAATGGTGGGTGCCCTGATGCTATAAAAAGCGAACTAACTAATCAGAATCACCCGTAACACTTATACGGTGATCACTGGTGAAAGGGTTAACTAGGGGCAATTAGGGGGTTAAAATCTTTTTTTTAGGTAGTATATGGGGGTCCCTGACGCTATATAAAAACCTGACGGGGAACCTAAATAACTGGCTAACCAGCGTAACCAGTGGCACTTATACGGTGATCGCTGGTGAAAGGGTTAACTCTAGGGGCAATCAGGGGGTTAAAACCTTTATTAAGTAGTATATGGGGGTACCTAATGCTATAAAAACCTGGCAGTGAACATAAAAAATAACTAGCTACCTAGCGGCACCAGTGACACTAACGCAGCGATCAGAAAAACGATTTCTTAGTGACACTGGCAAAAGGGGGTGAAAGGGTTAACTAGGGGCAATCAGGGGGTTAAAAACTTTATTGGGTAGTATATGGGGGTACCTAGCGCTATAAAAACCTGGCGGTGAACCTAAAAAAATAACTAGCTACCTAGCGGCACCAGTGACACTAATGCAGCGATCAGAAAAACTATCGCTTAGTGACACTGGCAAAAGGAGGTGAAAGGGTTAACTAGAGGCAATCAGGGGGTTAAAACCTTTATTGGGTAGTATATGGGGGTACCTAGCGCTTTACAAGGGGGGTTAAACCTTTATGGGGGGGTATGGGGCTACCCTGGACCTAACACTAACTGCCCTGACAGTTTTTACTGTCACAACTGA
This sequence comes from Lithobates pipiens, assembly GCF_037356315.1. Taxonomy (NCBI): domain Eukaryota; kingdom Metazoa; phylum Chordata; class Amphibia; order Anura; family Ranidae; genus Lithobates; species Lithobates pipiens. Next base: position 19,914,583 of record NW_027507787.1, read on the forward strand.
CACTAAATGCAGTGATCAGTAAATAAATGATCACTGCAATCAGTGACACTGTGGCTGGGAGGGGGGGCGGGGGGGGATCGGGGGGCGATCGGGGGGGTGATCGGGGGGTGATTTGTGTGCCTATGTGTACCTACATGTCAGTGTAGTGTTTGGTGCACTTACTATGTGTTCTCCTCGCAGTCCGGTCAAAAAGACCACCCCCCCGAGGAAGGCGGGGGAAGCTTCTCATTTGCCAGGAGCAATCGAGAGGGGATGGCCAGAAACCAACGGCCAACCCCTCATCCCGGATCGCTCCTGAAGCGAATCGGACCCCCCACCCACTGGAAGGCAAGCACATACATATACGTGCTTGTGCCTGTCGGTGCCATTCTGCCGACGTACATTGCCATGCGGCGGTCCTTAAGTGGTTAAGGGGTCAAATAAAAAAAAAATGACGTGGGGTTCCCCCAAATATCCATACCAGACCTGAAGGGTCTGGTATGGATTTTAAGAGGAACTCCACGCCAAATAAAAAAAATGGCATGGAGTTCCCTCTAAAAATCCATACCAAACCCTTTATCTGAGCACGCAACCTGGCAGGCCGCAGGAAAAGAGGGGGAATGAGAGAGCACCCCCCCCTCCTGAACCGTACCAGGCCACATGCCCTTAACATTGGGAGGATGCTTTGGGGTTCCCCCCAAAGCACCTTGTCCCCATGTTGATGAGGACAAGGGCTTCATCCCCACAACCCTTGCCAGTGGTTGTGGGGGTCTGCGGGCGGGGGGCTTATCAGAATCTGGAAGCCCCCTTTAACAAGGGGACCCCCAGATCCCAACCCCCCCTGTTTGAAATGGAAAAAATTGTAAGTGTAAGTGTAAAAAATTGTTAAAAAAGACACACACACTGTTGCTAAAGTTTATTAAAAATGGATATTTGGGGGAAACCCCACATAATTTTTTTAAATTTGATGTGGGGTTCCCCTTAATATCCATACCAGACCTGAAAGGCCTGGTAATTGAATTTGGGGGAACCCCACGCTTTTTTTTTTATCAATGACTTTGTGAAGTATTGTAGTGATATGACATTATAGCCGCGAGTGATATTAAATGACTTTTTTTCCTGCAGAAATGACACTTTGTGCAGGGACAGTTCTAAGCACGGTAAACATGCGCCCCTTCGCAGGCATACTATAAACACCCCCCAGGTCCGAAATTTAAAGGAATATTACACTTTTATTTTTTCACTTTAAGCATTATTAAAATCACTGCCGTTTTTAAAACTTTTTTTTGCATTGATATATGTCCCCTTTATATTAGCATTTAAAATTAGCACTTTTGATTTTGAACGTTCGAGTCCCATAGACTTTAATAGGATTCTAAAGTTCACACAAAGTTTAGGTCTGTTCACAGGTTCTGGTGCGAACCAAAACGGGGTGGTGTTCGGCTCATCCTTAGCCAGGAGTGTTTTTGCAGAAAAAAAGCCTGATGCTTGTAAAAGCATCTAACGTTTTTACAAGCTTTTAGGAGCTTTTACAGGCGTCAAACTTTTGGTTGTTAATTCATTTTATTGGCCAGAAAATGTATTTCAATGGTCAAATATATAAATGAATGCTCAAGCACTAGCGTTTAGGCGTGTTTAGTTGCATTTAGTAGCGTAAAGTGTTTTTCCATCGAAACTCTGCTGCTTCTGGACGCACTGTCAGTGTTTTTTTTTTCCTGTCTCTAAAAATCCCTGCCACTACTCAGGGGTCTTCAAACTATGGCCCTCCAGTTGTTCAGGAACTACAATTCCCATCATGCCTCAATTCTCATCATAGTCATGTCTGTGAATGTCAGAGTGAATGTCAGAGTTTTACAAAGCATCATGGGACGTGTAGTTCTGCAACAGCTCGAGGGCCATAGTTTTAAGATCCCTGCTAAATGCTGCTAAAAACCTATGAGTGCATGGACACATAGGCTAATATAGAGAGGCATTTAGAGGAGTGAAAAAAAAAAACGCCAGACGGCCCTAGATGCAGCTGTAAAAGTGTCCTGTGTGCATTAGGCCAAAAGCTCCATTCACACTGGCTTAAAAATCACTGCTTCTACAGGAGTTTTGTGTTCTGCCTGTAGGGGCAGCTCACTGTTATCCTTTGCACATTCACATTAGGACGATTATAGGCATATTTTGAGGCCATTTAAAAGGCTTTTCTTTTCTAGTGATATCAAGATTATTATTAATATTATGCTTGTTGATTGTTTTTTGGGCAAGTTACCACAACACCATCATCCCATCATTTTTAAGATGAAAGATACAACTACAGTATCTAACAAAAGTGAGTATACCCCTCACATTTTTGTAAATATTTTATTATATATTTTCATGTGACAACACTGAAGAAATTACACTTTGCTACAATGTAAAGTAGTGAGTGTACAGCTTGTATAAAGTGTAAATTAGTCTTCTCAAAATAACTGTGAGGGATATACTCACTGTTGTGAGATACTGTATGTTGGTGTCCCTTGTTAATTTTACATTGTATTTTTTAAAATGTAACTGCCTACTCCCAAACTGTCATTTGAAGTAAAACACATAGCCAAGTATTATTCTACACAATTTTTCTATTGTGCAGAAAAAAATAAAACAAATTAAAATAGAAATGCTATCTGCCATCCAAATACAAAGAACTTAATCAAAAAGTGCATTCTATGCATACAAAAAACATATAAAATATAACAAATAAAATCATTATAAAAAAAAAAAGAAATTAGTAAGTGGTGAAGGGGTGAAAATCCCCAGTCCAGCAGCCATGTTGGGGGTCTTGTGGCTGGTATTGGCACTGACTGGCATGCTGTTGCGGTGGGTGGGGTGGCTGCGGTGGGTGGGGTCACTGTGGTGTGTGGGTTGCCTGTGAAGGTGGTGGAGGTGGGGCCACAAAATACAAAATATGTGTGCTTTCAGAAATTTGGCCCCTCACCCCCTTGTTGAGTAGCTGCAGGATGAGTTCTTCACACCTGCTCCTTTGCTCACCGGCTATCTGCCTTAATATATTGGCAGTCACACACCCAAATGCCTCACCCTCATCTGGGTCTGTACAGAGTGCAGTAGTGGCCTGGCTGAGAAAGGAAGCTATGGTCTCCTCCAGATTGCCGCTCTTCCTGGCCGTTTTAGCAGCAGGAGGGCATAGGGGAAGAATCTGCGAATCTGTCTGGCTACTGGCCGCTGGCTCCTCCAGACTGACATTTTCCTGTGTATGAAAATGGGACATAATTAGAATCTTTTTTAGGGTTTGGTCATCAATCACACACAATTTTGTTTTCCTCACTGTTGCAAATTGAATGTGGAGAAATAGAAAAGACTATCATTCTGACCCCAGCACTTTTGTGAGAACTCCCCTAAGGAAATGGGCTTACCAGATAAACAAAGGTATTAGGCTTTTGTTTAAAACAATTTCTGTCAGCATCATGGTGTTGCTTGTAGCAAGCAAAAGAAATGTGCACATAGTGTAATCCAATAAAATGTATTGTTTCTTAAAAATACCCCCTTACAATTGCGCACCTACAAATTTAAAATTCAAAGCAGGCAAATAGAACCTCAATTTCTCAATATCTCCCATCACTATCGCTTTTCAAATGCTCAGCTGATCTCTCATGGAGTGGTGTTCCCGGGCTGAGTAGAAAGATGATCGGACGGCATAGGAATATGCGTGGTCATGCACTGACACGTTTGGTCATCACTTCATCAGAGGGCATCTCACTATCGCTTGTCAAACTCTCACTGCTCAGCTGCTATCTCGAGGAATGGTGTTCCCGGGCTGAGTAGACAGATAATCAGACAGCGTAGGAAGCTGCGTGGTTACGTGGACATCGTCTGATGAAGCGATGATGAAATGCGTCAGACATAACCACGCAGCTTCCTATGCCATCCAATCAGCTACCCAGCCAGGGAGCACTGCTCAATGAGAGATCAGCTGAGCGGTGAGAGTTTGACAAGTGATAGTGACAGGAGATATTGAGATATGCTATAGAGGTTCTATATGCCTGCTTTGAATTTCAAAGAGGGGTGTAAGAGGGGTATTTTTAAGAAACAATCAATTTTATTGGATTACGCTATGTGTACATTTCTTTTTCTTGTTAGGAGCAACACCTAGATGGAGAGACGCAGTGCCTGCTGACAGAAATTGTTTTAAACACAAGCTTAATACCTTTGTTTGTCTGATGGAGAGACGCAGTGCCTGCTGACAGAAATTGTTTTAAACACAAGCTTAATACCTTCATTTATCTGGTAAGCCCATTACCTTTTCAGTTCTCACATGTGGTGTGGTGACAGGATTTAGCTGGATTTAACCCCACATGAACTTTTTGTTTATGGACATATGATGCATGTATCAAAAAATTGGATACAATTATTACAGGCCTTTGCTGTGATTGTTTAGCACCGCTAATGTTAGAGTGTTCACTGTAGCATATTTTGAGATCAGCTGTCTGTAGATGTTCTTTAAATGAATGAATGGTGTATTGTTTCTGTTATGGTTTTGCAATAGTTTGCTTACCTGTTTCCATGTGTTCATCTCTAGAGACCAGCCGACCCTCACCTGACTGCTTTTGTAATCCATCCTCTGACATGACTCCACCCTAGCTCCTATCAGAGAGCTCTATATTAACCTGTGCACTGCAGGCCAACCCTGCTGATCAACCTTTGTGTGTTAGCTTCCTGTTACCTGCCGTGTGCTCTTCTGTTGTTCCATTACCGACTTTGGCGTGTCCTTGACTATCCCTGTTTGCCTGTGATCCTGACCTATTGGCGTGTCCCTGACTATTCCTGTCTGCTTGTGGCCCCGACCTCGGCTTTATCCCTCACTATCCCTATCCTCCTGTTGCCTACTGTGGGTGCGAGCTGGGGGACCCTTGGGGGTTGCGACCTGGAGCCAGTTGCAGCCCAGTCCATCTTCACCTCTAGAGGCTCTGGTGAACACCTGCTAGCTCTTAGACTCCGCGCCCCAGGGAATCTTATGCTCAAACCCTAGTCAGCCGTAGTGTCCACAACCTTGCGGTGCACTCCTGATCCCTACGGTGTGCATCTGTCACCTCGCCTCAAGGTGACCTGACAGTTTCTTTTTAGAAGTCAGTGTGGTCAGCTCTCAGGATATTTCTTTGGAGCCATGGGATCTGACTCCTGGACCCAGCACATAAATTGCCATTGTGGGTGTGGCTAATGAGGCACGGGGGGATGGGAGGAGCCGCTGACACGTAGCAGCCGCCGGAGCGGCGTGCGTCCTCTTCCCTCGCCGTCCCAGCCTCCCGCCTTCCGTGTCGTCCGCACCGCCTACCCGCCATCAGCTGTTCGCCTGCACGAGACAGAGCGGACGCTCCAGGTGAAGACAGCGCAGAGAGAGCGGGCAGAGAGAGCGTTCCCTTGTGAAGCAGGGACACAACGGTAGGACGGCAGCTATGTGCGGAGCCCCGCACCCCCCCCCCTCTCCACTGAGCCGACCTGACTGCACGGACATCTCTACCCCCTCATGCGTAGGTAAGGTCACGGATCAGATAACAGTGACAGAGCAGAGGAGCAGCGGAGCGGTGAGGTGAGCAAGTAATGTGGATGAAAGAAGGGGGGACGGACAGCTGATCACCTGTTTACCGCTACTTACTAAAACTGACTAAAATTATCGATGAAATGGTTTCTTTTTGAAAGTGATAAGGCGTATAGTTATAATCCTCCTAATGACTGCTATCAATGTGACGCTCACTACCAGACCACCGGATTGTTATTAATGTTGTCTGATCAGTCGGGTATAAACCCTGCAGGACGAGAAGTAGTGTGAGGTGGATGGATATATGAAGGGCAGACAAACAGCTATGCAGTGTGGAGTTTTCTTTTTCTTTTACATACAACTCTCATACAGAGGTACAAAGTAGTGGGGTCGGTTAGCGCTCGCTTGCGACTATCTGCCCTTTTGCCTATTTTTGTCCAGCTCTCGTCGACAGCGGATCGGCAGGTAGACACAGGTGGTAAATGCTGGAGTTGATGCGGGAGTTGATTTACGGCTTGTACCTGTGGCTAAAAAAAAAAAAAAGGGGGACAGGAAAAGAAAAAGGAAAAAGAGGGTGAATCCTAGTGCGTTGCCTGGGTGGAGAGTCAGACTGGTGCCCACTGCTCGTCAACAGCATTGCTGTCGCCCGTTGGCATACTGGCATAAGGGGGAAGAACTACACCATTGTGCGCTGCCTTACTCTGTGAAAGAAGGAACGGGGAAGGGGAGAGAAGGTGGAGGAAGGGGAAAAAGAAAAAGAAAGAAAGAAAGAAAAATCTCCCATGCAAAATAAATCTCTTCAGCACCCCTCCCTAATTGATAGAAGTGCCCCGCTCCCAGAAAGTGACGTAAGCAACCTGTACCCCACAAGAGTTATAGGAAAAGAAAAAGGACTTTAGCTTTGAAAAAGGTCTTGAGTTTTGGAGCTGACCCACTACAAAAGGAGTATGCGGGGGAAAACGAATAAAAGGGGGGGGAGCGGGACCTACTAGTCCTGGGGGGATACAACGATATCTGGTGGGGGAGACAAGCACGATGGAAAACAGCCAGGAAACCCCCAGCCAGAAGACATTAAGAAAATCAGGCGCGGGCATCAGTAAAACTATGGAGACGGGAGAAGGGCGGGGAGTGGAAAAGCCTAAGGACTTATGCCCAACTCGCACTAGGATGGGGGGGGGTTAGCTCCCGAGAAGATGACAAGGTTAAAAGAAGGGAAGAATTGGGGAGAAAAGGAGAGGCCCCTCCCCAACCCGAAACTCAACCCGAAATTCAATCCGAATTAGAAGGAGACCCAGTGTTGGCGGAGCCACAAGCGACCCTGGGCATGTTGAAAGAGATATTTACAGAGGCATTGACTAAAGTGGAAACTTCACTTAAATCCGATATAGCTGGGATAAGGGCGGATATTGGTCTAGTACTAGGTAGGGTGGAAGAAATGGAGGAAAGAATGAATGGGTATGAACAGAATCTGAGGGACCTAAGAGAACAAGTGAAATCAGCCCAAAAAACAAATAGAGCGATCCTATATAAAATCGAGGATCAGGAAAATCGCGGAACAAGGAAAAATTTAAGGATAAAAGGTTTGGAAGAAAAATTTAAAAATGAAGATCTCCCCAAGGTGATGCAGGACCTGTTTAATCCCATTCCAGGAAGGGCGGAGGATGAAATACTAAAAATAGATAGAGTGCACCGAGTCATGGGATATCGACCCCAAGCCACAGAAAAACCAAGAGATGTAATAATCAGATTTCATTTTTACGAGGAAAAGGCGCTAGTACTGGAGAATATCCGAAGGAAGGACAAGATTATGTTTCAGGAATCGGAGTTACAGATATTCTCAGATCTGGCGGGGGAAACATTGAGGAGAAGAAGGCTTCTTAAACCCCTGACAGATCTGATGAGGTCATTAAATGTTCCCTATCAATGGGGATTTCCAGCATGTCTTAGGGGAAGGAGAGATGGCCGCACTGCAGTATTAAGGTTCCCAGAGGACTTAACGGACTTCTGTAATAGGTTAGAAATCCCCCCACCAGCAATACCAGGATGGGAGGAGGGGATGGGGAATAAAGGAAGCAGTGGGGCTATGCAGTGGTCTCGGGTCGGGGATAGGGGGGGGAGAGATGGGGTATAATCACCATCACTGGGGGTGGGATGTGGGGGGCGGGGGGGGCGCGGGTGCTTTGATAGGCTGTGAATGAGGCGGTCCTCCCAAAGAAGGCTAGGCGGGCAAAAGGTGACCTGTGGGTCACCGGGACACCTATGCGAGGAACAAAAACGGAAATTGTTCACTCCTCTGAAGGGAGGGTTGGGGAGGGAGGGGGCCGGAAAGGGGGAGGGAGGAAGGGGGGGGGTGGGACGGGGGGCAATCTCTCTCTCAAACAGGGGGTATATACTCTCTCTCGCGCTCTCTCGTCTCCCCCTCCTCTCGCTCCCCACGTTGACCTCCGGCGGGGGGGAGCTTACGCCCCCCCCCCGGCGGGGGGAGAGGGGAGGGGATGAGGATGAGTGAGATATGACAAGGTTGAATTTGATAACATACAATGTGAGGGGTATAAGTACTCCCCAAAAAAAGTTCAGAGTAAATAAGGAGCTAGAATTATATGGGGCGAATGTGATCTGTCTGCAGGAAACGCATATCTCACACGAGGCTAGAGGGAGATTGACATCTTGGAAGTTCCCTACATGGTTCTATGGTGACTCTACTACACGCTACGCTAGGGGGGTAGCAATAGGATTCGAGAGAAGTGTCAGGTTCGAAGTTGAGAAACAAATGGCCGACCCAGAAGGGAGATTTCTGTTCATAAGGGGAAGAATCTCGGATGGAGTATACACTTTTGCGAACATATATTCCCCAAATAGGGACCCAGATAAATTCTTAAGGAAGGTCCTGGATTTATTGGCAGAGTTCAGAAAAGGTAAATTGATAGTGGCGGGGGACCTGAATATGTGCGTCGACCCTCGGGTAGACTCCTCAGCGGGGTCCCCCCGATGGACGGGGCTCAGATATAAAAAGATAAAGGCTATGCTTTTAGAATTTCAGTTAGTCGATGCTTGGAGGATTAAACATCCAAATAGCAGAGACTATACTTTCTACTCATCGGTACATGGGACATTTACACAAATTGACTATGTACTGATTGAACATCAAATGCTCCCAGCACTCAAAGATACAGTAATAAAACCTATCTCCCTGTCTGACCATGCCCCAGTTATGGTACAGCTGGAGTTAGCAACAGACCAGGCCAAAAGAGAGACATGGAGATTAAATGAAGCGCTAATACAGGACCCAGAGACTAGAAGTAGGATCGAAACAGAGCTGGAAGAGTTCTTTATAAGAAATGACTCCCCAGAGGTTACGAGGAGTACGATATGGGAGACCCACAAAGCATTTATAAGAGGAATTTTAATAAGCATTGGGACAGGGAAAAAAAAGGAAACAGGGAAAAGGCTACAAGAGTTAAATAAGGAGATTTGGGAATTGGAGCAACAAACAAGACCAAAGGGGATCCCAGAGAGAGTAGAACTAAAAGATAAGAAGCTAGAATTAGAAGGACTCATGGCGAAGGAAAGGGTGCGAGTCAACTACTGGCAGAGAGTATAAGATACCAGGAGGGGAATAAATCTGGGAAATGGTTAGCGAGAGTAGTGCGGGAGAGAAGAAATGTGTCCTTCATATCAAAAATAAAAAATGAAAAGGGGGAAATGAAGCACTCTACTCCTGAAATCGCAACGGTCTTCCATGGTTATTATAGCCAGTTATATAAGGTAGGACAGGGAAAGGAGAAAAGTAGGAATAAAAAAGATACTATCGAGTACCTAACAGGAATAGAGTTCCCTACAGTCCCAGAGGATGAGTTAGAGAGGTTAGATGCCCCGGTAACGGTAGACGAGGTGGTGCGGGCAATAAGGGGGATGGCAATCGGGAAGAGTCCAGGCCCGGATGGGTTCCCAATCCTTTATTATAAAAAGTTTGAAAAAATACTGGCGCCCAAATTATGCGAGTATATGAACGCAGTCGCAGAAGGGGAAGAACTGAGGGAAGAAGCATTGATGGCTTACATAACTTTGATATTAAAGGAGGGGAAGGATCCAACAACCCCGGGGAGTTATAGACCAATCTCTCTTCTGAATACGGACGTGAAGATATTTTCAAAAGTGATAGCAGAAAGGCTAAAACCATTACTACCCCAATGGGTCCATAGTGACCAAACGGGGTTTGTCATGGGAAGGGAGGGTAGGGATAACTGCCTTAAAACCCTCATGTTGATTCATGGAGTGGAAAGCAGCGGATCCCCGGTCGCCCTGTTATCTGTGGATGCTGAAAAAGCATTTGACAGGGTAGACTGGGGCTTCATGTTTGAGACCTTAGGTTACCTGGGATTAAAAGAAAAAACATTGCGATGGATAAAAGCATTTTACTCCCACCCGACAGCAAAAATAAAAATTAACGGTAACCTTTCCCCGGTAGTAAAGTTATATAATGGAACCAGACAGGGGTGTCCTCTGTCCCCAATGCTGTTTGTTCTGGCCTTGGAACCCTTGTTAGCCTCGATCAGGAAAAATGAAGATATAAGGGGAGTGAGAATTGGTAGAGAAGAGTATAAGGTGTCTGTGTATGCAGATGACATATTATTCTATGTTTCAGAACTCAGGGTGACTCTCCCAAATATAATTAAGGAGATCCATAGATATGGGATGTTGACAAATTTTAAGATCAATATGTCAAAAACTGAAATTCTGAACATAACAGTACCTAAAAAAGAACAAGAGGAACTCCAGAGCTCTTTTCCCTTTATTTGGTGTAGGGAGGAGCTGAGTTACCTGGGGGTAAGAATTACGCCCACATTGTCATCCATATACGCGGCCAATTATACATATATATTAAATAAGGTCAAAGAATGTATTAAAAGTATGAGATATAAACCCTTGTCACTAATAGGGAGAGTAAATGCGTTAAAAATGTTCATTTTACCAAAATTGACATATATGTTCCAAATGATCCCAATAAAAGTTCCGCAGGAGTTCTTCACGAAACTTAAAACTCTAACTTTAAAATACATATGGGGACGTAGGAATCCCAGGATTTCTTATGCGACTCTAGAAAGGGGGAAAGTAGGAAGGGGATTAGCAGCCCCAAACTTTAGAAGATACTACCAGGCAGCAGTAATTTCACGAGTGGTAGATTGGGTGTATGACAAAGGGGATAAAGGGTGGGTAAATATAGAGAAAACACAAAGCGGAGTTAATCTAGGAAAAAGGATTTGGATACCACGGGATTTTCGCGACTTGGGGAGTAGCACTAACCCACTAACTATTAATTTGTTTAAAACATGGGACAAAGTGGGAGAATCAAATCACTGGCAGTATAATTCACCTTTAATTTCTTTATTAGACACAAGTTTTTTTAAACCAGGGAAGGAGGAATTTGTTTATTTCACCAGATGGGCAAAAAAGGATGATATTTTGTTGAAAGATGTGATGAATGGGGACAGATTTTGCACTTTAGGAGAAATAAGACAAAGTTGGGGATGTAGGAACTTAGATAGCTGGAGATATGCACAAATTAAACATTTTGTTCAGACTCTGCCTCGGCCACTCCGAGGGGCAGGAGATCTCAGACCGATGGAGAGAATGCTTTCAGATCCGAGCTGTAAGAAAAAAAGTATGTCCAAAATTTATAAAATCCTACAGGAGGAAGAGGAACCAGGGGAACCACTATTCCTGAAAAAATGGGAAGAAGAGCTGGGCACCGTGGGGGATAAGGAACGTAGAAAGAAGATCTTAAGAATAGCAGGTACAATATCTAGGGACAATATGTCATTAGAGATGTCATTTAAATTAATGGCAAGATGGTATGTTGTCCCACAAAGAGCGCATAAGAGTAGAGCAGGTATATCAGCACTATGCTGGCGGGGCTGCGACAAGGTGGGAACCTTTGCACATATATGGTGGGAGTGTGGAAAGATTGGCCCATACTGGGAGAAAATAATAGAAAATATTTTCCGAATAACAGGGGAAGAGGTAAAGAAGGAACCATGGACATGTCTATTTCACGACACTGACAAAACACTGGGGGAATACAAAAACTCATTGATTCCTCACTTATTGATTGCAGTAAAAAGCCTGATCCCAAAGAGATGGGGCACTCCCGAACCCCCATCTATGAGGGAATGGTTAGGTAAAATAGAGTGGGTAAGATCAATGGAGGAATCAATATCTAGAAGAGGAGACCAAGTGGAAACTTACTTTAGTAAGTGGGGAAAATGGCTGGAGTTCAAGAAAACAAGGGAATATCTCAGAATGAGTGGATCCGAGGGGAAATGAGGGAGAGAGCGGGAGAGAGAGATGGAGAGAGAGAGAGGGGAGGGAGGGGGCGAAGGATTGGGGGGGGGGGGGGTCGGGGATAGATATGGAAATGGAATGGGAAGCATACTTTTTGTAATATATTTCTTCTTTGAAACTTTAACAAAATAAATAAAGAATTAAATAGAGGAAAATGTTAAAAAGGTTTGCATGTGATGTGAAAATAGCACTGCCAACAGGCAAAATGGTGGCGATAAGTAGAAGGGAACTAAAGTAACAAGGGCGCAAAGTTAGCCACAATTTGGTGAAGAGAGATTATGGCGTGCTGTATACTGATGCAAATAAATAAATAAATAAATAAATAAATAAAAAAAAAAATAAAAAAAATAAATTGCCATTGTGGTCATCATATACACTGATGTGAGTCAAAGTAGGGGCCAAAGCGAACCAGAAGAGAAAGAAAGCATTGTGGAGCCCCTTTTTTGTGCAAATAAGTATTCTTGGAATCTTTCTTCAAATGTGTATACATGTTGAGTGTTTAAATGTCCAAATCAAACACCCACTCCGCACGTTACCAAACTATGTAGTGCCTTAATATTAGCATGGAGAAAGAAGAGGTGGAAGGAGCTGGCAGTGTTGGTAGGTACCCTAATTTGGGAGACCCAGGCACCAGGGCCAAGATTATAAAGTAGTTGCAGTGTGTACATTCCTAGTAGTGTTGGTGTCTGAAGGGCAGGCAGGTTGCAAGCAACAATAGACTGGGTAGGTAAATATTTCCTGAATTTAGTAACTTGACTATAAATCACTATGCAGGGCCTCAGCCACTTGACCATCGTTCCCTTAATACATTTTACTCTTCTTACTAGGTCATGATCTTCCACAATGTACTATTGGCAGAATGAGTGCAGATATGTTGCATTGTTTGAAGGACCTGGAGCAAATGAAGGCAGTTGCCACCACTTTACAGTGAAGAATAACTGATTTTGTGGATATGCTTGCCAAATTTTAATTTCCTCTTGCCTGGTCTGAAGTTTATTGTTCCACTTGTTGGCTCCTGTTTGCCCTTTTAACAATTACCATGTTTTTATGCCTTTTAAATGTGAAAGTTTTGTGACATCACTCAGTGTTTCCACACTCCACTCCTCTAGGTGTACCACCAGGTCCCGTTTTCTAGATTTTCTTCAGTCTAAAAATGACTGTGCAAATTACAGTGAAATGACAGCATCACCTGTGCCAAATTCCAGAAATCTTGAAAACATGACCCAGGTTTGCATCTTGAGGAGGAGAGTTGGGAAACACTGCTCTAAATAATGTGAATTGTAATGTTTATGTGTTTTTTAGACTCTAAAACCCCCAAATTTTAAGGTGCCCCCAAATTGGGCCTTAACATTCTTATTTCCCCCATGATCCTAAAATGTGTTGAGTTACATACATCTATTTAAAAAAAAAAAAAACAATTAAAGTAGCTTAGAGGAAGGGGTTGCACCCCCGAAACATGCCCATTGTTACCCGTGATGGGAGATAGCACATTTTGACACACTGTGTGTTTTGTAGGTTTAGAAAAATAGATGTTTGTAATTACATGCATTTTAGGTATGGGATCATAAGGGGCATTAATTGTTATGCCTCTACGCATACATGATTTAAAAGTTTGGCTTTTAGAGGGGTGAAATCACTCCATCTGAGGAAGGCAACATCCATACAGTCTTGGAATACTAATGTCTCATTTGGCTTTCACTTCACAAAACTCGAACTTTGTAAGTTACTGAGTTTGGGATGTGTATCTAATGTTTTAGAACATGCCTGTTTAGCCATAAAAAAGGAGAAATAATGCAAAACATACATGCTATACACCAAGATGTTGGTTTGTTTTAAAACCTTAAAACGCACATGTGTATACCCGTCACTGCTCTCCTGTTAGCTGTAACGCTGTCTATCCAACTTGATCGTTCAATTTATCTTGATTTGGTTAATCAAATCCTGCTGAATGTATGATATCGCGCCTGTAACTGTTGCAACTCTTTATCTTTCAATAAATACTTTTTGAAAAAAAAAACGCACATGTGAATGTGCTTTGAGTAAAATGTTTTTTTTACTAAACATTGTGTGGCCCTTAATTTCATTGATCAATAGCAGTGTATTTTGTAAGTTTTTGTAGTTACAGTGACATTGTGCTCTTAAATGTGGACAACTCCTGAAATTTTAGGCCTCAAAAAAAATTAATAATGGAGTTGTAAAGGCATAATGTTTTTGAACTTCATGCATTAGATCCATTAAGAACAAAAACATAGTGTGTGTGTGTGTGTAGCAGACCCACAGCACACCATAATAGTTAAGTGAATAAGATATTGTCACCTCATGTAGCAATTAAGGTACATTTGCACTATTGGAGCAAGTGGCCAAAATAAAGCCCATATGGGAAAATATTAGACATATAAGAAACACAGACAACAGTAGTTCAAATGAAATAGGAGTTTATGATCTTCCAAAAAATATATAAATTATCAGCTACAATTTACTGCCAAGACACTGCCCCTCAACCCACAAAATATTCCAGGTATTTCTGCAGTAAATCTCTGGCAATTTGTGAGAGCAATCCAGCACGGGCATTTTCAATAGCCATCAGCACACCCACAGACAGACGAGCTGCAGCCTCTTCAGCTGGGCCTGCCACTGCAGGGTCCATGTCACTTAGCAGTGAGGCTAGGTAGCTGGTAGCATTCCTCCTTAAAAAAATATGAATACAGCAGCACAGGACCAAATGATTTATCTTGTAGAGTGCCAGGTTGATTGGAGTCAAAAACAGCCTAAAACGACTTGATAGGATGCCAAAGGCATTTTCAACCACCCTTCTGGCACAAGAGAGCCTGTAATGGAAGATTCTCTGCTCTCGGGTAAGGTTCCTCTTATGCCGCACGTAGCCGACTATCCGGCGGACTTCCCGCCAGACTGTCCGCTGGACTTTCCGAACGGGCTACTTGCCCACACATGGCACTTTTTCAGCGGACTAATACGGCGTACTAGGTCCGCCGTACTATCCGCCGTACTTTTGAAATGAACGGACTCGCCCACACACGCGGAGGAAAGTCATTTTGAGCATTTCCAGGTAGGCGGGGCCCGCAAAGGAGACATCGCTGGCCCCGCCACCTGGTATGGACTTAAAGGGGAACGCCAACGCCGAAAAAAATCGGCGTGGGGGTCCCCCCCAGGTCCACATCAGACCCTTGTCCGAGCACGCTACCCGGCCGGTCAGGAAAGGGGGGGACGAGTGAGCGCCCCCCCCCTCCTGAGCCATACCAGGCCGCGTGCCCTCAACATGGGGGGTGCCTTGGGGAAGGGGGGGATTCACCTGTAAAAAAAAGTAAAAAAAACACAACTCACAAGGGTTAAAATAGTTTATTGCACAGCTTCGGTGGTCTTCCGTCTTCGGGGGTCTTCTCGCCGGACTACTCCGCTATCTTCTTCTAGCTCTTTTACTAGCGGAGGAGCCCGGCTTTCTTCCTCGCCGCCGCCCTCTTCTTCCGACTTTGGGGGTCTTGTCCCCCTCTTCAGTTCTTCTTTCCGGGCCACCGCGCCTTCTTCTAGCTCTTTTACAGGCGGTGGCCCGGTCTTCTGTCGCCGATGTCTTTGTCTTCTGTTCTTCTGTTCTTTTCTTCTCTTCAGATGTTGCCTCATCGAATCCTCCGCTCACTATGGCACGGACACGACGCGCGGCGACTTATACAGGGACATCACCGGATGATGTCCCCGCCTATTATGATGTCACAGTCCCAGCATCACCGGTGATGTCCCCATATAAGTCGCCGCACGTCGCGTCGGTGCCATTGTGAGCGGAGGATGCGACGAGGCAACATCTGAAGAGAAGAAGAGAAAAACAGAAGGGGGGCGCTCGCTCGTCCCCACCCCCTTTCCTGGCCGACCGGGTAGCGTGCTCGGACAAGGGTCTGATGTGGACCTGGGGGGGACCCCCATGCTGATTTTTTTCGGCTTTGGGGTTCCCATTTAAGTCCATACCAGGTGGCGGGGCCAGCGACGTCTCCTTTGTGGCCCCCGCCTACCTGGAGACAAGCTCAAAATGAGCGGACTTTTCTCCGGGCGGGAAAAGTCAGTTCATTTCAAAAGTACGGACTTGCATTTCGGCGGACAATCCAGCCGTGCGTATGCCAGTCCGGCGGGAAGATTGGAGTGCAAAACTACTTTCTAAGTCCACCGTACTTTCGGGTCAAAAAAGTCCGCCGGAGGCTACACATGGGGGGATTGTCCGGCGGACTTGAGTTTGCCGGAGTTTTCCACCCGATTGTTTGATCGTGTGTACGCGGCATTAGGAAACGGCTTTAAAAGGAGTTCCTCCAGAGAAAAGGCCTCATCTGCAACAAAAACAAAATTGAGGCTCTCAACATTCTCCTCAGCAGGTGGTAAGTTTAAGGTGCAATTCTGGTAGAACTCTGTCTGAATAATCACTCCTCTGTCAGAGTTGTGACTGTTCTTCCCAACATCCAGATACAGGAACTTGTAGTTGGCAGACACTACAGCTAGCATGACTATGCTGCAAAAGCCCTTATAATTAAAATAATAGCCAGAGTTGGGTGATGGTACAATCAGGACACGCTTGCCGTCAATAGCACCACCACAGTTGGGAAAATCCCACTGATGATGGAACTGGGCTGCAATGTCCTGCCATTGCTCTGGGTTGGAAGGAAACTGTGGATTAAAAAAAGAAAAAAGAAATTAATACTTCTTCACATAACATTGCAAGAAGATTTGACACAAACATGCTTAGCCAACATAAGGATACACTTAAATGAGTATTTAAAGACAAAAATGGAAGGTCAACTTATCTGATTCCTACCCCCTCTGGTGGCCATTAGACAAATTTTAGGGGGGTGATGGGAAGATGTTTTGGGCAGGTAACCCTCTCCACTTCCATGAGAGCTGTTTGCATAAATAATGCATAAATAAGCTCCTCCTTACTTACACTATTGACAGCCCAGTGGACAGGTAAGAAATGTCATCATTGAAAAAGCTGGATACACACTGTCCAAATTGCAGCATATTTTGACATGATTTCACCTATCAATATAACAGGAGCCAACAAATTAACATGTTTCACTTTGTAGGTAAGCAGGCAGGCCCTTACACTACATGGTTTGAGGAATTCATACAGAAATATGAACACAAAAGAGGGATAGTGTGTATGGGTTTTGCAAAGTCAGCAGAGTATTTGGATCTGTTGACTTAGCTTTTTTTTTTTGGGGGGGGGGGGTGGTTCCAAATGAGTTTGGGCCACAGAACATGGCCTCTTGCACTCTGCCTAAATTTGAGGACAACGATAACATTTTTTACACATTTTAGGGGTTGTTTAGGGTAAGCCCCAAAATGTAGCTGACAAAAAACATTGTTAAGTTACTAGGCTAGGTGTGTATAGGCCCAGGATAGCTTGTTGGGGAGGTTAGTGAAGGAAGATATGCATGTAGGCCAAAAAAGGAGCAGGAAAAGCTTACAGCATTCAAGAGGACAAAGAAGACATGCACAGCATATTACAATATTGAGAATTATGTAATCAACAAATTAATACAATGGCTATATTATTTATTTGGCAGGGTGTCTCCCTCCCCTCTTTTGAGGATTCAGTGCATTCTACAACACTGAAGTAGTTCCTGTATGTGATCTTAAAGGTAAAAACTTACCCTTATATAGTCTTTCTGCAGAACTTGAGAGGGGGGAGATCCCAGTCGTAAACGTGAGGTCTTGGAGACTTCTCCCCGTATCCAAGTACCGCAATGTGGCTATGAGCCTTTGCTCTGAAGTGATGGAAAGCCTTATGCATGTGTCCTGCTTCTTAATATAGAGGGTCACTAATGCCAAGAGTTGGCAAAAGCAGGGGTCTGTCATCCGGAGATAATTCCAAAAATCATCCGGTTAATTTTCCTGGAGCTCCCGCAGCAATGGTATATGACATAATTGGTCACAATTAAGCAAACAATTTTTGGCCCAAGAACTCCTCCTGTTCCTGGACTGGACTTGGGTTAAAGCAATAACTCCTAGCCCAATAATGACACAATCCATAATCCTCCGATTATGCAACATGGCTGGTTGACAAATGACCATTCAGAAACATACTGAAAAGCACAAACTGAAAAAATGCGAATCAACACTCACCAAACTTCTACTAACACAAAATTAGCAGAAGGAGCCCAAAGGGTGGCGCTTGAGAAATTAACTTTCTCTTTATAGTCTCGTAGTATGTCTAGTATGTCACTATGTTCGTGTTGTCAACTGACAAGTTGTATACCGTTAGTATGCAAGACGAGATGCCGGCACATACCCTTAAGACAAAAATCAGACGGTCAGTTGGCCAACAATAGTACCGTGTGTATGTGGCTTAAGAGTCTGCATACCTGAGGGTAGCCCTTCTCTCCTCAAAGGTACAGCAACAAAATCAAAGCCCAGACAATGCCCAAGGCAGCTGATGACTTCCAGTTTGTAGCTGAAATAATTTTTGTTTTTGTTTTTTTGGGGGGTTTTTATATTCACTGGCTCAAACAAGTATGCTGGTAAACTTGTGTAATACCTTATAAGAAGATTAGATTCATGAAAGAAGTAATCACATTTCAGAATATTTTAATGAAACAAACAGCACTGCTCAGGGAGGATTTTTTTAACACTCAAGAACAAAATCAAATAGTATGAAAAAAGAAGTGACACAACTCATTATGTTATTAAGTAGCTAAGCAGCAAAGAAGTTCAGTGTGTCCTGTAGATTTCATACTTAGAAACCACTCGTTGTTAATGGTAATTGAGTTCATGTGTTCTTTATCAAAGCTTCCTCTAGGAAAGAAGCTTTAGGGAAAATCCATAAAATGTGTGTCTAAACCACAGTCTAACTATCCCCCTTCCGCACTGCAACCCACAGTTCACTTAAAAGTATTAACTGATGTAAGAAAATTATTAAAGTATTTTGGTTTGACTAATTTTTAGTTACTTCCAAAAAAGTTTAATACTAAAGAATAAAGGAAATAAGTCTATTTAAACTTACATCTTTAAAAATCGGCTACATAGTAATATGTACATTTAAACTCCTTTCACACTGAAGCGGTTTTCAGGCATTTCAGCGCTAGAAATATCCTCTAAATAGCGCCTGAAAACAACCTCCCATTCATTTCAGTGTGACTTTCACACTGGAGCGGTGCGCTTGTGGGACGTTATGAAAAATCCTGCAAGCAGCATCTTTGGGGATGGTTTGGGAGCACTGAATGGGCAGCGCTTCCAAAGCGCCTAAAAAATGATTGAAAGTACCACAACACCGGCATTTTTAACTCCTTTGGGGTTAAAAGAGCCACTTAAACATCGCTAAAGCACCACTACAACAAGCGGCACTAATGCAGCCGTGGTCCCAGTGTGAAAAGGGTCTTAGGGTTGCCACCTTATCCCTTTCAAACCAAACACATATGAATTGCACAGGTTCTGAGGCTGATTAAGGTAGCAATTAAACTCACTTGGTGCCTTATCTGCATTAAATTAGCCTCAGAACCTATGTAATTCATATGTGTTTTGATTTAAAGGAATGATGTGGCAACCCTATGTACACTATATACTAAATGAAATTCTTCTTTACATCTTTTTTTATTTTTATTTTTTAAATATCAACATCAAATGACACATAAATTGATGCATTACACCTCTAAGTTTGCATGTATCACTTACAAATAGCAAAATGTCTTTCTTTTTAAAAGGATAAGAAACACAAATACCAAGCCATTTTGTTAATATTTCAGAATAAGTATGCATTAATATATACAAGATTTAGGAGCTTATTAGAGCTAAAGGCACATAAAGGGTAATGGTGAAAAGTACATAAAAGTTATTGGTGATATGCAAAAGAAACAGTGCTAAATAAACAGAGAAAAACTGACATATTTGATACATTCTGTCTATTGCAATAACCAGCATTTATTCTTTATCCAAAATACTGTAGTAGATCCATTGATTTTCAACTTGCCTTTAACAGGATGAAAATGCAGACTGCAGACAGGGTAGTCCTGGATGGGAATTTCATTTTAGACTTTAACTCCTTCCAACCAAGAGTACTCAAACATTCGGGGGAAGTAGGCCTTTTTCTGTGGGGCTGTACATACGCACTACAGTGTTTGTGGTGACAGAGTGCACTCCCAGCGCAGAGAATGAGATCTCACCTATTAACAAGTCCCAGTTAATGATCACCTGATTGCTGTGATAGCCTCTGATTAGCGATCACAGCGATCAGTCACTGAATAGCCTGTTTTTGCTCCTCTAGCATGCTAGATGAGAAAAGATGGATGAGGATTTGATCTAGGTCAGTGTCAGAGTCAAGGTTAGAGTTAAAGGTTATGGCCAGCGTCGAAGGTCTGGGTCAGACGTCACGGTCAATGTCTTTAAGGTAAAAATTAAAAAAATTGTTTTTTTTATTTAAAGCAGAACTTCAGCCTATTTTTAAAGTTCTTGTTATCATCCTTTCCCCCTCCTATAACATTATTGGATAGTAAAAATAAAAAATAAATTGTCTTTCTACATAACATTTTTAAAATTCTCCCACTGTACTTCCTGCTCTAACTGGGACCCAAGGGCCGCATGTGGACCTATGCATGCCTTTTAGGCTTATATGCACGTTATTGTCATAAAACATGTTTGGGGACGTGGGTCCTACCCCGGGGACATGTGTTAATGCAATTTTTTTTTTAAATGCCTGTTTTTTTTGGGAGCAGTGATTTTTTTAATGCTTAAAGTGAAACAATAAAAATGAAATATTTCTTTAAATATCGTGCCTGGGGTATGTCTGTCTGGCAAATTTTTCCCATGTGTAGAACAGTACCACAGCAAAATTACATGTCTAAAGGAAAAAATGTCATTTAAAACTGATTGTGGCTGTAATGAGTTAACAGATCTAGGCAATATAGATAAATCTTATTGAAAAAAAAGAGTATGGGTCCCCCCCAGTCCATTACTAGACCCTTTAGGTCTGGTATGAATATTAAGGGGAACCCCAAACCAAAGTTTAAAAAAAATGCATGGGGGTCCTCCTGAAATCCATACCAGGACCTTCAGGTCTGATATGGAAATTAAGGGGAACCCTGTGCCATTTTTTTTTTAAATGGCATAGAGGTCCCCCCAAAACCCATACCAGACCCTTCAGGTCTAGTATGGATTTTAAGGGGAACCCTATACCAATTTTTTTTAAATGGCGTAGGGGTTCCCCCAAAATCCATACCAGACCCTTATCTGAGCACGCAACCTGGCAGGTTGCAGGAAAAGAGGGGGAGAGAGAGCGCCCCCCCTCCTGAATCGTGCCAGGACACATGCCCTCAAAATGGGGAGGGTGCTTTGGGGTCTGACCCCAAAACACCTTGTCTCCATGTTGATGGGGACAAGGGTCTCATCCCCACAACCCTCGCCCAGTGGTTGTGGGGGTCTGTGGGTGGGGAGCTTATCGGAATCTGGAAACCCCCTTTAACAAGCGGACCGGCAGATCCTGACCTCCCCCTATGTGAATTGATAATGGGGTACATTGTACCCCTACAATTTAAAAAAAACAGCTTGGGACAAGTTCTTTATAAAAAAATAAAAATGTCCCACAATGTAAATTCACGTCACCAGATGGACCGGAAAAAAAAAAGCCCCAACCGTTCCGATGAATGATGCTTGCTTCTTCTCTGTGACAGTTCTTATATAGCTGAGGGCATTTAACCTACCTGGCTTTAATGATATGCCGTTTCCTCCAGTGCTGAGGCAAGGCACCATCTAAAGTAAGAGGCCATTTGGCTGCTATGTTTTTTAACTTTATATTTTAATAAAACGGAATTACACTATGGTCCTGTCCTTTTTTCATCCTTTTCTGACTAAACTACAAGGAAGACCGCTTCCCAGGCTTATCCTATTGACTTCAGCATTTCAAACCAAACCAAGCTTCACCTGGCCTATCTTTTTAATTATTGAATATAAGGTGAAAAAGTGAAAAATATGAAAAAATAGGGACAAACCAGAAAAAAAGGTAACATTTAGAGGATCGTGAACAGAAATACACCTTTAAGGTGATGTGCATAGGAGATGAATATGAGTATGAAGTAGAGAAAGTGAAGTAATAGAGTATAAGCAAGTATAAGCAAACAGTGGCACATGAATTTACCCTTTGGTAACAGGTACCGAGTGTTGGTGTGAAGTGAAGCAGACAGTGGAGCAACCTTAATACAAGAGCATCTGAAAGAATATTCTGACATCAAAATGCCTTCAGTTAGCAACCCAATTACTCTATGGACAGCCCACAAGGCATTTATTCGAGATGTACTAATCCAAATCAATGCACAAGCGAATCGTCAAAGGATGCAGCAATTAACAGAACTATTAAACAAAACTGAAAAATTGGAAATGATAAATAAATCAATCCCCACACAATTCACTAGTGATAAAATCTTCCAGACCAGGAATGATCTTAGATCTCTCCTTAACGCCAAACACGCCAAGCTATTACTAAAATTATGTCCCATCGTTTATGCAGCCAGTAATAAAGCTGTTAAATTATTAGCAAACCAAATCAAAAACAAAAGAGCTAAAAATAAAATCTCCCACATCTTCCATCCCAATACAGGAGACAAGATGTATCACCCCAAAGATATAGCCAATGCATTCAGGGCATACTACCACATGCTTTACAATTTAAAAGTCAACCCCCACACAACAAAACCCACTAATTCTGCCATAATGGGTTTTCTAGAATCAATAAATCGTGTGGAGCGATCACGGGTGCCCGGTGGTCATCGTGACCGCCAGGTACAAGCATTGGCTCTGGCAGCACCCCCGCGCCTTCTAGTGGTCAAAAGGCAAACTGACATAAGGTAACCTCGTTTCGCCTAGGGGAGCAAACTTTCTGCAGTACAACTGCGGTGGCTGGTCAGGAAGGGGTTAATGGCATCCCAGTCTTACTGTAGTCTGTAGAGTTCAATATTAAGTTTACCCACCCCTGCAGCTATAAAAGCTTCAACTCTTCTGACAAGGCCATACACAAGGTTTAGGAGTGTGGTTAAAAATTCCCATAGACATTCTTTCAAAAGCACATTTGTGAGGCCAGGCACTGATGGTGGACAAGAAGGCCTGGCTCATAGTCTCCACTCTAAATCATCCCAAAGGTGTTCTATCAGATGGAAGTCAGTACTCTGTGCAGACCAGTCAAGTTCCTCCACCCCAAACTGGCTCATCCTCACTATATTGTCAAAAGTATTGGGCCACCCCTCCAAATCTTTTGGTGGAGGGGGATTACTGTGTGGGTTATTTATCAGGGGTTGGGCTTGGCCCCTTAGTTCTAGTGAAGGTAACTCTTAAGGCATCAGCATATTAAGACATTTTGGACAACTTCATGCACCCAACATTTTGGGAATAGTTTGGCCCCTTCCTGTTCCAACATAAGTGCACAAAGCAAGGTCCATAAAGACATGGATGAGTGAGTTTGGGGTGAAGGAACTTGAATGGCCTGCACAAAGTCCTGATCTCAATCCAATAGATCACCTTTGGGATGAATTAGAGTGGAGAATGTGGGCTAAGACTGGGATGCCATTAAGTTCATGTGCGTGCAAAGGCAGATGTCCCAATACTTTTGACAGTATAGTGTAAATATATTCTCAAATATGCTACAGTGATGCTATAACATCAGTAGTTCTAAAACATAAGACTAGAAAAATAGTGTCCAAATTTAAATGAACGAATCATAAGTCCATCTATAAAGTTCATACGGTGTATGAGTCCAAATTGAATCCCGTCACCACACCGCTTGTGAAAACTCCCCTGTGGTAATGAACTTACCAGATGATTCAAGAAAATGTGTTTGTATCGATCAATTCCTTATACAGCCACTGCATCCTTCCATCTAGATATTGCTTGTAACAAGAAAGGAGTGTATACATAGCGTTTTTCAGTAAAGATTTAATGATTTAAAAAAATCCCCCCTTACAAATGTGCACTAATAAATCATATAAAAATATCAAGTATATAGCAATCAATCCCGTCTCACTCGCGTGTCTATCTCTCACCACTTAGCTGTTCTTTCAAGGAGCGGTGTTCCCAGGTTGAGATGACAGCTGATCAGACGGCATAGATAACTGTGTGTTCACGGCTGATGTGTTTCGTCATCACTTTGCTAGAGGGTGTGGCCACACAGCACAGATCCTATCCTTATATACACTATGAGAGCTGGGAATTAACCCTGCACACACTCGTTCACTCTCACTAGTCCTGTAACTTAAGCCACACTACTGCGAGAGATCATGTATTTACATCACCACTCTATATATCAATCAAGTAGTATAATCCTTCACGACTAATGGATAAATTGTTTAAACCCCGTTGCCATTTCTAGATCAACACATCCAACTCTCACTAGACATGTCAATCATAGTCAGACTTGGAAGATTGCCCCAAGTGTGGCGTTTTATTTTTTTTCTAAACATAACAAGGAATAACATAATGTGCTGGAATAATCAATCCCAATATAAACATTTTATCATGCTACAGTGGTATATCTAATCAACTGTGTTGATATATTAAATCGTTACACTTATCATAAACATTTTATAAAATATGTTAATACACATGTTAAAAAATTAATTCAATAGAAAGGCATAGCAATAGGCGCTAAATTTGCGGCAAATTTAGCAAATAACTTTATGAGTGCATGGAAGGATAAATTAATTTATGGTCAACAGAGAGGGGAGCTTATATTTTATAAAAGGTTTATGGATGACCTGTTCTTTATTTGGTTCGGTACTGAACTATCCCTTACAGAATTAATTGAAGGACTTAATCAAAATAATAACAATATTAATTTAGAATGGAAATGGAGTAGGGAACAAATTCATTATTTGGATGTTACAGTAATGATAGTTAATCAACAGATAATTACTAAAGTTTACTTCAAACCAACAGATCAAAATAGCTATTTTACTAGACTTGTGCACAACGGAAAATTTCGTTTAGTTTTGGTTCATTGTCATTCGTAAAATACATCATTTCGTTCTGTTATATTCGTTAAGTTACGTTAATACGTTTTCGGATAATTCGTTATTATTTGTAGAGTGTCTAATTCATTTGTTCGTATTCGTTGAAATTCTCTATTTATGTATGTATAGACATTTGTGATAATGATTTGTAGTTTGGAAAGTCGTTTGTTTATTGAATCTTTTAACACACACAATGACAACGTCTCTTCTGCTCGGCTCAAATACAATACAACACCCTTCTAACTCAGTTCTCAGGAATGCACTTTGCCAGTAATCCATCCTCCGACACAAAATTAATTAGCTGATTGGACTATAAGATTTACTTTGAGCTGACCTTTTGTTTCATTAGATCTTTAAAGAATTACCAAATCATGTCAAATTCATTCAAATTCATTTGTTATATTTCTTTCGTATTCGTTGTTATTCGTTATTTTTTTATTTGGACATTCGTATGCATCCGAATGTCCAAAAGATGCAAAATTCAGCCAAATTTTGATTCGTTACAAAACAAATTGCACAAGCCTACTATTCTCAGTGGCCACCACCCCACATGGCTTAGAAACATACCAAAAGGGCAATTCACAAGAATTATAAGGAATTGCTCATGTGATGAAGATTTCTTATCGGAGGCCTATATAATTAAAAAATAATTTGTTGAAAACGGTTATAAACCGCTATTTTTAGGTAATGCCATTCAGGAGGTTAACCAAATCTCACAAGATATGTGCCTAGTAGATAAGGAGAGACAAAAGGACACTAAACATGAATGGGGCTTCATCAGTAATTATCATGCCCAGTATAAAGAAGTCAAAACAAATTTCAGGAAGTATTGGCCAATATTGGGTATGGATAAAATATTGATGAAGGCTATGCCAGAAAATCCAGTCTTTGTTTATCGAAAAGGGGCTCTCATTTGGTGATAATGTGGTGAAAAAAATCTTAGATCTACCCACCAAACCCTCTATATTCTGGGATAGACCAGGGTTTTTTTCATGTCGAAGGTGTCTGTTAATACCTGGTGTTGAAGCCCGACTTGTAGGAGGAGACCTCTCTTACAACGCTGGTTCAGGAGCCACTGGAATGGGAACAGTGGTCTCGAGAGCACAGCGGGTAGGAGTGCCTGCTGGAATAGGGCCGCTGGGCTGATAGCGGAGAAGAGATCCCTCTGGATGGCTGGACGGCTGGCGGACCAGGGCTGGGAGTTGATAGAAGGACTGAGGAATGCAAGCAGCTGTTACTGGAGCCGATGAGAGGAACCACAGGCACAGTAGAACACTGAACGGGCAGCAGGCTGGAGCAGGGTTAGACGGTCCAGGTCAGTAGGCAAGCAGACAGGTAGAAGCAGCAGGCAGAGGCAGCGTCGGTAGAACTGGCAGAAGTGGTAGCAGGGTCAGGCGGGCCGGGTCGGGTTTGGAGAAAGCAGAGAGGTCAGGCGAAGCCGGGTCGGTAACAAGTAGCAGATGATCAGGTTCAGGTTATCAGATACACAGGAGCTGAGATGAAACAGCGCCACACCAGCGCACTTGGAGAACCTTTAAGCGTTCAGTGGCAGCAACAGCGCTATCGCGCACATGCGAGTGCGCCGGCAGCACGTGCTGACGCCCACCAGTGTGAACATGCTGAGGCTCAGTTTTAGAAGAAGCGTGTGTGCGCATGCGCACACGCCACTGTGCCTGTCTATCGCTGGTAAGTCCCTGACATTCCCCCCTCCCAAGGGGCAGCCTCCGGATGCCCAGCAAGTACCTCTTTTCTGGATGGGCAGAAAAGTAGGCCCGAATTAACCGCCTGGCATGGATGTTGCTGTCAGGTTCCCAGGAATTGTTTTCTGGACCAAACCCCTTCCACTTAATCAAAAACTGAATACGTCCCTGTCTTCTTCTGCAATCAAGGATGGCCTCCACCTCATACTCCTCATTTCCATCCACTAAGATGGGGTCTGGAGGTCTAGTTCCTCTATCAGGGAAGGGATCAGGGACGGCAGGTTTCAATAGTGACACATGAAACACAGGGTGAATCTTAAGCGACTCGGGTAGGGCTAACTCATAGGAAACTTCATTGATTTTCCTCTTCACTGGAAATGGTCCCATCAATTTGGGTGCAAGCTTCCTGGAAGGACAAGCCAGCTTAATTTTATTGGTAGAAAGCCATACCTGATCGCCAAGCTGTAGGGTCAGTTCCCCTCTTCTTTTCCGGTCAAAGGCTCTCTTGCTGTCTGCCTGGGCTTTAGACACTGCCTCCTGCAACACCCGGTTATTATGGCTGAAGAACTCCACTGTCTCCTGGACCGCCAGAACTGAGGTTTCTGAAAGAAAGTCAGGCAGAAAAGTTAAATTAATTGGCGGAAAAAGGGGACTGACCAGTGACTGAATGACAAGCATTATTGTAGGCAAATTCTGCTAAGGGCAGCAGGGACACCCAATCATTCTGTACAAAAGATGTGAAACACCTAATGTACTGTTTGAGAGTCTGGTTGGTCCTTTCCGTTTGCCCATTGGTTTGGGGATGATAGGCCGAGGACAGAGCCAACTCAATTTTCAGGATCTCACACAGGGCCCTCCAAAAACGTGAGGTGAACTGAACTCCTCTGTCGGAAACTATATTTGCTGGAATTCCATGTAAGCTCACAATTTCTTTAATGAATATGCGGGCAGGCTCCACAGCAGATGTGGTCCCTTTTAGGGGTAAAAAATTTGCCATTTTGGACAGCCGGTCTACAACCACAATAATAGCTGAACACCCCTCAGAGCATGGAAGCTTGACTATAAAGTCCATGGTAATCATTCTCCAGGGTCTGTCTGGTACAGGTAAGGGTTTCAGCAGTCCCCAAGCCCGATTTCTTGGCTTCTTATTCTGGATATAAATAGGGCAGGAGCTGATGTACTTCTCACAGAAGTCCTTCAAGTTGGGCCACCAGAATGTGATTCGTACGAGCTCAAGGGTCTTACGGACCCCAAAATGGCCTGCCAGTGGATGATCGTGAAGAAGGGACAACACTCTGAACATGCTTGGGAACAAAGATTTGACTTCCCTTTCCAGAACAAGCCACCCCTGGAACGTTAAAGTGACCCCGGGGGGTTTTGAGGAATCAGAGGACGCTTCTTTGATCAAGGAGAGAAGATCTGTCTGTAAGAGTAAGACATTTCTGGCAGGCAGGATGGTATCAGGAACAGATGTGTCCTTTGGATTGTCATACATGCGTGACAACGCATCCGGTTTCACATTCTTTGACCCAGGCTGGTATGTTATATGGAAGCAGAAGCGTGAGAAGAATAGGGCCCAGCGAGCTTGTCGGAGTCTCAGTCGTTTGGCAGACCTTAGGTATTCTAAGTTCTTGTGATCGGTATATATTAATACCGGATGAGCAGCGCCCTCCAACAGGTACCTTCACTCCTCCAAGGCAGCTTTAATAGCGAGCAGTTCTCGGTCGCCAACGTCATAGTTCCTCTCTGCAGGAGAGAGTTTCCTAGAGAAGAACCCCACGGGGTGCATTAGGTCCTTGTTACCTCGACGTTGAGAGATGACTGCTCCTACGGCCATGGCTTCAAAGAAGGATTGCAGAGAGTGGGTCAAGACTGAATCTCCTTCAAGTAATCGGTGGGCCCAGGTCTGGGGTTCTCCTTGTAAAAGGGAGATCACAAATCCTACTTTAGTGGCTTCCAGGGAGAAAGTCAGTGGTTGTAGGGCAAAATAGAGCTGGCAGGCATTCCGAAATGCCTGAAATTGGGTTCTATCCCCAGAGAACCTCTCAGAAATGGCTCAGGTGGAAGCATGACAACAGATGGGGAGGCAACAGACTGTACCGGTGTGGAGGATGGAGCGGAAGCTGCGTGACCAGCATCAGTAAGGTTCTGGACCTGTCCTTCAAGTCTGGTGTAGCCATCCTGCAGAGACTTAACAGCTTGGGTCAGGGCCGATCCAGATGCGTGCAGATCTCCTTCATGGGAGAGGTCTTTCCTGTGGGCTCAGTCATGGCTGTTTCGTACTGTTAAGTACTTGGTGTTGAAGCCTGACTTGTAGGAGGAGACCTCTCTTACAACGCTGCTTCAAAGCCACTGGAATGGGAACAGTGGTCTCGAGAGCACAGTGGGTAGGAGTGCCTGCTGGAATAGGGACGCTGGGCTGATAGCGGAGAAGAGATCCCTCTGGATGGCTGGACGGCTGGCGGACCAGGGCTGGGAGTTGATAGAAGGACTGAGGAATGCAAGCAGCAGTTACTGAAGCTGATGAGAGGAACCACAGGCACAGTAGAACACTGAACGGGCAGCAGGCTGGAGCAGGGTTAGACGGTCCAGGTCAGTAGGCAAGCAGACAGGTAGAAGCAGCAGGCAGAGGCAGCATCGGTAGAACTGGCAGAGGTCGGCAACGGTATCACAGACAGAAGTGGTAGCAGGGTCAGGCGGGCCGGGTCGGGTTTGGAGAAAGCAGAGAGGTCAGACAAAGCCAGGTCGGTAACAAGTAGCAGATGATCAGGTTCAGGTTATCAGATACACAGGAGCTGAGACGAAACAGCGCCGCACCAGCGCACTTGGAGAACCTTTAAGCGTTCAGTGGCGGCAACAGCGCTATCGTGCACACCCGTGAAGTGTGAACATGCTGAGGCTCAGTTTGAGAAGAAGCGTGCGTGCGCATGCGTGCATGCCGCTGTGCCTGTCTATCGCTGGTAAGTCCCTGACAGTGTTTATCATGTCGACAGGCGCATACACACATTAGAGGATTAACCAAATTCCAATCTACAGCCAATGGAAAATTGTTTGAGATAAAGGATTTTATCTCATGTAATTCTACTTATGTAGTGCATGAGCTCTAATGCCCATGCAGTCTTATGTATATCGTCCGCACTAAACGTACTGTAGGGAAGAGGGTATCAGAGCATTTTAATAACATTAGGATTGGGTTTAAAGACCACAGTGTGTCAATGCACTTTAGACGAAAAACACAATAAGGACCCTTCAGGACTCAAATTTTGCGGAATAGGAAAAAATGAATCCAGAATGGAGATGGAGTAATAGGGTCAGAGAGTTGTCAAAGTGTGAGACAAAGTGGATCTATTTGACACTTTATGTCCCAGGAGAATGAACATTGAATTGGATCTTAATTGTTTTATCAGTGTTTATTAAATGCAGTGATTTTAATTTATGTATTTAAAACAATGGACTAATCATCTTATGCAGTTAGCAATGATATTTTATTAAGATATTTTATGGTATTTATTGAATTCATTTTTGTGTATTAACACACGCGGTGTGGTGATTGGATTCAGTTTGGACTCATACCCATATGAACTTTATCGATGGACTTATGATTCGTTCATTTACATTTGGACACTATTTTTCTAGTTTTAAGTTTTAGAATGTAGCATATTTGAGATTATTTGTTTATATTTATAGTGGCTGCTTATGTATCTGTGTTAGGTAACATCAGTATTATTCTATGAGCGTTGGGAGAGAGGGACCATTTACTTTTGTTTTTTGTTTTTTGTTTTTTTGTTTTTTTTTTTTTTTTTGACTCCTAAATTTTTTTAATTAAGAGTTGTACCTGATCAATTAACATAATTCTTTTTTTTTTTAGTTTCAATATGTTTTTATTTTGCATCAAGTACAATAAACAAAGTCAACGTGAAAATGACTAAAACATAGTGAAAGACAATATAGAGATATGGACATTCTTAAGATTGAATATGTCGAGCCAGTTTTCAAGCATACAGAGCGTTATAATACTGACCAAAATCCAACACGAAATACATATGATGGAAAGTGCTCATTCATGTAACTGAGGTAAATATTTGCCTCTAATAGGCCTGAGCTAACATAGGCATTAGAACAAATTCCCAGTCAAGTAATGAAGAAAACACGTATAAAATATAATGGTCATAGAAGGAGGGAGGGGTCTCCGCCACCCCATAAGGGCTCTTTGCTGTGGCCAAAGGCCCCCATCCCCCTGCCAAGAATAAAGACAGATAGGACCAGGAGTAGATCAACCAGGGTTATTAAATTATATACTTGAGCCATCATATGTAACAAAAACAGGTAGTATGGCTATAATGTAACATTAATCCTAAGATGAAAGGAACAACATCCCTAATGGGCACAGAAACCCAGTGCAACTGGATGAAAGTACGTAAATCAGGTTTCTATGAACCGAGTGTAAAATACTGAGATCCACATTGCGATGCAGGAACTGGCCCTGAAATCAGCTGGCCCGGCCCAACTCCGCAATGAAGTGTCCACGAAAGATCGTCTCTCACTAAGCTCCTAAGAAGAAGGTGAAAAATAAAAAATAGTAGAAAAGGAGAAGAAGAGGAAGGAAGAAAGATATAAAAAGGAAAAGGGAAGTGGCATTTTACCACAGGAGTCGCCTGGGGGTAACAGAACCGTACTCAGGGTCTAAATCCGGGAGCATTTATGTGGATAAAGAAACTCCCACG
Source organism: Lithobates pipiens (assembly GCF_037356315.1). NCBI lineage: Eukaryota > Metazoa > Chordata > Amphibia > Anura > Ranidae > Lithobates > Lithobates pipiens. The sequence continues at coordinate 19,945,820 of NW_027507787.1, forward strand.
AAGTGCGCCCATGGTTCCCAAGTGGCCCTGAATTTATCCGAGCGGTCCAGGAGTACGCTTGCCGTCTTTTCTTGTAACATAATCCAGGAAATTTTCCTTTTGGCCTGTATAGTGGAGACATAGGGTTGCTTCCAAGCTTTGGCAAGAGTGAGCTTAGCGCCCAATAAAATGAAAGTGATGAGGCGTTGCGTACTCCTGGAGGCTCCCTCTGTAGGGAAATTAAGAAGTGCCACTAGAGGAGACATCTGAACCGGTGTTGCAGAAACTCTGGATATCCAGGTAAAGATCCTATACCAGAACTTCCGTATTCTAGGGCATGTCCACCACGTGTGTATCATGTCACCTCGAAGGCCGCATCCCCTGAAGCACAGTGGGGAGGCGGAAGGGAACATTTTGGCCAATTTCGAAGGGACTAGGTACCATCTTGTAAGCACCTTGACACCAGCCTCTATCATACTTGGGTTAAGGATACCTCTGAAGGATTTCAGGAACACCCCATGCCACTGCTCAATGTTCCAGGATTGGTTAAGGTCCTCTTCCCAGGCCGACATATAAGATGTCTTGGACTTTGTGGAAGACAGTGCCCTATAAATGACTGAAATCCCCCCCCTCTGCTCATCGGACTGACAGCACCATGCTTCATAAGATGTCACCTGAGGACCACTGGGAAGGGACTTGCATTTTTTGTGTAGGAAATTTGAGATCTGTGTAAATCGAAATATTTCAGTGGGGGGCATATCAAGTTTGCTGGTGCAGTAGGCTTTAGAGATTGGGCCCACTGGTCTAAGGAAATGACCTATTCTATATAGCCCCTTGTCCAGCCACCATTGAAAGGCTTTAATGTTCAGGCCCGGAGGAAAGTCTGGGTTATGGAACAGGTGAGATAAAGGTTTTAATTGGGAAATTAGGGAGCAATTATGTTTAAGACCATCCCAAACTGCGAAGGAGTGCGAGAGAGTTGGTGAAAGGATCGGAGGTCTCATCTTTTTAGGGCTCCACATCAGGAAGTCTAGCGTGTGCCTAGGAACCGCTTGTCTCTCTATCTGTATCCAATCAGGCTGTTCCCATCTAGAATAGACAGCTGACATCTGTGCCAATTGGGCTGCTTGATAATATAATCGTAAGTTTGGAAGTCCCAAACCACCTTCCGATTTGGATCGGAATAAAATAGATTTAGAAAATCTATGTCCACCCTTGCCCCAGACAAATTTAATAACTTTAGCTTGAAAGCGTTGCAGGCGTACTCTATCCACCGGGATGGGAAGAGCCCTGAAATAATACAGAATGCGAGGGAGCAGCGTCATCTTTATAGCATTGATTCTGCCCAGCCAGGATAGGGACAGCCCAGTCCACCCGATGAGATCCTCCTCCAATTTGTGGAATAACGAAGGGTAATTAGCTTGATGGAGGAGATCAATCCTAGAGGTTAATTTAATCCCCAGATACGATATTGATGTGTCACTCCAGGTGAACTGGAAGCTGTCCCTAAGCCTTTCTATGAGTGAGCCAGGAATATTAACATTAAGAGCTTGAGATTTCTGATAATTAACCCTGAGACCCGAAATCGATCCAAAGTCATCTAAGAGACTACAAATATTGGGCAACGAGGTCAGGGGGGAAGAGACGAACATAAGGATGTCGTCTGCAAATAAAGCACATTTGTGTTGGATAGAACCGCAATGGATACCTTGTATATTAGGGTTATGTCTAATGGCTATGGCCAGGGATTCGATCGCTAATGCAAAAATTAAAGGGGAAAGCGGACATCCCTGTCTTGTCCCTCTGGATATGGGGAAAGATTCCGAATAAAATCCCTGCAGACGTACCTGGGCCTTTGGGGACGAGTACAAGGCGCGCAAAACATTGAGAAAAGACTCTCCAAATCCCCAACGTTGTAGGGTGGTGAAAATATATGACCAGTGTACAGAGTCAAACGCTTTTTGGAGATCCAAAGACAAGAGGCATCCCTGTCTGGAAGATTTCCCGTCCCAGTTCGAGTTAAGAAGCGATATGATGTCTATGGCCCTTCTAGTTTGGTCCGGACCTTGTCGACCCGGAATGAATCCCACTTGGTCCTTGTGTATGTATAAGCTAATGAAGGAAGCCAGACGATCCGCAAGGATCTTGGTCAGAATCTTTAAATCATTATTGATAAGAGAGATTGGTCTATAATTACCGACTGAACTGGCATCTTTATTAGGCTTAGGGAGAACAGTGATGTAAGCCTCATTGAGAGAGGAATCTAAACTCCCCCCCCTTCGGAGAGCATTGAAAAAACGGGCCATGTACGGGGCAAGCGTAGGGGCAAACGCCTTATAGTAGGGAATTGAAAACCCGTCCGGACCAGGGGCCGAATGCGTTTTCAAGTTTTTAATCACTGCGCACACCTCATCCGCTGAAATGGGCGAATCCATCCTAGATTTGTGTCTATCTTCTAGTGAGGGGATCGGGAGGGTATCTAGGAATTTGTTAATCTCTGCAGGGGATGGACTATGATTACTACTGTACAATGAAGTGTAAAAGTCGTGGAATTCGCGCATAATGCGCTGGGGATTCTGGGAAATAGAGCCTCCTTGTATTCTGATTCTGGGAAGTGCCGGGGATCGGAATTTAGGTGTCAATCTCTTGGCCAGCATAGAACCAATGTTATCACCCTGATGGTAGAATCTTGCTCTATTCCAGCGCATCCATTTTTCGGCTTTGGTGGTTAGGGCCAAGTTCAAAGCCACTCTAGCAGCATCAAGTTGGGGAATGGGGACCGAGTTTGGGTTCTTTTTATGTTGTTTGGCTAGTTTGGTGTACTCCTTGTCCAGATTTTCAATATTAGCTTTGTTAGCTTTGTTGATTTGTGAAGAAAGTTGTATAAGTTGACCCCTAATTACCACCTTATGGGCAGCCCACAGGCAAGTGGCATTTATGTCAGGTGTGTCATTTGTGGCAAAGTATTGAAGGATGTTACGTTCAATTTCTTGAACGTTAGCGGGATCACTCAAAATAGACTCATTAAGTCTCCAACGTCTACTCGGCCTGTGATTAGCAGGACGAGAGAGGCACAAAACTACCATTGAGTGATCCGACCAGACCACCTCCTTAATACTAGCCCTTGTAGCCAGAGGAATAGAGGCAGATTCGACAAGGATGTGGTCTATCCGGGAGAAGGAACCATGAGGGTTAGAATAGTGAGTAAAGTCTTTTAGGGTCGGATTCACTTCTCTCCAGATGTCGACCAAACCTCGCTGAAAGAGCAGCTTGGCTATACGTAGGCTTTGATTGGTGGGTCTGGTCAGGCGATGGCCAGGAGGGCGTGACTTGTCTAAACCCTGGTCAAATGCGGTATTGGAGTCCCCACCGAAAACCACAGTACCTTCCAATAATGGCGAAAGAGTAGAAAGCATACGTTTAAAAAAGGCTAGCTGGCCCTTGTTGGGAGCATAGTAAGAAACTAAAGAGTACAGCTTTCCATCGAGGTCACCCACCACTAACAAGAACCTACCCTCCGTATCCTTGAATTCGGATTTCAGTGTAAATTTGCAGCGTTTAGAAATAAAGATGCCCACTCCCCTAGTTTTATCCTCTGCATTGGCCAGATAAAATAGAGGGAATTTAGAGTGTATAAAGGAGGGGTTAAATCTTTTAGGGAAGTGTGTTTCCTGAAGCAGAGCCACCTCTACCCCATGTTTGTATAGATACTGAAATACTTTGCGACGTTTAATGGGAGAGTTCAGTCCCTGGGAATTGTGGGAGATAATTTTGAGTGGGGATGGTGGAGGCAAGGGCGTATCAACCATTGAGCAGAGAGGGGGGACCGCCATAGAAATCAAAAGCACTTACCCCACAGAGCCCACCAAACCCCATCCATACTACCAACCATGGAAGTAGCCCCTGAGGAAGATGAATGTTCTGATGTAAGGAACCTCCGGCGACTCCTGCAACGAAAGTGTAAAAATAAATACAGGGGGAAAGAAGAAAAGAGAGAAGGATAGGTAGAAAGACGGGTGACAAGAGAGTCAACCGAAAAGTGGAGGGGACAGAGCCCTCAACAAGCAACGACAAAACATTCACACAAACCGTCCCTTCAAAAAATTGGGACATGGTTTGTCCAGTCACTAGGACCAATACGCCCCAGTAAGCCAGACAAATGGGGGGAACATGAGTACCGCCGCAGCAGGCAGGCCCCAACAATTATGGGTAAACCATAAAACATATAAAAATAAGCTGAAATAAGGCACCATTACAACCAAGGCTTCTCGTGTCCCCACTGTGAATAATAAGTTTGGATAGGCTAAAGTGGAGGGGGAAGACCGAGAGCCCGTCATGCAGCAATAAATGTGTAAAAGATCAACATATGAAATATGTAAGGAAAGTGTACGCAAAAGGAACATAAAGGACACCTGAAACTAATAAGAATTTAAATTCACTGACATTTGGCAGGTAGATGAGCGATCATAAAAAAAAAAAAAAAAAAAAAAAAAAAAAAAAAAGGACCCCGACCTCACGGGTGAGCGAGGATAGGAACACATTCCCTCCCCCCCCCCCCCCCCCAGAAACATGCATGACAAGGAATGGGACCTGAGGATAAACAATGGGAAGTCCCAAAGGGTGTCACACGGCCTAGTCACTCTCCAGAGTCCACCTCATGTCCACCGTGGATGTGAGAGGCAGCAGTAGACAAAGGAAAGGAACAGAATCCAAGGCACAAGTGGGGTGGCATTTGCTCTCGGGGAGCATCTGAGTGGTTAAACAGAACTTGAACAGTATGTGGTTGGTGCTCTCAGGGGGGACCAGTTTCCTTAGACTTTTTGGAACGTACTGTCTCCCACACTGGAGGCAGGGGGCTGGTGGGCAGTTGTCTCTTGGCAGATTGTAGCGTGTTTCCATGAGGAGCGTGATTTGGGGTCTGGCTGATGAGGCCTAGCTGCAGCAGGAGTTTTTCCCCTTCATGCAGGGAACCGAAAGTGTAGGCTTTGCCTCTCCAGACAAATTTGAGCTGGAATGGAAAGAGCCACCAATATTTGATTTCTTTCTCCATCAGGACTTGAAGCAGAGGTTTCAATGTTCTCCTTTTTTGGATAGTAGACGGAGATAAGTCCGCAAAGATCTGCAGATGATGGCCTTGAAAAAGGATCTTCGGTAAGGATCTTGACTTGCGCATTATTTCCTCTTTGACTGAATAGAAGTGGGGTTTAACCACGATGTCTCGGGGGAGGCCATCCGCCCTGGGAGGCCTGAGGGCTCTGTGGGCCCTATCCAATTCCAGTCGGTGGGTCGGGATATCTGGAATTAGTGTTTTGATGAGAGAAGAAACCGCCTCAGGAACATCTTTGAAGGATTCAGGAAGCCCCCTGACCCGAAAATTGTACCTTCGATTTCTATTTTCGAGATCGTCTATTTTAGCTTGTGCAGTCTCCAATTGTTCTTGTAGATTCTGAATGCACGCCGTGTTTTGATTGGTCCTGGTAATAGTGGATTCCAAATTAGACTCTACTATTTCAATGCGGGAGCCAATATGCTGAAGGTCCGCCTTAATGTCACTTGTAATCTTATGTGCCGTTACATTCAGGAGTTCAGCAAACTTAGTAAAGAGATCAGACACATTCAAGTTATGATGTAGGCTCGAGGCCTCAGGCTGTAGTGAGGGATGCGACTGAGGTGGACCTGCCTCCATGGGTGAAAGACCCATGTCCGCCAGGGTATGCTCCAGGAGGGATGCAGTAGAGGCAGGAGAGGAGGCTCCCAGGGGGGGGAAGTCAGCTAAGGGGTCCGGAGCCAGTAAGGACGGGGATGCCCCTGTGTGTAGGCTAGACGAGCGCGCGGGGCCTGGGCCACACGGATCCGCCGCCATCTTGGCTGTTTCTGACAGGGACACAGCGGCTTCGAATGCAGGCTTCAGGTTTCTTCTTACCGCTCCCGCATACATCGGATGTGTCCCCTAAGTTTCCGCTGGCTGCGTGGGTACTTTCCGAACGAAAATTGCTGCTGGGGGTGCCAAAAAGAGAGGCCGGAGCTGCTGCGGCGGGACGGGGCTCTTGGACTACGCGTCCATCTTAGGAGCCTCCGCGCATGCGCCCCCCTTTAACTCATTTAAAGTCCACGATGGTTGTAGATGACAGACAACATTTAGATGACAGATAATGGGTGTAGATATTTTCAGAAGAATCCACTCTTCTTGCTCACTATGAGGCTGTGGTGATAGCAACTGTAATGTGCTGGGTGTAGTAAGATGGATGCCTACATCCAGAATAGGCCGAAGCCAGGGCCTTGCCTGAGTAGGACTGCAGATGGGGACAGGCTGGGTCTGCTGTAGGCTATGATATAGTCCGTGGACCCCTTTGGAGAGGTAGATTCAGGCAAAATGAGCATCCATCCGACAGGGGGGAGACTGGAAGGGGGGAATCAACTGAAAAGTTCCTGTAGAGACTCACCAGCATAGGTGGAGGCAGGATAGTATAGCCCTAGATAGTGTCCGCCTGTGTAGGGCATCAATAACGAGCCACCCCCCGGGATTGCTTCACTCCGCCGCCGGAGCGGCTTCCGGCGGGTCCCGTAGGAAAGTGCGGTGCCTCCGGAGGCTTTGTAGGCCGCAAGATGGCGTCCGGCAGTGCGGCCTATGCAGATCACAACGGGCCGAATCCCGCGGTCCCCCCCGATCGGATTGCGGACAAAAGGGTACGAGCGTGTAGCGGGGGTCGCGGCGAACACTATGCTGCAGTCAAACGGTGAAATTAGCCAACCGTAGCGGAGGATGGCCGCGGATTGCCGTTTAGTCAGCGGAGCTCCTGTGTCTTGCGTCCGTCCTCGGATCCGGCCGGCCACGCCCTTACTTTTGTTTTTGATTACTTTTCACGTTTGAGTGTACATATATATATATATATATATATATATATATATATATATATATATATATATTTATATATATATATATGGTGTTGCTGCAATCATCAGGTGTCAGTGAATTTATTTGATATATATTGGTATTTGGTGGTAAGTCATGGTAATGGCAAGAAATATACAGATACATTTTAAAGTGTTTTTTTTTTGTTTACTATTTTGGGACAGTTTTCAGTTGATAATAAAAACAAGAGAGATGTCAGTTACTATTTACTATCAAATGAAAGCCAAAGTTGTCTTGAAAAGCATGGCATAATTCACCATAATTTATCTGGATACACTAAGTTGTTGGGGTGATATGTGCAGGTTTACTAATGAAAACCAAATTTGCAAAACAGTTTTTAGTCGTTAAAATTTTGTTTTACAATGCACAGGACAATCTAGCGGCACCATTTTGGAGCTCCGGCTTCAGCAGTGTGACAAGTTGGAGCCTGTATGCTACAAACTTTATTCTACTCTGTGGCTCTATATAGGACAAATCTAGAAACCGTCATTTCCCAGGGACAGACCACTCACTACGGGATGAATGGGACTAAAGTTTCACCCCATGCATGTAGAAAAGTAGCGTCTTCATTTTTGATGTTTTTTTGTATATCTGATTTAACAAAATACAACATTAAGACACAAAATAATGAAATAAAAATGCTTTCTTTAACTTTATTTGTATTACAACACCTGAGAAGCCATAACAATTGTAGTAGATTTCACACCCTGAATCCACAGTACTGATTTAAATTAGGAACTGTATATCAAGGGGATACAATAGAAAAATGACCAGTTAAAAATAGAAAATAAAATGATGTAAGGAGAAAAGATGATTACTATTGAACATGGGGAATACCATAACCTTAACATGGGGAATACCATAACCTTTTATGGGATGTATTCTCATATCACACAATTCTACAATAATAAAAGTGTGACTGATTTGTCATTGGAGACAAACATCAATACATCTATAATTTACATGTTGGAAAGAATATACACTCGTGGTATGTTCAAATCTCAAATCTCTAAAATAGAGATAATAAACAATGTAGCACTTGCTACTAATAGAAACGACTACTGTAGAAGCAAAAAAAACAAAAACAAATCTTAACTGTTCTATGTATCAGTCTCTCATCTAGTTGATGCCATGCAATATATCCAACTACAAACAAAACAAAGATTACAGCTGTCATAAAAATAGAACAGAACTACTCTTACAAGCTAATATTAGTATTCTTAAAGAGAAGTTCCAGCCACCTGTGAAAAAAATAAAAGTCAGCAGCTACAAAAAATGTAGCTGCTGACTTGTAAAAAACAGCCATACACCTGTCCCAAAATCCAGTTGTGTGCTAACCCCAGTCTGTCTCACCAGCTGTCTTCGGTCCCCGGCAAGTTCACTATGGGCATCCGGCTGTGACAGCTTGAGGCTTTACAGCTGGGTGCCCACTGCACATGCATGAGTCACGCTGTGCATCATGAGTGGTGGATGCTATCTTCTGGGACCTGTCAGTGTCTCAGAAGACTGCAGGGGGGAAAGAGGGAGAAGAACTTCCATTTCCAAATGCCACGGTGCTCGGGGCAGAAGTGGGAAGCAGGTACCTGACAAAACCCCCCCTCAAAAGTGCCAAAGTGCCAATTGTTCAAGAGGAGAAGGGGATGAGTCCTTAAAGCGGAACTTCCCCTCTTGGGTGGAGCTTTGCTTTAAAGGTTAATTGTCCTTAAAGTGAAACTAACCTAAGCACCACAAACCAAAAATGGAATCTATTTCAGTGGTCATCAACTCTGTCCTCAGGGCCCATTAATAGGTCAGGTTTTATGTATTACCTTGGGGATATGCAGACTAGAATACTGCAATCACTGAGCAGCAAATGATATCACCTGTTATGTATTTCAGTTATCTTGCAAACCTGGCTTGTTAGTGGGCCCTGAGGATGGGGTTGATGACCACTGATCTATTTGATACATTTTTAATATTCAAAGCAAACTTAATATTCCAGCCATGTTTCCATGCTTTATTTGGCTGAGAAATCACTTTAAAGAACACCCTCTAGCATTTCTGTCTCGGGCCATTGTAAGTAAGGGCAGATCATTGTAGTATTTACGTTGTGGAATCCATCTGCCCTTAGGTATGTGGGCAAAAGGGTATGCTTAGCTGAGAAATCCCTCCTCCCCTCCTAAAGACATTTGGGATGTATGGCATAATTGCCTAGGTCAGTGATGGTGAACCTTGGCACCCCAGATGTTAGATGATGCTCAACTACACTGCAGAGTACATGAGCATCATGGGAAATGTAGTTCCAAAACATCTGGGGTGCCAAGGTTTTCCATCACTGGCCTAGATGATGTAACCAAACCAGAGCAGCTTCAGAATAGGTAAAGATCTTTTCTTTATAGAGTTAGATAGAATAGGCCTAGAATTGGGGTGGGAATAGGTTTAGCCTTAGTTTGATTTTGACTGAACTTGCACTTTAATAAAATGTAAGAAATGTTTAGGCGGGGCGTGACCAGAAGTCGGCAGGAGCAGACGTGTTGCTGAAGTGCTCCGCCGTCTGCTCGCTGAATCCACGGCTGTCCGAGCGCTGCTGACGAGGGGAGAGCTTCCAAACTCTCCCCGACTGGTGCCATACGCATAGGGCAACTCCATATGCATGAGCCCCCCCAAATCTGTTATGCCATGACTGCACACTTTTTGAGGATTTGTGGGGCCCCCTGATATGGTGGTCATGTAAACTTGGGGCTATGTCCTCCCCCCACCTTTTCCAGGACTCCTGTTGAACTCCCCACAGCTTTGCTACCATCAGGAGTCACCTCCTCAGCCACTTACATCAGCCATGCACCCCATGGGAAAAAACGGAGACCAAAGAAAGACCTACGCCTCAGTGCTCCTTCCCCAGCCTTCTTCCACTATGGATCGCTATCTACACAAACCTGTCTCCTCAAGCCAAACTGGTGGAGACCCTACACCTGACCCGCTAGGTCATCATGAGCAGGAGCTGGGTACCCGGCTGGTCTCTCACCCGCCCCGGAGCAGGGATCGCCTGCCCCGTTGACAGCGGATATTCTGAACACTAAACTACAATCCCTACTCAGAGCCATCACTCACAATATAGCTCAAGAAGTAGGGAAACTTGCTAAAGAGCTGAGAGGAAAGATTGATCAGTTGGGAGGCCGCACAGATACCCTGGAGACTAAGTTTGATGAATTGGTACAATATGTTCAAGTTTTGGAGGAAGACAAGGCCACCATTAAACACTCCGTCACCCAACTCCAAACCCAACAGGAAGACTTTGAAAACCGGGAACGCAGACAAAACTTACGGATCAGGGGCATCCCTGAAACAGTAGATGACAGGGACCTTCACTCCTATCTCCTGAGCCTGTTTAATGTTGTGGCCCCCAAGATTCCGGATATTGATTGGCGCTTGGACAGAGCTCACAGATCCCTGGCTCCCAAACCTCCGGCTGGAGCTAACCCAAGGGACGTGGTGGTTCGGTTCCACTACTACGACAGCAAAGAAGCATTAACACTCGCTACTCGTAACCAATCCAGACTGGAGTTTAGGGGATCCAAGATCCAAATCTTTAACGATCTCTCACCCATTACCCTAGCGAGACGGAGGAGCCTCCCACCACTGACGCTACACCTTCAGACCCACAAGATTCTATACAGATGGGGTTTCCCCTTTCGCCTTTCGGTGACTCGAGATGGCACACAATTTTCTCTCCGTGATCTCCAGGAAAGCGATGCCTTTTTACGCAACCTGGGCTTACCTTCTCTCCCGGACGAAGACCCTACACCGCTCCCCACCACCCCTAGACCGTCTGCTCTCCCAGGTCGTATCTGGACCCCAGTGCGACAGAAGCCACCCAGGGCCAACCTCACCCGTCAGAGGAGACCATCCTTCAGACCCCCAACTTGAACAGATCCACACCTGGTCAAGGCTCTATTTACCTTCTATGTTGGGACTTCCGCGGCTCTTGTTTGGCCGACCGTGCCATGGCGGATTCCCCCTACTTACCCTCGACACCCACGGGGTGCACTGTTCATTGTTATGTTTATTGCCTGCTTTTTCGTTTCTGTTTCCTGACATTGCCCTGGTTCAGTTGAATCATACCTTACCAGGCCTTGTCGAACCGGGCCCTCTGCTTCGAAAAGGCGGGGTGAGGCCCCCCGGCCTCCCCATGTTAGGAGGTCTTCATGACTCCCTCCCCGGCCCTAGGCTCGGTCCTGGGCTTCCTGGAGGCCTTAACCCTCCAGGTTTCTCTTCGGATGTCATTTGGATTTATGTTTATTTTTTCTCCCTTACTGTTTTCTCATTGGCTGCTGTTTTTTTTTTTGCCCACAGCCCTTCTGATGCTCAATGCATCTATATACCCCTCCTCATTTTTTTTTTCCCCCTGTCCTTTTTTTTTTGACCGGTGGCTGCTACATCTTTGTGAATGTTACTGTTTATGTTGCAAATCTACTACTGTTCTACATATTGTCAGGTTGCTTTGTACCTACCCCATATTCCTCGCACCATGAAATCCCTTACCCAATGTGTGCTACGTTAATTCTCATATGCTTGGTCACCTGGTTAACTTGTTATGCTGAATTACGCTGAAATTTTTTACCTGTAAAGGTTTAAACTCAGTTCGGAAGAGATGGTTTTAAAGCTTCCAAAGCAGATGTTATACTAGTCCAGGAGACTCACTTCTGTCCTGGGGGTTCCCTCAAATTTGCTAGTAAACATTTTCCGATCTCCTTTATGGCCTTCAAGCCTTCTGGTAAGGCAGGTGTAGTGGTTCCCATTAATCGCTCCTGCCCCTTGCAAGTCAAATCCTCATATTTGGACCCCCATGGCAGATTTATTATCCTGGACTGTATGTACCAATCTCATTCCCTCACGATACTTAATGTTTATGCTCCCAACTCTGGTCAGGTTCGCTTCCTTGCTACCATTTTTGACACTCTAGACAGGTTTTCTCAGCCCTTCATTGTGATTGGCGGAGATTTCAATATGACCATGTCCCCCAGTAAAGACAGACACGTTCTGTTCCCACCTAAGACCCCCCCCAATCCGGACTCCCTCTCCAAATCATTTTGCAAACTCATCAGGGCCCAACACCTCTTGGATATCTGGAGAATCAAACATGCCACGCAGAAATAATATACATTCTACTCCCACCCCCATAAACTTTTCTCCAGACTAGATCACTTCTTTATCTCCACCCCCCTCTTACTGTCCGTGGTTTTCTCTGAAATAAACCCTGTCTCCTTGTCGGACCACTCCTCCATACACTTAGAATTGTCTCTATCCTCAGTATTCCCTAGAACTTGTCATTGGCACCTCAATGAAACTCTTCTCCGAATCCCTGATTATCCGAGTGCCTCACTGAATATTTTCAGCTTTATGCTAATACAGTCTCTGGGCCCTCCGCCCTGTGGGAAGCACACCAAGCTGTCTTTAGAGGACACTGTTGTCAAGAAGGTCAGCCCAGTCATCCGACTGCTCCTGAAGGTTCGGGCCGCAAAGCCCCTGTTGAGAGTGTCTGTCGGCGCACGCGGGTGCGCGCTAACGCAGGTGGACGCACGGGGGTGCGCGCTAATGTAGGTGGGCGCACGCGGGTGCGTGGATGTCCTGATGGGCGCACGCGGGTGCGCGTTAACGCAGATGGGCGCACGCGGGTGCGCTATTAACGCAGATGGGCGCACGCGGGTGCGCGCTGGTGTTGTCGAGCGTGCGCGGGAGCGCACGGGAGCTCGCCGTGATGGCTCTTAGCGCCAAAGGGGTTACTTAAAGGGACCTGTTGCCTTGCCTCCTTGCTGTCCGGTCTACAGTGTTCCTGTCATGATCCCTTTGCACCTGCTTGATACTTGTAACTCCTGTGACCCGGCTTACCCTGACGACCACTTGTTTGCTGCCTGCCCACGACCACGGCTTGTCTGACGATTCTTCTGCCTGCTGATTCGGTACCTATCTGCCTGCCTGTTCCTGACCCGGCTTGTCCATGACTTCGTCCAGTCTGCTGTCCCTCCACGGTGCCAGCCTTCCAGTATCCTGCCCTACCTGCTTGTGGGTCTGCTGTGAGAAGCCCTACTGCAGAACACCTTCCCCGCTGCTTCAGCGTGTGCATCTTCCACTGCTCTCACCTCCTGCTGGTCGCTGTTCCTGCTGCATCTGCTCCTCTCCAGTACTCCAGCCGGATCAGTCCTGACACCTGTGTCCTGCTTGGCACTTGTGCCCCTTCCGCGCTCTTGAACCTCTGTCTCCTCTACCAGGAGTTCCTGAGCCGGTGAGATACGAGTAGCCGCTCCCAGCATCCGTGGGCTCAACCACCAGGTACGTGACAACTGTATTGCTACAGGCTCTCGTCTGAAAAGAGACGCTGCACATCAGCGAACCTCTACTCTTTCCAGACTCCACAAAGCCGAGAAGCTCTTACTTTCTTCCCCCACGGTGACTGGGCTCAGAGCTGTTATCTATCTTCGTAACCAACTTAGATCACTCGACATGAAAAAAATAGTCAAATCCCTCTTGTGGTCTAAACAGAAATTTTACGAATACTCTAACAAACCCCATAAGATGTTGGTAAACAAACTCAAGCCCTGGCCCTTCCACGCATACCCAGATTTTCTCAGGCAGCATAACAGTACCCCCACTTATTGCCCTCTCACAATGTCAAAAGTTTTTGGCGAATTCTATCATAAATTGTATAATTGCCTGCAAACTGATGCCCACTATACCTTTACACAGGAGAAATTTAATTCCTTTGTAGAGTCCCTACATCTGCCCAAACTCTCGCCCGACCACCTTTTACCTTTGAACTCAGCAATCTCCTCCGAGGAACTGGCGGTGGTAAAAAACCTCCCTACCCAGAAAGCCCCTGGCCCTGATGGCTTGCCGTACTCCTATTACAAAACCTTCCTCCCGATCCTGAGCCCACACCTGCTCTCTCTTTTTTCTTCCTTATTGAAGGGCACCGAACCCCCCCCCCCAATTCCTCCATGCCCACATCTCCGTGATCCCTAAGCCTGGCAAAGACCCCTCCCTCCCAGATAACTACAGACCCATTGCACTGCTCAATTCTGACTACAAACTTTTTACGAAGATTTAAGCTAATAGATTGTCCCATTTAATACCCCAGCTTATTCATAAAGACCAAGTAAGTTTCGTGACGGCCAGGCATGCAGGTGATAATACAAGGCGCACCATAGATTTAATCAATTTACTAAACAAAACAACACGCCCGGCTCTGATATTGAGCCTAGACGCTCAAAAAGCATTTGACAGGCTTAGCTGGCCCTTTATGTTTGCCACACTCTCCAGCTTTGGCTTTGAAGATCCCTTTATTGCTGCATTACACGCTCTGTACTCCCGACCCTCTTACTTATCATCTTCCTTCTCTTTAAGTAATGGTACCAGACAGGGATGCCCATTATCTCCCTTACTTTTCATTCTCTGTCTAGAACCCCTAGCTGCCACCATCCGCAATCATCCTGATATACGGTGAGTGACTTTACGTCAAAGTGAATACAAGCTATCCTTATACGCAGATGACATTATGCTGACCCTGACCAGACCCCACACCTCCCTTCCCAACCTACATGCCCTACTACAGAAATTCAGCTCCCTTTCAGGGTATAAGATCAACACTAGCAAAATGGAAGCCCTCCCTATATTTGTTCTGCCCTCAGATCTTGTTACCTTACAGCAAAATTACTCTTATCATTGGTGCACAGACTCCCTTAAACACTTAGGAATTAACCTAACGGCCTCCTATTCAAGTCTTTATTAGGCCAACTTTCCTCCACTCTTCTGGGACATTGACCGACTCTTGCGACAATGGGACCTTTATCCCATTTCTCTCTTGAGCCGCATCATTGTCTTGAAGATGTCTGTCATGCCAAGACTCCTCTATTTGTTCGAAACTTTGCCTGTTCCTGTTCCCATGTCCCAACTTAAAGCGACCCAAAGGTAATTTCTTAATTTTATTTAGCACTATAAAGCCCACAGGATAGCCAGTTCGGTTGTGCTTGCCCCTAGGGCCGGGGGTGGATTGGGTGCCCCTGATATCCTACTACTACTTTGCTACCCATCTGAAACTGATCATTGTTTGGTTGCACAGAATGGCATCCAGCATTTGGTCGGACATTGAGATGAGTACTACCACCCTTGCTCTATGGTTTGGGCAAATCTAGACACATCTATAACCCCAGCTGAGAAATCTATGCCTACACCCTATGCTTTTCACTCTTTCCATATGGAAGAAATGCTCTCAGCGTTTCTCTCTATCTTCTTCGTGTCCACCACTATTGAATGTACTGTTTAACCCTGACATCCCAGATAGCCTATTGTACACTCGCATGCTCCCTTGGACGCAGGCCGGAATCTTTCAACTCTGCAACATTGTGCACCCAATCACTCACACACTCCTATCTTTCAAGGACATTCAACGGAAATTCCAGGTTCCCAAAGGCCTATTCTACTTCTACCTCCATTTTAAACACTATTTTAGTGAAACCTTAACCCTGGGTTCCCCCCACCCCCCTCCAGTAGTACACTCGCCTCCTGAATAGCTGAGTGGCGGGTTTACACCCCCTGACTCTGCCTATGCTCTCCTTATAGACTCCTTGATACTCCCTTCCCCCTCTTCCCCCCTCCATGTGGGACTCCCCCGGGGTGCCTCTGTCTGGTATAGGCGCCTCTGGGGCCCCATTTATCCTAGACCTACTGAGTGGCTATTCTTATGATATGGTATACGAATACACTTGATTTGCCCACCCTTTGGGTCCTTCCCCACTCCACCTTCCCCTTGTTGCTACACCTCCCTGATCCCCATAAATATTCAACTGTAAATCTGTACAGCTGGTGCAATTGCGACCAGACCTTGTCTGGCTCAGGTCTTTGTTTTGCCTCTCATGACTGATTGTACTCTTCTTTTCCTTTTTTTGTTACATCATTGACACTGACAATTGTTTGATGTTGCATTTTTCAATGTATTTTTGAAATCTTTTAATAAAACATACAATTAAAAAAAAAAAAGAAATGTTTAGGCACCCCCTCCCCCCCACTGTTTTTACTTACTGGAACCCTAATTTGATCCAGCTTTTATGGGCGGTGGGGGGGGGGGGGGGGGCTGTGGAGGGAGATGTGTGCAGAGGTGAGGAATGAGGAGAGTGGTGCAGAGGTCAGAACTGAGGAGGGGTGAAAATAAGATGTGGACAGCCTGTGAAGGAGAGCTGAACCCTGCTTGCTGTGCATAACACACCCATAAACCCTGCACTCTGTATATAATGCACTCTTCATCTATGCACTCTGTACACAGCGAACACTGAACTCTGAACTCAATATGTAGTGTACTCCTGACATCTGTACTTTGTACACAGCACACCCCTGAACTCAGCACTTTGTACACAGCAAAGCTCTGAACTCTGCACTTGCTACATAGCGCACCCCTAAACTCTGTACTCTGTACATAGTGCATCCCTGAACTCCACACATAACGCACTTCTGCTATTTATTGCCCCTTTACGATCCTCCCACTGTTAGTCCAATTTGGTCACACCTACTGTTCAATGCAGTTTGGCAGGGGGCATTGTTGAGTTCCTGCACCTATTTTCTGAGAAAAAAGCTCTGGATAAAATTATACAGTCTTACAGCTATAACTAGCCCTTCGATGGTATCCATAATGCTGATGTGACACGCAATGAAATTGAGTTTGATACCCCTGCTCTAATGCATGCATACATTTAAAAAAAAAAAAAAACACCCATTTATGTACCTGCCTGTCCTAAGTATCTTCTCTTACTTTCTAGTTTACATTAAAGGTTTAAATCTCAACTCCATAAAAATAAAAAAAGTCCACCCTTCCAGTGAACCATTTAGTCTATGGGAAGAGAATTAAGGTATAAATAAATTATCTGGCACACATGCATAGTTTTTTTCAGCCCACTGACAGATTCCTGCTTCTACACAATGTGTATGGAGGAATCCTCTCCCGTTGGGACATTGTATTCTGACAGTGAGGCTCTCCCCTGTCAGAATACACTATTCAGCGCTGCAGTAAATTGGCTGCAAGCTGCTGCTGAACCAGGGCAATACTGATCTGTGTGTACCCAGCTTTACATTATTCCTTGCTTCAGCAGGCTCGCTCCAGAACTGTGACCGGCCCCGCACAACTTCTGTGAAAGTTGTAAGTGACTGTAGTTACACTGGAGGAGGAGAACACTGGAGCTGGTTGGAGCAAGGAAACAGGTAAGAGAAAGAAGCTCCAGCTCAAATGTATTGTCAGGCAATATAGCACTTCTGGCAAATACCAAAACTTTAGTCATAACTATAGGCAACATTTCCAATCTGAATGTTTCACTGCACTTCAGAAAAGCTATGCAGTCCATTAAAATTATTAAAGTAAATGTTTTTTTTTTCTGAAAATATTGTCATGTGCAGTCATTTAGTGAGCTGCAGCTGGCCAAAAAACCCAACAAGTTACCCATATAAAAACTGTATATTTTATAATATTTCTAAGTTCTTCAGAACTTTTCTAGCTGGTCTAAAACCATTTTGGATGTAAAGGGGCAGTTTTGGTTGCTATGGACAATCTCCAGTTTCCAGGCAGAAAGAATAGTTTTTATAATATAAAACTGCATGCAGGACACTGGAGAAACCACTAGGGACAAAGGAGATGTGAAATAATTACATACAGCAATGTAATTTTACAGATTACATTATACTGTATGTAATGTGTGTGTTTTACTTTTTGAATTTGGCGCCGTTCTCCGTCCCCGTGTGCGTCGCCAACGCTCGCAGGGAATGGAGCCCAGTGATGTGATGAATCGAGCAGAGGACGAGCCGCTCACAGTACAGGGAGACATCTCTGGATCCAAGGGACAAGGTGAGTAAACTCATCCTGGATCCAGCGATGCGATCCCGAGTCTGGCTCGGGGTTACTGCTTTTGGTTCTGAATTTTCACCCCGAGCCAGACTCGGGAATACCGCCAGGGGGGTTAAATGCAGTTGCTGTTTGGCCAAAAATTTTCGCCCCAGTCTTTTACATTTTTTAATCAAAGGTAGTCAGGCAGGATTGTACAGACAGGGCCACCCACTGATCAGGCGTCGACAGAGTTCCATCAAATTATTCATTAAAATGCACTCACTAATGCCTGCTATACATGAGATTATCGGACGAATGATCGTCTATTTTTTTTTTGCATGCTAGTCTAATATCAAAAATGAATAGTTTACTAAAGTTACAAAAATTCTCGCATGGCATCAAATAAAAATTCGGAAAGTGTTGTAGTGTATAATGTGTAATCTGTTGTAGTGTGTTTTGTATTGTATTTTTGAACAACAACGGTACTGATTAAGCTAAATCATACAATGTGGGATCATACAAAAAATTAAAAATTTATGTCAAAATACTTACCATAATTTTCCTTTCCTGATGGACTCCATGGCAGCCAACGTGTGGGTTTAGTCCCGCCTCCATTACCCTATAGGACGATACTCCCATAAATCTTTGCTCCCTGCCAGAGGCCGTGTTCAGTAACTATCCTACTCCAGCCATTTGGGAGGGAACTCCTGCTGCCATGGAGTCCATCAGGAAAGGAAAATTACGGTAAGTATTTTGACATAAATTTTCCTGACAGACAGATACATTTTCCTGACAGACAGATACATTTTTCCTGACAGACTCCATGGCAGCCAACGTGTGGGAAATAACTTGCCAAAACACACCCGGGGGGCAAAATGCTGCATAACAAAGATTGATTTGACACCGTCAACCGACAAAACTTTAACACCAAAGTCAACCGAGGATAGAGCCGCCGGCTCAACACAATAATGAGACATAAAGGTGTGTATTGAAGACCATGAAGCCGCCCTGCATATCACATCAGGAGCCACATGGAGAGAGGCCGCCCACGAGGTAGAAAGACTTCTGGTCGAATGCGCCGTCACCGCCTGAGGAGGAGCCAAGCCCTTTTCTCTGTACGCCCACTGGATTGCTTGAACTATCCATGAATTGACCTGACTGATGCTCTAGTGCCCTTGTTCTTCCCACAGAACAGAGCGAACAGGAAATACGACTGCCGGAATGGAGCTGTAGCCTCCAAATATAGCTTTAATGAGCGACCAACATCAAGCGGATGAACTTCCGAGGAATCCGAGGATCTGAATGTGGGTAGAGAGATTACCTGATTTTCATGAAAAACCGAGGTGACCTTAGGGTTTGACCCCAACATTGGAACTAGGACCACCCTGTCCGGAAAAAAAGTTAGAAAGGGTTCTTTGACTCCTAGAACCTGAATCTCTGATACCCGTTTTGCTGAGGTGACCGCCACCAGGAATGCAGTTTTCAAGGTGAGCTCTCTGATGGAAAGAGCCTTATTGAAATGAGAAAAAAAGTCCAGAACTAGTGGCAGATACCATTTAGGGAATCTGGGTTTTCTCTGGGGTCTCAATCTTACTGCGCCTTTGAAGAACTGTTGGATAAGGGCATGCTTGGCCCACGAAACCTCTGTAAATGCAGAGATAGCCGAGACTTGAACCTGAAGGGAACTAACTGACAAGGGTAAGTCCAAGCCTGATTGCAGGAAACCCAAAACATCTTGAACTGCAGGTGAAACGTAGGAACTAGTTCTGGAAGACATATAGGATACAAATTTGGCCCAGATCCATTCATATACTTTATTAGTACTTCGTCTCCTTGCACTTAAGAGAGTAGAAATGGCCTCCTTAGGACACCCTAGTGCTTCCAGCCTTCCCCTCTCAAGAACCAGGCCCTCAACTGAAGGTGAGCCAGACATGGGTGGAGAATCGAGCCTTGGGAGAGCAGGTCCCGTCTGGATGGGAGAGGAACTGGGTCCCAAAAACTGAGGAGGGATAGGAGAGGAAACCAAGGCCAATGCGGAATTATTGCCAACACTTCTACTTCTTCCCATCTGAGTCTCTTCAGAAACTGAAAAATAATCGGAATTGGAGGGAAGGCGTATGCCTTGTGGAACCACCACTGTTCTGTTAGGGCATCTATCCCGTAGGCCTGCGGATCCTTGAACCTCGAATAGAACCTCGTTAGCTTCTTGTTGAAACAGGAGGCGAAGAGATCTACTTCTGGAGAAATCCCCAGGGATAGAACCCACTGAAACACATCTTCGTGAAGGGCCCACTCGTTGTTGTCCAAGTCGACTCGTGAGAGAAAGTCCGCTTGGACTTTGAGAACTCCAGGCACATAGGCTGCTGTTAAGTTGGCCAGATTCTTCTGGGCCCAACGCATTATTGGATCCACTTCCCGCAGCAGAGACCGACTTCTGGTGCCCCCTTGCTTCCTTACATAGGCGACCGCAGTCGTATTGTCCAGCCTGAGGACTACGAATGTTCCCACTATCAGATGCGGAAATGCCAACAACGCTAGGAAGGCTTCTCGTAGTTCTAGCACATTTGACACTATTCGCCGAGAGGGAAAGTCCCAAATGCCCTGAGCCACTTCCGATAGACAATGCACCCCCCAGCCCCTGTTGCTGGCATCTGACGTCAATGTGATCTATTTGATTGGAAGAAGGGAGTGGCAATTCAACAGGTTATCCCGACGAAGCCACCAGAGGAGGGAACCTCTCATGGTCTGAGAAATATCGATGGACTGGACCTTCTCTCCCGACCATTGGCGAAGGAAACCTATTTGAAAGGGGCGCATCCTCCACTGTGCCCACTTCACCATCGGTATGGTGGACACCATGGTGCCTATGATCTTTAGGCAATGAAGAGCACTGAGACGAGACGAAGAGAGGGCCAGGCGGATCCTGTCCCATACTACTGCAACCTTCGCCTCGGGCAGAGAGATGGTAACTTTTGCCGTATTAAAAAGAGCACTGAGGAACATGAGAGACTGTGTAGGAACTAACTGGCTTTTCTTCAAATTCAGGAGCCACCCAAATTCCTTGAGGGTTGCGATAACTTGATCTCTGTGTTTCAAGAGACAATCTCTGTCCTGAGCCAGAAGAAGCAAATCGTCCAGATAATGATGAATCCGGATTTTCCTGATTCTCAACAATGCTACAACTGCTAGCAGGACCTTCGAGAATGTGCGAGGGGAGGTTGACAGACCGAAAGGAAGGCAGGTAAACTGTAAATGAAGCTGGCCAATGGAGAAACGAAGAAACTGTTGGAACTTTGTTGCCACCGGGACGTGGAAATAGGCGTCTTTGAGATCTATTGAGACAAGCCAGTCCCCTGGCTGCACTGAATGTTGGATCGTGGACAGAGTTTCCATTTTGAATTTCTCCTTTCTTATGAAGCGATTTAGACACGTCAAGTCTATTACAGGTCTCCACGTACCGTTCTTCTTCTGGACCAGGAAAAGAGGGGAATACATTCCCATGCCGCGTTGGTTGTCTGGAACAGGAATAGCGGCGCCTTGATCCAACAAAGATTTTATGTAGGCTAAAAGAATTTGTCTTTTTTTCTTCTGACCTTGGATTCGATGTGGGAACACACTTGAGTTTGGGGACACTGCTGAACGACCAAGTGTGCCCGAAGGAGACCGTCTTGACGGTCCAAAAATCCTGGATCGAGGCCACCCAGCCATGCCGAAAGTGGAACAAACAAGCTCCCACCCGGACCGCCTGGACAGGCCCGATCTCAAAAGGACTTAGTAGGCTCCTTTTCCCCCATGGAACTGCCCTTTGCAATTTTTTTGAGAGATGTCTGTCTGGACCTCCAAGACCTGGAGAATCCCCGTCCAGGCCTGTAACTGCGTGCCTCCCTGGTACGGTCTTGACCCTGCTTTCTTGGGAACGATCTCCTTTGACTCTGCAGGTGCCTATCCTGGGGGAGAAACCCCGACTTACCCCCGGTGGCCCGAGTTATAGCACTATCCAGCTTATTGCCGAAAAGGGAAGAACCATCAAAGGGAATACGGCACCAAACCTGCTTAGAAGCGGGATCGGCTAGCCAAGGACGGAGCCACAGGGCACCCTTGGCAGTTACAGAAGAGAGCATAACTCGAGCCACCAGTCGGATAATATCGATTGAGGCCTCCCCCAAGAAAGCCGAAGCCAGTCTTAGTTCTTGAATGGGAGAACCCTTGGCAAGATCTTCTGAGACGTTTCTGAGTGTTTCATCAACACTATCAGACCAAACTTCCATCGCTCTAGACAGAGCCGCTAAGGCCAGAGCTGGTTTACAGGCCATGCCAGCCGTAAGATAGATCCTCTTCAGGTCAGAATCAATTCTCCTGTCCAGAGCATCCTTAAAAGAGACTGTGTCCTCAAGAGGAAGGGTCACATGTCTGACCAGTCTCATTACTGCCGCATCCACCAGAGGGGAAGACTCCAAATATTTAACTTCTTCCTCCTTGAAAGGGTAAAGTCTCTGGAGCTTAGATAGAAGAGAATTATTTTTCTCTACCATGCTCCACTCATCTGAGATCACTTCTCCCAACTCTGAGAGGAAAGGGAAGCTAATACGCTCCTTCTTTAGTTGTTTAAAAAACTTTCTTTGCTTCGCCGGAGCCACTACCGGCTCTTCCCAGTTCAGCGTTTTCTTGATGGCTTTGACCAAAGGAGGAAGCAAGGAAAAGTCAAAACCCGAACCAGATTCTTCTTCCTCAGATTCACTATCTGAGATTACAGCAGATGGATGGCTAGGCAAAGAGGAATCCCATGTGTCCTGGGCCTGAGCATCCCTCCCCGGAGACCTTGGAGACTCTATGGGAGTCAAATGGGGGGCTTCAAATTTCTTTAGACTGTCCTTGACCAATTTTTCAACCATAGACTTCAGCTGTTGGTCAGAGTCACTCCTTTCGCCTGTCGCTTTGACATAACAGGCATCACAAAGGGACTTGTCAGCAGGAACCTGCGTCCTACACCCCCAACATAAACCTTCAGCTGCGTGACTTGAGCAAGCTGTAGAAGGGCGGGAAGGTTCCCGGTTCCCGGTTGTCTGGATCTGGAAGAGGAATGCCGGCGGTGGGACTTAGACGAATCACTTCCTCGGTGAGAACTCCGGCGTTGAGTAGACCTAGAAGGGCTGAAAAAGGGAGAAACCAACAGTGTTAGCGGAACATCCCCTAATGTTCCACTGCCCCCCCCCCCCCCGGCAGGTAACCCAGGAAAAAAAAGTACCTGCTACGAGAGGGCTGGCCACTAGCAGGCGGCGAGGCATACAAGGGATCCATCAGGGCTGGAATAAAACAGCCCCAATTAAACACAGAGAACAGCTAGGATAAGCAAAGATAAACTGACCTTTCCCCATAGACACATACCTATTGCTGAAGAAATCAGGGCTCAGGAATGGCACTGCAAGCTTTACAAGCATCCCAGAGGCTCTGCAAGCTGTTCTCTGTTTTAAAACTGCCGCCTTAATGACGTCATCAATTACGCCATAAAAACGCTAGTGCGCATGCGCGAAGCCCGCAACGCGATTGCGCGAGCCAAGCCTCGTCCTCGCGCCGGTCTCGCGCATGCGCAGAACGACCGAGCGGCGAACGAGGAAGTAGCTGGACGGCTGGAACACAAGGAAACCAGTCGCCCAGCTTGCCAGATACACCGCAGAAACGATGTATGGGGGAAAAAAGAGACACAGAGCAAAAACATACAGAAAACAACATAGAATGGCTGCCATGGACAAACATAAAGCTCACCACTCCTGTACACGGACACCAGCCGAGGTAGGTCCCCAAACACATGCCAGATTTCTGGGGGGGGGCGATAGTCACCTGCTAGTAGCTAGGCTCACGACTAACACGCGGTTTCACCTGTCAGTGACCAGGCATACACCTCTTCAGCGCCTGTTCCATATGCCCCTTTTCCATACTCCGCTAGTAGCTAGAGCTTATTGGAAATATGCGACTCCAAGTCGCTCGGCCGGTCCGCATCGCAGAAAAAAATGCAAGTCTGCAGGGTAAAAAGACACATGTTAGGTCCTATGGAGGAGGACAAAAAAAGAACACAGCCTCTGGCAGGGAGCAAAGATTTATGGGAGTATCGTCCTATAGGGTAATGGAGGCGGGACTAAACCCACACGTTGGCTGCCATGGAGTCTGTCAGAAAATATATTTTGTGCTTGTCCCATCAGTTCATTTTGCGTGAATTGTTGCGATCAGCTTTTGAAAGCTGTGTACTATTGGTCAGATTATAGTACGATTGATTCGAAAGCTGTATTTTTTGTACGATTTTCTGATCATGTGAATAGGCCATAACTTGGAATAGTGCAGGGTCAACTTGGATAGAGCTAGACAGTAAAAACACATATGAAATGGGAGAAAGACCCTCTTATGGAATTTTGAAGGCAACCAAAAAAGAAAATGCATAACCATTTATATATATAAGGATGCATGATGCTCAAGTAAACTATCTGCTGAATATCAAACCATCCAAAGAGATTTGTAGCACTGCCAGAGTATTAACTGCATATTGATGTGTACAATAGATCTTGGCCCAAATATGGCCATGTGTGTTTTTAACAAGGTAATGTGCTTTATTTACTAAAGGCAAATCCACTTTGCACTGCAAGTGCACTTGGAAGTGCAGTCACTGTAGATCTGAGAGGAACATCCAAGGAAAATAAAAAAACTGCATTTTTGCTTGCACATGATTGACTGATAAAATCAGCGGAGCTTCCCCTCATTTCAGAGTTTCCCCTCAGATCTACAGCGATCTACAGCGACTGCACTTCCAAGTGCACTTGCAGTACACTTGTAGTGTAGACTGGATTTGCCTTTAGTATAACCCCTATGTATTTTTAGAGTTCTGTAATAGAAACTGCTTTCATATATAAATGGTTATGCTTTTTCTTTTTTTTTTGGTTGCCTTCAAAATCCCTAAAGAGGGTCTTTTTCCCATTTCTAGTACAGAAATAGGGATGGTGGCAACCACTTCCCAGAACGGAATAAACATACATTAGAAAGTGAAAACACATGTGCTAATGCCAAAATGTGGCAGTTAAAAAAAAATGTAAAGCCTTCTGGTCTAAAGGGCAAAAAATAAACTTTACCATGAAAAAATTCAGAGAACTACTGTACACATAATTCGCACAAGCAGCTGCTGTTCAGTTCTTTGCAAACCTCCCCTAATTAAAGAATAAAAACATACCACAAACACAAGAGTATTATGTATGCAACTGCATATGAGGTTACATTTTTAGGATAACCCTTTTTTTTGCCTCATCATGTAACATAAAGATCAGAGAGATCAGGGATCAGAGAGCATGTTGACTGTTCAGCACCGGTATACAGCAGGATCCAAAAAAAGCTGAATATATTTATAAGTGATGGCTACCATTTATGTGCAAAAAGTAAATATTATTTACAAACTGCTGAGATAGAATTAAATTGTAGAATTGTAAAAAAAAAAAACTGAATCAACAAAAGAACACTCCAGTATGGGGATACCCACATTTAGTGATAAATCGGCTGTGGAATAATATGGTTACCGTACTTGAATGAATATCTCACCATGTTGGAACACCTAAGATTTATATTCAGTTATAATTATGACCAAAATGAAATTAAATGTACATAATTATACATTACCTACAGACATTTAATTACTTTTTAGAGACAAACTTTTTAGAGACAAGCTTTTTTTCCACAAGCATATTATCCAAAAGGGATAAGTATTACTTATGAAGATAATATCCAGGCATATACATGGTTGCCTACTGTTTTAGCAGGTCTCTTTTTCTACCTGATTAAAGAAATTTTGATACAATTAGAAGGAATTGCTCCTTTGTACTTGTCACATCCACTTTATGTACACTTCCTTCCCTTTTTCTTCCCAGACTCCCTCAAACTGTCTACATCTTTTAAAGAAGTGGATATTTCTTTCCCTTAAACTTCAATGCAGTCTCAGACTTAACATCTCACATTAACCTTAACTGCCACTGTCGTAGACCTGCTGGCACCACCAACAAAAGGGAAGGTTCTGACACTCAGTGAAGATGCTTTTGTTGCACTGGTCAACAAAGAAGCCAAGAAAAGCCCTATTATTAACAGCAACAAGACAGCAGATTTACCATTTCATTAATCCGAGTCAGAGCCAAATACATCTAGAACAGATTATGGATAAGGAAACATGTATAAATTCATTAGCTGACGCTAGTTTGCAATTAACCTTTTTCCTTCATTAGTTGATGCTTAAGTACTTACAAGGTAAAAAAAAAATATATATATATATATATCTATATATATATATATATATATATGTATATATATATATATTGTCTCCGGTCATCTTTATTTCTGTTGCTCTGTCAGAAAGCACAGGACTTGTTTTCTGTTGTTTTCTAAGCATCAGTAACACCGTCATTCTTCAAAACCTTCAAAAGAGATAATGAGAGGTAACATTGCTTTTGATCTTTTTTTTTTTTTTTTTTTTAATAATTATTGTGAAGAGAAATCAATATGCCATGGAAAGGTCAACCCCTCTATATGCTATGCCTTCGTACTTCTGCAATCGCAGCCTCTAAGGACTTGTGTGACTAGCAAGCCAATTACAGTACAGAGTTGGATTTCAGTCCTATTTAAGATCAACAGTGGGTCAGTACACATCCTGTCCACTGACAGAGTAAAATGAAGTTAATAAGTACTTTGCAGGATGATGAGGTCTCTGTATGTTTCACCTAGACGCTGTAGAAGGGAGTGACAGCAGGAACGTCTCCGCTCTGGCGTCAAACAGTCCCTTGACCATGCATGCAATTTCAATTATTACAAGGCAATGCTACAAGTATGAACCTTGGGATAAAATAAAGTAATTACATCTAATTAGGCAGTAGGAAAAAATGGAGGACTGCCTTAGTCTTGCTGCCTTTGTTGACTTAACACAGGTAATGAATGAAACTTCAAAGTAAAAAAGAATGATTGTTTAAAAGGAAGACAGATAATTCTGCAGAGTAAAAACATGTTTCTTCTGGAATTAAAAAAAAATATGTTTTTATTTTTTAACAACGCAAACTTGTGACAGAGTCAGGATGTTGTAATAAGGGTATATCTGGTTAGTAATACTAAACAATTGTTATAATATGTAGATAAACAGCTATTTAAATACTTTGCAGCATTCAAATGTGTTAATGCCAAACAAAAGGTAGCTTCATATTTTTTGTTCCAAAATAAATATTTTAGGGGTAATTTTATTAAATATTTTGACTTTATCAAATATGAGATAAGATCACAGCGTATAAAGCATGCAAAAAAACCTTTAAGGCAAATATATATTTTACTTTTTAAAGGTATGCTGCTATAAAAGCAGAAAATCAACATTTTTACAGAAAAAGGATACTGAAAAATAATGTAATAAAACAATACATAAGCGAAAGTTCCCTTCAGTGATAAATGATTGTCAAAATGATACATAGAGCATTCCTACTGGAGGCAGCCTAGTGGTGGGAGGGGGTAGGCAAAAATAAATTTTACTGAAAAATGAGAGCTCTGCATATAACATCAGTTGCTCATATCTCTGGATCTACTGATCATTTTGACTAGTGATTTTCACTGAAGGGGACTGTGCTTATACAACTTTTTATATGCATTAATATACTTTCTTTTTAAATCACTGAAGGTTGTGGCAGGTTTACTTTAAAGCCCAACTCCAGCCCAAACCTTTTTATTTTACATTTGGATAGCATGAGAAAGGATTAGTGGCTTTGTCTGGACAGGAAGTGTTCCAACAAAAACCAAAAAAATCACATTTTAGTAAAGTCAGGGAAGAGATATAAACAATGTTTTTCTTGGTGCCTATGTATTCTTGTCCTGGTTACCCTCAAAATCTTAATTTCTTGTATAGGTGTCACAGGGAAAGGAAGTGATGGGAAATTTTTTCCATTAGGGTCACAAACAGGAATAAAGACTGGATAAAACATAACTTTTTACCTTGCTCTATCCAAAACTTTAAAAAGTGTAGTCAAAATTTTTAAAAAATCAACACAAGAGACATATCACTTACTATTAATTTGCTGCATCCCTTGTGCTGCTGGCTCCTGCTTTCTTTGAAATCTTCATCCTCTAATCCCCACCTGTGGTGGTAATGTTCTAGTGTGGTGAGGGTTAATAGAACTGAGGGAGCTGTGACGGGTACTGGTCGATTAAAAAGTCTGCCTCTCCATTCCTAAATCATGTTTCAGTCATTGAAGATGCGTTACATCTCCTATGAATGGTGGAGCTGGGCGGAAAGGCAGGCATAGTCGAGTCCTCTTTGAATTTAAAGTCAGTCATGTCCCTTGTACCTTTTTTTGGGGTGACTAAACATAGACTTAAAAAAAATGTAATTAGAATTGAGGTTTACATCTATGTCCCTTTTGCAGGGATTAGACTTTTATGTGCATAAGATTATACTTCTTCTCATTGCCCTGTACCTGGCCACTGGCAACATTTGCGAAGACTATAGCCACAACTTTGCAGCTTTTTTTAAATAGATAGGGAAGATTTAGAGCCCTTGTCATTTCAATTGCTTTCTGTTTTCCTTTGGGGAGATGTCCCATCTCTTCCCGTCAGGACCAGAGGTGATGGGAAATCTCTCCAACGGGGCCACAGACAAAAATAAGAATACATTTTTAGCAAAGTGGAGAAGAGTTGGAATTCCCCGCTGCCCATTGGCACCTCTCTGGGCTCTCCCATGTGACTGGAAAGCCAGAGATCTGATCTATTAGTGGCGCTGGGTTACCCCAGAGCTGGCAGAGGACTGTTTGTTGCAGGTCCATCTATTTGACCCTCTTTGACCCTGGTCATAACGTCACTACAGGCTCTGGCAGAAATAAACACTGCCATTATTTTCCCTAAAAAGCAGAGATCAATGTTTTTATTTTTTTATCTCATGCTATTATTATTATTATTATTATTATTATTCAGGATTTATATAGCACCAACAGTTTGCGCAGCACTTTACAATATGAGGGCAGACAGTACACTTACAATACAAATCAATACAGGAGGGATCAGAGGGCCCTGCTCGTTAGAGTTTACAATCTAGAAGGGAGGGTCAAGTTGAAACAAAAGTTAATAACTGTGGGGGGATGAGCTGATGGAGAAAATGAAAATACAGTTAGGTGTGGGTGGGGTAGGCTTCTCTGAAGAGAAGTGTTTTCAGGGATTGTCTAAAAGCTAATAAAGTAGGAGATAGGCGGGCAGATTGGGGTAGGGCATGCCATAGGATTGGAGAGGCTTTGGAAAAGTCCTGGAGGCGAGTATGGGAGGAGGTGATGAGGGAGCTAGAGAGCAGAAAGTCTTGAGAGGAACAAAGAGAACGAGTAGGTTGGTATTTAGAGACTAAGCTAGTGATGTAGCTGGGGGCAGAGTTGTGGATGGCTTTGTATGTAGTTGTTAGTATTTTGAATTTAATTCTTTGGCTGAGCGGAAGCCAGTGGAGGGATTGACAGAGAGGAGTAGCAGACACAGAGCGATTGGTAAGGTGGATGAGTCTGGCAGCGGCATTCATGATGTACTGAAGAGGTGATAGACTATGTAGAGGTAAGCTAATGAGAAGGGAGTTGCAGTAGTCAAGGCGGGAGATGACCAGCGGGTGAATTAAGAGCTTTGTTGTGTCATTGGTTAGAAAGGGGCGTATTTTGGAGATGTTGCGGAGGTTGAGGCGGCAGAATTTGGACAGTGATTGGATGTGTTGCTTGAAGGAGAGTTCAGAGTCCAGGACTACACCTAGAACCTTGGCGTGAGGGGATGGGCTTATGGTTGTGCCATTGATTTTGACAGTGAGATCAGGGGAAGGGGCATATGGGGGAGGAAAAATTATAAGTTCGGTTTTGGATAGATTGAGTTTGAGGAAGTGATGTGACATCCAGACTGATATATCTGATAGTAAATTAGTGATACGTGAGGAGACAGAGGGAGTGAGCTGAGGGGTAGAGAAATAGATTTGGGTGTCGTCAGCATAGAGGTGGTATTGGAAGCCGTGAGAGGCTATCAGTTGACCCAGGGAGGAGGTATAGATTAAAAATAGGAGTGGTCCAAGAACAGAACCTTGGGGGACCCCAACAGAGAAAGGAAGAGGAGAGGAGGAAGTAGAGTTGTAAGAAACGCTAAAGGTGCAGTTGGATAAGTAGGAAGAGAACCATCGTAGAGTACAGTCACGGAGACCAAAGGTGTGGAGTTTTTTGAGGAGGAGGGGGTGGTCAACCGTATCAAAGGCAGCAGAGAGGTCCAGGAGGAGGAGTACAGAATAGTGTCGATTGGTTT
Source organism: Lithobates pipiens (assembly GCF_037356315.1). NCBI lineage: Eukaryota > Metazoa > Chordata > Amphibia > Anura > Ranidae > Lithobates > Lithobates pipiens. The sequence continues at coordinate 19,975,852 of NW_027507787.1, forward strand.
TGGCCGTTAGTAGGTCATTTGGTAGTTTTAGGAGACCAGTTTCTGTGGAGTGTTGAGGACGAAATCCAGACTGAAGGGGATCAAGAAGGCTATTATCAGCGAGGTGGACACTCAGGCGGTTGTAGACCAGACGTTCGAGTAGTTTGGATAAGAAAGGGAGCAAGGAGATGGGGCATAGGTTGTTAGGATTGGATGGGTCCAGTGAGGGTTTTTTTTAAGTATGGGTTTGACAAGTGCATGTTTTAGAGAGTTGGGGAAGATGCCGGAAGAGAGGGAGAGATTGAAGATGTGAGTTAGAGAGTGTAGCATAGAGCCAGAGGGTGAACGTAGCATTTGCGAGGGAACAGGATCCAGAGGGCAGGTGGTAAGGTGGACATTACCAAGTAGTTTAGCATCTTCGTCTATAGTGGTGGGGTTGAAAGAGAGAAGTAATGATTGTGCCTGTGGGCATGATTTGTAAAGCGTGGAGGGTATCAGAACAGTAGAGATCTCCGCGCAAATTGTATCAATCTTCTGTTTGAAGTGATTGGCAATCTCCTGGGCAGTGAGTGAGTTGGCGGGTGGAGGCGGTGGAGGACGAAGTAGAGAGTTGAAAGTAGAGAAGAGAGACGGGGACGGAATGATAGGTTGCTGATGAGAGTGAAAAAATAGTTCTGCTTGGCAGAGAGGAGGCTAGAATTGTATTTTTGGAGGGCAGATTTATATTGGTTGAAATCTCTCTGAGACTTGGTCTTGCGCCACGGGCGCTCATGAGCACGACTATGTTTTTTCAGACTTATAGTGACATCTGTTTGCCAAGGTTGAAGGGGTCGGGGCTTGATTCTGTGTGTAGTGAGGGGGGCCAGTGAGTCCAGAGAGGCTAGAAGTGAAGTGTTGTAGACAGAAGTGGCTAGGTTGGTGCAGGATAGGGGTGAGATTTTGTTGTATAGGTTGCCGATAGCAGAGTAGAGAAGAGAAGGGTTGAGATGACGTAGGTTTCTGCGGGTAACTTTAATGCGGTTGGAGGGAGAGGAGGTGAAGGAGGGAGAGAGTGAAACTAATAACGTGGTGATTAGGGATGAGCTTTGTGTTCGAGTCGAACATACGTTCGACTCGAACATCGGCTGTTCGCCCGTTCGGCGAATTCCGAACATTATGGGCCGTTCGTGCCAAATTAGTGTGGCGCTCACGGCCCACAATGCACTGCGTCATCGCAGTGCATTGCTGGCTCATGATTGGCCAAACATGCACTGTGACCCCGCATGCTTGGCCAATCACAGCGCTAGCAGCGAGGAGAGCCATGATTGGCCACAGGCAGGATTCCTGTGGCCAATCATAGCTCAGGCTGTGTAGTACACGCCCCACACTATATAAGGCCGCCAGCGTGGCGGCCTTGTGTAGTGTGTTGGCGTCTGAAGCAGTTAGTGGGTGTTCTGTGTACCTTCAACACAGTACACACCGATCGTTATCAGCCGATTTTCGATCTTGCTCTTCTGTAGTGGTTGTTGTCTGCTCGCCCTGACCGCAGTATACACCACTATATTCACCTCACCTATATAGCTAGTGATCTATCTTTTATAATAGAGCTTGCAGTCAGTAGTGTTAGGAGCTTGTGCGTGCTGTCTGCATGCTCTGTACCCAGTACACACCGCTATATCCACCTACATAGCTCTTCTCTATTTGAGCCCACTTGCCATCTGCAGGAGTTATTGGAAGTTGTGTATGCCTCCAGCACAGCACAGTATACATCTGTATATACCCCTTTATCTCTGGTGTTCTAAAAAAAAGGCATCTGCAGGAGTTAGTGGGTGTTTTGTGCCTCCAGCACAATATACACCTGTATCTACCCTTTATTGCTGTTCTCTAATAGAGCCATCTGCAGGGCTTAGTGGGTGTTGTGTGACTCCATTACAGTATACCCCTTTATCTCTGGTGTTCTATAATAAAGGCATCTGCAGGAGTTAGTGGGTGTTGTGTGCCTCCAGCACAATATACACTACCCAACTGCTGTTTTACCCAACTCTCTTCAGGCCATTACCATGTCTGGAAGGCCAGCAAGGAGAGGCAGACAGGCGCGAGCCGATAAAAGAGGGCAAGCAGGCTCTGTGTCCAGAGACAACAGTGCTGGTCATGGATGCGGTGCATTGTCATCAGCACGTGGCCATGGGACACGCTTGTCCTTCTTTTCGGCAGCTGGACATGTTGAACCGCAACATGCCAATGACTTGGTAGAGTGGATGACCAAGCCCTCTTCATCCTCCTCCTCCTCTCTCACCCAGTCTCAGGGTACTAGCAAAGCAGCTGCCAACGCATCGTCTTCCCTCGTCTCAATGTCATCATCAGTGACTCCTTCCCTAGACCCACCACGTCCTCCTGAGGAGTCTCCTGAACTCTTTGAGCACAGTGTTGGGTACATGCTCCAGGAGGATGCCCAGTGTTTTGTAGCCTCTGATGATGACACTCAGCTAGAGGAAGGCAGTAGCATGAATGCAGAGAGAGGGGATGCTCAAGAAGGACAGCAATCTGGCAGTCATGTTCCACAAGCTGCAGCATATTGCCAGGTTTGCTACAGCGATGAAGAGGGAGGGGATGATGAGGGCACTGACTCCACGTGGGTGCCTGGTAGGAGAGAGGAGGAGGAGGAGGAGGCACATGTCCAACGAGGCAGGATGCCCTCCGGGGGCCAGCTTAGGGGCAGCACACCGACTGAATCGCACCGCAGAGCTCCGCCTGTGCAGGGCACTGCCTCTGAGCGTTATTCTAAAAGTTCTTTGGTGTGGGCCTTTTTTGAGACGAGTGCATCAGATCGCACCGCTGCTATTTGCAACATATGTCTCAAGCGTATCTCGCGTGGTCAAAACATCAGCCGCTTGGGCACCACATGCTTGACCAGACATATGTTGACCTGCCATGCAGCTCGTTGGCAAGCGTACCTCAAAGACCCACACCAAAGAACAAAGCGGATCTCTCCTTGCTCCTCATCAGCTGGCATCTCCAACCCCACTAGACCTTCAGTCCTCTCTGAAACCTGCTCTGAGAGGAATGAAGGTGTAGAATTAGGTGTGTCACAGCCAAGTGCTTTCAGGCACTCTGCTAGCAGTACACCCACGTCTGATTATAGCAGGCAAATGTCCCTGCCCCAGCTGCTGGACCGGCGAAAGAAGTTCACTCCCAGCCATCCACATGCCCAGCGGTTGAATGCTAGCTTGGCTAAATTGCTAGCACTTCAACTGCTGCCTTTTCAGTTGGTAGACTCGGCCCCCTTCCATGAGTTTGTACAATGTGCGGTTCCTCAGTGGCAGGTCCCCAAACGCCACTTTTTCTCATGGAAGGCGATTCCGGCTCTCTACCGGCATGTAGAAGGCAATGTCCTTGCCTCGCTGGACAGGGCGATCAGCGGTAAGGTGCATATTACCGCTGACTCATGGTCCAGCAGGCATGGACAGGGACGTTACCTGTCTTTCACGGCCCATTGGGTCACTCTTCTGGCAGCTGGGAAGGATGCAGGACAAGGTGCAGTAGTGTTGGAGGTTGTTCCGCCACCACGCCTCCAAAATGCTACTATTGGTTGTGACACACCTCTCTCCTCCACCCCCTCCTCTTCTTTTTTTTTTTTTTTACAATAAAGTTTTATTGAGCAAATTCAGAAAACACAAAGATAACATCAGTGTGCAAAGCAATAATCAGCCAATACAGGGCACGAAATGATCAGTAACAGAATGCAGAGACAAAGACAAATCAAAGCACAACATAACACAAAGTACCACAAATCTTGTATAGGCTGTCTGGTCATGTTTGTTTCGTTTTTATTTAATTGTAGTTTATTTTATGTTGTTTTAGTGTCTCCCTTTCAAAAAGGAATAATTGAGGGGTTAGGTGGGGGATGGGAAAGTTGGGGAAAGAGAAACACAAAGAGAAACAAAAGGAGATAGAAAAGAGAAACATAAAGGGTAAAAGAGCAGAAAGAGGCGTAGTAAAGTAGACAGAGTTTACAGACTGGGCCACCCTACGGCCCTGCGAGCCATCTCTTAGTTACAGTGGTGTGAAAAAGTGTTTGCCCCCTTCCTCATTTCCTGTTCCTTTGCATGTTTGTCACACTTAAGTGTTTCGGAACATCAAACCAATTTAAACAATAGTCAAGGACAACACAAGTAAACACAAAATGCAATTTGTAAATGAAGGTGTTTATTATTAACCACTTGCCGACCGCCGCACGACGATATACGTCGGCAGAATGGCACGGGCAGGCATATTGGCGTATATATAAGTCCATGCCTGCCCGCGGGTGGGGGGCCCGATCGGGCCCCCCCCCGGTGCCTGCGGCGGTCGGCATTCGTTCGGGAGAGATCAGGGATGAGGGGACGGCCATTCATTCATGGCCACCCCCTCGCGATCTCTCTCGACGAATGGAAATCCCCCGTGACATCACTTCCTCTCCTGTAATGTAAACACAGGAGAGGAAGTGATGTATTCTCTCCTCCGTGTCGGTATTTTCCGTTCCGACACGGAGGAGAGCGGATCGGTGAGTTGCACCAACACTCTACACACACAGTAGAACATGCCAGGCACACTCACACCCCCCCTTTACCCCCCGATCACCCCCCCAATTACCCCTGCCCCCCAGTCACAGTGACACCAATGTCATTTTTTTTTTTTTTTTTTTTTTTTTTGCATTGGTGTCATTTGTGACTGTAATAACTGTTAGGGCAGTTAGAGTTAGCCCCCTTTAGTTCTAATGTACCCCCCTAACCCCCCCAATAAAGGTTTAACCCCGTGATCACCCCCCGTCGCCAGTGTCACTAAGGCTGGGTTCACATTGCAGCGGTTTATGAGAACGAATGTGATTCGCACCGCACTGCAGTGCAAATCACATCCGATCTCTGTGCGATTCGAGTTCAGCCATTCGCCGCACCCGCCGCACCCGCCACACCCGCCGCACCCGCCGCAAATTCGCACGGGACCCTTTTTTTGGCCCGCAGCAGAATCGGATCGCATGGGTGTTCACACCATGCGATCCGAGTTTGCAGATCGCACTGCGATATGCGAACTGATCTGGGGGTGTCAGTAACATTTCACTGACACTCCCAGCAGTTCGCATAGGGCAGTGTGAACTGCCGCCGGGAGGCATGCGATGCGGGAACCCGCCGCGGATTCGCGGCGTTTCCGCATCGCTCCAGTGTGAACCCAGCCTAATAAGCGATCATTTTTCTGATCGCCGTATTAGTGTCACAGGTGACGCTAGTTAGGCAGGTAGGTATTTAGGTTCGCCGCAGCTTTTTATAGCGCCAGGGACCCCCATATACTACCGCATAAAGCCCCCTGATTGCCCCCTAGTTAACCCTTTCACCAGTGATCACCATATAACTGTTACAGGTGACGCTGGTTGGTTAGTTATTTTTTTATAGTTTCAGGGCACCCGCCATTTATTACCTAATAAAGGTTTAACCCCCTGATCACCCGGCGGGTGTCATTTGTGACTAATAACTGTTAGGGCAGTTAGGGTTAGCCCCCTTTAGTTCTAAGGTACCCCCCTAACCCCCCCAATAAAGGTTTAACCCCGTGATCACCCCCCGTCGCCAGTGTCACTAAGGCTGGGTTCAGATTGCAGCGGTTTGAGAACGGATGTGATTCGCACCGCACTGCAGTGCAAATCACATCCGATCTCTGTGCGATTCGAGTTCAGCCATTCGCCGCACCCGCCACACCCGCCGCACCCGCCGCAAATTCGCACGGGACCCTTTTTTTGGCCCGCAGCAGAATCGGATCGCATGGGTGTTCACACCATGCGATCCGAGTTTTCAGATCGCACTGCGATATGCGAACTGATCTGGGGGTGTCAGTAACATTTCACTGACACTCCCAGCAGTTCGCATAGGGCAGTGTGAACTGCCGCCGGGAGGCATGCGATGCGGGAACCCGCCGCGCATTCGTGGCGTTCCCGCATCGCTCCAGTGTGAACCCAGCCTAATAAGCGATCGTTTTTCTGATCGCTGTATTAGTGTCACAGGTGACGCTAGTTAGGCAAGTAGGTATTTAGGTTCGCCGCAGCTTTTTATAGCGCCAGGGACCCCCATATACTACCGCATAAAGCCCCCTGATTGCCCCCTAGTTAACCCTTTCACCAGTGATCACCATATAACTGTTACAGGTGACGCTGGTTGGTTAGTTATTTTTTTATAGTTTCAGGGCACCCGCCATTTATTACCTAGTCTCACTAGTGTACCCCTAAATTTAGGGGTGTCTACTTTCCAAAATGGGGTCATTTGGGGGGGGGTTGTGCCATCTTGGCATTTTATGGCCTTCAAAACTGTAACGCCCTTAGAAAGCCTGAAGGCGGTGCTTGGTTTTCGGGGCCCCGTACGCGGCTAGGCTCCCAAAAAGTCCCACATATGTGGTATCCCCGTACTCAGGAGAAGCAGCAGAATTTATTTTGGGGTGTCATTTCACATATGCCCATGGCATGCGTGAGCAATATATCATTTAGTGACAACTTTGTGAAAAAAAAAAAAAAAAAAAAAAAGTTTGTAATTTTCCCGCAACTTGTGGCAAAATATAAAATATTCCATGGACTCAACATGCCTCTCAGCAAATAGCTTGGGGTGTCTACTTTCTAAAATGGGGTCATTTGTGGGGGTTTTGTGCCATCTTGGCATTTTATGGCCTTCAAAACTGTAATAGGTAGTGAGGAGTGAAGTCAAATATTTACGCCCTTAGAAAGCCTGAAGGCGGTGCTTGGTTTTCGGGGCCCCGTACGCGGCTAGGCTCCCAAAAAGTCCCACATATGTGGTATCCCCGTACTCAGGAGAAGCAGCAGAATTTATTTTGGGGTGTCATTTCACATATGCCCATGGCATGTGTGAGCAATATATCATTTAGTGACAACTTTGTGAAAAAAAAAAAAAAAAAAAAAAAGTTTGTAATTTTCCCGCAACTTGTGGCAAAATATAAAATATTCCATGAACTCAACATGCCTCTCAGCAAATAGCTTGGGGTGTCTACTTTCTAAAATGGGGTCATTTGTGGGGGTTTTGTGCCATCTTGGCATTTTATGGCCTTCAAAACTGTAATAGGTAGTGAGAAGTGAACTCAAAAATTTACGCCCTTAGAAAGCCTGAAGGCGGTGCTTGGTTTTCGGGGCCCCGTACGCGGCTAGGCTCCCAAAAAGTCCCACATATGTGGTATCCCCGTACTCAGGAGAAGCAGCAGAATTTATTTTGGGGTGTCATTTCACATACGCCCATAGCATGTGTGAGCAATATATCATTTAGTGACAACTTTGTGTAAAAAAAAAAAAAAAATTTTTTTTTTGTCATTATTCAATCGCTTGAGGCAAAAAAATAAAATATTCAATGGGCTCAACATGCCTCTTATCAATTTCCTTAGGGGGTCTACTTTCCAAAATGGGGTCATTTGGGGGGGTTTTGTACTGCCCTGCCATTTTAGCACCTCAAGAAATGAGATAGGCAGTCGTAAACTAAAAGCTGCGTAAATTCCAGAAAACGTACCTTAGTTTGTAGATGTGACAACTTTTGCGCAAACCAATAAATATACAATTATTGACTTTTTTTTTACCAAAGACATGTGGCTGAATACATTTTGGCCTAAATGTATGACTAAAATTGAGTTTATTGGATTTTTCTAATAACAAAAAGTAGAAAATATCATTTTTTTTCAAAATTTGCGGTCTTTTTACGTTTATATCGCAAAAAATAAAAATCGCAGAGGCAATCAAATACCATCAAAAGAAAGCTCTATTTGTGGGAAGAAAAGGACGCAAATTTTGTTTGGGTACAACATTGCATGACCGCGCAATTACCAGTTAAAGCAGCGCAGTGCCAAAGTGTAAAAAGACCTCTGGTCATTTACCAGCAAAATGGTCCGGTCTTAAAGTGGTTAAAGGTGAAAAAAAATCCAAACCATCATGGCCCTGTGTGAAAAAGTGATTGCCCCCCTTGTTAAAACATACTATAACTGTGGTTGTCCACACCTGAGTTCAATTTCTCTAGCCACACCTGACCTCAGCCAGGCCTGATTATTGCCACACCTGTTCACAATCAAGGCATCACTTAAATAGGAGCTGCTTGACACAGTAAGGTCCACCAGAAGATCCTTAAAAGCTACACATCATGCCGAGACCCAAAGAAATTCAGGAACAATTGAGAAAGAAAGTAATTGAGATCTATCAGTCTGGAAAGGGTTATAAAGCCATTTCCAAAGCTTTGGGAATCCAGCGAACCACAGTGAGAGCCATTATCCACAAATGACGAAGACATGGAACAGTGGTGAACCTTCCCAGGAGTGGCCGGCCGCCCAAAATTACCCCAAGAGCGCAGCGACGACTCATCCAAGAGGTCACAAAAGACCCCACAACAACGTCCAAGGAACTGCAGGCCTCACTTGTCTCAGTTAAGGTCAGCGTTCATGCCTCCACCACCAGGAAAAGACTGGGAAAAAATGGCCTGCATGGCAGAGTTCCAAGGAGAAAACCACTGCTGAGCAAAAAGAACATCAAAGCTTGTCTCAATTTCTCCACAACACATCTTGATGATCCCCAAGACTTTAGGGACAACATTCTGTGGACCGATGAGACAAAAGTGGAACTCTTTGGAAGGTGTGTGTCCAAGTATATCTGGCGTAGAAGGAACACTGCATTTCATAAAAAGAACATTATACCAACAGTAAAATATGGTGGTGGTAGTGTGATGGTCTGGGGCTGTTTTGCTGCTTCAGGACCTGGAAGACTTGCCGTGATAAAAGGAACTATGAATTCTGCTGTCTACCAAGAGATCCTGAAGGAGAATGTCCGACCATCTGTTCGTGTACTCAAGCTGAAACGAACTTGGGTTCTGCAGCAGGACAATGATCCTAAACACACCAGCAAGTCCACCACCGAATGGCTGAAGAAAAACAAAATGAAGACTTTGGAGTGGCCTAGCCAAAGTCCTGACCTGAATCCTATTGAGATGTTGTGGTATGACCTTAAAAAGGCCGTTCATGCTCGAAAACCCTCTAATGTAACTGAATTAGGACAATTCTGCAAAGATGAGTGGGCCAAAATTCCTCCAGGACGCTGTAAAAGCCTCATTGCACGTTATCGCAAACGCTTGGTTGCAGTTGTTGCTGCTAAGGGTGGCCCAACCAGTTATTAGGTTTAGGGGGCAATCACTTTTTCACACAGGGCCATGATGGTTTGGATTTTTTTTCACCTTTAATAATAAACACCTTCATTTACAAATTGCATTTTGTGTTTACTTGTGTTGTCCTTGACTATTGTTTAAATTGGTTTGATGTTCCGAAACACTTAAGTGTGACAAACATGCAAAGGAACAGGAAATGAGGAAGGGGGCAAACACTTTTTCACACCACTGTATACCAACCAGGGGTGAGATTCCATGCCTTGGGGCACGTCTCAATCTCAACCGCCGAGCATTCACCCTGTACTCAAATCCCGAAAAGCATCAGAATACTTAAACTGGACCCATGGGGACCATGTCTTGTGAAATTTATCAGCCGTATCTTTAGCTGTAGCGAGCATCTCCTCCAGAGAGAAAATATGGTTAACTGAGTGTACCCATTCCCTGACCGAGGGTACCGTAGTTAGTTTCCAGTATTTAGGAATCAGGGATTTGGCCGCTATCAGCAGGTACTTAGACAAAGATCTGTTGTATCTGCCCAGCGGCATGTCTGATATGTGCAAGAGACAACACTCCGGTGAAAGATTTAGTGTGGTGTTAGTTATATTGAGAATTAAATTGCAGATCTCGCCCCAGAAGCTAGCTATCCGGGGGCAACTCCACCAAATATGCAGCATGTCTCCCGCAGCCTCCCCGCATCGCCAGCAGAGGTCAGAGGATGTCGGATACCATCTCTTAACTTTGGTCGGGGTGGCGTACCAATGTGAGAGTAATTTGTATGCGTTTTCCTGTAGCCTGGTGCTTATAGTGCCTTTGTGGGCAAGGATACATGCATTGTGCCACTGTGCATCCGTAAAGCGAGTCAGGAGGGCCCTCTCCCATGCATCCCTAAATCTGTTCGACTCCGTGTGGATCAACTGCTGGAGACATGCGTACATAAAGGAGGTCGCCTTCTCCAAGGGGGCACCCTGGAGGCAAATCTTCTCAAAGGATGTAGGGTCCCTAAGCACAGCCTCTTTCCGTATAGGCGCCAGGAGATAATGGCACGCCTGCCTGTATTTCCAGAATGATAATGTTGCAGGAGGGAGGCTACCCATAAGGTCATCAAAGGGAAGAATCTTTCCCTGTCGTACCAGGTGTGAGGCTAACAACGGGGAGTTAGCAGTGCGTGAGAAGTCATTTGTGGACAGTCCCGGGGGAAAATCCGGATTGCCCCGGAGAGGTGTTAGAGGGCCAGGGGAAGAAGTAAAGTCGTGGTGTGAGGTCAGCTTATGAAAAATCCGCAATGAAGCCCCAATGAGAGGGTGTTGTGATAGTTCCCTAGGACATCTGGCCCACGGGATCCAAGGGGAGAATCGCAATGGAGATCTAGACACTCCTTCTTCTATTGAGATCCAGTCTTTGCTATCTGCATGACAGTTCCAGTCAACTATTCTAGCTAGGTGGGTAGCATAGTAATACAGTTTGAAATTCGGGAACCCCATCCCAACTGCTGCCTTCGGTTTCGTCAATAGGTGTAAACTAATGCGCGGTCGTTTTTGGGCCCATAGGAATTTCCAAAGTAAGGATTGTAACTGTTTAAAAAAGGTGACTGGGAGTTCGATGGGTAAAGTGTGAAATAGATAAAGAAGTCGTGGGAGTGTTATCATTTTAATGAGTGCGGCCCTTCCAAACCATGAAAAGAGGCCCCGAGACCACCTAGTCAGGTCTAGTTCAATCTGCCTCAACATGGGCTTAAAATTAAAAGAGAAGATCTTGCTTAACTGCGGGGTAAGTTTGATGCCCAAATATGTCAAGGCGTCCGTCACCCATTTAAATGAGGTATTCATGTGCCTGTGCCAACACGTCAGGGGGGAGCATTAGATTCATGGCCTCTGACTTAGTATAGTTAATCTTGAGGTTTGAGATGTAGCCGTATACCAAAAAGGCCTGCAACAGGTTTGGGATCGAGGTATGCGGGTGGGTCAGAAAAAACAATAAATCATCCGCATAAGCAGCGATTTTACAAATTCTCTGCCCCACGGGAAAACCCGAGATGGAGGGCGTGTTGTTAATCGTGCGAATGAATGGCTCTAGGGTGAGGATAAACAGGAGCGGGGAGAGAGGGCACCCCTGCCTCGTCCCGTTCCTAATCTGCACTGGATCAGACAGGGTCCCATTGATCTTCAATTGGGCAGTCGGATTTTGATAGAGGGAGGAAATCCAGGAGAGCATGTGGGGGCGTAACCCCACATGAGTGCATGTGCCAAATAGAAAATCCCAAGCCACTCTATCGAAGGCCTTCTCCGCGTCCGTGGACAGGAGAAGGCCCCCAAACCGAGCACTCTGACAGTGGTGGATTAGATTCAAAGCCTTCATTACGTTGTCCCTGGATTCCCTCCCCGGCATAAACCCTGCCTGATCCGGGCCGATCAATTGGGGCAAAAAGTATCTCAATCGGTTTGCGATAATTTTAGACAAGATTTTTAAATCCAAATTAAGTAAGGAAATGGGACGGTAGCTAGCACAAACTGTGGGGTCCTTCCCCGGCTTGGGGAGCACCGTTATATAAGCTCCCAGAAAGGTCGTAGGAAGTTGATGGGGCTCTCTCAGTGAATTGAGAGTTCTCAAGAGTGGTTTTTCTAACAGATCTGAAAAAGCCTTGTAGCCGTCAGCCCATCAGGGCCAGGGCTCTTACCCGGTTTAAGGCTCTTTATCGTCCCTAATAATTCCTCCGAGGTGACCGGACCCTCTAAGGAATCTGCATCGTCAGGAGAGAGTGTAGGCATGCCACTCCGAGACAGGTAATCCCGGATGATATGGCCTCTCTCTCCGAGCAGCCCCCCAGGTTTATGCTGAGATGGGATGTTGTAGAGGTCACTATAAAACCGGTGAAAGCTGTCAGCAATCTGATCCACCCGGTTCGTCAAAGAACCATCCGCCTTCTTAATTGCCAAAATGTTATTGGCGAGGGCAGCATCTTTAACCGCCCTGGCCAATAGCCTACCCCCCTTGTCGCCATGTTCGTAGTAAATTTTTTGTTTTAGAAAAAGGGTGCGTTTACTTTTGGTCTCCAGGATACTTTTCAGCTCTGACCTCGCCTCAAGCAATTCCTGGGTTACTGAAGCAGCCCGGGACTGCTTATGTTGGGACTCAAGCCGTGCAATTCTCGAGGTTAGGGTAGCTATCTGAGATTCCGCCTTCCGTTTACGGGACACCCCTGCTCTGATAAACTCCCCCCTCATTACACACTTGTGGGCTTCCCAAATAGTCAGGGGTGAAAGCTCATCCGAGACATTTTCTCGGAAATAATTACGGAGGGCGTCCGTTAGTGTCGGGAGTAGTTCAATGTCAGTCAGTAGCGAGGGGTTCAGTCTCCACGTGCAGGGTCTAGGCCTCAAGTCAGAGCGCGTCAGGGAAACCGAAACCGGTGCATGGTCCGAGAGGGTCTGGAGACCAATATGAGAACTCTTGGCATTCAACAGGTCCCGCTGCGTAATAAAAATATAGTCAATGCGAGTCTACTTATCATGAGGTGCCGAGTAGCAAGTAAAGTCCCTACCATTAGGGTTGAAAGTGCGCCAAGTGTCTATTAAAGTCAGAGAATGCAACACCTGTTTCACCTGTTTCAAAGTATGGTAAGTTAAGCTTGATTTACCTGTGGAAGTGTCCTGAATCGGGTTAAGTGGAACATTAAAGCCCCCCCCCCCAGTAAAATGCAGCCCGTAGCAAAGCTCTTTAATTCATCTACCACTCGCCTACAAAAGGATACGTGTGCACTATTGGGGAAATAAACGTTGGCTAACGTTAAAGGCGTAGAGCCCCACATGCCCTTTAGGAACAAGTATCTGCTGTCGGGATCCGACAGCTGCTGAGTGACCTCAAAACCCGCCGACTTGTGGAGGAGAATCGAGACTCCTTTCGTTTTCGCTTGCGGGTTTGTTGCATGAAACACCCGTGGGAAATTTTTGTTAAATAACCTAGGAATTTGACTAGATCGGAAGTGTGTCTCCTGCAAATATACAAACATGGGTTTTACCTTATTCAACTCCCGGAGGATGGAGATGCGCTTTTCAGGTGTATTCAAGCCGTGAACATTGTGCAATATCAAAGTCGGGCAGGGGCCCAGCATCGAGTATGCCATGGTCGAGAAATCAAAACCCTCCGAGGGCGGCTCACTCTGTGGAGATAAACAAGAAGGAGAAGCAGTGAAAGAGAGATGACAGTAGAGAGAAAGGAGAAGGAAAGGTGGGGAGAAATCAGGAGAAGAGAGAGGTACAAGGGCAAAAGTGAGGGTAGGATAAGGTGGGAGAACGTCCTGTACTCAGGGCGTATCAATTGGGATGAGTTCTTGCCTGCAGATCTCTGAGCTGCAAGCCGAGAGAAGAGCAGGGAGCGGTACACGCAGCAAAATCCTAGCTATACTGCTATTCCCTGTTTGTGGGGTACGTGGGAGGAACACCACAGAAGGGGTAAGTGTTCACAGTAATACCATGAAAATGGCCACAGATGTAACAATAAACATAAAAAAGAAAAAAAAAGAAATCAGCGAGGAGAATCCCTTAACAAAAAGGTGCATAAAAAGAAAAAAAAAAAAAAAAAAGAATTATAGTACAAAAACACAGAGTCACCATAAGGGAGACTCACAGACCCTAATTTAAAGCATAACAAGGCAAGAGAATATTTCCTGGCCGGAAAATAGCAGCCACTAAGTGGCGGGACATACAACCTAGAACTGTTGACTCAGAACAACAAAAAAAAAAGAAAAGAAAACACATCGTGTCCCTGGAAAACCTCCGGGCAATAACCAGCCAAAACAATCAAAAAATTGGGCAAAATGGATGGCGGCCCACCAGCCCCTCAAGTAAGATCCCGGTTCCTGGACTGCCGCGCAGGAAACTGAAGGTGGCCCCCCGTTCCAGCGCCCATCCTGCCGCCTCTGCTCTTCTTCGTGGGGGGCTTGGCAGGGGAAGAGTGGGGAGAGCTGTCCGGGCTAGCGTCTTGTGGGGGGTTCCGGAACTCTGCATACAAGTCTGGGAGATGAACGCAGGGGATGTTCAGTGCTGCGCAGAAATCCGGAAGCTCCTCTGGGAGCCTGAGTAAGAGTTGTCTCCCATTAAAAGTAACCTGTAGGGCAAACGGAAAATGCCATTTGTAAACAATGCCTCTCTCTCGTAGCACTTCCAAGAGAGGACGTAGAGCTCTCCTGTTTTGCAGGGTGATGGGTGACAAATCCTGAAAAAGTGCCAAATCACTATCATTGAACTGGATACGGTCATTCTTCCGTGCTTGGCTGAGAATCTCCTCCTTCAGAGGAAAGTTCTGGAGGCAGCATATAATGTCTCTCGGTGGGGCTGTGTCTGATGGTCTCGCTCGGAGGGCCCTGTGCGCTCGTACAAATTCAATAGGGGTATCGGCCGGGTTCTCCAGCAGGTTGTTGAATATGGAGCGTAGGGCAGAGGGTATCTGGTCGGGGGCCACCGCCTCTGGAACCCCCCTCACTCGAATGTTACACCGCCGACCCCTATTATCGAGGTCTTCTAGGTGCCTGTTAATGGAAATTAAATGCGCAGTATGTGAGGCTGTTGTAGCTTCCAGTCTATGTACCGCCTTATCTCTCCTATCCTCAGCCCTCTCCATGGTGGCCATTTTTTCGTTCAGTGAGAGGAGGTCAGCTTTAAGGTCGGTAATAGCAGAGAATAGGGTATTCTTGATGTCTGAGGCTATGGCGGTCATATCGCCCAGCGTTAGAGGGTGGTCAGGGTTGCCGTTCCCGCTTACCAGGTCGTCCGCGGTACCTTGGGATCCGTCGCTCATCTCCTCCTCGTCGCCTCGTGGCTGCGCCATCTTGCGCGGAGTGGAGCGGTCAGAGCGGGCCTGCATAAGGAACAAGTCCTGTATATTGCGGGTCTGGGACGAAGCGGATTGTCGCCGCGATCTGGTCCCCGGGTTGTGCCAAGCTTGCTTGCTCATTGTCAGCTTCTGATTCAGCCAGGAAAGACGCTAACGGGCTGTGAGTCTCCGGGAGCTCCTCTCTAAGCGGCCATTCCTTCCGCGCGCCAAGCCACGCCCCCTGTCTCTTCTTCTTCCTCCATGGCCTCTTCCAGTGCTCTGTCCTCAGAACCAGCGGTGCTCCGTAGGCATTCCAGGCACTACGCAAGTACGCAGGCAAAACAATGCCATGCCGTGCTTGCGCTGGTTTGTTTGGGGGACAGGGGCCACACTGGGGCGGATGTTTTGTCAGCTCTGCAGGGGCAGGCCAAGAGGTGGTTGACGCCACGCCAGCTTAAGCCAGGAATGGTGGTGTGCGACAATGGCACCAACCTCCTCTCCGCCCTCCGACAGGGACAACTGACCCATGTGCCCTGTGTAGCTCACGTCCTTAACCTGGTGGTGCAGCCGTTCTTGGGCAGGTACCCGGGCTTACAGGATGTCCTGAAGCAGGCCAGGAAAGTCTGTGTGCATTTCCGCCGATCATTTAATGCCTGTGCTCGGCTGGCTGAGCTCCAAAAGGAGTTGAACCTGCCCAAGAACCGCCTTATATGTGACATGCCCACCAGGTGGAACTCAACGTTGGCCATGCTGCAGCGGCTGCACACGCAGCAGAGGGCCATCAATGAATACCTGTGCGACTACGGCACCAGGACAGGGTCAGGGGAGCTCGGTTTTTTCTCACCACGCCAGTGGGGCATGATCAGGGATGCATGCACTGTCCTGTCACCGTTTGAGGAGGCCACAAGGATGGTGAGCAGTGACAGTGCATGCATCAGTGACACTGTACCTCTTGTCCACCTCTTGGAGCATACGCTGCGTGGAATAATGGACAGGGCACTTGAGGCAGAACAGAGGCAAGAAGAGAAGGACTTCCTTGCCTCTCAAGGCCCCCTTTATCCAGACAGTGTTCCTGCTGTGCCACCCATCACACAGGAAGAGGATGAGGAGGAGGAAGAGGAGGAGGAGGATGATTGTGTCAGCATGGAGGTGGAGGCTGGCACTCAGCATCAGCAGCAGCAGTCTTGTAGGGATGATTTACAGTCCCAAGAAACACGTGGACCTGTACGTGGCTGGGAGGAGGTAGCTGCGGATAATGTTGTCCTTAGTGACCCAGAGGACTCCGGACCGAATGCCTCAGCTAACCTACGCTGCATGGCCTCCCTGATCCTGCAAAGCCTGCGGAAGGATCCTCGTATTCTTCGGATCAAGGAGAGGGACCATTACTGGCTGGCTACTCTCCTTGATCCACGGTACAAGGGTAAGGTTGCCGACCTTATCTTGCCATCGCAGAGGGAGCAAAGGATGAGACATCTCTGGGAGGCCTTGCAGAAAGGTCTGTGCAACGCGTTCCCAGAGACTGGGAGGTTACAAACTCCTGGTCCTGGACAACGTGTTGCTGAGGCATCGGTCAGAAGGAGCGGTGGAGAAGGTGGCCGTCTGACTGATGCTTTCAGACAATTTTTTAGTCCGCAGCCCCAAGGTATGATCGGTTCCAGCAACCATCGCCAAGCTTCTGATTTACATGGTGCAGGAATACCTAGGGGCAAGGTCAGACTTGGACACCTTTCCCACCGAAAATCCTCTGGCTTACTGGGTCTTGAGGATGGATCACTGGCCAGAGCTTGCACAGTATGCAATTGAGCTACTGGCCTGTCCTGCATCCAGCGTTCTTTCGGAACGCACCTTCAGTGCTGCTGGTGGCTTTGTTACCGATCACAGGGTGCGCCTGTCCACCGAATCAGTTGATTGACTGACCTTCATCAAGATGAATCAGTCTTGGATCACCCACAGCTACCAAGCACCTGAAGCTGATGTAA
This sequence comes from Lithobates pipiens, assembly GCF_037356315.1. NCBI lineage: Eukaryota > Metazoa > Chordata > Amphibia > Anura > Ranidae > Lithobates > Lithobates pipiens. The sequence continues at coordinate 19,992,755 of NW_027507787.1, forward strand.
CCAAATAATTTTTTTTGAAATATCACATCCCTTCAAGACTGCCTATGCTGATGCTGAGTGACTGTCCTGTTATGTTCATTGTCTATCCTCTTCCTCCTCCGCTGATATGTTGGAAGAACATTTCTGGCTCTGGGTGATGCCATCAGCCCAATTTTTATGCCCCTGTTTAACAGGGGCGTTTAATTACAATTTTTGATGCAATGCTTTGCAGCAGGGCTAATTCCTGCAATAAAAATAGAGTATATGGGAGAGGTTGCAGTGTGGTGGCACCAGCACCAGTGCCTAAGGCCCAATTTTTCTGCCCCTGTTTAACAGGGGCGTTTAATTACAATTTTTGATGCAATGCTTTGCAGCAGGGCTAATTCCTGCAATAAAACTAGAGTATATGGGAGAGGTTGCAGTGTGGTGGCACCAGCACCAGTGCCTGAGGCCCAATTTTTCTGCCCCTGTTTAACAGGGGCGTTTAATTACAATTTTTGATGCAATGCTTTGCAGCAGGGCTAATTCCTGCAATAAAAATAGAGTATATGGGAGAGGTTGCAGTGTGGTGGCACCAGCACCAGTGCCTAAGGCCCAATTTTTCTGCCCCTGTTTAACAGGGGCGTTTAATTACAATTTTTGATGCAATGCTTTGCAGCAGGGCTAATTCCTGCAATAAAACTAGAGTATATGGGAGAGGTTGCAGTGTGGTGGCAACAGCACCAGTGCCTAAGGCCCAATTTTTCTGCCCCTGTTTAACAGGGACATGTAATTACAATTCTTGATATAATATTTCACAGGAGGGCCCGTTCCTGTGCCCACCCAGAGTAACTGTGAGGACTTATAGTGTTGTGGCACCAGCACCACAACCACCAAAGGTCAATTTTTTTACCACTGTTCAACAATGGCATGTAATTACAATTCTTGATATAATCGTTCACAGCAGGGCGCTCCAGCGCCCACCAAGAGTCACTTTCAGGGCTTACAATGTTGTGGCAAATCCAACACCTTGTTCCGCCATTTCTGCAGAGCATATAGGGCAGGCCCCTACTTTCAAACATCCAACTTACAAACATCTCCTACTTGCAAATGGAAGGAGACAACAGCAAGTGAGATGAAAAAAGATGTACGACAAAACAAATTATACAGGGGTGATAACCCTTCCCTATGTTTTCCAAAAAGCTTAAAAGTATTTTTTTTGACTGGAGCTACACTTTAAAAATGTACCAGTTGAAAATTACAAACAGATTCAACTTAACACAACAAACCTACACAGTCCCTGTCTTGTTTGCACCGCCTGTATACTGCTGTTCTGAGTATATAGGGCCTGGGGGCCACACGCATTTCCTTTTTTTAATATGGGTACTGGGTTCCCCTTAATATGCGTACAAGACCCAAAGGGGCTGGTAATGGGCAGGGAGGGCTACCCATGCCATTTTTCTCAATGATTTTCAACCATATTGCAGGAACCAGATATAACATTAAAACCGCAAGCAGTTTTAAATGATGTTATTTCCGTTTAATGTAATTTTGTGCAGGGACTGTTCTAAACACGGGAAACACGTGGCACTTCACAGGCATACTACAGACACCCCCCAGGCACCATATTTAAAGGAATATTTCACTTTTTTTTTCACTTTAATCGTCATTAAAATCAGTGCTCCCGCCAAAACGGCCATTTTTAAAAACATTTTAGGCATTGACCCATGTCCCCTGGGGCAGGAGCCAGGTCCCCAAACCCTTTTTAGGACAGTATCTTGCATATTAGCCGTTAAAATTAGCACTTTTAATTTTGAGCATTCGACTTCAATGGGGTTCTAAAGTTCGTACGAATTTGGGGTGCGTTCGAAGGTTCTGGTGCGAACCGAACCGGGGGGTGTTCGGCTCATCCCTAGTGGTGATCATTGAGAGGGATTGGATAGTTAGAGAGGTTGCATGGAGTGCAAAGGTGAGAGAAAACAAGGTCAAGGATATTGCCTTCGGAGTGAGTAGGATCATGTATCCACTGTTTCGGGTCAAAGGAGGAGGTTAGGCTGAGAAGTTTGGAAGGGGCAGAAGTGTTAATATTAATAGGGATGTTGAATGTTGATATAGAACTCAGATCTTGACATAAAGAGGACCTGCCATACCCTATTTCTATTACAAGGGATGTTTACATTTCTTGTGATAGGAATAAAAGTGATTTAAAAAAAAAAAACTGTATAAACAAATAACCAGTGTAAAAATAATAAAAAATAAAAAATAAAAAAAATATATAAAGCACCCCTCGTGTTTGCACACAGAAGCGAATGCATATGTGGGTCACACCCATATATGTAAATGGTGTTTACACCACACATGTAAGATATTGCTGTGAACATCAGAGCAAGAGCAATTGTTCTAATAAGTGTGGGATTATGGTCATGGGACCTTAAATGAGGCAAAAACTTGATATTATTGGATAAAAAAATATAATCATATCTGAAAATGTAAACCTTGGGGGTTATTTATGAAAGGCAAATCCACTTTGCACATTTTCAGTGCAATTTCAAGTGAGCTTTTCAAATCAGCAGAGCTTCCACTCTTTTCAGACCTACCCCTCAGATTTACAGCGACTGCACTGCCAAGTGCACTTTCAGTTTAATTTCAAGTGCACTTTGCACTTGTAGTTTGCACTTGTAGTGCAAAGTGGATTTGCCTTTCGTAAATAACCCCCGCTGTATCATCCTCACTTCATTTATTATCTGGGTTCTGGCATTTTGTCCAGGGCTTGCTGTTTTTTGTTTTTAGTTTTTAGTTTGTTTAGTTACATCCACATGGTTTCACTGTACGTATTTTTTATCACTAGTGTCCTGTGGTGAATTATTTACTTCACCACAGGACAGATATCAAATACTGATGTACAGAGCCGGTACAGGATCACAAATGACCATACATGTTACCAATCTATACATAAAGATGCTGCAATTTTCAACATGTTTCGCTCTCTTGAGCTTTCTCAGGATGTTGCAGCTAGCGTTAAAAACTAGAAAATAAATTAAAAAATAATAAATAAATAAATTGCCAATATATTCATAAGAATTTTTTCAGGCAAAGTATGTTTATATTCAGTGTCTATTGATCAAACTTTAGACTAACAAACGACAATTTATAACAGATTATGAAAAACAGGGAAAAAAATATATATATTTTAGCATAAAGCATAAATATGAACAATGGTTCAAGGTCATAGACTATCAGTCAGTATATTGTACATATAAGTAAATAATTACAAAAAAATGTTTTTTTTTTTAATTACTTTTTCCCTGGCCCTAACCCATTTTCCCCTAAAAGTTTGTCAAGAGAAATGAAAGTCTCTTTTGTATTCAAACATTGTCTGGCGCCCAATGACTTTAACCACCTTGCACCCACCATGCCTCACAGCCCACTATATACAGAAGGATGTCAGCTATCTCTGGCTCTGGAGGGTCTCATTAGACCGAAGGAGGCCTGGGACCTTGCTACATTTGGCATCCAACATGGGGCTAAGGCATTATCTCTACAGCAGTCACCCTAAACAATTGGCCTCAGCTTCATCTGGATTTCATCTAGCTCCATGGGAAGGTGGCAAGTAACATCTATACTTCTAATAGACTCTGTTGTTGTGTGTACTACCGACATGGGGAAGAACCAAAAAGTCTCATTGCTCGAGGGAGAGGATCAGCCTGGTCTTTTGATACTTCCCACCAGCACTGTGAGGGTTAATTCAGATTCCAAAATGGACTCCAGTACAGTTTTGGCATGCCACAGCATGAAGAAGGAGGGTGCCACAGTTCTCGGAGAACATTTGCATCAATCCGTCAGCAGAGGGGGAGCTCCTGCTCTGCATAGGAGGACATATTACTGTTTGGATCCCCATCTTGGGTCCACATGCTGAGACCTTGTGGACTAAGAGGGGAACATGGCGCATCTGTGAGCTTTGATGAGGGATTTGAGGTCCCTCAACCAATGTCGGCTAAATATGACCCATGGGAAATCACCAGTTTCTTCGCCTCTGGAGCCACGATTACTGACACGGGTATTCAGATGGTGCGGAAGGGTGAGATTGCCTTGTATATCTCTCAAATCTCTGCAGCTTTGGGGATCATTTGTCGGCAGTGTTCCGGGTTTGCTCTGTTTTTGCACCCTTGGAGCCGGTGCTGTGGATGTGGTAAACTGCTACTGATAGCTGCCAGACCATCACTACTGTCATGGGTAATGAGGGTGGATTGGGCCCAAGGATATGCCACTGTAGAGGAACCTACGTCCAGTCCCGAGGCCCCCTATTCTGGCAGTCCTACACCTGCCTGGGCAGATTCCTCCCCAGAAGAACCAGGTGGCCCCAGTGAGCTTGCAGAGACCGCAGTGGAAGTGTCGGTTCCCGCTGCCATTGTTTCTTCTAAGACACCTACAGGGACTGCTAGTACACAACAGGTATTGCCAGCAACCCGTCTCCCTCCTAAGGAGATTCAAGTATCTGCCTCGACTACCACCTCGGATGTCACTGTTATGGAGTATTGTGGCCCTACGGTCATTACCCGCCTTGCCCAGTATGTTCGCTTAGCGCGTGCTAAGAGAGGCAAACAATCTCGTGTTCTTCCCAGGCAGTGCCTGAGGCTGGTAAGCACGGAAGGAATGAAGAATGTACAAGATGAATAAAGTGACTGTTATTTAAAGTAGAAGTCATGCATCGGGCCACGAAAAGCCTTTACGTCCTATTGTTCATTTCCCAACCTTAAGGGCAGAAGTATATTAATCATTAGTGATGGCCGAACGGTTCGCCCGGCGGTCGTTTCGCGGCGAATTTCCGACTTTCGCCGTCCGCGGGTTCGAACGCCTTTTTCCGTCGTTCGCCCCGGCGGACTTACGTGTTTAATGTATACAAGAACTTTAACCTTTCGTGACACGTTTATCATGTGTTACAGGACAACCAATTGAGACATGACAGCTCATGGACACTTGGACATTCCCCCTAACCTATAAATACACCCGATCCGGTGGCCATTTTACATTCTTTCTTCTGTCACTGTAGGGAAAGGATCCTGTGTGGAGTAGGGACAGAGAAAACGCTAGCTATTTGGTACACAAAAGTTCTTTTCAGGACTGGTATAGGTGTTAGGTCAGCAGCCTGAGTTTCTTTTGTCAGTTTAGATAAAGGGACAGAGCGCTGTATGCTGCTATTTTAGGGACAGCTCAGCCAGATTAGTCTTTCTTCATCATCATCATCATCATCATCATTAGCTGTTACTATCAGGTCCACAAAAGAGCTGTTCCAGCTAATCGTTCCAGCCTACTCTTTTTTGCCAATTTGTATAGGGACAGGCAGGAAGCAGTGTGTCAGGCAGTGAGGATAATTTTAAAGACTTGCTGTTACTATTAGTTCCACAAAGGTTCTTTTCAGGACTGGTATCAGTGGTACGGTAATAGGCTTGTACACGTATAATATTCTTTCTTCCAAATATAGAAAGAATATTATACTTGACTGCTGCCCTTCTGCTGCAGTCTGCTAATCATTCACAACTCACTTGTTCCACAAAGCTCTTTATCAGGACTGGTAACTTGGTCTGTCTAGGGTGCTACGGTACATAGGCTTGGGTGCGGTACAGTCTGCTGTTCTGTAAGGACCGCTATCGGTCCACAATACATAGGGTTGCCGTGCACTACTGCTGACCGCTGCCCTATACTGCAGCAGTCCTTCAGCGGTATAGGGACTGACGCACAGTCTGCTAAACACTAATACACAACCTGCTTGGTCCACAAAAGTTCTTATAAGGACTGGTAACTTGGTATAGGGTGCTACGGTACATAGGCCTGAGTGCAGTACAGTCTGCTGTTCTGTAAGGACCGCTATCGGTCCACAATACATAGGGTTGCCGTGCACTACTGCTGACCGCTGCCCTATACTGCAGCAGTCCTTCATTGGTATAGGGACTGACGTACAGTCTGCTAATCACTAACACACAACCTGCTTGGTCCACAAAAGTTCTTATAAGGACTGGTAACTTGGTATAGGGTGCTACGGTACATAGGCCTGAGTGCAGTACAGTCTGCTGTTCTGTAAGGACCGCTATCGGTCCACAATACATAGGGTTGCCGTGCACTACTGCTGACCGCTGCCCTATACTGCAGCAGTCCTTCATTGGTATAGGGACTGACGTACAGTCTGCTAATCACTAACACACAACCTGCTTGGTCCACAAAAGTTCTTATAAGGACTGGTAACTTGGTATAGGGTGCTACGGTACATAGGCCTGAGTGCGTTACAGTCTGCTGTTCTGTAAGGACCGCTATCGGTCCACAATACATAGGGTTGCCGTGCACTACTGCTGACCGCTGCCCTATACTGCAGCAGTCCTTCATTGGTATAGGGACTGACGTACAGTCTGCTAATCACTAACACACAACCTGCTTGGTCCACAAAAGTTCTTATAAGGACTGGTAACTTGGTATAGGGTGCTACGGTACATAGGCCTGAGTGCAGTACAGTCTGCTGTTCTGTAAGGACCGCTATCGGTCCACAATACATAGGGTTGCCGTGCACTACTGCTGACCGCTGCCCTATACTGCAGCAGTCCTTCATTGGTATAGGGACTGACGTACAGTCTGCTAATCACTAACACACAACCTGCTTGGTCCACAAAAGTTCTTATAAGGACTGGTAACTTGGTATAGGGTGCTACGGTACATAGGCCTGAGTGCGTTACAGTCTGCTGTTCTGTAAGGACCGCTATCGGTCCACAATACATAGGGTTGCCGTGCACTACTGCTGACCGCTGCCCTATACTGCAGCAGTCCTTCAGCGGTATAGGGACTGACGCACAGTCTGCTAAACACTAACACACAACCTGCTTGGTCCACAAAAGTTTTTATAAGGACTGGTAACTTGGTATAGGGTGCTACGGTACATAGGCCTGAGTGCGGTACAGTCTGCTGTTCTGTAAGGACCGCTATCGGTCCACAATACATAGGGTTGCCGTGCACTACTGCTGACCGCTGCCCTATACTGCAGCAGTCCTTCATTGGTATAGGGACTGACGTACAGTCTGCTAATCACTAACACACAACCTGCTTGGTCCACAAAAGTTCTTATAAGGACTGGTAACTTGGTATAGGGTGCTACGGTACATAGGCCTGAGTGCGTTACAGTCTGCTGTTCTGTAAGGACCGCTATCGGTCCACAATACATAGGGTTGCCGTGCACTACTGCTGACCGCTGCCCTATACTGCAGCAGTCCTTCATTGGTATAGGGACTGACGTACAGTCTGCTAATCACTAACACACAACCTGCTTGTTCCACAAAAGTTCTTATAAGGACTGGTAACTTGGTATAGGGTGCTACGGTACATAGGCTTGAGTGCGGTACAGTCTGCTGTTCTGTAAGGACCGCTATCGGTCCACAATAGATAGGGTTGACGTGCACCACTGCTGACCGCTGCCCTATACTGCAGCAGTCCTTCAGCGGTATAGGGACTGACGTACAGTCTGCTAAACACTAATACACAACCTGCTTGGTCCACAAAAGTTCTTATAAGGACTGGTAACTTGGTATAGGGTGCTACGGTACATAGGCTTGAGTGCGGTACAGTCTGCTGTTCTGTAAGGACCGCTATCGGTCCACAATAGATAGGGTTGACGTGCACCACTGCTGACCGCTGCCCTATACTGCAGCAGTCCTTCAGCGGTATAGGGACTGACGTACAGTCTGCTAAACACTAATACACAACCTGCTTGGTCCACAAAAGTTCTTATAAGGACTGGTAACTTGGTATAGGGTGCTACGGTACATAGGCTTGAGTGCGGTACAGTCTGCTGTTCTGTAAGGACCGCTATCGGTCCACAATAGATAGGGTTGACGTGCACCACTGCTGACCGCTGCCCTATACTGCAGCAGTCCTTCAGCGGTATAGGGACTGACGTACAGTCTGCTAAACACTAATACACAACCTGCTTGGTCCACAAAAGTTCTTATAAGGACTGGTAACTTGGTATAGGGTGCTACGGTACATAGGCTTGAGTGCGGTACAGTCTGCTGTTCTGTAAGGACCGCTATCGGTCCACAATAGATAGGGTTGACGTGCACCACTGCTGACCGCTCACCTATACTGCAGCAGTCCTTCAGCGGTATAGGGACTAAGAGTTTTGTCACAGGGTCATTTAAAAAATGACATGCAGAGGAAGAGGCAGGCCCTTCCGCAGGGGTGGTAGGGGTAGGGCAGGAGCAACAGGCTTGAGCCAAAGTGGGAAGTTGCAGAAGGTGCGTTCAATTACTTTAAAGGATGCACCAGACTTGGTTGAGTGGCTCGCTCAGCCTTACTCTTCTGCACCCTCCTCATCCTCTCGATCTGCACCCTCTTCTTCACTCTCTGCTATGTGCACCCCCAAAGACACTACCACCAACAACACGACCACCACCACCACCACCACATACCTTCCGCTTGAGTCACTGGAATTATTTTCCGATCCATATCAAGAGGACATTTCTGATGCGCAGCCACTCTTGGTATTGGATCAGGAAGAGGAGGTAGCAACAAGCGCTACTCAGCAGTCTGACGCCAGTACCCAGATCAGCCCAAGGAGGAGGTTGGTCCCCGGTGTTGCTGCCTACTCTACTTATAGCGGTGGGGAAGGTGACGTTGATGATGACGTGTCTAGTGATGTCACGTGGGTGCCCACAAGAGAGGAAGAGGAGGGGAGTTCAGAGGGAGATATGGACCAGCAGATAGGGAGGAGAAGCAGCAATGACTTACATTGCACAGCAGGGACAAAGCAGACTGCAAATGTATCAGGAGCGAGTCATCGACCATGTACGGTCACATCTGGCGCTCCCAGGACACCGGCACATGGCTCCGCAGTGTGGGCTTTTTTTAACGTGTCCGCTGCTGACAATAGCGTTGCCATCTGCAATCTTTGCAGTCAACGCGTTAGTCGCGGTAAGCCCAATACTCACCTAGGGACGACCGCCTTAAGAAGGCACATGAGCAGCCATCACCGAGCCCAGTGGGAGCAACGGAACACACAAAGCCACACTGCAGGCTCTCACCGTCCAGCCTCGTCTTCTACTTCTCCTTCTCCTCTCTCCTCACAATTGTCCTCCACTCCACCTTCCATCACGCCAAGCTCACATTTTTCTGCAAAAAGGCAGGCTTCCGTGGGCCTAATGTTTGAGCGTAAAAAAATGATGACGCCGGATAACCCTCTTGCCCAACGGTTGGCGGCTGGCTTGTCAGAACTCATAGCCCGCCAACTACTGCCATATAAACTGGTGGACTCGGAGGCCTTTCGCAAATTTGTGGCCATTGGAACACCACAATGGAAGGTCCCAGGAAGGAAGTATTTCTCAGAGAAGGGCATCCCAGAGCTATATGGCCATGTTCAGCGGCAAGTGAATGTATCTCTGGCACACAGTGTCGGTGCCAAGATACATCTGACCACAGACACGTGGTCTAGCAAACACGGGCAGGGAAGGTATATCAGTTTTACTGCCCACTGGGTGAACCTTCTGACGGCCGTCAAGCATGTAACCCGTGGCACCCGTGTAGATTTGGTTTTACCGCCACGGATTGCATGCAGGCCTGACTCTTCTTCTCCTCCTCCTACTCCATCCTCCTCCCTCTCCTCCTCAGCTGCCTCCTCCTTTTCCGCTGCTAGCGTCTCTTCCACTGCACCGCCCAAGCTCCCCAGAACCTATTCCACATGCCAGGTGAGACGTTGCCATGCCGTGCTGCGTCTGTTGTGCCTGGAAGCAAAGAGCCACACTGGCCCGGCACTCCTTTCAGCTTTGCGTTCACAGGCAGATGAGTGGCTAACACCGCTCAATTTGACAGTTGGTAAAGTGGTGTGTGACAACGGTGCCAATCTGCTTAGCGCATTGAAACAGGGCAAAATCACGCACGTGCCGTGCATGGCACACGTCTTAAACTTGGTCGTGCAGCGATTCCTTGTCAAATACCCTGGGGTCCAGGACATCTTGCGGCAGGCAAGGAAAATCTCGGCCCATTTCAGAAGATCTTACACGGCCATGGCTCGCCTTGCTGACATTCAGCGGCGACACCATCTGCCGGTCAGACGTCTTATTTGCGATTGCCCGACGCGATGGAACTCAACCTTCTATATGCTTGATAGGCTGCTCCAGCAGAAACGTGCAGTTAACGTCTACCTGTATGAACTCTGCGAAAGAAACGGTTCTGGGGAGCTGGGTTTTTTTTCACCGCGCCAGTGGCTGCTCATGCGCGACACATGCAGACTTCTGCGGCCATTTGAGGAGATCACCAAACTGGTCAGTCGCAGCCATGGCGCCATCAGTGACATGGTACCTTATGCCTTCTTTCTGGAGCGTGCATTGCGTCGTGTCATTGATCAGGCTGTGGAGGAGCAGGAGCGGGAAGATGAGGAAGTCGCAATGCTGGATGAATTCCCAGGGGGGGCTACTCTATCTGAGACAAGTCAACAACAGGAGTCTGATGAGGAGTCAGAGGAGGATGGTGCCGGGGCGGATGAGCAGGAGCAAGAAGAGCATGCTTTAAACCTTTCTGGGATCCCTGTTGTGCGAGGATGGGGAGAGGAGAATGAAGAGGACGACATTATCCTGGATGATGAGCAGGAGCCAGGCCACCACACCGCTTCCACTTTAGTGCAAATGGGGGCCTTCATGCTCCAGTGTTTTAATAGGGACCCCCGTATAAAAAGCATGAGGGTCAAGGACCAGTACTGGGTGGCAACGTACTTAGACCCCCGGTACAAACACAAAATGGCGGAAATGTTACCGCCGTCGCAGAGGGCTGTCAGAATGCAGCACTTCCAGGCCTTGCTTCGAGAAATGCTGCATTCTGCTTTTGCGTGCGCTGGCAGAGGAGCAATTCCCACTCCCAGAGAAGGATTTGCGGGTACCAATCCAACAGCGCCTGCAAGAAGAGGCCGGTTTGAAGATGTGTTGGTGACTTCGGATATGAGGTCATTCTTTCAGCCGACCCATCGACAGGTGTCATCCGGATCCAGCATCAGGGAACGCCTAGACCGTCAGGTGTCCGACTACATTGGGTTAACGGCCGATGTGGACGCTCTGAGGAGTGATGAACCCCTAGACTACTGGGTGGGCAGGCTTGACCTCTGGCCAGAGCTTGCCCAATTTGCAATCGAACTGTTGGCTTGCCCCTCATCCAGTGTCCTGTCCGAAAGGACGTTCAGCGCAGCAGGGGGGATTGTGACCGATAAGCGTACTCGCCTAGCTCACCACAGTGTTAACTACCTCACATTTCTAAAAATGAATGAGGCATGGATCTCGGAGGAATTCAACACATGTGATCAGTAGACCATGTATATGTCTATAAACAATTTTTGGAATCAAGCACACAGACCTTCTTAATTCATTTGGCTCACTTCCCTGACCCAAAAAAGCACACCGTACTATATGCCCCTACCCTCCTCTTTGAAGAGGTTGAGCGGTGTCATATTTCTACTGGGGCTGCTTATTATGAGGGGTTCCCACCATCCCTGTGCTGTGCTGACTTCCTCCTGGGTGTTCTTATTATGAGGGGCTCCCACCATCCCTGTGCTGTGCTGACTTCCTCCTGGGGGTTCTTATTATGAGGGGATCACACCATCCCTGTGCTGTGCTGACTTCCTCCTGGGGCTGCTTACGGTGCTGCTGTCAGCGCTGTATGTCACGGAGCTGCTGTCAGCGCTGTATGTCACGGAGCTGCTGTCAGCGCTGTATGTCACGGAGCTGCTGTCAGCGCTGTATGTCACGGAGCTGCTGTCAGCGCTGTATGTCACGGAGCTGCTGTCAGCGCTGTATGTCACGGAGCTGCTGTCAGCGCTGTATGTCACGGAGCTGCTGTCAGCGCTGTATGTCACGGAGCTGCTGTCAGCGCTGTATGTCACGGAGCTGCTGTCAGCGCTGTATGTCACGGAGCTGCTGTCAGCGCTGTATGTCACGGTGCTGCTGTCAGCGCTGTATGTCACGGAGCTGCTGTCAGCGCTGTATGTCACGGAGCTGCTGTCAGCGCTGTATGTCACGGAGCTGCTGTCAGCGCTGTATGTCACGGAGCTGCTGTCAGCGCTGTATGTCACGGAGCTGCTGTCAGCGCTGTATGTCACGGTGCTGCTGTCAGCGCTGTATGTCACGGAGCTGCTGTCAGCGCTGTATGTCACGGAGCTGCTGTCAGCGCTGTATGTCACGGAGCTGCTGTCAGCGCTGTATGTCACGGAGCTGCTGTCAGCGCTGTATGTCACGGAGCTGCTGTCAGCGCTGTATGTCACGGTGCTGATGTCAGTGCTCTGTATTACGGTGCTGCTGTCAGTGCTCTGTATCTCCTGCACCCTCTTGTTTGCCTACCCTGGTCCCTGACCTTCCCTCTCCTCCATTGCCTTCATTAGCTCCATAGTCCTGAATTGTCAGAACAATTTCCCAAATAAAAAAAAAATGCTTGTAGTTATCGATCCCAAATTCACCTCATACATGTATTATGCTATTGTCCAGGTGGTGGGACTACGTGCTACCCCCTAATAATTACCCCGTGGCCGCAAATTCGACCTAAAGGTTTGCGAAATTCGCCTCCCATTGAAGTCAATGGAGCCCGCGGCGAACGGTCGTTTTCGCGAACGTTTGTGTCCGTTCGCGTTTCGCGTTCGCGAAACGTCCCGTCGGAAGTTCGTCCATCACTATTAATCATTGGTGGAACAGCTGAAACAGCATCGTCTTAAGTATCTCATGAGTAAGTTGTTACAGTTGAATACAGCAGAGGGCCGCAGATTAAGGGCCCCACTGTTACCTGTTCCTATGTGTGTTTGTAGGATTAAAGCAAATAATGTCAACTCTACAAAAAGGACCTCAAGCACTTTGTCACCACGGTACTACTGGTAAACATAATCAAAATGGTATCACTATTCCCTTGGATTACAAATATGTGTTGATATCAAGGACGCCATGCTGACAGCCACTTCATACTCATATTTAAATTGTTGTTAGTGGAGAACATTCCAGAGAGCTTTACCACCTGGACTGTGCTGGACCGAATGCTGCCAGATACTGTACATGGAGTGCTCACCTGAGCCATGTTGGCTAAAAAGTTGTTGTTGTGGTGATCCACCCCAAAGGGTGATCTGTGATCTTCAGCAGGTTGTTGCTTCCCAAGTGATGATGAAAATCTTCTATGTCCCCAGCTGTCAGGTGGATAGACTGAGGATACCTTGCAAGGGGACCTATGTGGACTAAACCATATTTCTTTATCATACATCATGGGAAACTGAACCTTAGGTAATAGTTTAATGGGTATATAGGCATCTTCAGGTGATGGACACTGGTATACCCAATCCAGGAAGTTCACTCCCTATATAATCCCTTCTCCTTCCAGGAGCACATCAGTTTTTTCGCTAGCGTCTAAGGTTTTGGTCACGAGCTCCAGGAGGGATCCCTGCTGGATTTAAATAGCATCCATACACCAGATCCATCCAAAGTGCTACTGAGGCCAAAGTGGATGATACCTGGGCCTCATATCCAAAGCACAAGGTTTTGCCTGTAACACCTCTCTTTGTAGGGCTCCAGAACCAGGGCTTTGGTCATGCTACATTACCTAAAGTTTTCCTGGTGGGGTGCTTTTTACAAATCCAAGGGAGTGAAAAGGGACCCGGTTCTTGATGATTTGCTAAACGCAGCCCCCCGTAATAGGTGAAGGTTGGATTGTCTGTTAATTGAGCAAATCCTGTGGCGGGGATAATGTAAGGGAAGAAACTTAGGAACTAAAAAGTCCACCTATGCTTTCTTCTTTAAGGGAAAAAAAATTGTCATGCCTTAACTAAAGGAAGTATTTCCACATACCTTAATCTGTTGTCTTCACTGTAAAGCTCAGTGTCAGTCTGCGTGTGGCCGTAACAGCTTGTGCAGGGGGATTCCTCCCAGGTAAGAGATCTGCCAAATGCTTTTTTCTCCCCCCATGTGTTGGACCAGTGCGGGAATAATTTTTTTCAAAACCAAAGGAGGGGGCATTGTTTTCAAAGGGGGCGAGGCCTAAACATGGACCGTGAAAAGTCCACGAGGATGCATGGCAAACAAACAGGCTTAAACAATAAGCTGGAGCAGTCTCTCCTCCGCTGATAGTGAGGAGAAGCAAGCAGGCCGCACACAGAGACACAGGGATGCAGTCCTGATAAAGGAAGGACACATTTTTTCCCAGCACTAGGCTGGCCTTAATAGTGGCATCATTCTGTCAAGACAATTTTCAGCAAGTAGTGCAATTTAATAGTACCTCTGCTTTTGGGCTTAGGACTATGAGTACCAAAAAAAACACAAAAAACAAAGAAAAACTAAAACTAAAGGTTTTACCCCCAGGCGTTAGGAATTCCAGTCACACACTGTCATCCTCGCCTGAAATACCAATTATGGCAGCCAAGGTGAGCTATTGCAACAAATTGGTGGTGCAGCTGCTTCTCACATCTCAGCCCCTGTATATGTGACAGAAGATGCAAGGCCTGGAAAGAAGATTAGCGGCTTTAATCACATCCTCCATTCAAATGGATAGGAAGCGTGCTAGATCCCCCTCCCCCACTTTAGACCCTTTGCAAGGGGAACAGTGGGCACAGGTATTTGATCACCTCTGCATTTTTTTTTTTTGCGCTATAAACAAAAAAAAGACTGACAGTTTAAAAAATAAATAAATAAATAAATTTTTTACTTTTTTTCTATAATAAATATCCCCCCAAAAATGTAAAAAAAATGTTTTTTTCATCAGTTTAGGCCAATATGTATTCTTCTACATATTTTAGCAAAAAAAAAAAAAAAACGCAATAAGCGTATTGATTGGTTTGCACAAACGTTATAGCGTATTTAAAATAGGGGATAGATTTTTCACATTTTTTATTTTTTTTCTAGTAATGGTGATGATCAGTGATTTTTTGTGGGAATGTGACATTGTGGCAGACAGATCAGACACTTTTTTAGGATCAGTGACATTTATACAGCGATCAGTGCTATAAAAATGCACTGATTACTGTATAAATGACACTGGCGGGGAAGGGGTTAACACTAGTGGTGATCAAGGGGTTAAATGTGCTCCCTGGGAGGTGCTTCTAACTGTGGGGGTAGGGGACTGACTGGGAGTACAGAGAGATTGCTGTTACTAATCACTAGGAACAGACAATCTCTCTGTACTTCCATGTCAGAACAGGGATCTGTTTGTTTACATTGACAGATCCCCGTTCTGGCTCTCTGTGGAGCAATCACGGGTGGCCGCCGGCCACGCGCATCAGCTCCCCGTCATGCAATGGGCGTGCGTGCTCCTGCTATAGCTGTAAAATGGACCCACATACATCTACAGCGATTCGTGGGAGCAAGTTAACCTGCTGAGTATAATGACGGCGGCTGGTCGGCAAGTGGTTAAAGGCAACTTGGCTGTTATATTTGCCAGGGGATTTTTACTGAGCTTAACAAATGAGGTTAAGCTCTGTTAACTTCCATCATCCAATAATGATTATGCAAAAAATATATATTTTTTTATTTTCCTTGCACATTATTGGGCATTCTTTGTAAAATGATTTTTTTCACCACATACACTAAGCTATGGGAACATTTATTTTCAAGGTGAACATTTCCTTGCAATGTGAACAGCCTATTTGGCTTTAGCAGATTACCCCTATGTGTATATTTCTATCTAAAGTCTACATGTGCAGTCAAATCCTATAGAATGCTTACTTACCCCAAAGGTGATGGAAAAGCCTCCCAATCTCTCTCAGACTTTCAATTGCTCAAAATTCCAGTTTGACACATTCTTTCTAGAAATGGAAAATTCCTTACCTTATCTTACTGGGGAGAACTATGATGACTGTGTCTCTGTCTATGTTATGAATATGATATCAGCAAAGGATGTGAAAGATGTGAAATCTTACTTCATTGGAAACTCCCTACTAATCCTATCTCGTGTGCCAGTGGTGATAGGGTGCTGCCACTTTAACAGATGAAAGTCGGAATCAACCAAAGAAATTTGACAAGATCTGGTCTGCTTGGATTGATGCTTAGGGTCACTCATGATTATTGGTGGTATACATTTTGTATATTTACCACCCACCCCCTCCCCCTTCTCTTCCTTCCCCAGCATTGTTTTAATTCTTATCTTTTTTCTTCCCCTTTCTTTTCTCCCATGACATCTCCCAGACTGGGATGCCATTACAGTTCATGTGCATGTAAAGGCAGGCATCCCAATACTTTTGGTAATACAGTGTAGCTCAGTCTTGTATGCACCTGTAAAAATTCTACTAATACATATTCAAAATTTCTTCTATGTACTATACATGTCTCATTTCTTTTGTTTGAAGAACAACAAGAAAAAGTGTGTGAACCCTGTGGCATTACCTGACTTTGGGAGGAAGTAATTTCCCATAAAATCTGATCTGATCCTTCTCACAAAAATAAACAAATACAATGTGCTTGAGCTGAAAAACAATTGACAAACAATTCTAATTTCTAGGTGCCTTTATTGAACACACCCATTAAACACTAAAAAAAGTGAACCCTTGGAGTTATTATTTGGTTTAACCACCCTTGGCAGAAATTATTTCAAGAGCTTTCAGTAGACCTGGAATAGACTTGCACAACATTCAGGAGGGATTTTTGACCATTACTCTTTACAAAACTTCTTCAGTTCAGACACATTTGTTGGATATCTGTTATAACTGGCTCTCTTATGGCCAATCCACGTCATCCCTATGAAGTTAAGGTCTAGACTGTGACTGGGCCACTCCAAAAGGCATATTTTCTTTTTCTGAAACCAGTCTGTGGTGGATTTATTTTGATGCTTATGGTCATTGTCCTACTACATCACTCAACCTCTAATAAGCTTCTGCTGGCAGACTGCCACCCTGACATTATCCTACGATATTTTGATAAACTTGGGAATAATTTTTAATAGCAAGTGGTGGCAAGTGGTCCAAGCCCTGAGGCAGCAAAGTAAGTCCAAATCATGATGTTCCATTCACTTTGCTTCACTGTTGGGATGGTGTTTTGATGTTAGTAAGCTGTGCCCTTTTTGAGCTACACATAGCGCTGAGCATTCTTTCCGAACTGTTCAAATTTTGTTTCATCAGTCCACAAAACATTTTCCCAGTAGAAAAAGAATATATAATCAGCACAATAATCAATTTAATAATGTGAAATTAATATATATTGTAATTAGCCTACTAATAGGCTTAACGTGATTGCTGCCACTACCACTTAGAGTGTAAAACAAGTCCAAATAAAACAAAATTACACCTTTGTGCCACTTTCAGTGACAGTTCATAAATTTCCAGTGACTTCAGTGACTACCACCCCTAGCTGGAATGCCTGCTCACCTCCAAAAGTTGACCCTACTAAATAGTTACACATGCCTGTGATTATATATCTCAGGATGCCTTATGAAAACAACTCCTCCACCTGCACAGGCCTGCCAAAGAACCTCATCAGTGAGTGTAATGCGTACAGGTGTGAGGTGTTGCCATTTTCTCCATTCACATGATGATATGCATGTTTTTCACATTTGTATGTGAGTATTGTATCCTTAAGTTACAGTTTTAATAAATGTTATTAGCCAGAGAGCACTATGGTTTGCCTTTGTTTTATATGGCCACACATGACTGAATGAGATCCCAGGAGGAGGTGCACTGTGATGAGGATTGGTGTTCCCGAAAAATTACACTAATGCCTTGTACACACGATCAAACAATCCGGTGGAAAAGTCCGGCGTACTTGACAATCCCCCCGTGTGTGGGCTCTGGCGGACTTTTTCTACACAAAAGTCCGGCGGACTAAGAAAGTATTTTTGCACTCCAATCTGTCCGCCGGACTCGCATTTCGGCGGACAATCCGGCCGTGTGTGTGCCAGTTCGCCGTACTTTTGAAATGAACAGACTTTTCCCGCCCAGAGAAAAGTCCGCTCATTTTGAGCGCATCTCCAGGTAGCCGGGGCCAGCGACGCCTCCTTCACCTGGTGGCCCCGTCACCTGGTATGGACTTAAAGGGGAACCCCTACGCCGAAGAATCTGTGTGGGGGTCCCCCCCAGGTCCATATCAGACCCTTATATGAGCACGCAACCCGGCCGGCCAGGAAAGGGGGTGGGGACAAGCGAGCGCCCCCCCTCCTGAGCCATACCAGGCCATGTGCCCTCAACATGGGGGGTGCCTGGGGAAGGGGGGCCGTGCAGCCCCCCCCACCCCAAAGTGCCTTGTCCCCATGTTGATGAGGACAAAGGCCTCTTCCCGACAACCCTGGCCGTTGGTTGTCGGGGTCTGCAAGCGGGGGGCTTAATCGGAATCGAAGACGGAAGACCCCCGGAGCTGTGCAATAAACTATTTTAACCCTTGTGTGTTGTGTTTTTTCTTTTTTTACTTTTTTTACACAGGTGAATGGGTAGAGGTACATTGTACCCCATACTCATTCACATAGGGTTGGGGCCGGGATCCAGGGGCCCCCTTATTACAGGGGGCTCCCCGATTCCGATAAGCCCCCCGCCCGCAGATCCCGACAACCAACGGCCAGGGTTGTCGGGAAGAGGCCCTTGTCCTCATGAGGGCACGTGGCCTGGTATGGCTCAGGAGGGGGGGGGGGGCGCTCGCTTGTCCCCACCCCCTTTCCTGGCCGGCCGGGTTGCGTGCTCGGATAAGGGTCTGATATGGACCTGGGGGGGGACCCCACGCCGATTAATCGGCGTAGGGGTTCCCCTTTAAGTCCATACCAGGTGACGGGGCCAGCGACGCCTCCTTCGCTGGCCCCGGCTACCTGGAGATGCATTTAAAATGACCTGACTTTCCTCCGCGTGTGTGGGCGAGTCCGTTCATTTCAAAAGTACGGCGGATAGTCCGGCGGACTTAGTACGCCGTATTAGTCCGCTGAAAAAGTGCCGTGTGTGGGCAAGTAGCTAGTTCTGCCGTGGGGTCTACATAGTGAGAACCCGGGAGGAGATCTGTCTTGTCCAGAAACACCAGGAGGAGGAGTTGTTTTCTTGTGACTCTTTAGTGGGGTCAACTTTTGGATGTGAGCAGACATTCCAGCTAGAGGCGGTGGTCACTGCAGTCACTGGAAATTTATGAACTGTCACTGAAAGTGGCACAAAGGTGGAATTTTGTTATATTTTGACTTGTTTTATTTATATTTGTTTTTGATTGCACTACAGTATATATTTTTTTTCATTTTCCCAGTAGCATTGCAGTTTTCAGAGGTGCTTTTTGGCAAACTTCAGGCATGCAGCAATGTTTTTTTGGAGAGCAGCGACTTTCTCTGTGGTGTTCTGCCTTGGACACCTTACCTGTTCAAAGACTTATGTATGGTAGACTCATGAACAGGAAGCAGAGATGTTTGTCAGTTCCAATGATCTCTTTAAACATTTAGCTGTCCCTTCTCATGGGTTCTCACATTCAGCAAAAGCCCCCCTCGATAAAGGGTGACAAAAAGTGACTGAAACAAGGGTGGGAGGCAGAAGGAGCTTATTAAGCTGTTGCTGACCCAATGAATACAGACTAAGAAAGGAGCCCTAATCTCGATGGAAAGTTCTTGAAGGGGCATGTGGAACACCATTTTCCCACCAACAAGTCACAGGACAGGTAAAGTTGGGTTTTTAAAGGGTCATTAACCTAATTTACAATAGTGAATTTAAGAGATTATTACGCAGGGGAAAATGAGGGAAGGTGGCAGCCACAAGCCCATGGAGTGGGCCAAAATAAACGGTGCAGTCTTTTGTCATTCTTCTCTCATTCCCTGCCCTTCCCCAGGGCCATTGAGATGAATCTCTGGAGCAGAGACAGTTGTGCCCATTGGACAGATGTGCCAATTTAGAATGAGTTCAAAGTGAAACTTTACTGTTTCAATCAACATTAACTACCGTATTTATCGGCATATAACACACACTTTTTTCCCCTTAAAATCAGGGAAAAATCATGGGTGCGTGTTATACGCCAATCCTCTGCCGACTGTGAGCGTCTGGGCGGCTTTCGCCCGTTCTCAGCAGCTTTTGACGGCTTTCGGCCTTTCTCGACGGCTTTCGCCCATTCTTGGCAACCGAGCGCAGCCTAAAGCTGCTGAGAGCGGCCAAAAGCTGCCGAGAATGCCCAAGAGCCACCGGGAACGGGCAAGAGCTACTGAGCGCTGCCAAAATACACAGGACATCCAGCTCTGTATCTCGGCGGCGCCATTTTTAAACACCAAAGCCGAAAATAACACTGACAAAGCTGCATGACAAGGCTGCATAACAAGGCTGCAAATGACACTGACAAGGCTGCAAATGACACTGACAAGGCTGCAAATGGCTGCATTGATGGGCATTTACATGTAAGTTTTTTTTCCTTAAACTTCCTTCCTAAAAGTTTTTTCCTTAAAATTCCCTCCTAAATTTGGGGTGTGTGTTATATGCCGGCACGTGTTATATGCCGATAAATACAGTATTTTAAATCTTTGTTACTAAAGCCGCGTACACACGGGCGGACTGTATGGCCTACTTAGTCCGTCTAAACACATTTCAGCGGACAGTCCGCTCGTGTGTGGGCTTCAGCTGACTTTTTCAGCGTGCAGTCTGGCGTACTAAGTATTTCGGAATTTCCGTAATATTGTCCGTCATACTTTGGTTTCAGCGGACAATCTGCTCGTGAGTAGGCTAGTTCGACGGACTAAGAATGGCGCATGCTCAGAAAGGATTTACACGGTGGAAGGTTGCATTGCTGTGTATTGGACTTCCTATTTCTAGTCCCGTCGTACGTGCTGTACACGTCATCGCGCAACCTTTCGACGGACTGTTTGTGCATCCGTGTGTGGTCAAGTCCGTTCATTCGAAAGTATGACGGACTGTCCGTCGGATTGTATGACGGACTAAGTAGGCCATACAATCCGCCCGTGTGTACGCAGCTTAAGTGTTACTAAACCCACAACAGTAAAGCATGCTTGTTATACTCACTGAACCTAATGGGGTTAATCCTCTGCATAGTGTAAAAAGGCTGTTCTCTGTTCCTCCCCTTCTTCCACAGTTCGCAAACCATCTCCTGATAGAACAGAGGCTAGGAGACAAGCTGCACATGCTCAGTTTGGTGCGTATTGCTAGACAGTTGTTGTTTTTTCCTTAGGAGAGTGCAAGTGATCAGCACAAGGCCAATCAGCACTGTCAAGACAGAGGGTCAGAGATCCTGCAGCCTGATAGAACAGTCAAAGCTGACTGAAAAATGCCTTAACCAAGCTTTAACCAGACACTGATAGAAGTCACAAGACTGATGCAACTGCTGATGAAAAAAGGTATTTAGCAGTTTACAGTATATTTACTAAAACTATTGATTTTCCGTGTACCGTGGGAGACCAGATATAATGAATGCATTGTCCTAGGTTTAGTAACACTTTAAGCTGATAGCCTTAGTAAATACTTGAGATAGGAATGTATATTATATTCACTTGTTTTAATTATTGTTTTTTTTTTTTTTTACATTGCTTTCTGGTTTCTGTCCCAGGCCAAAACAATGTCATACACCCAGAAGTCTTCATGGGCATTTTTTTTCTTTTATCTGGAGAAAGGGATAAGAGGCTTTCTTGGATAAGCACACCCACCTGCCTGCATGTCTGACCTTGTGTATGTGCAACCCATGTATATCGTACTGTGCATGTATAACAATGTATAGGGCATCATCACAGAAAAGGCAGAGGGATTCCAGGAAGTAAATGCCTCATCAATCACCTGCCGCTAATTAAAACAGCCATGGCGATAAATGCTAAAGGGTTTTTTTAACCACTTGCCTACAGGGCACTTTCACCTCCATGTTGCCCAGGCTAATTTTCAGCTTTCAGCGCTGTCTAACTTTGAATGACAATTGCATGGTCATGCAATGCTGTACCAAAATAATTTTTTTTTATAATTTTTCCCACAAATAGAGCTTTCTTCTGGTGTTATTTAATCACAGCATTTTTTTTTTAAAAAGACCGGAAATTGTGAACACATTTTCTGTCCGAAAATTTAGCAAAGTAAATTTCTCCTTCACTGATGTGTGCTGATGAGACTGCACTGATGAGGTGGCATTGATGAGGAGGCACTAATATGTAGCACTGATGGGCACTGATATGTGACACTGATGGGCAGCACCTATGGTCAATGATAGTTGGCACGGATACGCGACACTGATGGGCGGCACTGATGAGGGGCACTGAAAGGCAGCACTGTCTTGCATCACTTATGGGCACAGAATGGCCTCACTGATGGGCACAAATTGGCATTACTGATGAGCACAGATTGGTGTCACTGAGGGGCACAGACTGGCATCACTGCTGTGCACTGTTGGGGCTGCACTGATAATCAGAGCCCTGATTATCTTTACAGGTCTTCCTTGTGAGGAAATGCAGCTGATCGGCTCTCCTCTTCTCATACTTTGTCAGGCGTGTGAGGCTAGGAGAGCCGATTACCAGCACTTCCGTGCTTACATGTGATAGCATGTGATTGGACAAAGACGATCACATGGGTAAAGAGCCACATTATCGGCTCTTTACTGAAATCGAGGTTGTGCCATGTCCCAGGGACACAGCGCTTCCACAATCGCCACACTGCATACCCTTATATTTGTCTATACAGGGGCAGTTAACGTGATTTCTCAAAAAATAAGGCATTGCTGACATGGATAGATGAGTGAGGTTGCTTTGAAAATAAAAATGGATTAAAATAGAATTTTCAGTTTGTAATACTCAGTTTGTTTCTTTCTTTTCACACCATGTGAGAAAGACATTTTTTTTTGTATGAAAAAAATGGGCTCTATTTATACAATGTAAAAATGCTTTAACCATAACAGCAGCACATATCATGTTCATACTATTATTGCTTGGTTATGCTATATATGTATTCTGCAAATGCACTACAGTCTGAAACAGCCTAGCTCCAGAACTCCCTCAGCTGGTCACAGATGTTATAACAAGTTGCAAATAATTGTGTAATGTTAGATTATTTGCCACTGTTGTGAGTCCTTCAATCTTTACAGCAAATCAGATTACCTGCCACATGTTACAGATCTATACTATACAAATGACTGGTTGCACAATAGTATGATGGTGGAAACATCTGTGTAACCTTTCTCAAATGGAGAAGTTCCACACCTAGGATTATCAAGCAGTCTCAGACATAAGGCAGCTTAAAGTGTGGTAAATAATATGCTCCTTTTCGCACCTAAAGTCTAGTTCATGCCATGTGCACTATAAAATACTAAACATGTGCACACTGAAATATTTTGCTTCAGAATTTTGTTTTCGTCCAAAAAATAAATGTATTTAATCACTCCCGAAATTCATTTTTATTTATTTTGTTTAGTTAAAAAATGCATTCGTCCAAAAATCCAAAATAATTAAGGTTGAATCTGTCATTGAAGGCTTATGGTGTCTGTCAAATGTTCTAAGAATGACACTAGTAATAATTATATTTATTAATTATTATTACTAGTCAACCAACATTAGAATTCTTCTATAGCCTATGGGTGGAGCATTTGACCATCCCAGGTGACGACTTTTTAGTTGAAATATGTCGGGTGGATTCCTCTGCAGACACCGCTATTTCTGTATTCATGGACATGTCGCTTTTTTGATACCAACAAAATGTGAGTCTTTTTTTAATTTTAATTATTAAAATTTTCTACGTGACAATATTACGCTATGTCGGGTTTCTGCTTTTATGATTCCATGTACGAGATTACCATTCCATCTCACATCGGACAGTAATGATTTGTTCACCCAATTTGATGTGGCTCTACAAGCTGAGTCCAAGGAATATCCATACCATCAGATAGATCCCATATACAAAGCCCATAAGACTTGGGGACGTATGTCTCACTAAGTCCAAGTCCTCTGGTAAGCCTCCTCTATTCCCACGGTGGTGGTGGTGTTGCATGTTAGAAGATCACGTAGTTTCTGAAAGCAACTTTTGGAAAAATTTACCTCTCTACATACTCACCATTGGACATTATATTTCTGAGACTTCAATATTTTTTTCACTTATATTTTATGCTTATTCAATTTTTTTAAATAAGACTCTGGTTCCTATGTTTAATTAATATTAAGGAATATGGTTTTTCTCGTTTGAATGATTTATATGGTGATCCATATAAGTTTATTCCTTTATCATAGCGCTACACATTCATTTCTTTTTTGAAACATTTGACCATAAATGTCCACTCGCGGCGAGTGCTTTGTCGAATCTTCATATTGAATCTTTTCTCTCTATGTTGAAACATCTTGGACTAATAGAGTTAGGTTAGGCACATTTGGACTTTTTTGCTATGGTCTCTATAATGTCGAATCTTTTCTCTCTATGTCAAATCTTTTCTCTCTATGTTGAATCTTTTCTCTCTATGTCAAATCTTTTCTCTCTGTGTAGAATATTCTTGAACTAATAGAGCTAAGGTTAGGCACATTCGACCACAGATTTGATGGACACAGATTGCTATTGTCAGCGTCATGTCGAATCTCCTATCTATATCAAACTGCAAACAACAAAAATGGAAATAAAGCATTTGTTTATGTCGGATCTTTCCCTTTTTGGATTCTGCACATTCGTTATAGTTTGTTAAAACGATAATGAAAATACCCAAAATTCGGACGAAAAAATGCTATTGGATGAAAACGAATGCACATGTCTATAAAATACCGTGTATACTGTACATTATTATTTATGCATAGGCACTTTGTAGGTTTCATCTACTGTTTTGTATCATGCTACAAGTTTCCTGGAGTACTTTCAAACATTTCCAAGCATATTGTAACGATTCAAAGATTTGATTCTGTGAACAACTAAATTCCTTTATCTTTAGAATGACATATTTATTTCCTTTCAGAATAGATGTATGTAATCCCCAGTAATCTAAATGAAATGTATCCAAGCTTAGAAAAATGTCCTGCTTAAAAAGTGAGGCATCTTTGCATTAGTATGTTTAAGCAAAAAAAAGGGGAGGAAGGTCAGGCGGGGAAATCAAATATTCTGAGGCACCTCATCCCAATATAGATAAATTGGAAAAATGGAGGTAAAGAAAAAGGTATTATTGCGGTGCCTAACAATTTAATCTAGCAAAAAGGGGGAGATATATTTTTTATTTTTTATATAAATTGTATCCCCAATTGTGGGATGAGAAAGAAAGAAAAAAAATAATATACCATATGTTAAAAAACAGAAATTATTTTGTTTATTAAATACAATTAAAAAAAAAAAAATCAAGCGGCTCACTGAGCGCATCCAACGATTAGAAAGGGCGCACGAAAGCTCACAAGCAAAGGCCACCTACCCTGAACTAATTCAAGCCCGACAAGATCTCTTGGAGGTGTTAAATAAACAAATCAGGAGAAACTACATTTTGTCACGTAAAACATTCTACGAATTTGGTAACAGGTCCGGAAAACTTCTGGCCAGAGCTCTTCATAAACAGAAGGCTTCCAAAACTATCCACTCATTGACAGACGCACACGGTCACAAACTAGTGACGAACACTCAAATCACCAACCAATTCGTCCAATACTATGTGACCCTCTATAATCTACAACCTACAGACTCGCGAACGATCGATCCCCAACGACATCAAATTATTGAGGAATTCCTAGATAAATTCAACCCGTCCCCTATATCCAAAGCAGAAGCTTGTAACCTTGATTTACCCATCACGAGTGCTGAATTAGACACGGTCCTCAAACAATCGAAACCGGGGAAAAGTCCAGGCCCGGACGGATTCACTACAAGCTACTATAAAATTTTCATAGACTCACTAAAACCCAACTTCCTCTCTGCTTACAATTCCCTAACCTCCGACAATCCGCCACCGTGAGACCTGCTAACTGCTCATATAGCGGTAATTCCCAAACCCAACAAAGACGAAACCCAAGTCTCTAATTACTGGCCCATATCCCTTATAAATGTGGACTTGAAACTGTACACTAAGATCTTAGCAACCCGTCTCTTGCCTCTACTGCCCAAACTGATTTCGCGGGACCAGGTAGGCTTTATACCCGGGAAAGAGGCAAGAGACAACACCATAAAAGCTATCAACATTCACAATTGGCTATCCACCACAGGTCAACAGGGCTTCTTTCTCTCGTTGGACGTGGGGGAAGGCGTTCAACAGGGTGGCCTGGGACTTCATGTTTGCAGTTCTCAAGAAAATTGGCATACAAGACCGTATGATGCACTTCATTAGGGCCTTATTTGATTCCCCTACGGCACGCGTTAGGGTTAAAGGACAACTGTCGGACGCCTTCTCCATGTTGAACGGGACCCGTCAGGGATGCCCGCTATCCCCCCTCATTTTTGTACTGACCCTAGAACCCCTCCTCCAGTGACTAAGATCCAACTCAGACATAAAAGGAGTGACTATAGCTAACACGACCTATAAGATTTCAGCTTTTGCAGACGATATCCTGCTGTTTTTGACGGAGCCTCACATAACACTTCCCAATTTGCTTAACGACTTTGCCACCTTCAAAACACTCTCAAACTTACAAATAAACTTTAATAAGTCTGAAGCACTAAACATCTCTTTGCAGAAAGATATTTTGGACCAATGCCAAACAAACTTTCCGTTCTGTTGGAATCGACATACAATTACGTATTTAGGAATCAAACTCACCTCCAACCTCATAGATCTATACACCCAAAACTATCTCCCCCTCCTAACCAATATCCAAAAAGATCTTAAAACATGGTCATCCGGAATGTTCTCCTGGTTTGGAAGGGCATCAATAATTAAAATGAACGTCCTCCCGAGAATATTATATGCACTACAAACGGTCCCAATCCAAATACCCAATGCCTTCTTCAGATCCTACCGTAGCTTATGTAATCACTTTCTCTGGGGCTCCAATCACCCCAGGCTCAGCTTCGATAGGCTGACCCTACCCAAGCTTAGAGGAGGTATTGGACTCCCAGACATTTACAAATATCATCTGGCATGTCAAATGGCCAGAATAGTGGACTGGAATGTGCACACACACACCAAGGCCTGGACACGTCTTGAAAATGAGATTTCCCCAATACCAGTGCGTTACCTACCATGGACTGACCCTAAACACACCCCAAGGATTTGCAAACAACACCCACTAATCAACTGCACGCTAAAGTCCTTCCGGAAGACATGCATCTCACACCACATCTCCTCTCTACATAGCCCGCTGACCTCGCTTTGACACAACCCTGATTTCCCACCTGGTCTAACGGAGAGGTTTCTCACAGATCAATGGCCACATATGGAGATCCAAGCGCAACACTTTTTTACGAACGGGACACTTACTCCCCTAATTAACCTACCTACGCGAGAGTCGGATCGACCTTTACCTAGATGGGCATACTTCCAGATCCGACACTTTCTAACCACCCCCAGAAATTGCCCAGACTATTCCAGACAACTCACGCCTTTTGAAACCATTTGTGCCAAAACAGAACCCCAAAGACACACGATCTCAAACATATATTCCCTCCTCTTTCAGGACCATAACCCTAAATCTAATATAGCTTCTCATAGTTGAGAAAGAGAACTAGCACTGAATCTATCAGAGAAAGATTGGGAAAACATATATACATGCATTCACAAGGGATCGATCAATGTGTCGGCTCAAGAAAACGGGTTCAAAATATTCTCTAAATGGTATAAAACACCATCGAAACTACACAGAATCTCCCCGACTATACCTTCCACATGCTGGAGATGTTTAGAGGAGGAAGGCACCATGTTACATATATGGTGGTCCTGCCCCCTCATCCAACCGTTCTGGAAAGAAATCCACTGCCTAATTGTAAAAATTTCCACCACTCAAATAGACTTCTCCCCGGCACAAATGCTCTTACACCACTCCTCCATCCAGATGAGATCATACCACCGCTCCCTAGCCTTACATCTACTTAACGCGGCAAAATTGTGCATTCCAACACTCTGGAATTCCAACGCACCCCCCACAATAGCCGATTGGATCAAACATGTAAATAGAATAGCAGAGATGGAGGACCTGATTCACCAGGCAAAAGATACCCCTTCTAACTACTGGAAGATATGGGCATGCTGGCATCACTTCAGATCCTCTGAAGAATGTAAGTCCTTCCTGCCATAAGCAGAAGACACTCTTGCCAGTTTCTATTCCCACACAGCTTCTTCTGACCCTGCTCCCCCATCTTACAGTCTTTTTCTAACCTTTTCACACCCCGAAGGACAAACACACATAAAAACGCCTACCCCGAAGACTCAAGCACTATCTTTCACCAAGAGACCATTAGGCTCACCTCCCCGGGCCGTCAAAACAAGCCAAATTATAAACATATAGCCCCAAACCTCCCATCCCCTTGGCCACATGGGCCAGTGGTCAGGTGACGCTTTCTATCTGGATCATCAGCACAAACACATTTAGCGATTGAGCGATTACGCCCGATATGATCCCCTTCCTTTCCCTTCCAGAAAACGTCCCATTCTCTAATTAGCAAAGGTCTAAGTTATTTTAATTCTGGCGTGTTCTTTTTTCTTTTTGTTCTCTTTTTTCTAACAGACGCAGGTACTCACCTGCTCCTACATAACGGTTGTAGATCATTTGCTCATTATGATGTATGCACAGCACCTGTTGGTTACCTCTTTGTGTCCCCCTCTCCTTTACAACCCCCACTTAACATATAGCTGATCATAGAATTTGAATGTTTAATGTGATAAGACCCTCTGGGTCCTTTTTACCTTCTGTATGGGCAATGAGATATTGATTGTAACGATTTGCATCACATCTGTTAATTGTAATCTTTTGTTTATTCGTTGTCATTTTCTTGTACTCACTCAATAAACGTGATTTTGAAAAAAAAAAAAAAGTAATCAAAGTGACACACAAACCACATTGATTAATTTATAATTTAAAAGTCCAAGTCTAATCATTCAACTTGGTTGAAGTTGTATTGGCTGATTCGAGAATATCCCATCATGTTTTGCCTTAACAAAGGCTTTTTCAGGGGAGCCAGTATTCAACATCAAAAGGTTTCGACAAGATACACTATAAACATAACAGAAACAACAAAACTGTAAAAATAGAGCTGGAAGTATGGTGCAGCCGGAACCCCCACATAAACAACAGACACCAATTTATAAGGAGAAAAGGAAAAAAAAAGGGGGGGGGGGAAATGGGGAAAAAAATGGGGAAAAAATGATTTCATATAGGTACCTACCCCTGGCCTATACTCCACCACAGCAATCAATTGGGGGAACTTTCCTGAAATAAGAGCAGACCAATCGTAGATATCGCCAGCAAGTGACTGCAGGGGACAGATAAGAAGGACAATTACCCACTGGCCCTTAACTAATAAGGGTCCTAGAGAGCCCAACACGGGGCTAAGAAGGCTAGAATATATTGAAGAGAATTTAATATCTTTAGATACCTACCCTTAATTAGAATACTTTAGTGGATTTGTTCGTAAAGCAGGGCATCACTGCTGAAGACAGAAAAACCCTAGAGGTGATAGCGTTAACCAACCTAAATGTACCAATCAAAACAGGGTTCCATTATAAAAGTAAAACTTTAAAACAAGGCAAAATCATTGCCTATGTTTTTATACGAGTATAGCATTATGCTTTACATTGTTTTAATATTGCTTACCCGGTCCCAATAAAGGTTGAGGGTATATATGCACCTGCCGGAATCAGTGTAACACACTGTGCAGCTGAGAAGCTTATCAAAGTGTAGAGTATACCGCAAAGCGCTGTATCGAACTGAGAAAATCCTATCAAATAAGAGTGTGAGATACATCAAAAAATCTGATACCTCAAACACAGGGAAAGGCATAGATGGTGTGGATCAACCCATGCTAACTCCCTCCACTAACAACTCCGACTTTCCACCAATGGAATTTTCATCTAGCGAACTTCAGGCCATGGATGACCTGATGTCATTGTGGGAGGAAGGATACACTGGAGATGAACAGCTACCAGAGTTTGATGTACCTCGGGTCTCTGCTCCGGGAGTATCCTTTCCCCCTCCAGCTCCATTTAAACCCACATTTAAATCTTTTCCTTTGTTACAAACTAATCCCAATATTTGGGCTTTTGTACAACAAATTACCTCAGAAGTCAGGAATCTTGAATTAGATGAACAGGAGTCTTACAATCTTTCTCATAAACACCGTTTAGCTCTTCAAACTCTACAAAAAAACTTGGACTTGATAATAAAACCGGCGGACAAGGGGGGGAACGTCTGTGTTATGGATGCCTGGGCATATAAGAATATGTGCCTCGACATCCTAGGTAACAGACGCTGGTACCGCCCCATTTCCAAATTATTAGTTGATAATTTCAACACTAAATACTACCAACTTATTTTCAAGGCCTACCAGCAGGGCATCATTGATTTGAACACTTGGAAATACCTCAACGTGAAAGATCCCAAAACTCCTACCTTTTACTCACTACCAAAACTGCATAAATCTCTCACTGATCCCCCTGGCTGACCCATTGTGTCGGGGTGCCAGGGACTAACTGAAAACGCTAGTGCATTAGTGGATAAATACCTTTTTCTACACGTATTGTCTTTACCCTCATATGTTAAAGACACTATCGACTTATATTGGATGGCAAACAGCTTCCTTTAAATACCTGGCTGGTAGCTTTAGATGTTCAAATGCCTCTATAACTCCATCCCACATGACAAAGGAATTCAAGTCATCCAGTCTCATTTAAGTGAAAGAGGCTCCTCTTCCGAAGCATACGGCAAATTTGTCCTCCAGTTACTGGAGTTCATTCTTGCCCATAATGTCTTCTTGTTTATTCATTCCGACTACCTCCAGGTACAGGGTGTGGCTATGGGCACTAAATGTGCCCATTTCTATGCCAACCTGTACCTGGGGGGTGGGAAAGAGACATTTTTGAAAACGACCAATCCCAGGATCTAACTAGATGCATCTTGGGCTGGCATCGTTACATCGATGATGTCCTGATCCTTTGGACAGGCACCTGTGATGAACTAAAAGAGTTTTTTGATGGATTAGCCATCAATAATTTCAATTTAAAGTTCACAATGGAATACAGTCAGTCCCAAATTAATTTTCTCGATTTATGCATTAAGGTGGATGATATGGGACGAATTAGTTCATCTCTATATCGTAAACCTTCATCCGGCAACACCATCCTGCATGCTACTAGTGCACATCCCCAGCCATTACTAAAAAGTATCCCGTATAGCCAATACTTACGTCTTCGTCAAAATTGTACCCAAGATCATGACTTTCAACTAGCTGCAAGAGACCTTTACACCAGACTTAACCAGTGTGGGTACAGTAAATTATTGCTAAAACGTACCTTCAATAAAGTGGTTAAATTAAATAGGAATGACTTAATCTATCCCAAACCAAAGTCCACAACCAATCAACCAATACATATAATTACTCAATATTCACAACAGCATAGTCAAATGAAGGAGATTCTTATCAAATATTGGCCATTACTTTTGGCTGATCAAACCATTCAAAAATATATAAAACCATACCCCCAACTTACCTATGGAAGATCCCAATCCATGAAAGACCGGTTGGTGACCAGTCATTTTGATTTTAGGCAACTAACCAAATCCAAACGTAGGGGTACCTATTCTTGTGGCTATTGTGATGTATGTCATTTTATTTCTAATCCCTTGGATGCTCTATTACCCAATGGTTCGCGTCATACCATTAAATATAATATATCATGTAAAACGGTAGGATTCGTTTATCTTGCAAACTGCTCCTGTGGCTGTTTTTACATTGGAAAAACGAAACGTCCATTCTTTAAACGCATTAGAGACCACATGTTGCCACTTTTCAAACGCCTATGCACTACCGCTTTAAATAGACACATAGGTTATTTTCATAACTTTGACCCCAATGTGGTGCAATTTTCGGCCCTTGAGCATGTACCCCCCCATGTTCGGGGCGGGGAAATTGACACTCTTCTTTTACAACTTGAAACCAAGTGGATATACACCTTGGATGCAACAAGACATCCAGGGTTGAATGAATATATAACATTTAAACACTTCCTATAATTTATGTTGAACATGCCTGAATTTTGCTATGTCCAGTAACCAATCCCCTCTACTGATGCTGTTAAGACTCCCTCCCCCCTTCCCATTTTACTCCTTATTTCTCCCCTCTTTTCTTTTTTTTTTGGCTCATTATTGTTATTGATCTAATCATAAACTATGTGTCACTTACTAATTGTACAAAACTTGAATATTGGAATTTAATTGCCATCTTTAGTATATAACACTATGTTAATGTACTGGATTGACTTTTTTTTTTTTTATTATGATTTATTTTTTTGTAAAAATATTTATTTTGTTTCCTTCATTGTTAGGTTGTGTATTTTTAGTCTATTCTGTGATTATAATATAGTTATTGTACTTCCATCTAATTTTGCTATATACGGTTATTGTGCAAAAACAACAAGTCTTTATTGCTGTATCTATTACTGTATTGAGCTTGGAAGTCTGCGGCAGCCTGTTCTTCCCCCCCCCCCCATTATTTAATAAAACCAATTGATACATTTATACCACCCTTTATTGTTTTTAATGCATTCTACCAATGGTTACTTTACTACCCCCTATCCTCTTCCCCCTATACATCTAGCAATTTGGGTGTGATTCTTTCCGGAGCATACCGATCTTATCGCTATTAGTGCCTGTATGGACACCTGGGCCTGGCGGTGTGGAAGCTGGACCCGTATTTGTATGGGCTGCAGCGTTACCAACAAGTCTCTGTTTATGGGTACCTACTTTACCCCCGCTGCTATACAGCTACCAACTCCTTACTGTGGCTCCTGTGAGCCCAGCGGATGTCTGTGACGGCGTTGCTGTTACTGTGGGAACGCAACCCTGCCCTTAGGCATCCTTGTAGGCTTTACCATACTCAGCGCACATGCGCAGCACTACTCTCCCATTCGCTCTCACTCGGCATACACATCAAGACTCTGATTGAGTGGGGGATAAATAAGATGCCTACATTGCTAGCCTGTGCTGGCTCTGCGAGGATGCTGTCATTTTGTGACTGGATAAACAAGGTTAGTGGAGGGATTTAGCATGGGTTGATCCACACCATCCATGCCTTTCCCTGTGTTTGAGGTATCTGATTTTTTGATGTATCTCACACTCTTGTTTGATAAGATTTGCTCAGTTCGATACAGCACTTTGCGGTATACTCTACACTTTGATAAGCTTCTCAGCTGCACAGTGTGTTACACTGATTCTGGCAGGCGCATATATACCCTCAGCCTTTATTGGGACCGGGTAAGCCCTTTTGCAATATTAAAATAATGTAAAGCATAATGCTATACTCGTATAAAAACATAGGCAATGATTTTGCCTTGTTTTATAGTTTTACTTTTATAATGGGACCCTGTTTTGATTGGTACATTTAGGTTGGTTAATGCTATCACCTCTAGGGTTTTTCTGTCTTCAGCAGTGATGCCCTGCTTTAGGAACAAATCCACTAAAGTATTCTAATTGAGGGTAGGTATCTAAAGATATTAAATTCTCTTCAATATATTCTAGCCTTCTTAGCCCCGTGTTGGGCTCTCTAGGACCCTTATTAGTTAAGGGCCAGTGGGTAATTGTCCTTCTTATCTGTCCCCTGCAGTCACTTGCTGGCGATATCTACGATCGGTCTGCTCTTATTTCAGGAAAGTTCCCTCAATTGATTGCTGTGGTGGAGTATAGGCCAGGGGTAGGTACCTTTTATGAATTCATTTTTTTTCCCATTTTTTCCCCATTTTTTTCCTCCTTTTTTTTTCCTTTTCTCTTTATAAATTGGTGTCTGTTGCTTATGTGGGGGTTCCGGCTGCACCATACTTCCAGCTCTATTTTTACAGTTTTGTTGTTTCTGTTATGTTTATAGTGTATCTTGTCGAAACCTCTTGGTGTTGAATACTGGCCCCCCTGAAAAAGCCTTTGTTAAGGCGAAACATGTTGGGATATTCTCGAATCAGCCAATACAATTTTGACCAAGTTGAATGATTAGACATGGACTTTTAAATTATAAATTAATCAATGTGGTTTGTGTGTCACTTTGATTACTTTTTTTTCGAATCACGTTTATTGAGTGAGTACAAGAAAATGACAATGAATAAACAAAAGATTACAATTAACAGATGTGATGCAAATCATTACAATCAATATCTCATTGCCCATACAGAAGGTAAAAAGGACCCAGATGGTCTTATCATATTAAACATTCAAATTCTATGATCAGCTATATGTTAAGCGGGGGTTGTAAAGGAGAGGGGGCACAAAGAGGTAACCAACAGGTGCTGTGCATACATCATAATGAGCAAATGATCTACAACCGTTATGTAGGAGCAGGTGAGTACAACTTCGACCAAGTTGAATGATTAGACATGGGCTTTTAAATTATAAATTAATCAATGTGGTTTGTGTGTCACTTTGATTACTTTTTTTTTTTTTTATTGTATTTAATAAACAAAATAATTTCTCTTTTTAAACATATGGTATATTATTTTTTTTTCTTTCTTTCTCATCCCACAATTGGGGATAAAATTTATATAAAAAATAAAAAATATTTCTCCCCTTTTTGCTAGCTTAAATTGTTAGGCATTGTTGATGTTAACATACAGTATGATATGCCCAAATCAATAACAAGTAGCAGGGGAGTTTGTATTATAGTCACTACACTACTAGGGGCTAGTGCTGTAGATATAAGTTGTCAGGAAAGATAAGACAAGCATCTTGGATCTCAGGGATCTACTGTAAATTGTGAGTGCTCCCAACACTACTACAAAAATAAGAAAAAAAATAGTTATAGCAGTTATATTGATATTGATGAAAAAGTTAAAGCTATTATAAAAAAAAGCTGTCTTTTTTCAGAACTAAAAACCTCATCTGTCCAGGAAAGCATGTACTGTACTTTCAAAAATATACAGGCTTATAAGGGGTTATGTTCATAGAGATGCATGCTCTTTTACTTACAATTCACACTTTTAGAGGACACTGAGTGTACAGCTATTGCTATACTTTCAGTGCTCCAACAACCCTTACAGAGTATCTAAAGACAAAACATTTTTTGTTTGTTTTGGATAGTGTAATGTTGAGGTAGAACCACTTTCATGTTTTATTGCTCTATACTAATAGTGTCTTCACTAGATATATTGAGTCTATTTGTCCCGATTGCCACTGTTGCTGGGACTAAAAGCGAGGAAAAAACCCAGGTTTTGAGTTGTCAATAAAACAGGAAAAAAAGGGAGAAACTCTTTACCAGTGGGGACCCTTGTTCTGGTGACAGTTGACACTGTGGAGCATGGAGTCATTTCACCTACCTACATGTGTACATGACAGGAAGTGAAGGGAAATCTCCCCAGTGGGACAGAGACATATATAAGAAAAACTTGACAGGAGTTTTACCCCTTCACTACACTATATCAAATAAAACATAAATAAACATTTTATATGTTTAATTTGCCTCAACGACCTAATGGAGCACTTTTCCCACCCTCAGACCCATGTGGCTGCTATAGCTATTGTTATGCCGCAGTTATGAAACACAACAAAAAAAAAATGTAAAAATTGATTTTAAGCATTTTTTGTTTAATTTACCATTCCCAGAATTATATTTAGAATTATTAGTAGCGTACATTTATTGTATTCTTGAATTGATCGGGTACCCAAAAACTGCCAGAATAACAATAAACATTTAGCCATGCTGAATACGATAAAATAAGATAAATTAAAAAATAAATAAGCAAGTAACTAATGGACAAAATACCACCCATTTGCCTTTTATTTGACTTTGTCTATAGAATGTCCCACTTAACTACATTTATACTTCCTTTATAATTAACAGTATCCTATAAATTGTAAAGGAAAGGGGAAGAAACAACTCAATGTTAAGTGAATAATAAATCAGGGTTCAATTAATGTTTCTACAGATACTTTATGAAATCACTAGAGTCTCCGTCCTTTTCTTTACTACTGTCTGGGAAACCCTACAATGTTATTTAAGAGGTGAGATTATTAGCTTTTCCGTATTCAGGAAAAAAGTTTCAGGAAGCATTAGGTTTATTGAATGTTTGTACCTTTTAATTGTGACATACTTATTATGCAAATATGCTAAAATAAAGCCATAAGAAATTGTTTAAAACCTAATAACATATTTTTTTAGGGTAAACTATAGTCTTTTAAATCCTATAAATGTGATTGTGAATAGATTATGCATGAGATACACAAATGCAGATTGTTAAATGTTCACTAGATATGGAAAAAAAGGTAGCTAAGAACATTGCATTTTTCATTCAAAGTCAAGCATTGTCACACTCCTTCCAACTATTGAGATCTGTTACTGTCTACATATATATAAAATGGACCAGCATAGGGGTTTATTAACCAGAAGATGGTTAGATTTGCATTGTCTATATCTCTAGAGGTTTCCCTGCAGATAGTTCCTGCGCTTATGTGCTTATGCATGTTTTTTTTTGTTTTTTTAAATACTGGTTTGAGTTTCCCATGTGACAGGTTTTGTTTCACTTCATCTTCTAAATTCATATTTTACACTCTCCTGCCACTGTTCAATTGCTTGGTAACACAAATTGCTAAACAGCCGCTCGCATGGCAGCATGGAGAAGAAAGGGGATTTAAGTGACTTTAAATGTGGCATGGTTGTTGGTGCCAGACAGGCTGATCTGAGTATTTCAAAAACTGCTGACCTACTGAAATTTTCACGCACAACCATCCCAGAGACCAGAGAATGGTCCCAAAAAGAGAAAATATCCATTGAGCGGAGGTTGTGAAGATGAAAAGGCCTTGTTGATGTCAGAGGTCAGAGGAGAATGGGCAGACTGGTTTGAGATGATAGAAAGGTAACAGTAACTCAAATAATCCCTCAGTAAACAACCAAGGTATGCAGAATCCCATCTCTTATTGCACAATACATCAAACCTTGAAGCAAATGGGCTACAGAAGCTGAAGACCACACCGTGTGTCACTCCTGTCAGCTAAGAACAGGAAACTGAGGTTACAATTCGCACAGGCTCACCAAAATTGGACAGCGATTGTTGTATCAACAGTTCAGGCTGGTGGTGTAATAGTGTGGAAGGTATTTTCTTGGCACACTTTGGGCCCCTTAGGACCAATTGAGCATTGTTTAAATGCCATGGCCTACCTGGGTATTGTTGCTGACCATGTCCATCACTTTATGACTACAGTGTGCCCATCTTCTGATGGCTCCTTCCAGCAGGAGAATGCACCATGTCACAAAGCTTAAATCACCTCAAACATTTTACTTGAACATAACAATGAGTTCACTGTACTCCAGTGGCCTCCACATTCACCAGATCTCAATCCAATAGAGCACCTTTTGGATGTGGTGGAACGGAAAATTCCCATCATAGATGTGCAGCTGAAAAATCTGCAGTAACTGCGTGATGTTATCATGTCAATATGGACCAAAATCTCTGAGGAATGTTTCCAAAACCTTGTTGACTCTATGCCACAAAGAATTAAGGCAGTTCTGAAGGCAAAGGGGGTCCAACCCTGTACTAGCAAGGTGTACCTAATAAAGTGGCTGGGGAGTGTATAGTTCTTACACTTATACTGTATATGTATTAAATATTACATTAATAGTTAATTGATGTCACTTGCAGCCAGCAAGCAGTGATTTCTACAGATCATCTTTATGGAGGCTGAATTTTAGCTGAATTGAGAAGTAGACCAGGGAGACCAAATTACATAGACTGAAAAGGATGACACAAAGAAGGGTTTTAGTCCTCTATCCGAGTAGAAACAAGATCCACTGGCCTAACCAGTTATATTCATGGTTCATCCAATAAGCATGCAGGCCTGGTGTTTATTATTTTATTTTTATTAATAGAGGCCATGGAGTGATTGCCATTACCATTATTATTATGCCATCTCATATAGTAAGTGAACTAAGAAAAAAACATTTTAAAATGTGAAAGTTATATAAAAAAAATGTGTTATAGTGTTTAAACAGAATAGGTAATTGGCCGAATGATCAGATAGGGATTAACTGTAATGCATAGACACGACCGGAGTTTCCAGCAGACTAGATCTGACTGTCTTTCTGAGGGACTTTCGGAGGAGTTCCGACAGACTTTCCGAGCAAACGAACTTGGCCACACACGAATGGACTAAGTCCATTCAAAAGTCCGTTCATTTTGAACGCGATGACGTAAATGGGACTAAACAAGGAAGTTCAATAGCCAGTAGCCAATAGCTTCCCTTGTGTCATATTTGGTCCATCGGACCAGCACACAGACGAATGGTTTTCCCTATTCTTAATCCGTCAGAGTTGAGTCCATCGGATAGATTTGAAGCATGTTCTATTTCTAGGTCCATAGGATTTTTCGGACTAGCCCACACACGATTGGATTGTTCGATGGACTAATCCCTTCGGACCTAGTCTGCTGGAAAGTCCAGTCGTGTTTAAGCGGCATTACTTGCAGTTGCCAAAAAACAGGTTCAGGGTCGCAAACAGTATTCATACACTTCAAAATAATACAAAACTGATTACGAATGCTGCATAACCATGGACTTTTCAAAGCATTGTCTCTGTTGCATAGTCAGGGTAACATGTAGATATAAAGTATAGTCTCTGTAAGACTCTTTAACAACACAGCCTAGCAAAGAATGACTACTTTACTTAAAAGGTTCAAACATAAATACTTCCAATTATCCTCATAAACAGTGAATTCCAGAGTAGCTCTGGTAACATAGGCAAATAGCCGGAAGGATCCAAGGCCTGAAGACATGGGGGGGGGCACCCCAATGAAACTAAAGTACTCTGGTTGACATCAGGGAGGTGCTACCCACAGTGGTTGGAACTTTCAGAGAAGCTGCATGGCATTAGGCTTCTGTTCAAGTGCCCGCATAGAGGTTGTGACAGTGAAGGGTCATTCACTTGGCTGCAGATCATGTGCCCAACTACCTCTGCCTTATCAGGTGTGGCTTCTCTGAACTACTAAGTTCAAACCTCAAAAAACTCTGTTTCCAGCCTATATAGGTGTCAGTGCCCACATGAATGAGGCCTAAAACCACAATTTCATTAAATGCATAAAATATTTAAGTTATTTTAGAGGGAAGCTATAAACATAGTACATAATACCCATATGTATATAGTATCCCCAGTCACATATGCATGCCTTTTACCATCCACTAATTAATATATACACTCTGTTATGTAGTGAAAAAGCAATTTCTAGCAGAATGCACCCGTAATCGATAGTGAGATATGTTATGAATGTCTCAATACCCAGTTTGATTTTTTCAGACATTTAGGAAAAAGTATGTGCAATTGTACACATAAATAAATGTTATCACACGTTTACCAGTTTCTATAAAGTACATAATATATCAATACATTATGAATCCCATGTATGGTATTTATATGTGGTACCGTATGTAGACAATATAGATCCCATGGGGGACTGCAGAGGATACAATAGGCTCGGAACTCTACAACTCCATAACCAAAGGGATCTAAAAAAAACTGTATAGTATGTGTTATATTTTCCAAATTAGTATCACCTCTTCATATACTGTACTAATACAGACTTTCTCAAACATTTCAACACAAAGAAATCCTTAAAAAAACTTTCTGGTCTCAGGGAACCCCTGCTAAAAATTACCATATCCACAACTCATGATACATTAGTGTGGTGGTCAGTGGGAAGACTGCTCCTTACACTTGTGGTCACTAGGAAGAATTGGCCCCTTACAGATAGCTAAAAAGATAATTAGTGTCAGTAAGAACTTATCCGAGAGACAAAAATTGTTCATTACTCAAGGAACCTCTAGCAACCTTCAGAGGAACCCAATAATTCTACAGAACCTTGGTTGGGAAACCCTGTACTAATATATAAAAGCTAAAAGAAAAGGGGGAAAAATAGGGGACATGAGGGACATTGGGACTTTATATGAAATACACCACTCGGGTAGGCTAAGACATTAATTATAGTACATACAATGTTCTGTAGTGACAATAATGGGCATAGAGTAGTATTTGATAGGTATTTAATTAAATCAGCAAGTATGGTACAAAGTAGGTAGAACATGATTAAAACAATATCTTGATAAGTAATTAATTAAATCAATAAGTATGATAAAAAGTAAATAAAACATGATTAATACAATATCTCATAATAAAATGTATAGCATAATAAACAATGTATCACATGGTAAAATAGATGTCAACAGTACACCCAAAATAGACACAGACATGATGAACATATTATAATAAAAAATAAATCAATGTCTCACACTTTGATAAAACCCATGGTATGAATATGGATACTGTGATATGGCAACAAATATGAAAGCTCAACGCGTGGATTTGTATCCACTCATCAGGAGCAGCTGGTTGGGATTATCTATGAATGAATTATATACAAATAATTAATAATAACTTATAATTAATTAATACAGGAAGAGAGGGAACAACACCTATGATCCTAACACTCTTACCTGTAGATATATGGTATAATGATAGAAACATGTAAATGATAAAAATAATTCTGATAAGATATATCGGGGGATGATCTACTATCCACCCGGGAGCTGAGGTAGTGACGAAAGCGGCAGCAGGATAAAGCCACCCAAGGAACAAAAATGAGAGAGGTGCACAAACGGGATCCCCCTTCCAACGCTGTGATATTCAATGTAAACCATAGGAGTGTACTGTAACAAAGTATAATATGTATATGGTAAGCATATGGGTAATATAATAAAGACTATCAAAGTGTTGAGACATTGATTTATTTTTTATTATAATATGTTCATCATGTCTGTGTCTATTTTGGGTGTACTGCTGACATCTATTTTACCATGTGATACATTGTTTATTATGCTATACATTTTATAATGAGATATTGTATTAATCATGTTTTATTTACTTTGTATCATACTTATTGATTTAATTAATTACTTATCAATAGGGATGAATTCCGAACGTTATGGGCCGTTCACGCCAAATTCGTGTGGCGCTCACGGCCCACAATGCACTGCGCCATCGCAGTGCATTGCTGGCTCTTGATTGGCCAAGCATGCACTGTGACCCCGCATGCTTGGCCAATCACAGCGCCGGCAGCGAGGAGAGCCATGATTGGCCACAGGCAGGATGCCTGTGGCCAATTATAGCTCAGGCTGTGTAGTACACGCCCCACACTATATAAGGCCGCCAGCACGGCGGCCTTGTGTAGTGTGTTGGCGTCTGTAGGAGCTAGTGGGTGTTCTGTGTACCTTCAACACCGATCATTATCGGCCAATTTTTCGTTCTTGCTCTTCTGTAGTGGTTGTTGTCTGTGTGCCCTGACCGCAGTATACACCGCTATATTCACCTATATAGCTAGCTATATTTCTCTTTTTTAATAGAGCTTGCAGTCAGTGGTAGGAGATTGTGCGTGCTGTCTGCGTGCTCTGAATAGCTAGCTAGCTATCTTGCTCATTTTTCATTAATTCACGACTGGACTACGCAAACTCGCTTTACATAGGATTACCACAATATCAACTTGCGCGATTACAACTGATCCAAAACACGGCGGCAAGGCTGATAACAGGGAAAAAAACCTGGGAATCCATCTCTCCTTCGCTGAGGAGCTTACATTGGCTAACTGTAAAAAATCGGATCACATTCAAGACCCTTTGCCTCACCCACAAATGCGTGCATAGAGAAGCTCCGCAATACCTAATGGAGAAAATAAATCATTACACACCAAACCGCAGTCTTCGATCAGCCAACAAAAACCTCCTCCTCGTGCCCAAAGCCCGGTATAAATCCAAGGGGGATAGGAGTTTCGCTGTCCAAGGGCCTCGGCTATGGAATGCTCTACCAATCAACATCCGCCTGGAAGAAAATCACCTGGCTTTTAGGGAAAAACTCAAGACCTTCCTCTTTTAGCAGATGTTCAAAGCTCACCACAGCGCCTAGAGGCGATTCAGTTCGCATTGTGCGCTATACAAGTATTTCATTCATTCATTCATTCATTCAGAGCTTGCAGCCAGTGGTAGGAGATTGTGCGTGCTGTCTGCGTGCTCTGAACCCAGTATACACCGCTATATCCATCTATATAGCTAACTATCTTGCTCGTTTTAAATAGAGCTTGCAGTCAGTGGTAGGAGATTGTGCGTGCTGTCTGCGTGCTCTGAACCCAGTATACACCGCTATATCCATCTATATAGCTAACTATCTTGCTCGTTTTAAATAGAGCTTGCAGTCAGTGTTAGGAGCTTGTGCGTGCTGGCTGCGTGCTCTGATCTGTGTGAGCTCCCAGACTTCCAGGAGGAGTGCAGCGTGATGACTTCTTCCAGCCCAGGGCCAGGGCCTTCTTCCCGGCCGGCGGTACAGCATGGAGCCCCTAGGTTCCAGGAATGGACACAGGAGGAGAGGCTGTTCCTGGAGGACCAGTTGGACTTCCCTGATTGGTCCACAGCACAGCAAGGAGAGGATTTGGTGGAAACCACAGGAAGGAAGAATAAGGTGAAGGCTTTATTGGTGAAAGTTTCAAGAGTGTTTTGTGAGAAAATTAGGATTTTATCTGAACTAAGAAACAGAAGGGATAAAGCTGGAAGTGCCAAAAGATCTGAGTTTAATACGGCTATTGATAGCCTAAAGAAACAGTGCAACCAGATTGGTGAGTTGGTAACGGCAATGGTGGACAGTGCAACATATGAAAGAGACTTTCTGGAAAAAATTGACAAAATCATGAAAGTGGCGAGTGAGGAGGGATCCCAGGCGGTGAGGAGCCGTAAGGAGCAGCGTCTGTCCCAGGCAGTGGAACCTGAGAGAGAGGCGGCGGGACCCTTGGAGGAAAGGCAGTCCGCAGAGGAAGAGGTGAAACAGAAAACCCCAGCAAAGACATTTGTGGAAGGTACAGACTCTAGCCCTAAGACCGCTGGTTCTGGTAGTGCCACAGAGGGTCCCGGTAAGCCTATGGGCACTCAGCCTGCAAGCAGGGCTGCAGTCCCGCAGGTTACGGCAGATCCCAGTGATGTGGTGAAGAGCCAGGGTCAGAAGGCAAAGCAAGTTCCTGTGGTACGGCTTAAGAGATTGCCAGAAGAAGGAAAGAAATCTGAGGACTTACCTTTAAAACCCCCAGTGAATCCAGCCG
Source organism: Lithobates pipiens (assembly GCF_037356315.1). Classification (NCBI taxonomy): domain Eukaryota; kingdom Metazoa; phylum Chordata; class Amphibia; order Anura; family Ranidae; genus Lithobates; species Lithobates pipiens. The sequence continues at coordinate 20,035,792 of NW_027507787.1, forward strand.
GTGCTTGCAAGCAAGGCAAGCCGTCAGTGTTGCTGTCGGCTGCCGTTGCCGCAGGCCAGGTGCAGGACAAGGGGAAAGGACTGGCGGGAAGTGTGGGTGGAGGGAATAGCCAGGTCTGCATGACTACTGCCGTCAGAGACACAGTGGCGTGCAGCAACAAGGCTATGGACGGTGAAACAGCAATGGCGCCGGGAGATGGTGGAACGCCGTCTTCCCGCAAAGTGGGAAGAGGAGTAGCCAAACAGGAAACTGGTGTTGGTTTGGCGGGAGATTTTGGCGCGGTTTTTGGGGGCGGGAAGGTTGGTGGAGAAGCTGCAGTCGCGCCGGAAGTGAGGTCACGCCCGGAAACGGAAGCCAGCTGTGTGGAAAACTTCCGGTCACGGACCTCAGGGACTTCCGGTGTCGAAACCCAGCGGGAGGAAGGTGGTAATGTAAGCAATGTTGTTATGTCTGAAATTCTACCCCCAGGGCAAGTATCAGCTTGGGGTGACTGCCCGATGGGAGATCTAGGGGATGATGATTTAGCCATGAATTATATTAGATGCCTAGAGGGCTCTCAGCAAGTTCAGGATCAAATAGTGGTGGACTCCTGTGGAGCTCACATGGAGGTGGGGTTGTCTGACAGCCTGAGTACTCCTGTGGAAGGTCCCCAGGTAGTCCAGCAGGAGGACATGATCACAGAGGGTGTGGGACAGGTTGGAGAAGAGTGTGCCCCCCGGGTGGATCCTAAAGAGGGAACTTCTTCCCCCAGACCAATTTTGAGGGGTACACCGGAGGCAAGGCTTTTAAATGCCTTAGGTGAAAGGCGTTCTTACGCCAATGTGGCGGGATCGTCCGTACCTCTGGACCATTTATATAACCAATTTGGTGCTAGTAATTTTCGAGCTCCCCCGGCGGATCAGCCTGCTGGAGCTGGTTCATGGTCCCGTGGTACGGGTGGTCCTGAGCGCAAAAGGCGCAATGTAGTACAGCTAAGGTGGGAGGGGGAGGGGCAATGCCCTACTAGAGGGCAGGTTGTGGATATGGTTCTATCGCTGGGGATCAAGGTCAGCGAGATCTTTGCAGTTATCCATCCTGCGGGGTCTCCTGACTTTGACCTGAGTTTCACTAATGTGATAATCATGGAGATTTTCATTACCTCCTTTAGTCTGATTAAGGGAACAGATCCTTGGAAAAATTTTCGGATCATTCCCTTGAGCAGACAGGAGGATGCTAAGAATCTCATGATTCTCGTGAGAAATGAGAGTCTGCCACCTGAAGATATAGGGACATGGTTGAGTAGGTATGGTCAGCTACAGTGTCCATTAACCACTTTCAGACCGGACCATTTTGCTGGTAAATGACCAGAGGTCTTTTTACACTTTGGCACTGCGCTGCTTTAACTGGTAATTGCGCGGTCATGCAATGTTGTACCCAAACAAAATTTGCGTCCTTTTCTTCCCACAAATAGAGCTTTCTTTTGATGGTATTTGATTGCCTCTGCGATTTTTATTTTTTGCGATATAAACGTAAAAAGACCGCAAATTTTGAAAAAAAATGATATTTTCTACTTTTTGTTATTAGAAAAATCCAATAAACTCAATTTTAGTCATACATTTAGGCCAAAATGTATTCAGCCACATGTCTTTGGTAAAAAAAAAGTCAATAATTGTATATTTATTGGTTTGCGCAAAAGTTGTCACATCTACAAACTAAGGTACGTTTTCTGGAATTTACGCAGCTTTTAGTTTACGACTGCCTATCTCATTTCTTGAGGTGCTAAAATGGCAGGGCAGTACAAAACCCCCCCAAATGACCCCATTTTGGAAAGTAGACCCCCTAAGGAAATTGATAAGAGGCATGTTGAGCCCATTGAATATTTTATTTTTTTGCCTCAAGCGATTGAATAATGACAAAAAAAAAATTTTTTTTTTTTTTTTACACAAAGTTGTCACTAAATGATATATTGCTCACACATGCTATGGGCGTATGTGAAATGACACCCCAAAATAAATTCTGCTGCTTCTCCTGAGTACGGGGATACCACATATGTGGGACTTTTTGGGAGCCTAGCCGCGTACGGGGCCCCGAAAACCAAGCACCGCCTTCAGGCTTTCTAAGGGCGTAAATTTTTGAGTTCACTTCTCACTACCTATTACAGTTTTGAAGGCCATAAAATGCCAAGATGGCACAAAACCCCCACAAATGACCCCATTTTAGAAAGTAGACACCCCAAGCTATTTGCTGAGAGGCATGTTGAGTTCATGGAATATTTTATATTTTGCCACAAGTTGCGGGAAAATTACAAACTTTTTTTTTTTTTTTTTTTTTTCACAAAGTTGTCACTAAATGATATATTGCTCACACATGCCATGGGCATATGTGAAATGACACCCCAAAATAAATTCTGCTGCTTCTCCTGAGTACGGGGATACCACATATGTGGGACTTTTTGGGAGCCTAGCCGCGTACGGGGCCCCGAAAACCAAGCACCGCCTTCAGGCTTTCTAAGGGCGTAAATATTTGACTTCACTCCTCACTACCTATTACAGTTTTGAAGGCCATAAAATGCCAAGATGGCACAAAACCCCCACAAATGACCCCATTTTAGAAAGTAGACACCCCAAGCTATTTGCTGAGAGGCATGTTGAGTCCATGGAATATTTTATATTTTGCCACAAGTTGCGGGAAAATTACAAACTTTTTTTTTTTTTTTTTTTTTTTCACAAAGTTGTCACTAAATGATATATTGCTCACGCATGCCATGGGCATATGTGAAATGACACCCCAAAATAAATTCTGCTGCTTCTCCTGAGTACGGGGATACCACATATGTGGGACTTTTTGGGAGCCTAGCCGCGTACGGGGCCCCGAAAACCAAGCACCGCCTTCAGGCTTTCTAAGGGCGTTACAGTTTTGAAGGCCATAAAATGCCAAGATGGCACAAACCCCCCCCAAATGACCCCATTTTGGAAAGTAGACACCCCTAAATTTAGGGGTACACTAGTGAGACTAGGTAATAAATGGCGGGTGCCCTGAAACTATAAAAAAATAACTAACCAACCAGCGTCACCTGTAACAGTTATATGGTGATCACTGGTGAAAGGGTTAACTAGGGGGCAATCAGGGGGCTTTATGCGGTAGTATATGGGGGTCCCTGGCGCTATAAAAAGCTGCGGCGAACCTAAATACCTACTTGCCTAACTAGCGTCACCTGTGACACTAATACAGCGATCAGAAAAACGATCGCTTATTAGGCTGGGTTCACACTGGAGCGATGCGGGAACGCCACGAATGCGCGGCGGGTTCCCGCATCGCATGCCTCCCGGCGGCAGTTCACACTGCCCTATGCGAACTGCTGGGAGTGTCAGTGAAATGTTACTGACACCCCCAGATCAGTTCGCATATCGCAGTGCGATCTGCAAACTCGGATCGCATGGTGTGAACACCCATGCGATCCGATTCTGCTGCGGGCCAAAAAAAGGGTCCCGTGCGAATTTGCGGCGGGTGCGGCGGGTGTGGCGGGTGCGGCGAATGGCTGAACTCGAATCGCACAGAGATCGGATGTGATTTGCACTGCAGTGCGAATCACATCCGTTCTCAAACCGCTGCAATCTGAACCCAGCCTTAGTGACACTGGCGACGGGGGGTGATCACGGGGTTAAACCTTTATTGGGGGGGTTAGGGGGGTACCTTAGAACTAAAGGGGGCTAACCCTAACTGCCCTAACAGTTATTAGTCACAAATGACACCCGCCGGGTGATCAGGGGGTTAAACCTTTATTAGGTAATAAATGGCGGGTGCCCTGAAACTATAAAAAAATAACTAACCAACCAGCGTCACCTGTAACAGTTATATGGTGATCACTGGTGAAAGGGTTAACTAGGGGGCAATCAGGGGGCTTTATGCGGTAGTATATGGGGGTCCCTGGCGCTATAAAAAGCTGCGGCGAACCTAAATACCTACCTGCCTAACTAGCGTCACCTGGGACACTAATACGGCGATCAGAAAAATGATCGCTTATTAGGCTGGGTTCACACTGGAGCGATGCGGAAACGCCGCGAATCCGCGGCGGGTTCCCGCATCGCATGCCTCCCGGCGGCAGTTCACACTGCCCTATGCGAACTGCTGGGAGTGTCAGTGAAATGTTACTGACACCCCCAGATCAGTTCGCATATCGCAGTGCGATCTGCAAACTCGGATCGCATGGTGTGAACACCCATGCGATCCGATTCTGCTGCGGGCCAAAAAAAGGGTCCCGTGCGAATTTGCGGCGGGTGCGGCGGGTGTGGCGGGTGCGGCGGGTGCGGCGAATGGCTGAACTCGAATCGCACAGAGATCGGATGTGATTTGCACTGCAGTGCGGTGCGAATCACATTCGTTCTCATAAACCGCTGCAATGTGAACCCAGCCTTAGTGACACTGGCGACGGGGGGTGATCACGGGGTTAAACCTTTATTGGGGGGGTTAGGGGGGTACATTAGAACTAAAGGGGGCTAACTCTAACTGCCCTAACAGTTATTACAGTCACAAATGACACCAATGCAAAAAAAAAAAAAAAAAAAAAAAAAATGACATTGGTGTCACTGTGACTGGGGGGCAGGGGTAATTGGGGGGGTGATCGGGGGGTAAAGGGGGGGTGTGAGTGTGCCTGGCATGTTCTACTGTGTGTGGGATGTGTTGGTGCAACTCACTGATCCGCTCTCCTCCGTGTCGGAACGAAAAATACCGACACGGAGGAGAGAATACATCACTTCCTCTCCTGTGTTTACATTACAGGAGAGGAAGTGATGTCACCGGGGATTTCTATTCGTCGGGAGCGATCGCGAGGGGGTGGCCATGAATGAATGGCCGTCCCCTCGTCCGGGATCGCTCCCGAACGAAAACCGACCGCCGCAGGCACCGGGCGGGGGCCCGATCGGGCCCCCGACCCGCGGGAGGCAAATCACGTACATGTACGTGCTTATGCCTGCCCGTGCCATTCTGCCGACGTACATCGGCGTTAGGCGGTCGGCAAGTGGTTAAGTAAAAAGCTGGATGAGCGGGGTGTTTGGACTGGAGCGTGGAACACCAGGATCCGGCTGCGTAGAGCCGGTAACACGGTGGCGCATGTCCCGGGGAGCGCGTTTTTGGGGCGCGACCGGATCCTGGTGTTCTACCCGGGACAACCCCGGCGTTGCTTCAAATGTGGGTGTCCGACCCATTTAAGTGCGGATTGCACAGTGGTGAGGTGCATCAAATGCAATAAGTTTGGGCATTCAAGCGAGTCATGCGGTTTAATTTGTTGCAATCTGTGCGGCCAGATGGGGCACCCTTTTAGCAGATGTCCCAAAGCCTTCAGGGGTGAAACCACATCTGGTGGCCAGCCCAGGGATACAAGTGCCCCTTCTGGAACTGAGCAGGGCAACATGGGAAGTGAACAAACCACTACTGGGAAGGGGAATGGAACAGAACAGGGCAACAGGGACAGTGAGCAAACCACTGCTGGCGGAAAGGTGAGGGCGTCCTCTAACGCTGCTGTTGTTGCCCAGGCCAAGGTGCCCTCTCGTGTCTCTGATGCGCCTGGTGGGGTGGGTCGGACTGCTGACAGTCCGTTGGTGGCTCCGGTCCATCCCCCGGACGAGAGTGCTCCTGGGGGGAGGGAAGTACCCCGTCGGGATCTAAGTCCAGAAGGGAGGAGGAGGAGTAGAATTTCTAGGAGTGGGTCAGTCAGGCAGAGGCCGGAGCGTGCAAGCTCTTCTCGGAGCAGGAGTCCACTTAGATCTCCCGATCCGGCCCCTCCCTCTGTACGTCGAGGTCTTCCTAGTATAGGTGTCGAATCTTCTAGTTCATCTATGTCAGAAGGTGAGCAGGAGGATGGTAAGGGTAAAGAAACTGGGTCTGGTAAACCTCAGGTAAAGGGTATAGTTAAGGAAGTTTCTGGGGAGGAAAAGAGTTCTGTACATAAGTGTAGCGGTAAGGCTATTGGTAAAAAAAAGAAAAAGAAAAAGGAGCGTGGTGAGTGGGACAAATTTTTTGATGGTATTTTAGATGATCAGGTCCGTGACCTAGTCATGTCCCCTTTGTGTAAGTCAAAACAATGTTGATTTAAGCAATGGTATAGTTTAAGTTATGTATAGAAATTATGTTTGTAAAGTTTTTTCTGTTATAAGTTATGATTGTAATGTTTGGTAGCAGTTCTATACAATAAAAACCTCCACCTATATAGCTAACTATCTTGCTTTTTTTTAATAAAGCTTGCAGTCAGTGGTAGGAGATTGTGTGTGCTGTCTGCGTGCTCTGAACCCAGTATACACCGCTATATCCATCTATATAGCTAGCTGTCTTGCTCGTTTTAAATAGAGCTTGCAGTCAGTGGTAGGAGATTGTGCGTGCTGTCTGCATGCTCTGAACCCAGTATACACTGCTATATCCACCTATATAGCTAACTATCTTGCTTTTTTTTAATAGAGCTTGCAGTTAGTGGTAGGAGATTGTGCGTGCTGTCTGCGTGCTCTGAACCCAGTATACACCGCTATATCCACCTATATAGCTAACTATCTTGCTTTTTTTTAATAGAGCTTGCAGTCAGTGGTAGGAGATTGTGTGTGCTGTCTGCGTGCTCTGAACCCAGTATACACCGCTATATCCACCTATATAGCTAACTATCTTGCTTTTTTTTAATAGAGCTTGCAGTCAGTTGTAGGAGCTTGTGTGTGCTGGCTGCGTGCTCTGATCTCTGAGGACTTCCAGAGTGGTGGAGAAAGAGAGGGAGCTGATGACTTCAGTCAGCCCAGGCCAGGTGCCTGTTTCTCAGCCTAATGAAGGACGTGGAGCCCCTAAGCTCCTGGAGCTCGTCAAGGAGGAGAGGTTGTTTTTGGAGAACCAGCTGGATCTTGCAGATTGGTCTCTGAGACAGCCAGGAGAGGATGTGGAGAAATCTGCAGACAGAAGAAAGAAAGCTAAAAGCTTAATTGTAAAGGCTTCCCGCAGCTACTGCGAGAAAATGAAGGTCCTGGCGGAGCTAAGGAACCGGAGAGACAGATCAGGCGTTGTAAAGAGACAGGAGTATAAGACGGTGATAGACGGATTGAAGAAGCAGTGCAACATATTGGGTGAGCTGTTATCCAACCTGATTGACAGTGCTTCTGGTGAGAAAGACTTTCTATCTAACGTGGACAAAGCGATGAGAATTGCGTGTGACGAGGGGACCCAGGCAGGGAGACGCCGTAGACTGTATCCAGCCCCGAACACAACGCAGGAGGAGGAAATGGCGGGTCCCTCTGTGGAAGCCAGCCATGAAGAAAAGGAAAGTGCGGTGGAAAGAAAGGTGGCCAGTGACAAACCAGAGGGAAAGACTGTGGTGGAAAGAAAGCCAGCGGTGTGTAAAGAAACAGTTTTGGAGAGAGAGAGTGCTGTGAAGGCTGAAAATGTGAAGAGCATTCCTGGTGAAAAGACTGCTAGCCCTGCTAACTCCACTAATCCTGCAGAGGGGTCAGGTAAGCCTAAGGGTTGCCAGCCTATGAATGAGGCTGTGTCCCCAGAGGGCAGGTTAGACCCCGGTGAAGTGGGAAGGAGGCAGCAAAAGGACATTAAAGACAGGAGTGTTGTTAAGAAGATACCAGTGGTGCAGCTTGCTAGGATAGTAAGCAAAGGAAAAATGGACTTACCTGTACAGTCCCCAGTGATCCCAGCCGGTGGTTGCAAGCAGGGCACGCCGTCAGTTGCGTTGTCGGCTGCCACTGCTGCAAGCCGGTCTCAGGGTAAGGGGACTAGGGTATATGAGAGTCAAGCCAGCTTGGCTGCCGCTGTGGGCAGCGGTGCAGTGTCGGCCGGCGGCATGGCATCTGACAGTTCGGGAATGGCGGCCGTGAATAAGAGAACGCCGTCTTCCCGCGGGAGGAGGGGTGGTGCTACTGACCGCTAGGCCAATAGTAGCGCGGGAAGGGGTGATGACGCACTTCCGGTGCGCGAGCTGGTTCATGGCGAGAATAGCCCGCGGCCAGAAGTGACGGTGGCGGGTCCGGAAGTTGACCCCGAGGGTCGTTTTCAAAGGACTTCCGGTCTGCTTTCTGGTCAAGAGAGTGTAAACAGTAACAGTAACAGTAATGTTGAAATGTCTAATTGTATAGTGCCAGAACAAGCTACGGCCTGGGGTGACTGCCCAATGGGCGAGCTTGATGGTGAGAACCCTGCAATGACGTTCATTCGCGGCTTGGAGGGTTCTCAATCAGGGCCGAGCCAAGTGTCGGTGGATTCCTGCGGGGCCCATATGGAGGTGGAGTGGCAGGAAGCCTGGGAGGCTTTGCTTTATAGCTCTGAGGATGAGACCTATCCTAAAGTTCAGGCTGGGGTAAACGATGTGGGGAGTGTGACTTCCCATGCCGTGAGTGGGGGGGCTGCTTCTCATGTTGTACCCCCAGTGTCTGTGGCAGAGGCTCCTCCTCCGGGACCCGTACTAAGGGGGACACCGGAGGTAAAGTTGCTGACGGCACTTGGTGAAAGGCGTTCCTACGCCAATGTGGCTGGGTCCAGTGTGCCTCTGGACCACCTGTACCACCAGTTTGGGGCCAGTAACTTTCGGGTACCCCCGGCTGGTCAGACCCCTGGGGCCAGTACTTGGTCTAGGGGGACAGGTGGTCCGGAGCGCAAGCGTAGGAATGTGGTCCAGCTGAGATGGGAGGGTGAAGGTCAGTGCCCCACGAGGGGCCAAGTGGTTGACATGGTCCTGGCGTTGGGGTTCAGGGTGGCTGAGCTATTTGCTGTGATCCACCCAGCTGGCACCCCTGACTTTGATGTCAGTTTCACCAACGCTGTGACTATGGAGCGTTTTATAACCGCTTTTGGGTTGGTTAAAGGGGCTGATCCCTGGAAAGGGTTCCGCCTGATTCCTTTGAGTAGGCAGGAGGAGATTAAAAACCTGACGGTGTTAGTAAGGAACGAGAGCCTGCCCCCGGAGGACATAGCAACTTGGCTGGGGAGACACGGCCAGTTGCAGTGTCCTCTAAATAAATGCTTAGACGAGCGTGGGGTATGGACTGGAGCATGGAACACCAGGATTCGTTTGAGAAGATCTGGCAACACGGTTGCACATGTCCCAGGAAGTGCTTTCCTGGGACGAGATAGAATCCTGGTGTTCTACCCAGGCCAGCCCCGTAGGTGTTTCAGGTGTGGGTGTCCAACCCACATGAGTGCAGATTGCACAGTTGTGCGCTGCACTAAGTGCAATAAGTTTGGACACTCAGGTGACACGTGTGGGTTGATCTGCTGCAACCTTTGCGGTCAAATGGGGCATCCCTTTAGCAGATGCCCCAGAGCCTACAGGGGTGAAGCTGCAGCAGGTGGTGGGCCAGGAGGGGATAGTGCACCTCCTCCTGCTGGGCAGAGTTCTGGAGGGGAAAGGCAGGGAAGCGCTCCTACGGCGGAGCCACAGGGTGCACCTCGAACCCAAAAGGCAAGTAGGGTCCCTCAAAGAGAAAAGGGGGTACGGCCTGCAGATGTTGCCCAGGCCCCTGTCACTGAAGTTCAGGTGCCCGGTCCAGATATTGGTCAGGTGGAGGTAGTTGGGCCTCCCTTTTTGGATAAGGGGGGGGCACAGGGTTCTGTTTCCCAGGTTACTGCTCCCACTCCCCTTCCTCGGAGATGTAGGCCGGGCAGACGTCTGGTCACTGTCTCCTCATCCGATTCTTCGGCTGGGGATGACAGGTCTGGGGAGGAGGAGATGGAAGTCTCGGTTAAGGGGGCTCAGAAACGCCCAAAAGAAGTATCGGATGAGGAAGGTGAAGTGGCTTGGGTCACGATTAGGAAAAAGCAGGGGAAGAAGAAGAAAAAAAGGGCCCCGTTACCTGAGGTGGATCCTGGGCCACCAGAAGGGCCTAGCAGTAGGGGTGATGCTCTACTTATAAATTTTTCTTCTGGGGAGGAGGAGGGGGAAGATGACATGTAAGTTGTTTTTTCCCTTTTGTTTGTATAGTTTATTATCTGTTAAATTGCAAAGTGTATGTTAACTGATATTTGATTTGTAATGAAAAATTTGTATGTTCGGTAGCAGATAACCATTAAAAAAAATATCCACCTATATAGCTAACTATCTTGCTTTTTTTTAATAGAGCTTGCAGTCAGTGGTAGGAGATTGTGTGTGCTGTCTGCGTGCTCTGAACCCAGTATACACCGCTATATCCATCTATATAGCTAACTATCTTGCTCTTTTTAAATAGAGCTTGCAGTCAGTTGTAGGAGATTGTGCGTGCTGTCTGCGTGCTCTGAACCCAGCACACAGGAGAGGCTTCCGAGGAGAGCAGACGTGTGTGGTAGAGCTCTGTGGAGAACCGTAGCTGTCTTGGACATCCAGCCTTATGGCGTCGGCCAGCCCAGGCTCGGGGCCCTCTTCCCGGCCTGGGGCTACAGCTCATCCCCCTGGTGGAAAGGAAGGCCTCTCCAGGGAGGAACGATTGTTTTTATCCACCCAAGTGGAGTTAAGCGACTGGACCCGGGCACAGCCGGGTGAAGACGGCTTGAAGCTGCAGAGGCGCAGGGTCAGGGTGAAAACCCTGATCCAGAAGGCAGTAGAGGTATACGGCAAGAAGATGGAAAGGCTGACGGCTCTCAGGAACTCCAGAGACCGTTCAGGAAGCAGGAAGAGAGCAGAGTACAGAGATACCATAGAAGAGCTTAAATCTGAATGCAGAGACCTCTGGCAGCTCCTGGGCGGTCTCTGTGAGAAAGGAGTAGGAGAGAGAGGATTCCTGCTTGAAATAAAACGGGAACTCCTGAGAATGAGCCAGGAGGGCTCCCATGCAGGAAGGAGGGGAACACGGAAGAGCTTACCCGAGCCGGCTGTGGAAGACCCTTTGGCAAGTGTGGAGGAAGAGAGAAGCCAGCATCCCGGTACAGACATCAGTGAGGACGGTGCCCCCCTTGGAGCAGTAAGCACGGAGGGTCCCCGGGTCCATGTAAGTCCGCCTGCCCAGTCCGTGATTGGGCCAAGGGTTGACCCGGGTAGGGTACCCGGTGAAGTGTTGGGAGGCTCCAGGGGAGAGGGAAGAGCGGGAAGTGTGGAGTGCCAAGGGAAAAAACTGGTAGTAGTCCTCACCCGGAGCCATCTGGAAGGGCCGGTACAACCTGTTGTCAGCAAGTCCGCGGCTGATGGTGCAGCACAGGCCCCCCCAGTGATCCAGGGTGATCCGTCGGTCCCCCATGCGGTGCGAGGGATGGCGGCCCCCGCCGCGGCCGCACGTGGTAAGGGGTTGGAGTCTGTGGCGCCAATGGCGTCTGTGGCGTCTGTGAAGACATATGTGGAAAGGAGATCTTCTTCTGCTGCGGACACCATGGCGGGACATGTCACGGGAAAATCCGCGTCATTTCCGGCGCAGGGGGCCGCGACCGGAAGTGGCTCCCGCGGACCGGAAGTGACTGCCGCGACCGGAAGTGGCTCCCGCGGACCGGAAGTGACTGCCGCGACCGGAAGTGGCTCCCGCGAACCGGAAGTGACTGACAATGCGTCCCCGGAAGTGCATGAAATGTCCGAAAAGACTGTGGAGTCACCACATGATACTGCCCACGGCCTCTCGGTCGAGGCGGAAGGAATGGACGAGGATTTGGGAGACCCACTGGGTACTATCTCGGAGGGGCAGGGGGAATCCCCTGGTGTGGATCTCCCGGCCAGGCAGGGGAGCTGGGGTGAATCCCCTATGGGAGAGTTGGGAGCGGAATGCTCCGCACTGAAATTTATAAGGGAGCTAGAGGGATCCCAACGGGAGGAGGTGATGGAAGTCGCCTCCCCCCAGGGTCCTGCAGTAGAGGTGGCTAGTGCCCCGCCCCCCATGGTAAGGGTGAGGAGGAAAGTAAGGGTCACAGGTGGGCCAGAGGGTGGGAAAACAGCATCAGCTCAGCCTGGGCCTTCTGGCCTGGTTCACGGGGAGCCTGACCCTTCCCCCGCAGGCCCCAATACCATCTTGGGCACGCAAGCCGAGGCTAACCTCCTGAGTGCCCTGAAAACTGGGCGTTCGTCTGTGCCCCTAAGGCCCCTGTACGGCCAGTTTGGTGCCCAGAACTTCAGGGCCCCCCCGAGGAGCAGTTCCAAGGGGCGAATGCCTGGTCCAGGGGTACAGGGGGTCCCGAAAGGCGCAGACGCAACTTGGTGCAGCTCAGGTGGGAGGGAGCGACCGCTTGTCCCAGCAGGGGTCAAGTGATTGATTACCTGTTGGAGCTTCGGTTTAAGGTTTCGGACCTGTTCGCAGTGATACATCCTGCGAACTCGAAAGAGTTCGATATTAGCTTCGTCTCCGTGGTCTCCATGGAGCTTTTCCTGACCCTCTACGAGATTGTCGGGAGGTCTGAACCATGGAAAAGTTTCCGGGTAGTGCCTCTCTCGAGGCAGGAGGAAATTAAAAACATCACTGTGCTGGTCAGGAACGAGTCTCTCCCGCCTGAGGACATCGCCACCTGGCTGGCGCGGTACGGACAGCTCCAGTCAGGGCTGAGGAAGAGCCTTGACGAGCGCGGGGTCTGGACGGGTGCGTGGCAGGTCAGGATCCGGCTCAAGCGCCAGGGCAACACCGTGGCGCACGTTCCTGGTAGCGCGTTTATCGGGCGAGACCGGATCCTGGTCTTCTACCCCGGCCAGCCCCGTAGGTGTTTCAAGTGCGGCAGTCCTGCACACCTCAGTGCAGACTGCACAATGCCTCGGTGCGTGAGATGTAATGGCTTCGGCCATTCATCTGATGGTTGCAGACTGATAGTCTGCAACCTCTGCGGGGAAATGGGGCACCCCTTCAGCCGTTGCCCCAAGGCTTTCCGGGGGCATCAGGCGGGCGGGCTGCCCCAGGCCCAGGGGGTGATGGTGACCCTAGACAAAGTGGAGCCCCCAATCCCCCAGAGCCACAGAGGGAGGATCCCCCCCTCCCTCAAAGGGTTAGGCCCCCCAGGCGTGAGCAGGGGGCGGGTAGGGTGGTTGAAGACCCAATAGGTGGTTGCCCAGTAGACCCCCCGGCCCAGCCTGGGTCAAGGAGGGATGGAGTAGTGACAGGTAGACCGGCTGATAAGCCGGTAAAAGCCAATAAATCATCCATTAAAAAGCCTCAGACCCCCCCCCTCCCCCCCCTTCCCATCCTCCCCCAGCTCCCCGTGCTCCCGGCTCCTCCCCTCCTCCCTCCCCTGCCCCCCCCCGGCCCATCCCTCCCCCTCGTACTAAGCTTCCTCCCCCCCTTTCCCATCCCCCATCCCCTGTGTCCTTGGATACAACCCCCCAAGCCTAGGCCTGGCTGTTAACCCCATGCCCCCCTCAGATTCTTCTGGGGTGGGTGCCAAATGTCAAGCTTACCTGGCAGCAGAAAATCCTTCAGAGACCCCTATGGACACTACTGGTCCTGGGAAAGGGGCAAATAAACGGCCCAAGGACCTATCAAGTGGTAGATCGGACGGAGAGAGTGGGAGGGAGCCCCCACATATTGAGTGGGAAAAGAAGAAAACAAAGAAAAAGAAGAGAAGGAGCCCGGGGAAGGAGGGCGGCGGGGGTCCTCAGCCTGAAACCAGTTCGGGGGCGGGGGGGGATCCCTCGCTTGCCCTCTGGAACCGGTTTGGGGTCCTCTCCTCGGACTCCGAGGTGGATTAATGTTGTAAGTTTAAAGAGAGGAACGTAGACTTTTTTCACTAAGGATGACGGCGCCCTCTCCAATACGCCTTGCGACCATTAATGTCGCAAGTGTGCGTTCTGCGGCGGCTAGGTTTGCAGCCTTTGATTTTCTCGGCCGGGTTGAAGCCGACATTTTGTTTTTGCAAGAGACCTGGCTGGCATCTGTGGCAGAGATGCATCTAGCAAAGAGGGAGTGGAGACATGGGCCCTCCCTCTGGTCTCTTGCGGCTGAGCCCTGCAGTGGAGTTGCGGTCCTTTTTAAGACTGGTTCGGTGGCTTGTCGACGAGTGATCGAATTAGAAATGGGTAGATGTTTGATTGTGGATGCAGTCGTGAGGGGGGAATTCCTCCGCCTCATAAATTTCTATGGTCCTCAGTCCCAGAGGGGGAGGAAGGACCTTCTCACGCTGCTGAAACCATACCTGTTTACATCCCAGCAGGTGGTCTTTGGTGGTGACTTTAACATGGTCACCAGGTCAAAGGACCGGGCAGGCACCTCAGGCCCTCTGGGATATGATAGTATCTTTTTGAATAGAATAGTGAGGGAAGCTGGGTTGGTGGATGTGCACGTTCGCCACTTCCCCAACCTCACTGGTTTCACATACTCCAGAGGTAGCAGTAAGAGTAGAATAGACAGGTTTTTTTTGAAGGGGGACTCGTCCTTTGCGGCTCCTGTGCTGCATGCGGTCGAGTTCTCTGACCACTGTATGGTATCGGTCACTCTGAATGTGGTGGACACCCCTCAGAAAGGTAGGGGTCTGTGGCGACTAAATGGGTCGCTACTTGAGGACCCTGAAATTAGGTCGGCCTATGAAGACTTCTTTAAGGAACAAGCCTCGCTCCTTGAGAGCGGCTGCTCCCGCCAGGAATGGTGGGAAGTAGTGAAGAAGAGGTCGGAGGGCTTCTTCCGGGAAGTCTCAGGCCGCCGGGCAGCATCCCGGTACCAGGCCTACCAAAGGTTGCGCAGGCGACTGGATCGCTTGGTTTCCGATGGTGGCCCTCAGGACCAGATCTCAGATCTGAAGCGTCAGATGAAGGAGTGTCAGTATGACCGTCTCGCCTCCCTGAAGCTGGAGAGGGATTACGGGAAGTTTACCAACCCGGATCCCTACAAAAGCTGCGGGGACGCGGTGAGTGGGAAGGTCATACACGGACTGAAAGATCCCTCGGGTTCCCTGGTGAGGTCCAAACCAGGCATCTTGGGGATCGTCAGAGCCCATTTTTCAGACATCCTTCGGAAGAAGCCGTTGGATCTGAGAAAGGCCAAACAGTTCCTTGACGAGACTCCGCTTGAAGTGGGGTCTGACTCTCGGGACTCTTTGGCAGAAGAGATCTCTGTGGCTGAGATAGAACAGGCCATAGACTCTTTGTCACCAAAGAAGTCGCCGGGGCCCGATGGGTTCACGGCAGAATTCTACAAAACCTTTAAGAGCCTCTTGGCTCCTCGTCTGAAGGAGGTTTTTAACGAGTGTTTGGCATCCGGCCTGCTCCCTCCTTCGATGAGAAGGTCAGCCTTGATCCTTCTGTCCAAAGGGAAGGATCCGTCTGTGGTAGAGAATTGGCGTCCCATTGCCCTTCTCTCTACAGATAGAAAGATTCTGGCAAAAGTATTGTTTGTGCGTATGTCTGCTGTCGCAGACAAGCTACTGTCAGTCTCCCAGCACTGCACAGTTCCCGGCCGCAGCACCTTTAGTGCTGTCCTTAACGTCCAGGAGGCTGTGGAAAGGTGCAGGGCGACGGGTGAAGGGCGGTACCTGCTGGCACTAGATCAGGCGAAAGCTTTTGATCGGGTGAACCACGAGTACCTCTGGCTTCTTCTGGAAAGATACGGCCTGCCTGATCAATTCATTGATTGGCTTAAGATCTTGTACAGGGGGGCTGAGAGCTTCCCTCTGGTCAATGGTTGGGTGGGTCCTACCTTCCCGGTGGACTCTGGTGTTAGGCAGGGTTGTCCGTTGAGTCCCCTTCTCTACGTCTTTGCGGTCGACCCTTTCGTAAGGAGGCTAGACTGCGAGTGTTTGAGGGGGGTCCTGACGGAGCCCGGCAGTGGCCCAGATAAGGCGGTGAGGGTAGTGGCCTACGCGGACGACGTCTCGGTGGTGGTGGCTAGCCGAGAGGAGGCCCAGTTTGTGGAAACACAGATTGGGGGCTACTCCGAGGCGTCCGGTTCGTTGGTCAACTGGGATAAGAGCGAAGCTCTCTGGCTGGGTAGGGAGGGTGAGCAGTTCACCCTCCCGGACGTTTTTCCCACGCCCCGGCCAGAAGTTCGAATTCTTGGCATTTATTTCGGCCCGGGTGATTATCCCAAGCAAAACTGGGAGCGCAGGCTGGTAAGTGCCACCCAGAAAGTTAACGCCTGGAAAGGCTGGAAGCTGACGTTGAGGGAAAGGGTGAGCTTGGTTAAAACCTATCTGCTTCCCGAGTTTCTCTATGTCAGCTACGCTTGTCTTTTGCCAAAGTCTCTCTATGCACGGGTCTGTGGTCTGTTCTTCCTGCTCCTGTGGGGAAACAGACTGAACCTGGTGAAAAGAGAAGTCACGTACCGACGGAGAGAGCAGGGTGGGTTGGACATGGTGAACCCCACGGTCTTTTTCACCGTGGTGTTTATAAAGTTCAACCTACAATCCATCTTTGTGGACGAACCCTCTCTGTGGGAACGTTCGTGTAAGGATTGGTTTCTGGCTTTCCTGAGTAGGTGGGAGGAGGGAGGTCGTCCTGGAGACCTTCGGAGGTCCCATGGATACCTCCCTGCCTATGTTCCAACCGCCCTAAAGGTACTGAGGCGTTGGAGGCTGACGGCCTTGGAGGTGGGCTCCCTGGGGCGGCGTGAGCTGCACCAGAGGGTCATGGCCTCGGATGTCCTGAAGCCTCTAGCCTTAAGGGACTGTCCGGACAGGGTTCTCAAGGAGGGGCTAGCTCTCCTGAATTCCAAGAGAATTCCTGCCAAGTTCTGGGATCTCGCATGGAGGGCGTTCCACGGACGCCTCTATGTGAGATCGAACTTGAAGTACCGGAACCTAGAGGACAGAGGCTGTCCTCGCTCTGAGTGTGGAGGGGCGCTGGAGACTATGGACCACTTTTTGGTCGAGTGCCCTTTCAACTCAGAGGTTCTGGGGGAGGTGGGAGATGCCATCGGCTATCCCCGTCCCCAGGCCCTTACCTACTCTGAGAGGGTGTACGGCAACTTTGGAGCCCGAAGGGGTTTTGATTTGTCATCACTTTACCTAGTTAACCAGTTGCCGACCGCCGCACGCCGATGTACGTCGGTAGAATGGCACGGGCAGGCATAAGGACTTACATGTACGTCCCTTGCCTCCCGCGGGTCGGGGGCCCGATCGGGCCCCCGCCCGGTGCCTGCGGCGGTCGGTTTTCGTCCGGGAGCGATCCGGGACGAGGGGGCGGCCATTCATTCATGGCCACCCCCTCGCGATCGCTCCCGACGAATAGAAATCCCCGGTGACATCACTTCCTCTCCTGTAATGTAAACACAGGAGAGGAAGTGATGTATTCTCTCCTCCGTGTCGGTATTTTTCGTTCCGACACGGAGGAGAGCGGATCGGTGAGTTGCACCAACACTCTACACACACAGTAGAACATGCCAGGCACACTCACACCCCCCCTTTACCCCCCGATCACCCCCCCAATTACCCCTGCCCCCCAGTCACAGTGACACCAATGTCATTTTTTTTTTGCATTGGTGTCATTTGTGACTGTAATAACTGTTAGGGCAGTTAGAGTTAGCCCCCTTTAGTTCTAATGTACCCCCCTAACCCCCCCAATAAAGGTTTAACCCCGTGATCACCCCCCGTCGCCAGTGTCACTAAGGCTGGGTTCACATTGCAGCGGTTTATGAGAACGAATGTGATTCGCACCGCACTGCAGTGCAAATCACATCCGATCTCTGTGCGATTCGAGTTCAGCCATTCGCCGCACCCGCCGCACCCGCCACACCCGCCGCACCCGCCGCAAATTCACACGGGACCCTTTTTTTGGCCCGCAGCAGAATCGGATCGCATGGGTGTTCACACCATGCGATCCGAGTTTGCAGATCGCACTGCGATATGCGAACTGATCTGGGGGTGTCAGTAACATTTCACTGACACTCCCAGCAGTTCGCATAGGGCAGTGTGAACTGCCGCCGGGAGGCATGCGATGCGGGAACCCGCCGCGGATTCGCGGCGTTTCCGCATCGCTCCAGTGTGAACCCAGCCTAATAAGCGATCATTTTTCTGATCGCCGTATTAGTGTCACAGGTGACGCTAGTTAGGCAGGTAGGTATTTAGGTTCGCCGCAGCTTTTTATAGCGCCAGGGACCCCCATATACTACCGCATAAAGCCCCCTGATTGCCCCCTAGTTAACCCTTTCACCAGTGATCACCATATAACTGTTACAGGTGACGCTGGTTGGTTAGTTATTTTTTTATAGTTTCAGGGCACCCGCCATTTATTACCTAATAAAGGTTTAACCCCCTGATCACCCGGCGGGTGTCATTTGTGACTAATAACTGTTAGGGCAGTTAGGGTTAGCCCCCTTTAGTTCTAAGGTACCCCCCTAACCCCCCCAATAAAGGTTTAACCCCGTGATCACCCCCCGTCGCCAGTGTCACTAAGGCTGGGTTCACATTGCAGCGGTTTATGAGAACGGATGTGATTCGCACCGCACTGCAGTGCAAATCACATCCGATCTCTGTGCGATTCGAGTTCAGCCATTCGCCGCACCCGCCGCAAATTCGCACGGGACCCTTTTTTTGGCCCGCAGCAGAATCGGATCGCATGGGTGTTCACACCATGCGATCCGAGTTTGCAGATCGCACTGCGATATGCGAACTGATCTGGGGGTGTCAGTAACATTTCACTGACACTCCCAGCAGTTCGCATAGGGCAGTGTGAACTGCCGCCGGGAGGCATGCGATGCGGGAACCCGCCGCGCATTCGTGGCGTTCCCGCATCGCTCCAGTGTGAACCCAGCCTAATAAGCGATCGTTTTTCTGATCGCTGTATTAGTGTCACAGGTGACGCTAGTTAGGCAGGTAGGTATTTAGGTTCGCTGCAGCTTTTTATAGCGCCAGGGACCCCCATATACTACCGCATAAAGCCCCCTAATTGCCCCCTAGTTAACCCTTTCACCAGTGATCACCATATAACTGTTACAGGTGACGCTGGTTGGTTAGTTATTTTTTTATAGTTTCAGGGCACCCGCCATTTATTACCTAGTCTCACTAGTGTACCCCTAAATTTAGGGGTGTCTACTTTCCAAAATGGGGTCATTTGGGGGGGGGTTTGTGCCATCTTGGCATTTTATGGCCTTCAAAACTGTAACGCCCTTAGAAAGCCTGAAGGCGGTGCTTGGTTTCGGGGCCCCGTACGCGGCTAGGCTCCCAAAAAGTCCCACATATGTGGTATCCCCATACTCAGGAGAAGCAGCAGAATTTATTTTGGGGTGTCATTTCACATATGCCCATGGCATGCGTGAGCAATATATCATTTAGTGACAACTTTGTGAAAAAAAAAAAAAAAAAGTTTGTAATTTCCCCGCAACTTGTGGCAAAATATAAAATATTCCATGAACTCAACATGCCTCTCAGCAAATAGCTTGGGGTGTCTACTTTCTAAAATGGGGTCATTTGTGGGGGTTTTGTGCCATCTTGGCATTTTATGGCCTTCAAAACTGTAATAGGTAGTGAGAAGTGAACTCAAAAATTTACGCCCTTAGAAAGCCTGAAGGCGGTGCTTGGTTTTCGGGGCCCCGTACGCGGCTAGGCTCCCAAAAAGTCCCACATATGTGGTATCCCCGTACTCAGGAGAAGCAGCAGAATTTATTTTGGGGTGTCATTTCACATACGCCCATAGCATGTGTGAGCAATATATCATTTAGTGACAACTTTGTGTAAAAAAAAAAATATATATTTTTTTTGTCATTATTCAATCGCTTGAGGCAAAAAAATAAAATATTCAATGGGCTCAACATGCCTCTTATCAATTTCCTTAGGGGGTCTACTTTCCAAAATGGGGTCATTTGGGGGGGTTTTGTACTGCCCTGCCATTTTAGCACCTCAAGAAATGAGATAGGCAGTCGTAAACTAAAAGCTGCGTAAATTCCAGAAAACGTACCTTAGTTTGTAGATGTGACAACTTTTGCGCAAACCAATAAATATACAATTATTGACTTTTTTTTTACCAAAGACATGTGGCTGAATACATTTTGGCCTAAATGTATGACTAAAATTGAGTTTATTGGATTTTTCTAATAACAAAAAGTAGAAAATATCATTTTGTTTCAAAATTTGCGGTCTTTTTACGTTTATATCGCAAAAAATAAAAATCGCAGAGGCAATCAAATACCATCAAAAGAAAGCTCTATTTGTGGGAAGAAAAGGACGCAAATTTTGTTTGGGTACAACATTGCATGACCGCGCAATTACCAGTTAAAGCAGCGCAGTGCCAAAGTGTAAAAAGACCTCTGGTCATTTACCAGCAAAATGGTCCGGTCTGAAAGTGGTTAATGTAGTCTGTCTCTATTACACCTGGCACGCTCGGTGTTTGATTTCCACTAGGGGTAAGTACCTGCCCATGCATGAGGTGGTGGGTGATATCCTTCGGGAATTGGAAAAGGTGAGGTATCTTGAGGGGGAAAGAATGGGGAGAGAGAGGTGTGCCAAGTTGTGTAGGGGGTTCTCTTTCCGGCCGCCTTGATGACCCCCCCCTTCCTTTTCCTTGGTGGTGGGTCTTTCTATCCTATCACTCCCTGTTTAGCTTTTTGGTAACCTTCTTTTAAAAATATGGTAAGCATTGAGAGTTTCGCTACGTTCCTGCCTTTATCATAATATAATGTAAATAATTGTGTGGTATATGTAGATATAGAGTGTAGTTTTAAGTTGTCAATAGTTTAGGTGACTGTACTTCCCGCTTTGCGGGTAAGTTAAGATGGTCTTTGTTGGCCTGTTTGGGCCTATATAGCCCTGTCTAATTTGTTGCTCAAGTAAGAGCTTATTTTATTTGTCACCTTTTCTCAAAGTCTGAGTCAAATTTATGTTATAAGTTGATGTATTGGTAGCAGTTTACAAATAAAAAAAAATATCCACCTATATAGCTAACTATCTTGCTCTTTTTAAATAGAGCTTGCAGTCAGTTGTAGGAGATTGTGCGTGCTGTCTGCGTGCTCTGAACCCAGTATACACCGCTATATCCATCTATATAGCTAGCTATCTTGCTCGTTTTAAATAGAGCTTGCAGTCAGTTGTAGGAGATTGTGCGTGCTGTCTGCATGCCCTGAACCCAGTATACACTGCTATATCCATCTATATAGCTAGCTATCTTGCTCTTTTTAAATAGAGCTTGCAGTCAGTTGTAGGAGATTTTGCGTGCTGTCTGCGTGCTCTGAACCCAGTATACACCGCTATATCCATCTATATAGCTAGCTATCTTGCTCGTTTTAAATAGAGCTTGCAGTCAGTTGTAGGAGATTGTGCGTGCTGTCTGCATGCCCTGAACCCAGTATACACTGCTATATCCATCTATATAGCTAACTATCTTGCTCTTTTTAAATAGAGCTTGCAGTCAGTTGTAGAAGATTGTGCATGCTGTCTGCGTGCTCTGAACCCAGTATACACCGTTATATCCACCTACATAGCTCTTCTCTTATTGAGCCATCTGCCATCTGCAGGAGTTAGTGGATGTTGTGTGTGCCTCCAGCACAATATAAACTACCCAATTGCTGGTTTTCCCAACTCCCTTCAGGCCATTACCATGTCTGGAAGGCCAGCAAGGAGAGACAGACAGGCGCGAGCCGATAAAAGAGGGCAAGCAGGCTCTGTGTCTAGAGACAACAGTGCTGGTCGTGGACACGGTGCATCGTCATCATCAGCACGTGGCCATGGGACACGCTTGTCCTTCTTTTCGGCAGCTGGACATGTTGAGCCGCAACATGCCAACGACTTGGTAGAGTGGATGACCAAGCCCTCTTCATCCTCCTCATCCTCTCTCACCCAGGCTCAGGGTACTAGCAAAGCAGCTGCCAACGCATCTTCTTCCCTCCTCTCAATGTCATCATCAGTGACTCCTTCCCTAGACCCACCACGTCCTCCTGAGGAGTCTCCTGAACTCTTTGAACACAGTGTTGGGTACATGCTCCAGGAGGATGCCCAGTGTTTTGTAGGCTCTGATGATGATATTCAGCTAGAGGAAGGCAGTAGCGTGAATGCAGAGAGAGGGGATGCTCAAGAAGGACAGCAATCTGGCAGTCATGTTCCACAAGCTGTAGCATACTGCCAGGTTTGCTCCAGCGATGAAGAGGGAGGGGATGAGGAGGGCACTGACTCCACGTGGGTGCCTGGTAGGAGAGAGGAGGAGGAGGAGGAGGCACATGTCCAACGAGGCAGGATGCCCTCCGGGGGCCAGCTTAGGGGCAGCACACCGACTGAATCACACCGCAGAGCTCCGCCTGTGCAGGGCGCTGCCTCTGCGCGTTATTCTAAAAGTTCTTTGGTGTGGGCCTTTTTTGAGATGAGTGCATCAGATCGCACCACTGCTATTTGCAACATATGTCTCAAGCGTATCTCGCGTGGCCAAAACATCAGCCGCTTGGGCACCACATGCTTGAGCAGACATATGTTGACCTGCCATGCAGCTCGTTGGCAAGCGTAACTCAAAGACCCACACCAAAGAACAAAGCGGACCTCTCCTTGCTCCTCATCAACTGGGATCTCCAACCCCACTAGACCTTCAGTCCTCTCTGAAACCTGCTCTGAGAGGAATGAAGGTGTAGAATTAGGTGTGTCACAGCCAAGTGCTTACGGGCACTCTGCTAGCAGTACACCCACGTCCAATTATAGCAGGCAAATCTCCCTGCCCAGCTGCTGGACCGGCGAAAGAAGTTCAATCCCAGCCATCCACATGCCCAGCGGTTGAATGCTAGCTTGGCTAAATTGCTAGCACTTCAACTGCTGCCTTTTCAGTTGGTAGAGTTGGCCCCCTTCCGTGAGTTTGTACAATGTGCGGTTCCTCAGTGGCAGGTCCCCAAACGCCACTTTTTCTCACGGAAGGCTATTCCGGCTCTCTACCGGCATGTGGAAGGCAATGTCCTTGCCTCGCTGGACAGGGCGGTCAGCGGTAAGGTGCATATTACCGCTGACTCATGGTCCAGCAGGCATGGACAGGGACGTTACCTGTCTTTCACGGCCCATTGGGTCACTCTTCTGGCAGCTGGGAAGGATGCAGGACAAGGTGCAGTAGTGTTGGAGGTTGTTCCGCCACCACGCCTCCAAAATGCTACTATTGGTTGTGACACACCTCTCTCCTCCACCCCCTCCTCTTCTTCTTCCTCCATGGCCTCTTCCAGTGCTCTGTCCTCAGAACCAGCGGTGCTCCGTAGGCGTTCCAGGGGCTACGCAAGTACGCAGGCAAAACGATGCCATGCCGTGCTTGCGCTGGTTTGTTTGGGGGACAGGAGCCACACTGGGGCGGATGTTTTGTCAGTTCTGCAGGGGCAGGCCAAGAGGTGGTTGACGCCACGCCAGCTTAAGCCAGGAATGGTGGTTTGCGATAATGGCACCAATCTCCTCTCCGCCCTCTGACAGGGACAACTGACCCATGTGCCCTGTGTGACTCACATCCTTAACCTGGTGGTTCAGCGGTTCTTGGGCAGGTACCCGGGCTTACAGGATGTCCTGAAGCAGGCCAGAAAAGTCTGTGTGCATTTCCGCCGATCATTTAATGCCTGTGCTCGGCTGGCTGAGCTCCAAAAGGAGTTGAACCTGCCCAAGAACCGCCTTATATGTGACATGCCCACCAGGTGGAACTCAACGTTGGCCATGCCGCAGCGGCTGCACACGCAGCAGAGGGCCATCAATGAGTACCTGTGCGACTACGGCACCAGGACAGGGTCAGGGGAGCTCGGTTTTTTCTCACCACGCCAGTGGGGCATGATCAGGGATGCATGCACTGTCTTGTCACCATTTGAGGAGGCCACAAGGATGGTGAGCAGTGACAGTGCATGCATCAGTGACACTGTACCTCTTGTCAACCTCTTGGAGCATACGCTGCGTGGAATAATGGACAGGGCACTTGAGGCAGAACAGAGGCAAGAAGAGGAGGACTTCCTTGCCTCTCAAGGCCCCCTTTATCCAGACAGTGTTCCTGCTGTGCCACCCATCACACAGGAAGAGGATGAGGAGGAGGAGGAGGAGGAGGATGATTGTGTCAGCATGGAGGTGGAGGCTGACACTCAGCATCAGCAGCAGCAGCAGTCTTGTAGGGATGATTTACAGTCCCAAGAAACCCGTGGACTTGTACATGGCTTGGAGGAGGTAGCTGCAGATCATGTTGTCCTTAGTGACCCAGAGGACTCCGGACCGAATGCCTCAGCTAACCTACGCTGCATGGCCTCCCTGATCCTGCAAAGCCTGCGGAAGGATCCTCGTATTCTTCGGATCAAGGAGAGGGACCATTACTGGCTGGCCACTCTCCTTGATCCACGGTACAAGGGTAAGGTTGCCGACCTTATCTTGCGTCGCAGAGGGAGCAGAGGATGAAACATCTCCGGAAGGCCTTGCAGAAAGGTCTGTGCAATGCGTTCCCAGAGACTGGGAAGTTACAAACTCCTGGTCCTGGACAACGTGTTGCTGAGGCATCGGTCAGAAGGAGCGATGGAGAAGGTGGCCATCTGACCGATGCTTTCAGACAATTTTTTTAGTCCGCAGCCCCAAGGTATGATCGGTTCCAGCAACCATCGCCAGCGTCTGATTTACATGGTGCAGGAATACCTAGGGGCAAGGTCAGACTTGGACACCTTTCCCACTGAAAATCCTCTGGCTTACTGGGTCTTGAGGATGGATCACTGGCCAGAGCTTGCACAGTATGCAATTGAGCTACTGGTCTGTTCTGCATCCAGCGTTCTTTCGGAACGCACCTTCAGTGCTGCTGGTGGCTTTGTTACCGATCACAGGGTGCGCCTGTCCACCGAATCAGTTGATCGACTGACCTTCATCAAGATGAATCAGTCTTGGATCACCCACAGCTACCAAGCACCTGAAGCTGATGTAACCGAATAATTTTTTTTGAAATATCACATCCCTTCAAGACTGCCTATGCTGATGCTGAGTGACTGTCCTGTTATGTTGATTGTCTATCCTCTTCCTCCTCCGCTGATATGTTGAAAGAACATTTTTGGTTCTGGGTGATGCCATCAGCCCAATTTTTCTGCCCCTGTTTAACAGGGGCGTTTAATTACAATTTTTGATGCAATGCTTTGCAGCAGGGCTAATTCCTGCACTAAAACTAGAGTATATGGGAGTGGTTGCAGTGTCGTGGCACCAGCACCAGTGCCTAAGGCCCATTTTTTCTGCCCCTGTTTAACAGGGGCATTTAATTACAATTTTTGATGCAATGCTTTGCAGCAAGGCTCATTCCTGCACTACAACTAGAGTATATGGGAGAGGTTGCAGTGTCGTGGCACCAGCACCAGTGCCTAAGGCCCAATTTTTCTGCCCCTGTTTAACAGGGGCATTT
This sequence comes from Lithobates pipiens, assembly GCF_037356315.1. NCBI lineage: Eukaryota > Metazoa > Chordata > Amphibia > Anura > Ranidae > Lithobates > Lithobates pipiens. The sequence continues at coordinate 20,060,888 of NW_027507787.1, forward strand.
AATTACAATTTTTGATGAAATGCTTTGCAGCAGGGCTCATTCCTGCACTACAACTAGAGTATATGGGAGAGGTTGCAGTGTCGTGGCACCAGCACCAGTGCCAGCAGCCCAATTTTTCAGCCCCTGTTTAACAGGGACATGTAATTACAATTCTTGATATAATATTTCACAGGAGGGCCCGTTCCTGTGCCCACCCAGAGTAACTGTGAGGACTTATAGTGTTGTGGCACCAGCACCACAACCACCAAAGGTCAATTTTTCTACCACTGTTCAAAAATGGCATGTAATTACAATTCTTGATATAATCGTTCACAGCAGGGTGCTCCAGCGCCCACCAAGAGTCACTTTGAGGGCTTACATTGTTGTGGCAAAACCAACACCTTGTTCTGCCATTTCTGCAGAGCATATAGGGCAGGCCCCTACTTTCAAACATCCAACTTACAAACATTTACAACTTGCAAACAGAAGGAGACAACAGCAAGTGAGATTAAAAAAGAATCGCATAGTAGTCCATTATGTGTCACTTACCTGACACAGGAGCCAGCGAAGTCACCGCTGTCTCCTGTAGTCCGGCGCATCCATCTTCTCGGTGGGTCTCGCTGCTCCGCCGCTGTCATTAGGCGAAGCCGCAATGACATCACGCCCGCGCATGCGCACGGGAGCCGCCACTCGTGGCATATCGCCGTTGACCGCAGCGTGCCCAGTGCGCCTGCGCACCGCTGTCTACGGCGCCTGCGCACCGCTGTCTACGGCGCATGCGTCGTAGACAGCGGTGCCTGTCTTTCGGCAAATATCTCCAAAACCGTATAGGTTTAAGAGATATTTCTTGGACCTACAGGTAAGCCTTAATCTAGGCTTACCTGTAGGTCAAAGTTGGCTGTAAGGGTTTACAACCACTTTAACTCAATGAATCAGGGATGGAAATACACACTCATCTACTGTTTTTACTTGATGGATTACTGTTGATATGCATCAAGAGCCAACGTAGTTGTTTTTGGCAATACTGGGATAGCTATTTTGTTTTTCATTGATAATTGACCAGCACTTGGGGGTTGACCTTTGTTTACTTCCGGGAGCTGCGATGCGCACTGTGTCACTCCCCCACTTCCTCGTTCCTATGGTTGCGGGACTGGGGGACGTGTACCCACTGCGCATTGACGCCACGCCCCACGCGCTCGCATGGCTGACGCCATTGTGGTCCTGCGTACGGGTGTGCTAATTTGACCATCTGCGTGCCAAACGGAAGGGAGGTCTAGGTGCCTACAAATAGGCGGATGTCCTGCATATGTGTGGTCGCCTCCTCTCTCAGAGCACGGTATTGCGTGACATTGGTGCTGGCTATCGATGGCTGGCAGGCTAGCTTCTCTTCCATCACGCATCCAGGGATTCCCTATCTGTTTCACGGCAGCACTTTCACTTCACCATGTCTACTCATAGTATAGGTAAATCAATCATTGTCTTTTTTGGGGATTGTATTTCTCCTTTGCATCTCACTTCCAAACTTTTTTACACTAGGAGGTTGTCCACAGTGCACCTTATCACATACCTAGTTTCTCTTCTTCTTTTCTTTTACACTCCCCCTTCCTTTAGTCTTTATTATATTACCCATATGCTTACCATATACATATTATACTTTGTTACAGTACACTCCTATGATTTACATTGAATATCACAGCGTTGGAAGGGGGATCCTGTTTGTGCACCTCTCTCATTTTTGTTCCTTGGATGGCTTTATCCTGCTGCCACTTTCATCACTACCTCAGCTCCCGGGTGGATGGTGGTTCATCCCCCGATATATCTTATCAGAATTATTTTTATAATTTACTTGTTTCTATCATTATACCATATATCTACAGGTAAGAGTGTTAGGATCATAGGTGTTGTTCCCTCTCTTCCTGTATTAATTAATTATAAGTTATTATTAATTATTTGTATATAATTCATTCATAGATATTCCCAACCAGCTGCTCCTGATGAGTGGATACAAATCCGCGAAACGCGTTGAGCTTTCATATTTGTTGCCAAATCATAGTATCCATATTCATACCATGGGTTTTATCAAGGTGTTGAGACATTGATTTATTTTTTATTATAATATGTTCATTATGTCTGTGTCTATTTTGGATGTACTGCTGACATCTATTTTACCATGTGATACATTGTTTATTATGCTATACATTTTATTATGAGATATTGTATTAATCATGTTTTATTTACTTTGTATCATATTTATTGATTTAATTAATTACTTATCAATATATTGTTTTACTCATGTTCTACCTACTTTGTACCATACTTACTGATTTAATTAAATACCTATCAAATACTGCTCTATGCCCAGTATTGTCACTACAGAACATTGTATGTACTATAATTAATGTCTTAGCCTACCCGAGTGGTGTATTTCATATAAAGTCCCAATGTCCCTCATGTCCCCTATTTTTCCCCCTTTTCTTTAAACATATTAGGGATGGAGACCTATCTACTGGATTTTCAAGGTCTCACACAAAGTCCCAACATTTTTCTCTTCTTAACTCAATATATAAAAGCTATTTCCTCCCATTTGTAGGTTATATCTACCAAATATATTGCTGTTGTGTAATAGATAGGCTTCAGGTAGGGGCACAGCAACTCCTTATAGGGCATAAACACGTTGGTGGATACTTCTTTATAAAACAAGAAATGGTTATAAGTAGACTATTTTGATTCACTATTCAAATTAAAGGCAATAGTAGATCATCGTGCAAATATTCAGTCAAAAGGTAGATTAGCTTACTTACAGAAAATGGTAAATAGCTTGAGCACAAACGATTTGACTAGAGGTCAAAAACATTCCTAGCATTGTGAAAGAGGTCAACTATTTAAGCAACTATGAAACTATGAAAGGAGATAGTACTGTTTTGGCTTAACACAAGCATACTGTTTGTGTTGACTGTTAAAGATAACACTGTTGCAACAAATTTTACTGTACTAGCTATATGGAATGTTTTGAAAAAATGGGAGAAGAATGGGGTGCTGGTAGCATGTAAAACTGTGTTATTAGAGGTAAGTTTAATATATAAAAATATGCACCAAAAAACCCATCAAGGCTCATCAGGATTTCAATATAAAAAATTAAAGTTTTGTATGCTGAGAAGATAGTGGGCCCTAATTGTTTGTTGTCCATGACTTTATATTCAAAACCTAAAACCAGTAACACTATTTTACATTACTTATCCTTCCATTCTGAGATACTGCAATAGAGCCCATATTTCAAAAGATTCATATCTGGGACTGTTTTTCCAGCTGTAGACAGAGGATCAGGCACTGTAGTTCATTGCCTAGGATGACATTTAAAAAAGCAGAGCAGCCAGTAAATTTTCCTACTTCATGCATTGCTATGATGGGGAAAGGGGTGAGAGACATGTGACTTGCTTACATAATTTCTTTGTGGTCTTCAACAGTCTATTAGTTCTGATTATATCAGGACAGTTGCACATAAGGCTGACTTTAAGCATTACCATCACTAGAAAGTGCACAGTAAGGGTGCACTGACCCTTTAAGCGTTATTTTTGCACTTACCCCACCTATGGTGGGAGGCACTTCACCTGGGTGACGGCTTCTCCTTCCCCTGCTCTTCTCCTCTGCATCACGGGCATCACAGGTGGCTTCTACTTCCTTTGGGGGGTGGGTCTGATGGCTCTAATTGGGACACAAACATGTGTCCCATTTAGCTATTTTGCAAAGAAGAATGAACAAAAATGTCACTCTCTAGATGTGCAAAGCTGGTAGAGACATACCCAAAAAGACTTGCAGCTGTAATTTCAGCGAAAGATGGTTCTACAAATTATTGGCTCAGGGGACTGAACACAAATGCATGCTGCACTTTTAAGATATTTATTTGTAAAAAATGTATCATTTTCCTTTCACTTCACAATTAAGTGCCATTTGTGTTGGTCTATCACATAAAATCGCAATAAAATACATTTAAGTTTTTGGTTGTAACATGACAAAATGTGGAAAATGTCAAGGGATATGAAAACTTTTTCAAGGCACTGTAGATGTGCTTTATCTGTCAATCTGTCAATCTAACCTTAAACCATCAGCAAGTATTCCTCATTTCAGATGTTGAATATGAGGAAGAGAGTGACAGGACCATATAGATAGGGCAGGGCCGTCTTTAATATTGATTGGACCCTGGGCAAAAATTTTCTTGGGCCCCCCCCAAACCCCCCCCCATGCAATTCCACCCTCCAACTGCTCTGAGACATGCAATAAATAGCAGCTAGACTTGAAATCAGTTTACTGTATCAGATCAGGCAGCAATTGAGATTGGTTGCCAGCGGTTACAGCATATCATTACTGCTTACTGACTGGTTGCTGGAGGTTACAGCACACATTATGCTCACTAATTAGTTGCTAGAGGTTACAGCAAATGATTTCTGCTTGTTAATTGGTTGATATAGATTACTGTACAGTAATACTGCTCACTGATTGGTTGCTAGAGGTTATACCACATCTTCTCCTCACTGCAGGGGGCGTGATCTACATATGAATGCCGACTTTATTTACATATCAATACCACCGACCGCAGCTGTTTACTCATAAATGCAGCCATTATTTACATATAAATGCCGGTTATTTACATGTAAACACAGGGTCTGCAGGTGAGTCATCTGTACACAACAACAGGGCAGAGCTGGGCAGCATTAGTACCAGCACATCACACTGAGATATCGTGACAAAAACTTCAAGGGACAAGGGAATTTAAACAGGGATAGTTGGCAAGTATGAGGCAGCTGCTTTGGGCCCCACAACAATGACAGGGCCCAGGGCAGCTGCCCCTTTTGCCCTGCCTTAAAGACGGCCCTGAGTTAGGGGACATCGGACAGGGAGCAGCAACAGGCTATGATATTCCAGTAGCTGAAACGTACTGCCAAGTCAGCCCCAGCAATAAAGAGGGGGTGGAAGATTAAGTGGCAGACAATTCACTGTAAGCTACCAACTGGGAAAGGGAAAGGTTATGAGGGAGAGGCAGAACAACAGCGTGGGGGGATTTTGTTCAAGAGCAATGGGCAGTCTGCAGGAAGCAACTGTCCTAATCCATCTGGCAGCTTATTAGCCATGCTAAAAGTACCACCTGTCTGGGTGCCACACAGTTATAGAAACAAAACTCTGTAGGATTAGTACCTCAATGAGACAAGTCAGCAACAAAACACCCACACTCCTTATTCCTGATTTTTCAGAACCACTCCCCGCCACAATATTCTCCTGCTGCAGCCCCTATTGAAGGGAAGGGAATCTCCCAAAGGGTTTCAGAGGCTTAGGATACACCAAGTCAAGCAGGGTAAAGGGTCACCCCTCCAGTAGACACCAATAGATCCAAGAATATTAACTGCTTCCTGATCACCTCCTGCACATATACTGTGGCAGAAGGGCACATACAGGCAGAATCACTTACCTGTACGTTGCCCTTTAAGAGGTGGTTTGCGGGCGCACACTTGCCCGCCGGGAGCTTTGTGAGCGTGATCGCGGATCCCGCAGACTCAATGTCCATGGATATACCTGCGATCATCTTACGGAGAGGAAGAACGTGGAAATGCTGATGTAAAAAAGCATTTCCCCCTTCTGCCTAGTGACACTGTCCCCTGTAATCGGGAGCGGTGATCAATGTTGTGTCACACACAGCCCCTCCCCCCACAGTTAGAATCACTCCCTAGGACACACTAAAGCGCTACCTAGTGGTTAACCCCTTCACTGCCAGTCACATTTACACAGTAATCAATGCATTTTTAATTGCACTGATCTCTATAGAAATGTGAATGGTCCCAAAATCACGCTCAAAGTGTCCGATCTGTACGCCATAATGTCGCAGTCATGATAGAAATCGCAGATTTTTTTTATCACTGATCAAAAATACCATAAAACTATCCTCTATTTTGTAAACGCTATAACTTTTTCGCAAATCAATCAATAATGGAAAATTCCTATCAAAATACTTACCGTAATTTTCCTTTCCTGATGGACTCCATGGCAGAAACATGTGGGTTAAGTCCCGCCTCCACTACCCCATAGGACACTACTCCCATAAATCTTTGCTCCCTGCCCCTGGCCGTGTTCGGTAACTAGCCTACTCCAGCCATTTGGGAGGGAACTCCTGCTGCCATGGAGTCCATCAGGAAAGGAAAATTACGGTAAGTATTTTGATAGGAATTTTCCATTTTCCTGACAGACTCCATGGCAGCAACGTGTGGGAAATAACTCACCAAACACACCCGGGTGGGCAAAATGCTGAACAAAAGATTTATTTAACACTGTCGGCCGACAGGACTTTCAAACCAAAATCAACAGAGGATAAAGATGCTGGCTCAACACAATAGTGAGACATGAAAGTATGAATTGAAGACCAGGAGGCCGCTCTGCAGATTACATCAGGCGCAACGTGACGCGAAGCCGCCCATGAGGTTGAGAGACTTCTGGTAGAGTGAGCCGTAACCGCTTCAGGAGGAGCCAAGCCCTTCTCTCTATAAGCCCATTGAATTGCCTGGACCACCCAAGCAGCGATGGATCTAACGGAGGCCTTGGCGCCTCTACTTTTCCCATTAAATAGCACGAAGAGGAAGTCAGATTGACGAAAAGAAGCTGTAACATCCAGATATTGTTTTAGAGTAACTCCCAAATCGAGTGGATGTGGATCCTGACTTCCAGCAGAATTGAAGGTAGGAAAAGTGATTTCCTGGTTTTCATGGAAAACAGAGGTAACCTTGGGATTTGTCCCCAACATCGGAATTAGGACTACCCTATCCGGAAAGAAGGTGAGAAAAGGTTCCTTTGCACCTAGAGACTGAATTTCGGAGATTCTCTTCGCCGAAGTTATGGCTACCAGAAAAAAGGTTTTAAGGGTTAATTCTCTGATTGAGAGCGTTTTGTCAAGTTGAGAGAAGAAATCTAGAACCAATGGAAGGTCCCATTTGGGGAATCTAGGCTTCCTTTGTGGCCTAAGCCTGACTGCTCCTTTGAAGAATTGTTGGACCAAGGGATGATTGGCCCATGCGACTCCAGAAAAAGCTGAAATTGCTGAAACCTGAACCCGGAGAGAACTAACCGAAAGGGAGATATCCAATCCTGATTGCAAGAAGCTTAAAACGTCCCGGACTGTCAGGACAAGTGATCTGCAAACTTCGCCCAAATTCTTTCATATACCCGGTTAGTACTACTTCTTCGAGCACTATGAAGAGTGGGAATGACTTCTTCAGGACAGCCTAAAGCCTTCAACCGCCCCCTTTCAAAAACCAAGCCTTTAGGCGCAGGTGATCCGGGCAAGGATGTAATCTCGACCCTTGAGACAGAAGGTCTGGCCTGGATGGTAAAGGAATTGGATCCCTGACACTGAGGAGCATCAGAAGCGGAAACCAGGGTCTGTTGGGCCAATAAGGGATTATGGCTATCACTTCTGCTGTCTCTGACCTGAGTCTCCTCAGGAACTGATGAATAATAGGAGTTGGGGGAAAGGCATAGGCCTTGTGGAACCACCATTTCTCTGTCAAGGCATCCACCCCGTAGGCTTGAGGATCCCTGTACCTTGAATAGTACCTCTCCAGTTTTTTGTTGCAGGGAGAGGCAAACAGGTCGACTTCTGGGGAGAGCCCCATTGTCAGGATCCAGTTGAACACTTCCTCGTTAAGAGACCACTCGTTGTTGTCCAGAAGTATCCGGGAAAGAAAGTCTGCCTGAACGTTCTGAATCCCTGGGACATAGGATGCTGTCAGATCCTTCAGGTTCTTCTGAGCCCAGGTCATGATTGGTTCCACCTCCTGGAGAAGGGATAGACTTCGGGTACCCCCTTGCCTTCTTATGTACGCCACTGCTGTGGTATTGTCTAGCCTGAGTGAGACCGAGGCTCCTGAAATCAGATGCCGAAAGGCTAGCAGAGCTTGAAAGGCTGTCCCTAACTCCAGGATGTTCGACACCGTCCCTCTGGAGGGGAGAATCCAGGTGCCCTGAGCCACTTCCGCCAGACAGTGGGCTCCCCAACCCCTGTTGCTGGCATCTGTTGTTATGGTGACCCATGAGATGGGGAGAATGGAATGGCAGTTGCAGAGATTTTCCCGTTGGAGCCACCACAGAAGGGAATTCCTCATGGATAAGGTGATCCGAATCAGCTGGATTTTGCTGCCTGACCATTGATGAAGGAAACCCCTCTGAAAGGGCCTCATCCTCCACTGTGCCCACCTCACCATCGGAATTGTCGCTACCATAGTACCTATAATTTTCAGGCACTGGAGAGCCTGGAGATGAGAGGCAGAGAGGGCTGGACGGATTCTGTCCCTGACCACTGACAACTTCTCTTCTGGTAATGATATGGTGCCTCTGACAGTGTTGAATAGGGCCCCTAAGAACACCAGCCGCTGAGATGGGACCAGCTGGCTCTTCTCCAAGTTCAAGATCCACCCGAATTCCTGTAGGGTGGAGATGACCTGCTTTCTGTGTACCAGAAGTTGATCCTTGTCTTGAGCCAACAACAGAAGGTCGTCTAGGTAGTGATGTAGACGAATCCCTTTGGTTCTCAGAAGAGCTACCACTGCCAACAGTACTTTTGAAAATACACGAGGAGAAGTTGATAGCCCGAAGGGAAGGCATGTAAATTGAAAATGGCTTTCGCCCACGGAGAAGCGGAGATACTGCTGGTAATTTTCTGCAACTGGGACATGAAAATAGGCGTCCTTGAGGTCTATGGAGACCATCCAGTCCCCTGCTTGGACAGATTGTTGAATTGTAGATAATGACTCCATCTTGAATTTTTCTTTTTTGATAAAACTGTTCAAGTGAGTTAGATCTATGACCGGCCTCCAGGCCCCGCTCTTTTTCTGGACCAAAAACAAAGGAGAGTAGATTCCCATGCCTCGCTGAATGACTGGAACATGGATAACGGCGCCTTGAGCCAACAAAGATTCCACGTAGGCTAGAAGAATTAGCCTTTTTTCGTCTGAGGCCGGGAGAGAGGTGGGGACCCATCTGAGCCTGGGAGATTCCTTGAAGGTCCAAACATGACCTGAGGAGACGGTCTTGACGGTCCAGAAGTCTTGGATCGAGGCCGCCCAGACATGGCGAAAGTGGAAAAGACGAGCCCCCACCTGCCCTGTCTGAGCGGGCCCAACCTCAAAAGGATTTAGTTGGTTCCCTCTCTCCCTTTAAATCACTTTTTGTAGATTTTTTGAAAGAGGATTGTCTTGATTTCCAGGACCTGGAAACTTCACGGCCTGGTCTGTAACTACGAGCTTCCCTGGCTCGTTCCTGGTACTGTCTCTTTGGAAAAGACCTTCTCTGGGCTTGCAAACGCCGGTCCTGGGGGAGGAACCCCGACTTCCCACCAGTGGCTCGGGTAATAGCCTCATCCAACTTATTGCCGAAAAGGGAGGACCCTTCAAAGGGGATACGGCACCATACTTGTTTTGAGGCTGGGTCTGCCAGCCAAGGGCGGAGCCAAAGAGCCCGTTTAGCCGTAACAGAAGAAAGCATCACCCGAGCCACCAGGCGAATGATGTCGATAGAGGCCTCCCCAAGAAAGGCGGAGGCCAGCCTAAGCTCCTAGATAGGCGAGCTCTTAGCTGTATCTTGAGAGATATTTCTAAGTGTCTCATCTACACTATCTGTCCATATCTCCATTGCTTTGGACATAGCGGCCAGAGCTAGCGCTGGCTTACAGGCCATTCCTGCTGTGAGATACACTCTCTTCAAATCAGCATCAATCCGTCTGTCCAGAACATCCTTAAAAGACACAGTATCCTCTAAGGGAAGTGTGACATGTTTCACCAGCCTCATGACTGCTGTGTCTACCAATGGCGCTGACTCCAAATGCTATACCTCTTCTTCATTGAAAGGATAGAGTTTCGAAACCTTTGATAGCATGGAATTTTTCTTCTCCACCTTGCCCCATTCATCTGTGATAATCTCACCTAGCTCAGAGATAAAGGGAAAATTAATCCGTTCCTTCTTTAATTGCTTAAAGAATTTTCTTTGTTTGGAAGGAGCAGCCACAGAATCTTCCCAGTTCAGTGTCTCTCTAACAGCTCTAACCAGAGGAGGAAGTAGAGCGAAATCAAAACCCACACAGGGATCACTTTCATCAGAGTCACTGTCAGATATGGCAGCTGAGGGGTGGCTATGCGCAGAGGATTCCCAAGTATCCTGCAGCTGAGTCTCCCTTCCTGGAGAAAGTGGCGGCTCTGCCGGGGGAACATAGGACTGGCCCTCAATATTTCTGAGGGACTCCTTAACAACTTTTTCCACCAGGGTTTTAAGTTGTTGATCCGCGTCACCCCTTTCATTGGAAGCTTTGGCGTAGCAAGGATCGCATAAAGATTTTCCTGCCGGTACAAGAGCTCTGCACCGCCAACAGGCACTAGCTGAGTGACTAGATTGAGTCCTCGAGGAGTGCGATCGTTCCTCACTATGGTGTCTTGATCTTGAGGAGGAACCGTAATGTTTTGATTTGGAAGAGGAGTGCCGGTGATGCGACTTGGAGGAGTCGCTCCCTCTATGAGAGCTGCGATGCTATTCTGACCTGGAAGGGCTGAAACAGGAACAAGACAAGAAACCACAAGAGACAAGACATCAGGACAGAGCTAACAGATAAATACCCCTCCCCCACCAGACCTTCAGGTGATCATTAGAAATACCTTTTATGAGAGGGCTGGCCACAAACAGGCGGTAAGGAATCCATGTCCTCAGCGATATCCATACACGCTGAAAAGATGACAAGGGATCAGTGCAAGGGACAGGGAAGGGATAGCCACCCTGTCCCAGAATGCCACTTACCAGTAGATGCAACACAGAGGCAGGGGGAAGTCACCGCAACAGCCCGCAAGCATTCCCAAAGCTTGGAGACTAATTCCCCGTTTAAATAGCCCGCCCCTGTGATGTCACCGCCGTGCCTGTGCGCATGCGCGAAACAGCGGCAAATTGCCGCTATCGCGCATGCGCGAAACCAAGCCTCGATCTCAACCGCGTTCGCGCATGCGCAGTACGGCCGAAAACGCAAACCCGGAAGTAGAACGACGGCTGGAACGCGGAAGAACCAGCCGCCATGCCTGCACATACAAACAAACAGAAAAAAAAACGAAGACAGATAAAAAATACAAAAACTGCTGCCATAATGAACTTATAGAAACTCTCACCACTCCCACCACGATCGATCACTCGGCCGAAGATAAGGTAAGATGACACCGGACTTTCCAGGGGGCAAAACAGGTCACCTGCTAATAGCTGGTTATCCGACCAATGCGCAGCCTGCCTGCCAGTGGCCAGGACATGGGCTTCTTCACAGCGCCTCTTCCACTGCCCATTCCATACCCTGCTAATAGCTAGGGCTTAGCGGAGTAATGCGACTTTCCAGACCCAGAGTCGCAGACCGGCCGACCTCGATTGTGGGGATGATAAATCTTCAGGTAGAAAGACCACCTCTGGGTCCTTCGGAGGAGGACAAAAAAAGAACACGGCCAGGGGCAGGGAGCAAAGATTTATGGGAGTAGTGTCCTATGGGGTAGTGGAGGCGGGACTCAACCCACACGTTGCTGCCATGGAGTCTGTCAGGAAAAATGCTTATTGTGATTTTTTTTTTTTTATTGTGATTTTTTTTACCAAAAATATGTAGAAGAATAGGTATCGGTCTAAACTGAGGAAAAAAATGTTTTTTTTGTATATTTTTGGGGGATATTTATTTTAGCAAAAAGTTAAAAATAATGTGTTTTTTTCAAAAATTTCACAGTTTTTCTGTTTATAGCGCAAAAAATAAAAACCACGGAGGTGATCAAATACACCAAAAGAAAGCTCTATTTGTGTAAAAAATGGACGTCAATTTTGTTAAGGGGCCACGTCGCACGACTGCGCAATTTTCAGTTAAAGCCACTAAGTGCCGAATCGCAAAAAGCAATCTGGTCTTTGGTCAGCCAAATGGTCTGGGGCTTAAGTGGTTAAATTACTCCCCTTAATAACTGGGAAGCTCACAAGAGTGTTATAAGAGGAGAACTAATAAAATGGGGATCAATGAGAAAAAAAGAGATGAGGAAATTAAAAAACGATCAAACAAAATAGCTGAGCTTGAAAATCAGCACAAACTTTCCCTTACAGCCAAGCTAGGAGACTCTTACAATGCAGAACCTTCCTCAAGCAGATATTAGATTTTAAAACCAAGAAATACATTTTCTTCAAAAAACAAATTTTCTATGAACGGGGAGACAAAAGCCAGAAACTACTAGCCAAGGTCCTAAAAGATACAACTATCGGAAGTCACATGCATGCCATACGTAATAAAGATGGGACCCTAGAACACAACCCTGAAAAATAGCAGACATATTCAATAAGTTCTACTCCAAATTATACAATCTTCAACCCCAACACAAACCTCCACAAATAACACACACAAAAGAAAAAACAATCCATGACTTCTTACAAATAGCAAAATTCTGACCCTCAACACAGAAAAAGCAAGTTGCCTAGATGAACCAAGTACAATTGCAGAAATACAAACAGCAATCAAAGAACTAAAACCAGGGAAGAGTCCAGGCTCAGATGGATTCACATCCCAATATTATAAGAACTACACACAACTCCTCTCCAAACACCTTTTGTCTGCCTTCAATTATCTGGCACAGAACAAACATGATTCCAACTCCTTTTTAATGGCAAACATCGCTGTAGTCCCCAAACCAGACAAAGACCACACAGACTGTACCAACTTCAGACCCATTTCCCTCCTCAATGTAGATTTGAAACTACTAGCCAAAATCCTCGCAAACAGACTGAAACCCCTACTACTAAAAATCATTGACCCTGAGCAGGTTTTATGCCAGGGAGAGAAGCCAGAGACAATATAATCAAATCATTAAACCTAATCCATTTTGCCAGAGACTCCAAAATTGAAGGTGTCCACAGATGCGGAAAAGGCCTTCGACAGAGTCTCTTGGGACTATATATTTGCCACATATCATATGTTGGTCTGGGAAATAACATTCTAATTTGGATAAAGGCACTCTATCACAACCCCAAGCCAAAATCAAAATAAATAATATCTTATCAAACCCATTTGACATATATAATGAAACCTCGCCAGGGATGCCCATTATCATCCCTCCTTTTCATCTTAACATTAGAGCCTCTTATCCACTCCATTAAACTGGCCACTGACATTTGTGGTTTCCAAGTAAATAAAAAGGAATACGAAATAGCTGCTTATACAGATGACCTCCTGTTTTTGCTCACATACCCCCACAGCTCAATCCCCAACCTTTAAAACATTTGTATAGATTTCAAATTTTTAAATAAACCAAACCAAATCAGAAGCCCTTAACCTCACATTATCACCAGATCAATTAAATGTGAGGAAAAGCAACTGTAACTACAATTGGGAAAATCAATCTCTCTCATACCTGGGAATTAAACTCACACCAAACATTGCCTCGATTTTTTTAATCAATTTTAAACCACTATTGAATTCAATAACAAAAGATCTCAAAAAATGGTCCCAAAACTATTTTCATGGTTTGGTAGAGCATCAATAATGAAAATGATGTTTCTCCCAAGGTTACTATACTTCTTCAGTGCTCTACCTATAAAAATCCCAGATAACTTTCTGTAACATCTAAATGTTATATGGCTTCTATTTTATGTATTCCGATCTCTTGTTAAAACAATAAAAACTTTTTGAAAAAAAAAAAAAAATCCCAACCTCCTTTTTCACTGAACTAATAAATCTTCAAAGACGGTTCCTTTAGAAACCCCAGAATTAATGTCCACCAAGTTACCCTTCCCAAAAATAAAGGAGGTATAGGACTCCCAGACTTTAACCACTTCAGCCCCGGACCAATAAACACCTTAAGGACCAGAGGTCTTTTTCCAATTTCGCACTGCGCTGCTTTAACTGGTAATTGCACAGTCATGCAATATTGCACCCAAACGAAATTTGCGTCCTTTTCTTCCCACAAATAGAGCTTTCTTTTGATGGTATTTGATTGCCTCTGCGATTTTTTTTTTTGCGATATAAATGGAAAAAGAGCGAAAATTTTGAAAAAAAAAGATATTTTCTTCTTTTTGTTATAAGAAAAATCGAATAAACTAAATTTTAGTCATACATTGAGGGCAAAATTTATTCAGCCACATGTCTTTAGTAAAAAAAATGTCAATAAGCGTATATTTTTTGGTTTGCGCAAAAGTTATAGCGTCTACAAACTAGAGTACATTTTCTGGAGGTGCTAAAATGGCAGGGCAGTACAAACCCCCCCCAAATGACCCCATTTTGGAAAGTAGACACCCCAAGGAAATTGCTGATGGGTATGTTGAGCCCATTGAATATTTATTTTTTTTGTCCTAAGGGATTGAATAATGACAAAAAAAAATTTTTTTGGGAGCCTAGCCGCGTACGGGACCCCGAAATCCAAGCACCGCCTTCAGGATTTCTAAGGGCATCCATTTTTTATTTTACTCCTCACTACCTATCACTACCTATCACAGTTTTGAAGGCCATAAAATGCCAAGATGGCACAAAACCCCCCCAAATGACCCCATTTTGGAAAGTAGACACCCCAAGCTATTTGCTGAGGGCCATGTTGAGACCATTGAATATTTTTTTTTTGTCCCAAGGGATTGAATAATGACAAAAAAATAAAAATATTTTTTTTTTTACAAAAAGTTGTCACTAAATGATATATTGCTCACACATGCCATGGTTATATGTGGAATTGCACCCCAAAATATATTCCGCTACTTCTCCAGAGTATGGGGATACCACATGTGTGGGACTTTTTGGGAGTCTAGTCGCGCACGGCACCCCGAAAACCAATCACCACCTTCAGGATTTCTAAGGGTGCAAATTTTTGATTTAACTCCTCACTACCTATCACAGTTTCGAAGGCCATAAAATGCCAAAATAGCACAAAACCCCCCAAAATGACCCCATTTTGGAAAGTAGACAGCCCGAGCTATTTACTGAGAGGCATGTTGAGTCCATGGAATATTTTATATTTTGCCAAAAGTTGCGGGAATATTACAAACTTTTTTTTTTTGCACAAAGTTGTCACTAAATGATATATTGCTCACACATGCTATGGGCAGAAGTCAAATTACACCCCAAAATAAATTCTGCTGCTTCTCCCGAGTACGGGGATACCACATGTGTGGGACTTTTTGGGAGCCTAGCCACGTACGGGACCCCGAAAACCAAGCACTGCCTTCCGGATTTAAATATAAAATGCTACCAAAAAAACTGTTAGCGATCGCAGGGATCAGGCCTGACTCTGCGATCGCTGCAGTTATGTGTTTAGTGTTTTGTAAGTGACAGTGATCGATCGATACTGCACTTGGGTGGGCTGGGCAGAGGAGCAAAACGCAGGTGCTAGCAGGTATCTGGGCTGATCCCGCTAACAATGCGTTTTTTTGGAACCCTGAACTGCTGGGGACGCTAGTATAGATCTGATTAGATCAGATATTGATCTGTTCAGATTCTATACCACTACGGGAGGTGTATGCTTTGCGTGTGGGTGTTAGCGGTACTGGCACTAACCTAGCGCTGCCTGGGGCGACGCAGACCCTGACCCTAAAACCTAATTGATATCACCCGCCGGGTGATCAGGGGGTTAAACCTTTATTGGGTAATAAATGGTGGGTTCCCTGATGCTATAAAAAGCAAACTAACCAGAGTCACCCGTAACACTTATACGGTGATCAGTGGTGAAAGGGTTAACTAGGGGCAATCAGGGGGTTCCAATTTTTATTAGGTAGTGTATGGGGGTCCCTGGCGCTATATAAAAACCTGACGGGGAACCTAAATAACTAACTGGCTAACCAGCGTCACCAGTGACACTTATACTGTGATCGCTGGTGAAAGGGTTAACTAGGGGCAATCAGGGGGTTAAAACCATTATTGGGTAGTATATCGGGGTACCTAGCGCTATAAAAACCTGGCGGTGAACCTAAAAAAATAACTAGCTACCTAGCAACAGTAGCGACACTGATGCAGCGATTAGAAAAATTATCGCTTAGTGACACTGGCAAAAGGGGGTGAAAGGGTTAACTAGGGGCAATCAGGATGTTAAAACCATTATTGGGTAGTATATTGGGGTACCTAGCGATATAAAAACCTGGCGGTGAACCTAAAAAAATAACTAGCTACCTAGCGACACTAGCGACACTGATGCAGCGATCAGAAAAATGATCGCTTAGTGACACTGGCAAAAGGGGGTGAAAGGGTTAACTAGGGGCAATCAGGATGTTAAAACCATTATTGGGTAGTATATCGGGGTACCTAGCGCTATAAAAACCTGGCGGTGAACCTAAAAAAATAACTAGCTACCTAGCGACAGTAGCGACACTGATGCAGCGATCAGAAAAATGATCGCTTAGTGACACTGGCAAAAGGGGGTGAAAGGGTTAACTAGGGGCAATCAGGATGTTAAAACCATTATTGGGTAGTATATCGGGGTACCTAGCGCTATAAAAACCTGGCGGTGAACCTAAAAAAATAACTAGCTACCTAGCGACAGTAGCGACAATGATGCAGCGATCAGAAAAATGATCGCTTAGTGACACTGGCAAAAGGGGGTGAAAGGGTTAACTAGGGACAATCAGGATGTTAAAACCATTATTGGGTAGTATATCAGGGTACCTAGCGATATAAAAACCTGGCGGTGAACCTAAAAAAATAACTAGCTACCTAGCGACAGTAGCGACACTAATGCAGCGATCAGAAAAATTATCGCTTAGTGACAGTGGCAAAAGGGGGTGAAAGGGTTAACTAGGGGCAATCAGGATGTTAAAACCATTATTGGGTAGTATATCGGGGTACCTAGCGCTATAAAAACCTGGCGGTGAACCTAAAAAAATAACTAGCTACCTAGCGACAGTAGCGACACTGATGCAGCGATCAGAAAAATGATCGCTTAGTGACAGTGGCAAAAGGGGGTGAAAGGGTTAACTAGGGGCAATCAGGATGTTAAAACCATTATTGGGTAGTATATCGGGGTACCTAGCGATATAAAAACCTGGCGATGTATGACGAGCTCCATTTAGCTTATGCGGATCTGCGGAGAGACCACAAGATGTTGGGAGACACGGTTGTCCAGCTCCAGAATCATTTGGAAGACCTGGACAACCGAAACAGGAGGAATAATGTGAGGGTGCGGGGGATCCCTGAGTCAGTGACGGATCTCCCGGCCACGATCACCAAGCTTTTTCAACTCCTTCTCCCTACCCAACCTAAGGAATCCTTCACATGTGACCGACTGCACAGGGCTTTGAGGCCTAAACCACCCCCGGAGAAGCCCCCACGGGACATTGTTATGTGCCTTAAAGACTTCCTTATTAAGGAGGAAATCCTCAGAGCTTCCCGCAACACCCCACGTATCCTCCTGGATGGGATCGCTGTTCAAATTTTTCCTGATATAGCCCCGGCCACGCTGGAGAAGCGGCGACAGATGAAAGAAATTACCTCTGCGTTGCAAACAGCTCAAGTGCGTTACCGTTGGGGGTTTCCATTTAAATTGATTGTCCCGCATAATGGCTCCACGCATGTTGCCTCCACAGTTGTGGAGGGTAGAGAAGTTCTGATGAAGTTGGGCCTGTTGGAAAGACAACAAACACCCAGGCACCCACCGTCTCCTCGCCCATCTCCCATTTGGGCCACTCCATCGCCCCACAGGGACAGACGCTCTCGAAGGCTTCAGCCACTTCCTGAGGAGTGAATACTTTATGGTTTTCCCGGACTTACCCAGTTTGTCCTGCAAGGATTTTGCCTGTCTTCAATGGAACCTATGGCCGGGTTCCTTCAGTCGACCTACCTGGATACTTTGAATCCCTCCCCCCTCCCCTGTATTTGTGCAAGCTGTTCGGATATAATTGCTAAGTAACTCTGGTGTCTCCCTGTCCCCGGAGACGGTTGCCTTTTTTTTTCTTTTTTTGTTTCCTTGTTCCCTCACTGGATAATTTTTTCTCTGCCTTTTGCTTGGCGTTGTGGTTCTCCCCCCTCCACACTGGTCCTCCACTCCCTGTTTGGACTGTTAGTTGACGGGGAGTGAATGGAGCAGGTGGATGTAGGGGCCTTAGGGCCCCAGGTGTACATTCTATTGGTCTGGCTGGATTTTCCACCCAGACTCCACAGTTATTTTGTTTTTGTTTCAGTTTATTTGTTTTTAGGTTATACTGACCGTAATACTTGCCCTGATATATGGATAGCTTTGTTCTCTACTTTAGACTTTTCTAATCGGTGGACAGTTGGCCCTAACCGCCTTCTGTCAATGCTTTTTTATAATGTGTGTGAGAGTGGCTCCCTTGGTACTGGACTCTGGCATGGGGTACAACGCCTCCTTGGTAGGGCCTGTAGAATAGCGTGCCTATGCACCTCATAACATGGGTCTCCAGATTATCTCACACAATGTGAGGGGCTTCAACTCACCCCAAAAGAGAAGGAAGGCTTTCCGCCAATATAAGCGTATGGGAGCAGACATAATACTTTTACAGGAGACTCACTTCTCCTCTGCGTCTTGTCCTAAATTTTTTGACAAGTCGTATAAATTGCACTACTATACCACCTTTGAGTCCAGGGCCAGGGGAGTTGCGATCTTTATCCGCAATACTTTGCGGTTCGAACCTTCCCATGTGTATAAGGACCCAAATAGTAGGTTCATTGTGCTGCAAGGGTTGATACAGGGTAAGGCGGTGACTATAGCTAATTTATACGCTCCAAATTCTGCACAAGGTACTTTTTATCAACAATTCTTACGAACTTTAGACAGGTATATCTCCCCTCATCTGATTGTGGGGGGGGTTTTAATTTGGTGGCCAACCCCTCGTTAGACCGCAGTAAACCCACTCACTGTGCTAAGGCCTTTCCGAAATTACTAAGTCGTTCGTTGGATAGATTACAACTTATTGATTCATGGAGGGCACTGAATATTGGTACAAGGGAATATACCCATTATTCCCACCCCCACGATAGCTATGCTAGATTAGATTACATATATACTTCCCCTATATTGTTGGCTAACTCGCCTCTCGCATCTATACATCCGTGCCCCTGGTCTGATCACCAGGTGGTTTCATTTCACACCTCCCACATTGGCCTTTCCCCTAATGCGGCCTCTTGGAGGCTTAATGACTCATTATTGACGGACCCGGAGATTTACACTCGCGTTGTGGGCATCCTAGAGGATTACTTCCAAATTAATGATACAGGGGATATCTCCCCTCAAACACTCTGGACGGCTCATAAAGCGGTCCTTCGGGGCCACCTGATTGAAATCGCAGTCACCAAAAAAAGACAGAGAGGTGAGCAGATCCGTTCCCTTACCCATAAATTACGGCAATTATATCAATCCCATTCTGTTTCCCATTCGCTAGACACCATGCAGTTAATCAACCAAAAGAGGGCCGAGTTAGACACAATCCTATCGGATCATACTGAGAAGGCATTGCGTTGGTCTAAGGCTAAATTCCTCTTGCATAGTAATACGGCCTCCAGTATGTTCTCTCGCAAACTTCATCAGTCCCTACAGCCTCCCCATGTTTATAAATTAAGAAACGATTCAGGTCACATAGTCACTCACCCCACAGAAGTACTTCAGGTTTTCAAAACATTTTACCAGAAGTTATTATCACCTCCTTCCCAACCTGTCTCCCCAGAGGTGGACCAGTGGTTGGATTCGGTGAGCCTTCCATCACTGTCGGACTCACAACTTCAAGCCCTGAATGCCCCCTTCTCCGAACAAGAGGTTATAGCCACTATGAAATCCCTTAAATCCTCCACGGCCCCTGGCCCGGATGGATACACCTCATTATATTACAAAAATTTTTCCCAAATCCTGGCCCCCAAATTGACAAAACTTTTTAACCAGATTTTACAAGGTCATGCTCTCCCGGATGAAATGCTTCATGCCAACATGACATTAATCCCCAAACCGAATAAGGATCACACCATGCCCCAAAATTATAGGCCCATTTCGGTATTAAATAACGATGTCAAACTTTTAGGAAAATTATTAGCAAACAGACTAGCCCCTATTATTTGTACTCTGGTTGGTCCCGAACAAACGGGATTTATACCACACAGGCAAATCACGGACAACATTAGATTGGCCTTGAATGTTATACAGGACGCCAACCTTTACTCCAAGAAAGTCCTGATCCTGGGACTGGATATACATAAAGCATTTGATAGTGTTTTATGGCCCTACATTGACAGAGTTTTATCTAAGTTTGGGTTTACAGGAGCTTTTGTGCACGGATTTAAAGCTTTATATCAGAACCCTCAATCTAGAGTGAAAATCCCGGGTTGTTCCTCTGAGCTGTTCCCCTTGGGCAGGGGCACCAGGCAGGGTTGTCCACTGTCCCCATTAATATTTGCCCTGGCTTTAGAACCCCTGGCCAGGGCACTTATTGCTAACCCCAATATAGGTGGGTACTTGAAGGGAGAGGGGGAATACAAGCTTAGTCTATATGCGGATGATGTTCTACTGTTCTTGCCCAATCCTTTAATTTCGTTACCCAACCTTATTGAAAACCTCGACTCCTTTCGGAAAATTTCAGGGTTGGCAGTGAACCTAGCCAAATGTTCGGCCCTCCCTGTTAATTTCACCCCCCCCCCCCGAGATCTTACATCTCCAAAACACATTTGGTCTCCTAGTATCCAAACATACATTAAATTATCTCGGGATTCACCTTGCCACCACTCTATCGGACACCTATAATGCTAATTTTCCTGTGGCCTTCTCGGCTGTTAGGAGATGGCTAAAACTGTGGTCCACTTATCATATTCCCCTGATGGGGAGAGTGGTCGCGGTTAAAATGTCTATTCTGCCCAAATTACTTTATTTTTTTAGAGCCATCCCCTTGTATGTCCCACGCCGAGCTCTCACACTGTTGCAACGCGACATTAATGCTTTTATATGGCAGAACAAGAGACCCAGGTTTGGGAAACTTCTGTTGCATCGACCCCTGCCCCAGGGTGGACTGGGTTTACCGGATATTTGGTTATATTACCTGGCAGCGAGGTTGGCCCAAACGGCCCAATGGCACGCCCCTAATCTTGGGGTGCCATGGCTGATTTTTGAAACCCAGTCCATACGCCCGTATTTTCTCCCGGGTATCCTGTGGCAGGGGGAGATGAGACCAGGGGTCCTAGCCCCCCTAAACACTATAGTCAGCCACTCCCTTTATCTGTGGTCACTATATCACTCTAAATTTAGATTACTCCCAAGCAGACCCCGGTTGGCCTCCTTTCTAGGGGATAAGAGATTTCCTCTGGCTTTTGAGTCCCCCAGCTCTTTTAGCTGGTGGATTCGGAAGTCGCTGGTCACCCTCCGAGCTCTCTGCAATGATAGTCCACGCTTTACATCCTTCTTGCAGCTCCAGAGGAGTCACGAGATTCCGAGGGGGGAGTTCTTTAAATATCTACAAATTCGCCATTTTTTCCAAACACACTATGGTGTAGCTAGTGACCCCTCTAATATGCAATTTGAACCTCTATACTATCGACACTCCAGAGACAAAGGCACTATTTCTACTATATATAAGCACCTAATAGAAGCTCAGTTACCTGAGAAATCTAGAGCCATGGGATTGTGGGAAGCAGACCTGTCCACCGAATTCTCCCCAGAGGATTGGCAGGACATGCTCCGGAATATGCATAGATGTTCCCGTTCCATGGCAATCAAGGACACCGTAGTGAAACTACACACACGATGGTACCTCACCCCGGAGAGGGTACATACGTTTTTTCCTTCGGTCTCTAGGGGTTGCCCTGAGCCTGGCACACTGCTCCATACATTCTGGAGCTGTCCCCTACTTCAACCTGTCTGGGATCAAGCCTCGACCTTAGTTGCCACCATCATGGGGGCTAACGTTGAATTGACAGCTGCACACTGTCTATTTTTTGCCTCACTCCCGGGGACTACCCGATCCTCCCAGAGATTAATTAATACCCTGTTTAGTGCCATTCAATGGGCGGTGGCGTTACATTGGCGCTCTCCCTCAGTTCCCTGGTCTCAGGTAATTCGAAGGATGGAGTCTATCCATCTTATGGAACGGATCCACCATACGCTAATGGACTCTATGCACATTCACACTGCCAAGTGGGCCACATGTCCCCGTTTCTGGGGCATAACAGTCTCGCAGACCCTGACCTGGTTACCTAGTCCACCAAATTTCTGCACATCCTCTACCTTCTGAAGTTGGGCGAATAATAGTCGCTACAGGGCTGAAGTTTAAGAACGAAGGATTTTTTTCTTTCTCTGCTACGGTCAGTTATTATTATTATTGTAAAATTTAGTTTGTTTTTATCTCAACCTACACAGTCACCCTGAATGCCTTAGCATGGTACTTCTAGAATAGTTAAACACAGCCTCACTGCTGGTATTTTATGTTTCACTAGCTTTATAGCGCTGTTCTATTTTTTTGTTTTCTCTTGATATTGTTTTTCATTATTTCATCTGAGCTTTATTGTAACATTGTACAATGCTACTGCAAGTCGTGTATATGAGCACTACTGTGTATTTTGTTTCTCACCTAATAAAAAACGTTTGTATTAAAAAAAAAAACCTGGCGATGAACCTAAAAAAATAACTAGCTACCTAGCGACACTAGCGACACTGATGCAGCGATCAGAAAAATTATCGCTTAGTAACACTGGCAAAAGGGGGTGAAAGGGTTAACTCTAGGGGCAATCAGGGGGTTAAATCTTTATTGGGGGGTGATAGGGGGCTACCCTGGACCTAACACTAACTGCCCTGACAGTTTTTACTTTTACAATTGACACTGAATGCATTGATCAGTAAAGAAATGATCAATGCAATCAGTGACACTGTGACTGGGGGGGGAGGGGGGGCGGGGGGATCGGGGGGCGATCGGGGGGGGGGGGATCAGGGGGGGGGGTTGTGTACCTATGTGTACCTATGTGTCAGTGTAGTGTTTTGGTGCACTTACTTTTAGTCTTCTCCTCGTAGTCCGGTCAAAAAGACCGCCCCGAGGAGAATGACATCACTTCCTCCTTCCTGTGTAAACAATACACAGTGGGAGGAAGTTCGTCATCGGCCAGGAGCGATCGAGAGGGGGTGGCCAGAAACCAACGGCCATCCCCTCATCACGGATCGCTCCCGGAGGGAAACGGACCGCCGTATCCAGCGGGAGGGGGTCCGATCGGACCCCCCACCCGCTGGAAGGCAGGCACGTACATCTACGTGCTTGTGCCTGCCTGTGCCATTGCGATGACGTATAATGGCAATACGGCGGTCCTTAAGTGGTTAAGAAATACCACCAAGCCACTCACATCACCAGACTCATAGACTGGCACTGTCACGGAAATAAAAAATACTGGGTTCATCTAGAAACTGCTCATAACAAACAACAACTACTCTACTACCCATGGACGACTCACTCTAAATCACCCAAAAACATAAAACACCCCTTGATCGCAAACACAATAAACATTTTCCACAAAATAGCTCACCCACACAAACACGATTTGATCCCTGGTCCACTAACACCAATTGCCAATAATCCAGATTTCATCCGTGGTCTATCTCAGGGGAATCTTCCAAAACCCCAAAACTGTGCCAAAATATTGCCATCCCACTGTCTTCTTGGGAATAAGGTCAGGTCACTGGAATCTCTTTCAAGAAGAGTTTTGCGAATCATTTCCTGGCTTCTGATTCCAATTCTGATTCCTGGCTTCTGCCCCCCAATTCTTGACCTTTGGAACAAAATAATATACTGGTTTAAAAACACATTACTGAAACAAAATTAAACCTAAATGCTGCTGCCTGCCTAATTCATATAAACTCTAGTACTCTGAGTAAGTATAAGAAAACGCTTACAAGGCATTTAATAAATGCAGCAAAATCTTTAATTCCATTACATTGGAGATCCACCAACATGTCAGGTACTCACCAGGGCCGAAGTGCTAAGAGTGGTTTCCCTTGCAGCTGGGTGCACAGTGCCCCTGAGGGTGGAACAGCGGGTACAGGGCACGAAGGGGCACGGGTTGCCAGCAAGTGTATGCAGAAAGTCTTCTGATGGAAGAGGTACCCATGCAAGTTGTTCTGGAACTTGATTGAAGAGAACGCCCAGCTGGGGTTCTAACACCTGGAGTAGAGCAGCGGGAGGCGGAGGGTCAAACATCAGGAAGAGAGATCAGAGTCCGAGAGCAAGCCAGATCATACACAGAAAGTCAGTCCGTAGATCCAAGCATCAAACACAGGGAATAGGCAAAGACAAGTCCAGGAGGCAGGCCAGGGGTCAAACACAGGAACAGCAGAGAAGGAGATCCGAGAAGCAAGCCAAAGGTCAATTGCAGGAGAGGTCCAAGAGTAGTCAGGTACGATCCGAGTCACAACGGGTAGGCTCAGGAAACAAGGCACAGGAACACAGGAGTTGAGGATACAAACCAGCAAAGACACAGAGCAGCATCGATGCCTTTTTTAGGCCTATTAGGGCACTCAGGTGGTGCGCATAGCTGTGCGCATAGGTGTGCACATGCGTACACGTCGTACTGTATCGTGCATATGCGTGCGCCAACCCATGCTAATTTGCGCACCCGTATGTGCAAACCACTGCATCACGCACCCGTGTGTGCAGTTGTGCCGTTCTACCCCACAGGCACACGGGGGAGCACCGATATTGAAGTCTGTTGATCCTCTGACACAACACACCGAAGGTCAGGGATTGGCTGGACAAAGTACAATATATATACAAAATGGAAGAAATATCAGCTATGAAAAGAGAAAACAGCACCACATTCAATAAGATGTGGCAACCATGGTGGCTTTTCACACAATCAGATAAGTTTGCAACTGCGAATACATAAACAGAACATTTCCCTGATACGCTTAGTCTGGATCAATGATATCATAATATTATTACCCACATAAACTACCTATACCTGCAAATAAGAATCGAGCCAAACTAAATACCTCAATGTTCTTCTATATTCCCATCCTATTTCTTTTACTCCAACTTTGAATCTTCTCTACCCCTTCCCCCCCCCCATTTTTACCCTATCCCCCCCTCCATTTTTCTCCAAAGCCGTATTACCTGTATACATTATGACATTGATTTACCCTCAATAGTAAATTTTGCTCTTTTAAAATGTAAACTGACATTTCTCACACTGTTGATTTTTTATGATACATGTCATATGTACATCATTTGTTTTGTAAGCTCTCAATAAACTTTGATTATGAAAAAATAAAAAATAAATAAAAAAAATACACATTTTATTTCTAACAGTAAAACATATATAAAAAATCACATATTACATGCTGTTTATATTAATACCAGCAATCAACATCTACTGCCAATGTTCCCGCTTCTTCAGAACCTCCTATATCTTGAACAGATATGAATGCTCAAAGAGAAAAATGATCTCAACACAAAGATAATGAAAGATTCAACCATGCCAGGTATAGTATGGCAGTGTGATCAGTGGATGGCCCATCTTGTATGGTTCTACCAGTCTGTGGGGGAATAACAAGCCCTCAGGTGGGGTACTTATGGGTTTTAAGGTGTGTATACACTAGATGGTGGTGTTAAGAGTATTCAATGACCAGCTGGTTTGGAACAAAGGTTGGAGATAATAATTCCTAGCTGTATGTCACAATATTATTGCAAACAATTTCAGGGGTCTCCATAAAACTTGATAGTGCAAACAGTAAATTTGCTGCAGGTGCGCTGTGAGCCACTTTATGTTACCGCTGGCCGCTGGAGCTCAGAATTGATCATTTACATAAAATTAGAATTTACATTAGGGTACGAGCATATATTATTTTTAAACTGTGGCACTAAATTGGGCTACATTGAGAACTAAATATTTTTGTTTTGCAAGCTGTAACTTTTTGTTGACAGTTATCCCTTTAGAAAAAAAAACACATTGATTTCAATGTGAAATAGATGAGATTACTCGTAGCAATTACAGAAAAACCTTGGATTGAAAGCAACTTGGTCTGAGAGTGTTTTGCAAGACAAGCAAAAATGTTTTATAAATGTTGACTTGATACACGGGTGATGTCTTGATATACAAGTAGTGTCATGTCACAACTGAGTATAAAAGAAGAGAGGTGCCTCTAAGGCCGCGTACACACGCGCGGACTGTTCGCCCAACTTTGTCCGTCCAACAGTTTCGGCAAACAGTCCGCTCAAACTTAGCATGGACGGACATGGCCACACACGACGGACGAACAGTTTGCTGAAACCGTGCGCGATGACGTATGTCACGTACGACGGGACTAGAAATAGGAGGTCCAAGACACAGCAAAGCACCCTTTGGGCTCCTTCTGCTGACTTTGCGTTAGTAGAAGTTTGGTTAGAGACGATTCGCGCTTTTCAG